>NW_028120811.1:0-600000 GCF_965178545.1 Coloeus monedula | reverse complement strand
CCTAAGGATCCTTAAAATAAATACCAAGTTAAAATCCCTTTTCCCCTTCTAACCATGTATGACTCTTGATTTTAAGATCAGGAAAAGGCATCAGTGGGAGGAGTGCTTGGTGCAGATTATCAAGGAGAAATTAAAGTAGTTCTGTTAAACAATAGCGAACAACACTGGATTATTCAACCCCACGGCAGGGTAGCACAATTATTGATATTGCCAGTTTTTAAAACAACCGTGAAAAAAGGACATCCACCTCACATCACTACTGTTCATGGAGATAAAGGGTTTGGATCCACCAGTCCTAATCGTGGAGCCAGAGTGTGGGTCCAGAGGCCAAATGGCCCACCCGAGCCAGCTGAAGTAAGAGTGTAGGGAAAGACAACACTGTTTGAATCCTGAAACCTGGGTGAGAAAGATGGGAACATATCCCTGCAGCCAAGTGTTTTATGTGAGAGCAAAGAGATGTTACAGGATATTGTTTTGCAGAGCCTGCCACACCAAATCTCCCTGTTTGCCCCAATGGTCCCTTTGGAAAGTGCTCTGATCCATGGCGCTTGATGTGAAGACTGATGTGCCACTGAGTGACTTCTGCAGACAGAAAGGGACCACTTAACAGTGAAACTATTGTTGATCTTGTTGATTTAATGTTGTCATTGTAATCGGAGCACTGGTTGGGAAAATAGATTTCTAACAGTAGAAGCAGAGATAGGGAACTCATTTAACCTCAGTAATTGCTGGGTGCGTGGAAGTCCAGAAGGATTCGATGACTGGCCTTGGCTGGCCCATCTGGCCCAACCCAAATGGTGGGTTAGAAACTTGAGCACAGTTCATGATAAAAACAGAGTTCTAGACCGAGGGTGGCAGTCCCTGACCGCTGCATTTTCATAGAAAAGGCATTTCTTGCCTAAATTGGATAAAGAGGAATATATGTACGAAAAAGTGTCTGTGGAGGGATGTTGTCTCCTGGAATAGGTTGTATGCACCCACACTGTAAACTGTTCAATTGCACCCAGTATAAAGGGAAATGGAATCAAACTCACGTACAGCTCTTTAAACATGGCTGGGTTAAGCGTTCCTATGAAGATTGTGAAAATATACCCTTAAAGCACTTCTCGTATGATATTTTGGCTTGTCAACAAAGTAATACTAATATTTAAATCTAAGATTGTAGTATCAAAAGAATTGTTATGAAGGTTGTAGTTTGTCTCTAGGTCAAAGGACTGATTGAAGTACTGAGGCCTGAACAACAGGCCCTGACTGAGGCCTGAACAACAGGCTCTGAGCCAAAGTTGACATCTACATGAACCTTGCAACCAAATGTTCTATTTCTATCTGCTCATTAACAAAGCATTATTAGCAATATGCTCTATGTTCATTGGTGAAACATGGATTTACCTTTCTGTATTTAGAAACTGGACAAGGCCCCATCTGGCCTTGTTTGGGGGTTTAGGATCAAACTCCCTCGCTTCCTCCTTGAGCCCTGGCCAGGCTTTGGGAGAAACCAAACAGGAGAATGAAAACAGATGTTCCCACACTAGAAGTGATGTCAGCTTGTTTGTTCAACACTGTCAAAGCTGGGCCCTCTCACAGCGAGGTTCAAGCCTCGTTGCCCGCAAAGGTGGATGTACCTGCAGGAATTCCCAGGGTCCGGGAATGGCTCTCCAGTCCTGGGCTGTGACAGCTTCCCCCAGCTGATGTGAGGATGTGGATGATGGCAAGGCCTGAGGGTAACTGGTGCTGTCTCTTTCTTGATTACCGTACGCAATTTTTGGTAGTGATGATTGGGTGCTTTGCTGAGCTTCTCCTTTTGTGATTCTTCGCAGTTTTGCATTATAATAAATTACACTATTCCTGAACTTGGTGTCTGTGTCTTTGGTGCTGACCCTGCCCACTGGCAAAACAGACACTGAGGGCCCTGGGAGAACCAAAGGGGCCTTGCGACACCGTGGGGCCTCGTGTAACCAAGGGTGCCATAGTGACACTGGGGGGCCCAAAGGAACCAAGGGACCAGCGTGACACTGCAAGGCCTCATGGAACCATGGAGAGCATTGTGACACTGTGGGGACTCCTACAATCAAGGGTCCATTGTTTTCCTCTCCCTGCCCCGGCCCCAGCCCTGCAAAGAAACCCAGTCCTGTCTGGCCCTGCAGCAGGAACTGGAGGTACTGGAGGTCTGGGACAGTGACTCTGTGTCTGGAATGCTCAGGAGATCCTCAGCTCGGGCAGCTCGTGCAGCCCCAGGGCCCCGCTGCCAGGCACAGCAGCAGAGAGTTGGCTCCGGGGCTCCTCAGGCTGCTCCTGCTGCTATCCCAGGCACAGGGCAGCCTCTTGCCAGGGCTCCTCTGCACACACACGAGCTCCTGCTCTTCTCCTGGCCCATCCCAGCTCCCCACAGAGCTTTTCCCAGGGGAACACGTCTGTGCTGGCCTGAGCAGCCATTGCTGTAGCCTCTGCCCTGCTGCCCAGAGCCCCCGAGCTGGGGGTGCTGCTCTGCAGAGCATGGGGGCTGTGCTGCCCGGGGCCATGGGCTGCCTCTGCTGGGCTGTGCTGCTCAAGCTGGGAGACAGAGCTCTGCAGCTGATGGTGCTCCCTGCACTGACCCCCTCCCACACAGGCTCTGCTGTGGCCATGGAGGGTGCTCAGAGGTGCCTGCCTTGTTCCAGGGCTGGCACATGGGCTGGGGCTGCCCTGGATCCTCCTCTGCAAGTTCCCCTAGGGTCAGACGAGTCACTGCCCAGACTCCTTTCCCTGTACCTGCTGTGTCCCCTGGGGCTGCAGAGCTCTCATGGGTCACAGGAAACATTCAGTCCTTTATCTGTGGGTGAGCCCACCCTGGACAGGCCTGTGCCCAGTGAGCTCCACTCACTGCTGATCCCTGGCACACACTGTCCCTGCAGGTCCCCTGTGTTCTGCTGGCAGCTCCCAAGTCCCTCCAGAAGAACATTCCCCTGCCATCAGCCCTAGCACAAGCTGCAGAGCCCCAGGAAGGTTCATCACAGACCATTCACCATCTGGTGGGCACTGGCCACCAACAAGCAAAACCTGAACCACACCTGAGTCTCTTGAAGGCCACACTGGGACCCTGATCTCATCCCACTGAGCCCTGGGAGAACAAGGAACACAGGCAGCCTCTTTAGAGTCTGGTCCTTGGGCCTGTTCCTGACAGTGACTGTAGGCGGAGAGCAAAGCCTTCCTGCAGTGCCTTCAGGAGGTGCCCTTTGCTGATGGAACTGCTGTGGCAGAGCCCAGCTGTGTCCCAGCAGTGCCCATGGCCTGTCCCTGCCTGTGACATGCAGCAGGACTCACACCACCCGGACAGAGCTGTTGGCCTTACACCATCACAGCGGCTCCAAAGGAGAGAGTGGAAGTAATAAGAGAGGAGCTCTGAAAAGACCAAGCTCTGCTGCTCCCTCCCTGGCTGTGCTGCTCTGCTGGGACTCTTCCCCCCAACGCCTGCAAAACTGGCCCTGCCCTCCAGCTTCAGGGATGGACTCAACCAAAGGATCTCGAACAGACACCTTGCTGATGGGTCCTTTATTTAATGTGAATACCCACAGAGCAGACTCCTTATTGACACAGTCCCTGTCAACAGTCACATTCAGCCTGTAAACAGTGAATAAGATGCATAACAAAATCTTTTGGGTACAACATTAACATATGAGAAGAAAAAAAGCCCCAAAACCACTGTGAAGGATACAGGATGTTTTGTCCACTAAATATCAAGTAGCAGGAAACCAGTTGCCTATACCCAGATAAGAGCCAGAGACAAATATGTGCTTGCCTAATCCCTATCTGTACTTGCTTAATCAGCTTTTAGTTCCAGGACCTTGAGCATAATGACCATACAAGGAAGGGTCAACCAAAAGACACCGGAGGATGACTACTAACCTTCATTCTGCGACCACCAGGAGGAAAAAAAGACCCCCTAGCAACAAGTCACACATGTCCAAAATACCATGAAAAAGACACGTTAACAGGAAAAGAGACTGTATAAGAAGGAACTGGAACTGGCGAAAAGTGCGGCAGTTGGTGGAGCGGAGACTCCCCTGCCGCCCAGCACTGTATTTGCTTTTGCCTTGCTTGCTTGCTGTTAATAAATAAAATTGTAATTAGCAGATTGAGTCCCGGAATTCATTACAACCACCACCACCAAAACAACCTGAGAAGGCAGGCTGGGCCCCTAATGATTACACTTTAGCCTATGGAGCTGAAAACAGGCAGGTTTTTGCTGCTGGAAAGCATCCAGTCATCATTTCCCTCAGGGCATCCTTGAGCTCCTGCTTCCTCAGGCTGCAGATGAGGGGCTTCAGGGCTGGAGGCACCACTGACTACAGAACTGGCAGTGCCAGGTCCAGGGATCGGGAGGAGATGGAGGGGGGTTTCAGGCAGGCAACAAAGCCAGTGCTGAGGAACAGGGAGACCACGGCCAGGTGAGGGAGGCACGTGCAAAAGGCTTTGTGGCATCCCTGCTCAGAGGGGATCCTCAGCACAGCCCTGAAGAGCTGCACATAGGAGAAAACAATGAACACAAAAGAACCAAAAGTTAAACAGATGGAAAACACAGCAAGCCCGAGTTCCCTGAGGTGGCAGTGTGAGCAGGAGAGCTTGAGAATCTGTGAGATTTCACCCAAGAACTGGCCCAGGGCACTGCCCTGCCACAGGGGCAAGGAAAACGTAGTGGCCGTGTGCAGCAGAGCGTTGAGAAAGCCACTGGCCCAGGCAGCTGCTGCCATGTGAGCACAAGCTCTGCTGCCCAGGAGGATCCCGTCTTGCAAGGGTTTACAGAGGGACACGTAGCACTTGACGGCGAGGAGGGAAAACTCCGCTGAAATGAAAAAGAGAAAGAGAAAGAGGCTGTGCAGCACCTCCTGCGTAGGAGGTGGTTCTGGTGTCCCAAAAGGGAATTGTGCATGGCTTTGAGGACAGTGGTGCAGATGGAGCCCAGGTAGGTGGGGGCGAGGGTGAGCAGGAAGAAGAACATGGGGGTGTGCAGGTGGTGGCCGCAGGCTACGGCACTGATGATGAGGCCGCTGCCCAGGAGGGCAGCCAGGGAGATGCCCAGGAAGAGGCAGAAGTGCAGGAGCTGCAGCTGCCGCGTGTCTGCCAATGCCAGGAGGAGAAAGGGGCTGATGGAGCTGCTGTTGGACATTCGCTGTGTGTGGACATGGGGACCTGTTCATGGAGAAAAGTCAGTCACAGCTTAAGGGAAACGTCTCTCAGCAAAATCAAAGACATGTCCCACAAATCCTTCTCCTGTCACACACTGACACCTTATGGGGATTCAGAGTGTGGCCACGGAGAAGGGCTTTGGCTGGCGTGGGGCCTTGGAGAGACGGGGCAGGCGGGCCGGAGCCGAGTCTGGCAGGAGGCGAGACAAAGAGCAAGAGGCGAGACAAAGAGTAGGATAGTTAACGGGAGATTAGGCGAGGAGATGGTAATCTGTAGCCCTTGGAGATGTAAAACATATAACCTTAGAAGCTGAAGTTTGTAGCTGCTGAACTGTTGGTTTGGAACAGTATATAAAGATGTGACTTGTTCGATAGAATTTGGCTTTGCATGCAGCCGGCCAAGTCCGTGTTCAATCACCGACAACACCCTTCTGTTTTTCTAGCAGATCTTCCTTCAGCTCCAGCCGCAGCCCTGGTTGGTGCTGGCTGAGTGTGACATGAGTTTCAGGGCAATTGCTCGGGGGGTTTTTATAATTCAGCCTTGCTGTGCAGAAGTGGGAGGGGGACAGGGACCGGTCCTGGTGTTCCGCTTTGAAACCCCAGCTAACACAAGGGCACACCCAGAGCCAGAGAACAGGAATGGCAAAAGCTTTTAAAGTGTTTTTTATAGCTCCTCTTCATCTCCCCCGCTGACTGTTTTTGGATGTCAGAAACACTCAGCATTTCTGCTGCCTTCAGGGAGAATAGAGCGAGTTCTGTGAGGCAGGGTGGTGAGTGGAGAGTGAGGGGAGGTGGTCTGTCACTCTGTCCTGTTCCAAGATCCTCTGGGCTTTCACCCTTCTCAGATAGAGGATAATCACCCTCCCATATTTCCCTTAAAAACCATCCCAACACTGCTGAGAGCAGATCGATCCACCACAGCCCATCAAATGTCCATCCCCTTCTCGAGGTCTCAGCCCCACATTGGTAGCCAAATACACAAGTGGCTCATTTCACCAACCCAACAGCACTTTCTCCATCATAAAACTTTTGTGTCTCACTGTGGGGCTTTCAGGTAACACAAAGATGCTACATGACCTGTTTGCGTCCTGGAGGCAAGCTCAGAGCTTAGGGGGAATCCTCAAGAAGAAAGCCGTGTCCTAATGATGGCATTGGATGTAGGGAGATGGAGCTCCTTCCCTGGCTGCATTGCCCACAGCCGGGCACTGGGGCCAGCGTCACCCTGAGCCAGCTGTGCCCCCTCCCAGAGCCCCCCAGTGCCAGGCAGCTGCTCCCAGCCCTGTGCTCTGCAGAGGGAACTGGGCCCGGGACTGCAGAGCTGCCCCAAAGCTCTGCTGCAGCTCTGCCTGCACAGGAGGGGCTTCACTTCTTGGACCCCCGGCCCTGAGGGTAGAGGCTTGGCTGAGGGAGAGAGGAGGGGAGGGGGCTTGTTCAGAGGGAGGGGCTGCACTCGAGGGCATCCTGTGGAGGTCTCTAAGATCTCCCTGCCACAACATTTCTGCCTTTTGTTTTCTCTAAATGCCTGATCTTCTCTCTGCTTGCTGAAGATCTTCCTCCTGGAGGTGTTTCCCTGTGCCTGACCTCTTCCTGCCGGCACTCACAGACCCCATATCTCTGTGCACTCTCCTTGGCCCTACAGAAACCTGCCTGTTTGCAGAGCACTGGCTGGGGACACGTTCTGTTTGCAGGTGGGAGAAAGGATAGGTCAGACTAAGGCTGGCGGGTCCAGCAAAGGTGATGCCGGTGCTGTGCATGGGCAGAGGAGTGGCTTGAAAGCACTTTAGGAAACTCCTGCAGAGCACTCAAGTTTCACTTCCGATGCCTTAGGGACTCTTAAAAATGAAGAATTCCTTCATCATTTCCCCCATTCCCCAAGAGTAGGAAACCGAAAACAGTCTCAGGAAATTTCATCCTTATAGAAAGGATTGTCTTGGAAATATTACTGGACTGAGCTGAAGCCCTGAGCATGTCCTCATGTTCTACACCAGAGATACTCAGAGAATGTACTTCCTGGATCCACAGTCAGTGGCATGTTCCAGCTTGAGAAGATCACTCCAGGAACTGCTGCTGCACTGTCCTGCAGCCAGAGGCTTCCTGTGTCAAGGGCTGGGAATGATTCTCCCCCAGTCACTTCTCAGCATCTTCCCAGCCCTAACTGATGGAACTCCTCTGTGCCTCTGTGCTGTGCCCGGGCTGGCTGCAGGCAGTGCCCCAGCCACCGGAAAGGCAGATCCTGTCCCTCCCTCATTGCTCGGGACTCTTCCCGGGGCACTGGGATGTGGGCATGTGCAATGCCAAGGGCAGGACCATGGGGTGGCCCCTGCCATGCTGCTGAGCAGGAAAAAAGAGACAATGAGGCCCCAGGGCGGCAAGGGTCAATTGCCTCCCAACTTGCCTCAGGGGCAGGGACAGCAGCCCTGGCCAAAGGGCTGCAGAAGTTGCCTCTGTCAGGGCCTTTCAGCTTCTGCACATCCCTCTGCCCTCTCCAGCCCAGGCTGTCCTATAGTGTCCATGCCCTGTGTCTCTGTCCCTGCAGGCTTCCTGTCGTCATCCCCCCGGCTGCCCCACCTCGCTGGCCCCTTCCTTTGCTGATGGCTCTGCGTCCTGCCTGCCTCTGCCTTGGCACACAAAGCCTTGGGCTGCTCCAGCCTCCTTCTGGGGGACACGTTGCACCACTGCACTGCCCTGGGAGAGAAATTCCTTTCTCCTTGTGTCCAGCCTGGACCTGCCCAGCTGCCCTTGGCATTAATTCTTTCTTTTGCCAGCTGGTCTCTACTAGCTAGAAAGGATCCACCATGTCTGAAACCACCCTTCAAGCCCACCCAGGACTCTCCTCCACTGTCCTCAGTCTCCACTCCACTGAGCACAGAGCTCCTTTGTCCCTCTGTAGTGATCATGTGCTCGAGGCCACGGGCACCTGGACAAGAAGGTCGGTTCTTTTCTACAGGAAGGAAACCACAGAACCCCAGTGTTTTGAAGGCAGATGAGAGGCAGCCACCAGAGGCCAAGGCAAGGCAGACGTGTCTGTCCTTGCAGCTTCTGTCTGAAAGCAACCCTTGGACATACGGGGAGTTTTGGAGGTGGAATTCCATTTCAGCTGTGGGTGCCTGGACGGGAATGACACTTCTTCTCCCCAGGAAGGAAAGGGCAGAGCCCCAGTGTTTCAAAGGCTGATTAGTGGTGCCTCAAGGAGGCCAAGGCCAGCCAGACCTGTTTGTCTTGGCAGCTTTTGTCTTGGAGCAATCCTTGGCTAGATGCAATTTGGGGGGCCAAATCCCAGTTTTGTCCGTGGACATCTGGCCCAGAAGGACAGTTCTTTTCCATTGGCAGCAAAGTGAGGAGGCCCAGTGTTTCAAAGGCAGATGAGAGCTGGCCCTCAGGAAGCCAAGGGAAGCTGGACATTCCTGGCAGCTTTTGTCGGGGAGCTATTCCTTGGAGATATGGAATTTCAGAGGTGGATTCCCAATTTTGGCCATGGATGGCTGGACTTGAAAGATGGTTTTTTCCATGGGAAGAGAAGCACAGCCCCCGCCTGTTTTGAAGGCAGATGCGAGGTGGCCCCTAAGAGGCCAAGGCCAGCCTGAGCTGTCTGTCCTGGCAGGTTTCACATGGGAACAATCCTCGGACAGAATCCAATTTGGAGGTAGAATCCTAATTTCAGCCATGGGTCCCTGGAGGAGAAGGACAGTGCTTTCGCACAGAAAGGAAAGCAAGGAACTCCAGCGTTTCAGGGCCAGAGGAGAAGCACCCCTCAACATGCCAAGCTCAGCTGGACCAGGCAGGTGGCCCCCAGGAGGCCAAGCCAACCACACCTGTTCCACGCTCTTTGCAGCCTTGGGGCCCTGCAGCATCACCATTTTGTTCCCCTGAGGCCCAGCAATAGCACAGTGGTCTCCTTGGCTCTACAGCGGCACAAAGGCCCCTTGCTTCCACGAGGCCTGGCTGTGTCACTATGGTTTCCTTGCTTCCATGGGGCTGCAGAATAACACAATGGCCCACTGGTTCCATGAGGTCACAGAGGGTCACAAGGGTCTCCATGATTCCGTAAGGTGCTGCAGGGTCACAATGGCTCCTTGGTTCTATTGGGCTCCCCAGGATCACAATGGCCCCTTGGTTCCACAAGGCCTGGCTGTGGCACACTGGCCCTTTGCTTCCGTGAGACCTTGCAGTGTCACAATGGCCCCTTGCTTCTGTCAGGCCTGGCTGTGTCACAATGGCCCCTGGCTCCCATGAGGCCCTGTGATGTCACAATGGTCTCACTGGTTCCACGAGGCCCTGCAGTTCCACAATGGCCCTTCAGTGTCACAAGGCCTTGAAGTGTCATAATAGTCTCAGCGGGTTGCCCAGCTGCTTCACAATGGCCTCCTTGGTTCCATGATGCCCCGTAGCGTAACAACGGTATCCTTGCTTCCACACAGTCAGAATGGCCCCGTGGCCTCCTGGAGCCCCACAGTGTCACTACGATCCCCTTGATTCCACGAGGCCCTGCTGTGCTACAATGACCCCTTGCTTATACAAGGCCCTGCTGTGTCACAATGGCCCCTTGCTTCTGAAGTGTGCAAGAGCCTAATACTAAGAGAAAGGCGCCAAAAAACGCTTCGCCATTATCACTGCTCAACACCTGAAAGGCTTCAAAAGTGCTTCGTCATGATGGCTGCTTATCATAATCACTTTTGAACGCCTGGAAACTACGTGCCGTACGGGCCGTGCATAGCCCGCCTTGAGGCCCATAAAAAGGAAGGCAAAACTGGTGCAAAATGTGGAGGCAAAAGCAAAAGGTAGAATCCCCGCCCTTTGCCTTTCCCCCCACCACCACCATCGCCTGCCGTGAGGCACCCTGAGGCCTCCGGGAGCCGATGCCGCCCGCCTGGGGAGCACCCCCCAATCCTTCACCCCTGGACTGAAATCCCGAGGGAGTTGTGCAACCCCTAGCCCTGCTCCTTCGTCCCAGGCGGAGCCAGGTTCAGCTGCAAGCATCGAGCCTGCATCTCGGAGGATGGGCCGCCGCTTTCCAGCCAAACTGCTCTAGACTTCAGAAGAGGCAGATAAGAGGCTTCAAACAGCAGGAAAAAAAAGGCAAAAACTTCTCCACTTCCCCCACCCTGTCTCAGCAGCAACAAAGGTAGCACAGTGTGGTGGTGACTTATCCAGTGCTTGTTAGAGTAACCTTGTCTTTTCTAACTTTTCTCTACTTTTCTCCTTCTTTCTCTTTGCCTCTCTTACCATTAGATAAAGAGATACCCATTTGTTTGGCACCAACATTTAATCTCGTTTGGTTTTAATCTGGTCTTTGGGAATATTTTGAACCTTCAAAGTTCTTTCCTTTTTATACTCAGAGATTTCCTTTTCTTTGCCCTTCTGGGTGTAAATCAGATAGTAACAAAGTGTCATAATGCTCTCCACGGTTCCGTGAGGCGCCACAATGTCACAATGGACTTTTGGTTCCATGAACTTTGGTACTGTCAGCAACAGTCTCCTTGGCTCCGCAGTGTCACAATGGACCCTTGGCTCCGTGAGGTTCAGTAGCGTAACACGGACGCCTTGATTGCATGAGGTTGTGCAGTGTCACAATGATCTCCTTGGTTCTGCGGCCCTGCTGTGTAACAATGGGCCCCTTCCTTTGCTGATGGCTCTGCGTCCTGCCTGCCTCTGCCTTGGCACACAAAGCCTTGGGCTGCTCCAGCCTCCTTCTGGGGGACACGTTGCACCACTGCACTGCCCTGGGAGAGAAATTCCTTTCTCCTTGTGTCCAGCCTGGACCTGCCCAGCTGCCCTTGGCATTAATTCTTTCTTTTGCCAGCTGGTCTCTACTAGCTAGAAAGGATCCACCATGTCTGAAACCACCCTTCAAGCCCACCCAGGACTCTCCTCCACTGTCCTCAGTCTCCACTCCACTGAGCACAGAGCTCCTTTGTCCCTCTGTAGTGATCATGTGCTCGAGGCCACGGGCACCTGGACAAGAAGGTCGGTTCTTTTCTACAGGAAGGAAACCACAGAACCCCAGTGTTTTGAAGGCAGATGAGAGGCAGCCACCAGAGGCCAAGGCAAGGCAGACGTGTCTGTCCTTGCAGCTTCTGTCTGAAAGCAACCCTTGGACATACGGGGAGTTTTGGAGGTGGAATTCCATTTCAGCTGTGGGTGCCTGGACGGGAATGACACTTCTTCTCCCCAGGAAGGAAAGGGCAGAGCCCCAGTGTTTCAAAGGCTGATTAGTGGTGCCTCAAGGAGGCCAAGGCCAGCCAGACCTGTTTGTCTTGGCAGCTTTTGTCTTGGAGCAATCCTTGGCTAGATGCAATTTGGGAGGCCAAATCCCAGTTTTGTCCGTGGACATCTGGCCCAGAAGGACAGTTCTTTTCCATTGGCAGCAAAGTGAGGAGGCCCAGTGTTTCAAAGGCAGATGAGAGCTGGCCCTCAGGAAGCCAAGGGAAGCTGGACATTCCTGGCAGCTTTTGTCGGGGAGCTATTCCTTGGAGATATGGAATTTCAGAGGTGGATTCCCAATTTTGGCCATGGATGGCTGGACTTGAAAGATGGTTTTTTCCATGGGAAGAGAAGCACAGCCCCCGCCTGTTTTGAAGGCAGATGCGAGGTGGCCCCTAAGAGGCCAAGGCCAGCCTGAGCTGTCTGTCCTGGCAGGTTTCACATGGGAACAATCCTCGGACAGAATCCAATTTGGAGGTAGAATCCTAATTTCAGCCATGGGTCCCTGGAGGAGAAGGACAGTGCTTTCGCACAGAAAGGAAAGCAAGGAACTCCAGCGTTTCAGGGCCAGAGGAGAAGCACCCCTCAACATGCCAAGCTCAGCTGGACCAGGCAGGTGGCCCCCAGGAGGCCAAGCCAACCACACCTGTTCCACGCTCTTTGCAGCCTTGGGGCCCTGCAGCATCACCATTTTGTTCCCCTGAGGCCCAGCAATAGCACAGTGGTCTCCTTGGCTCTACAGCGGCACAAAGGCCCCTTGCTTCCACGAGGCCTGGCTGTGTCACAATGGTTTCCTTGCTTCCATGGGGCTGCAGAATAACACAATGGCCCACTGGTTCCATGAGGTCACAGAGGGTCACAAGGGTCTCCATGATTCCGTAAGGTGCTGCAGGGTCACAATGGCTCCTTGGTTCTATTGGGCTCCCCAGGATCACAATGGCCCCTTGGTTCCACAAGGCCTGGCTGTGGCACACTGGCCCTTTGCTTCCGTGAGACCTTGCAGTGTCACAATGGCCCCTTGCTTCTGTCAGGCCTGGCTGTGTCACAATGGCCCCTGGCTCCCATGAGGCCCTGTGATGTCACAATGGTCTCACTGGTTCCACGAGGCCCTGCAGTTCCACAATGGCCCTTCAGTGTCACAAGGCCTTGAAGTGTCATAATAGTCTCAGCGGGTTGCCCAGCTGCTTCACAATGGCCTCCTTGGTTCCATGATGCCCCGTAGCGTAACAACGGTATCCTTGCTTCCACACAGTCAGAATGGCCCCGTGGCCTCCTGGAGCCCCACAGTGTCACTACGATCCCCTTGATTCCACGAGGCCCTGCTGTGCTACAATGACCCCTTGCTTATACAAGGCCCTGCTGTGTCACAATGGCCCCTTGCTTCTGAAGTGTGCAAGAGCCTAATACTAAGAGAAAGGCGCCAAAAAACGCTTCGCCATTATCACTGCTCAACACCTGAAAGGCTTCAAAAGTGCTTCGTCATGATGGCTGCTTATCATAATCACTTTTGAACGCCTGGAAACTATGTGCCGTACGGGCCGTGCATAGCCCGCCTTGAGGCCCATAAAAAGGAAGGCAAAACTGGTGCAAAATGTGGAGGCAAAAGCAAAAGGTAGAATCCCCGCCCTTTGCCTTTCCCCCCACCACCACCATCGCCTGCCGTGAGGCACCCTGAGGCCTCCGGGAGCCGATGCCGCCCGCCTGGGGAGCACCCCCCAATCCTTCACCCCTGGACTGAAATCCCGAGGGAGTTGTGCAACCCCTAGCCCTGCTCCTTCGTCCCAGGCGGAGCCAGGTTCAGCTGCAAGCATCGAGCCTGCATCTCGGAGGATGGGCCGCCGCTTTCCAGCCAAACTGCTCTAGACTTCAGAAGAGGCAGATAAGAGGCTTCAAACAGCAGGAAAAAAAAGGCAAAAACTTCTCCACTTCCCCCACCCTGTCTCAGCAGCAACAAAGGTAGCACAGTGTGGTGGTGACTTATGCAGTGCTTGTTAGAGTAACCTTGTCTTTTCTAACTTTTCTCTACTTTTCTCCTTCTTTCTCTTTGCCTCTCTTACCATTAGATAAAGAGATACCCATTTGTTTGGCACCAACATTTAATCTCGTTTGGTTTTAATCTGGTCTTTGGGAATATTTTGAACCTTCAAAGTTCTTTCCTTTTTATACTCAGAGATTTCCTTTTCTTTGCCCTTCTGGGTGTAAATCAGATAGTAACAAAGTGTCATAATGCTCTCCACGGTTCCGTGAGGCGCCACAATGTCACAATGGACTTTTGGTTCCATGAACTTTGGTACTGTCAGCAACAGTCTCCTTGGCTCCGCAGTGTCACAATGGACCCTTGGCTCCGTGAGGTTCAGTAGCGTAACACGGACGCCTTGATTGCATGAGGTTGTGCAGTGTCACAATGATCTCCTTGGTTCTGCGGCCCTGCTGTGTAACAATGGGCCCCTTCCTTTGCTGATGGCTCTGCGTCCTGCCTGCCTCTGCCTTGGCACACAAAGCCTTGGGCTGCTCCAGCCTCCTTCTGGGGAACACGTTGCACCACTGCACTGCCCTGGGAGAGAAATTCCTTTCTCCTTGTGTCCAGCCTGGACCTGCCCAGCTGCCCTTGGCATTAATTCTTTCTTTTGCCAGCTGGTCTCTACTAGGTAGAAAGGATCCACCATGTCTGAAACCACCCTTCAAGCCCACCCAGGACTCTCCTCCACTGTCCTCAGTCTCCACTCCACTGAGCACAGAGCTCCTTTGTCCCTCTGTAGTGATCATGTGCTCGAGGCCACGGGCACCTGGACAAGAAGGTCGGTTCTTTTCTACAGGAAGGAAACCACAGAACCCCAGTGTTTTGAAGGCAGATGAGAGGCAGCCACCAGAGGCCAAGGCAAGGCAGACGTGTCTGTCCTTGCAGCTTCTGTCTGAAAGCAACCCTTGGACATACGGGGAGTTTTGGAGGTGGAATTCCATTTCAGCTGTGGGTGCCTGGACGGGAATGACACTTCTTCTCCCCAGGAAGGAAAGGGCAGAGCCCCAGTGTTTCAAAGGCTGATTAGTGGTGCCTCAAGGAGGCCAAGGCCAGCCAGACCTGTTTGTCTTGGCAGCTTTTGTCTTGGAGCAATCCTTGGCTAGATGCAATTTGGGAGGCCAAATCCCAGTTTTGTCCGTGGACATCTGGCCCAGAAGGACAGTTCTTTTCCATTGGCAGCAAAGTGAGGAGGCCCAGTGTTTCAAAGGCAGATGAGAGCTGGCCCTCAGGAAGCCAAGGGAAGCTGGACATTCCTGGCAGCTTTTGTCGGGGAGCTATTCCTTGGAGATATGGAATTTCAGAGGTGGATTCCCAATTTTGGCCATGGATGGCTGGACTTGAAAGATGGTTTTTTCCATGGGAAGAGAAGCACAGCCCCCGCCTGTTTTGAAGGCAGATGCGAGGTGGCCCCTAAGAGGCCAAGGCCAGCCTGAGCTGTCTGTCCTGGCAGGTTTCACATGGGAACAATCCTCGGACAGAATCCAATTTGGAGGTAGAATCCTAATTTCAGCCATGGGTCCCTGGAGGAGAAGGACAGTGCTTTCGCACAGAAAGGAAAGCAAGGAACTCCAGCGTTTCAGGGCCAGAGGAGAAGCACCCCTCAACATGCCAAGCTCAGCTGGACCAGGCAGGTGGCCCCCAGGAGGCCAAGCCAACCACACCTGTTCCACGCTCTTTGCAGCCTTGGGGCCCTGCAGCATCACCATTTTGTTCCCCTGAGGCCCAGCAATAGCACAGTGGTCTCCTTGGCTCTACAGCGGCACAAAGGCCCCTTGCTTCCACGAGGCCTGGCTGTGTCACAATGGTTTCCTTGGTTCCATGGGGCTGCAGAATAACACAATGGCCCACTGGTTCCATGAGGTCACAGAGGGTCACAAGGGTCTCCATGATTCCGTAAGGTGCTGCAGGGTCACAATGGCTCCTTGGTTCTATTGGGCTCCCCAGGATCACAATGGCCCCTTGGTTCCACAAGGCCTGGCTGTGGCACACTGGCCCTTTGCTTCCGTGAGACCTTGCAGTGTCACAATGGCCCCTTGCTTCTGTCAGGCCTGGCTGTGTCACAATGGCCCCTGGCTCCCATGAGGCCCTGTGATGTCACAATGGTCTCACTGGTTCCACGAGGCCCTGCAGTTCCACAATGGCCCTTCAGTGTCACAAGGCCTTGAAGTGTCATAATAGTCTCAGCGGGTTGCCCAGCTGCTTCACAATGGCCTCCTTGGTTCCATGATGCCCCGTAGCGTAACAACGGTATCCTTGCTTCCACACAGTCAGAATGGCCCCGTGGCCTCCTGGAGCCCCACAGTGTCACTACGATCCCCTTGATTCCACGAGGCCCTGCTGTGCTACAATGACCCCTTGCTTATACAAGGCCCTGCTGTGTCACAATGGCCCCTTGCTTCTGAAGTGTGCAAGAGCCTAATACTAAGAGAAAGGCGCCAAAAAACGCTTCGCCATTATCACTGCTCAACACCTGAAAGGCTTCAAAAGTGCTTCGTCATGATGGCTGCTTATCATAATCACTTTTGAACGCCTGGAAACTATGTGCCGTACGGGCCGTGCATAGCCCGCCTTGAGGCCCATAAAAAGGAAGGCAAAACTGGTGCAAAATGTGGAGGCAAAAGCAAAAGGTAGAATCCCCGCCCTTTGCCTTTCCCCCCACCACCACCATCGCCTGCCGTGAGGCACCCTGAGGCCTCCGGGAGCCGATGCCGCCCGCCTGGGGAGCACCCCCCCAATCCTTCACCCCTGGACTGAAATCCCGAGGGAGTTGTGCAACCCCTAGCCCTGCTCCTTCGTCCCAGGCGGAGCCAGGTTCAGCTGCAAGCATCGAGCCTGCATCTCGGAGGATGGGCCGCCGCTTTCCAGCCAAACTGCTCTAGACTTCAGAAGAGGCAGATAAGACGCTTCAAACAGCAGGAAAAAAAAGGCAAAAACTTCTCCACTTCCCCCACCCTGTCTCAGCAGCAACAAAGGTAGCACAGTGTGGTGGTGACTTATGCAGTGCTTGTTAGAGTAACCTTGTCTTTTCTAACTTTTCTCTACTTTTCTCCTTCTTTCTCTTTGCCTCTCTTACCATTAGATAAAGAGATACCCATTTGTTTGGCACCAACATTTAATCTCGTTTGGTTTTAATCTGGTCTTTGGGAATATTTTGAACCTTCAAAGTTCTTTCCTTTTTATACTCAGAGATTTCCTTTTCTTTGCCCTTCTGGGTGTAAATCAGATAGTAACAAAGTGTCATAATGCTCTCCACGGTTCCGTGAGGCGCCACAATGTCACAATGGACTTTTGGTTCCATGAACTTTGGTACTGTCAGCAACAGTCTCCTTGGCTCCGCAGTGTCACAATGGACCCTTGGCTCCGTGAGGTTCAGTAGCGTAACACGGACGCCTTGATTGCATGAGGTTGTGCAGTGTCACAATGATCTCCTTGGTTCTGCGGCCCTGCTGTGTAACAATGGGCCCCTTCCTTTGCTGATGGCTCTGCGTCCTGCCTGCCTCTGCCTTGGCACACAAAGCCTTGGGCTGCTCCAGCCTCCTTCTGGGGGACACGTTGCACCACTGCACTGCCCTGGGAGAGAAATTCCTTTCTCCTTGTGTCCAGCCTGGACCTGCCCAGCTGCCCTTGGCATTAATTCTTTCTTTTGCCAGCTGGTCTCTACTAGGTAGAAAGGATCCACCATGTCTGAAACCACCCTTCAAGCCCACCCAGGACTCTCCTCCACTGTCCTCAGTCTCCACTCCACTGAGCACAGAGCTCCTTTGTCCCTCTGTAGTGATCATGTGCTCGAGGCCACGGGCACCTGGACAAGAAGGTCGGTTCTTTTCTACAGGAAGGAAACCACAGAACCCCAGTGTTTTGAAGGCAGATGAGAGGCAGCCACCAGAGGCCAAGGCAAGGCAGACCTGTCTGTCCTTGCAGCTTCTGTCTGAAAGCAACCCTTGGACATACGGGGAGTTTTGGAGGTGGAATTCCATTTCAGCTGTGGGTGCCTGGACGGGAATGACACTTCTTCTCCCCAGGAAGGAAAGGGCAGAGCCCCAGTGTTTCAAAGGCTGATTAGTGGTGCCTCAAGGAGGCCAAGGCCAGCCAGACCTGTTTGTCTTGGCAGCTTTTGTCTTGGAGCAATCCTTGGCTAGATGCAATTTGGGAGGCCAAATCCCAGTTTTGTCCGTGGACATCTGGCCCAGAAGGACAGTTCTTTTCCATTGGCAGCAAAGTGAGGAGGCCCAGTGTTTCAAAGGCAGATGAGAGCTGGCCCTCAGGAAGCCAAGGGAAGCTGGACATTCCTGGCAGCTTTTGTCGGGGAGCTATTCCTTGGAGATATGGAATTTCAGAGGTGGATTCCCAATTTTGGCCATGGATGGCTGGACTTGAAAGATGGTTTTTTCCATGGGAAGAGAAGCACAGCCCCCGCCTGTTTTGAAGGCAGATGCGAGGTGGCCCCTAAGAGGCCAAGGCCAGCCTGAGCTGTCTGTCCTGGCAGGTTTCACATGGGAACAATCCTCGGACAGAATCCAATTTGGAGGTAGAATCCTAATTTCAGCCATGGGTCCCTGGAGGAGAAGGACAGTGCTTTCGCACAGAAAGGAAAGCAAGGAACTCCAGCGTTTCAGGGCCAGAGGAGAAGCACCCCTCAACATGCCAAGCTCAGCTGGACCAGGCAGGTGGCCCCCAGGAGGCCAAGCCAACCACACCTGTTCCACGCTCTTTGCAGCCTTGGGGCCCTGCAGCATCACCATTTTGTTCCCCTGAGGCCCAGCAATAGCACAGTGGTCTCCTTGGCTCTACAGCGGCACAAAGGCCCCTTGCTTCCACGAGGCCTGGCTGTGTCACTATGGTTTCCTTGGTTCCATGGGGCTGCAGAATAACACAATGGCCCACTGGTTCCATGAGGTCACAGAGGGTCACAAGGGTCTCCATGATTCCGTAAGGTGCTGCAGGGTCACAATGGCTCCTTGGTTCTATTGGGCTCCCCAGGATCACAATGGCCCCTTGGTTCCACAAGGCCTGGCTGTGGCACACTGGCCCTTTGCTTCCGTGAGACCTTGCAGTGTCACAATGGCCCCTTGCTTCTGTCAGGCCTGGCTGTGTCACAATGGCCCCTGGCTCCCATGAGGCCCTGTGATGTCACAATGGTCTCACTGGTTCCACGAGGCCCTGCAGTTCCACAATGGCCCTTCAGTGTCACAAGGCCTTGAAGTGTCATAATAGTCTCAGCGGGTTGCCCAGCTGCTTCACAATGGCCTCCTTGGTTCCATGATGCCCCGTAGCGTAACAACGGTATCCTTGCTTCCACACAGTCAGAATGGCCCCGTGGCCTCCTGGAGCCCCGCAGTGTCACTACGATCCCCTTGATTCCACGAGGCCCTGCCGTGCTACAATGACCCCTTGCTTATACAAGGCCCTGCTGTGTCACAATGGCCCCTTGCTTCTGAAGTGTGCAAGAGCCTAATACTAAGAGAAAGGCGCCAAAAAACGCTTCGCCATTATCACTGCTCAACACCTGAAAGGCTTCAAAAGTGCTTCGTCATGATGGCTGCTTATCATAATCACTTTTGAACGCCTGGAAACTACGTGCCGTACGGGCCGTGCATAGCCCGCCTTGAGGCCCATAAAAAGGAAGGCAAAACTGGTGCAAAATGTGGAGGCAAAAGCAAAAGGTAGAATCCCCGCCCTTTGCCTTTCCCCCCACCACCACCATCGCCTGCCGTGAGGCACCCTGAGGCCTCCGGGAGCCGACGCCGCCCGCCTGGGGAGCACCCCCCAATCCTTCACCCCTGGACTGAAATCCCGAGGGAGTTGTGCAACCCCTAGCCCTGCTCCTTCGTCCCAGGCGGACCCAGGTTCAGCTGCAAGCATCGAGCCTGCATCTCGGAGGATGGGCCGCCGCTTTCCAGCCAAACTGCTCTAGACTTCAGAAGAGGCAGATAAGACGCTTCAAACAGCAGGGGAAAAAAGGCAAAAACTTCTCCACTTCCCCCACCCTGTCTCAGCAGCAACAAAGGTAGCACAGTGTGGTGGTGACTTATCCAGTGCTTGTTAGAGTAACCTTGTCTTTTCTAACTTTTCTCTACTTTTCTCCTTCTTTCTCTTTGCCTCTCTTACCATTAGATAAAGAGATACCCATTTGTTTGGCACCAACATTTAATCTCGTTTGGTTTTAATCTGGTCTTTGGGAATATTTTGAACCTTCAAAGTTCTTTCCTTTTTATACTCAGAGATTTCCTTTTCTTTGCCCTTCTGGGTGTAAATCAGATAGTAACAAAGTGTCATAATGCTCTCCACGGTTCCGTGAGGCGCCACAATGTCACAATGGACTTTTGGTTCCATGAACTTTGGTACTGTCAGCAACAGTCTCCTTGGCTCCGCAGTGTCACAATGGACCCTTGGCTCCGTGAGGTTCAGTAGCGTAACACGGACGCCTTGATTGCATGAGGTTGTGCAGTGTCACAATGATCTCCTTGGTTCTGCGGCCCTGCTGTGTAACAATGGGCCCCTTCCTTTGCTGATGGCTCTGCGTCCTGCCTGCCTCTGCCTTGGCACACAAAGCCTTGGGCTGCTCCAGACTCCTTCTGGGGGACACGTTGCACCACTCACTGCACTGCCCTGGGAGAGAAATTCCTTTCTCCTTGTGTCCAGCCTGGACCTGCCCAGCTGCCCTTGGCATTAATTCTTTCTTTTGCCAGCTGGTCTCTACTAGCTAGAAAGGATCCACCATGTCTGAAACCACCCTTCAAGCCCACCCAGGACTCTCCTCCACTGTCCTCAGTCTCCACTCCACTGAGCACAGAGCTCCTTTGTCCCTCTGTAGTGATCATGTGCTCGAGGCCACGGGCACCTGGACAAGAAGGTCGGTTCTTTTCTACAGGAAGGAAACCACAGAACCCCAGTGTTTTGAAGGCAGATGAGAGGCAGCCACCAGAGGCCAAGGCAAGGCAGACGTGTCTGTCCTTGCAGCTTCTGTCTGAAAGCAACCCTTGGACATACGGGGAGTTTTGGAGGTGGAATTCCATTTCAGCTGTGGGTGCCTGGACGGGAATGACACTTCTTCTCCCCAGGAAGGAAAGGGCAGAGCCCCAGTGTTTCAAAGGCTGATTAGTGGTGCCTCAAGGAGGCCAAGGCCAGCCAGACCTGTTTGTCTTGGCAGCTTTTGTCTTGGAGCAATCCTTGGCTAGATGCAATTTGGGGGGCCAAATCCCAGTTTTGTCCGTGGACATCTGGCCCAGAAGGACAGTTCTTTTCCATTGGCAGCAAAGTGAGGAGGCCCAGTGTTTCAAAGGCAGATGAGAGCTGGCCCTCAGGAAGCCAAGGGAAGCTGGACATTCCTGGCAGCTTTTGTCGGGGAGCTATTCCTTGGAGATATGGAATTTCAGAGGTGGATTCCCAATTTTGGCCATGGATGGCTGGACTTGAAAGATGGTTTTTTCCATGGGAAGAGAAGCACAGCCCCCGCCTGTTTTGAAGGCAGATGCGAGGTGGCCCCTAAGAGGCCAAGGCCAGCCTGAGCTGTCTGTCCTGGCAGGTTTCACATGGGAACAATCCTCGGATAGAATCCAATTTGGAGGTAGAATCCTAATTTCAGCCATGGGTCCCTGGAGGAGAAGGACAGTGCTTTCGCACAGAAAGGAAAGCAAGGAACTCCAGCGTTTCAGGGCCAGAGGAGAAGCACCCCTCAACATGCCAAGCTCAGCTGGACCAGGCAGGTGGCCCCCAGGAGGCCAAGCCAACCACACCTGTTCCACGCTCTTTGCAGCCTTGGGGCCCTGCAGCATCACCATTTTGTTCCCCTGAGGCCCAGCAATAGCACAGTGGTCTCCTTGGCTCTACAGCGGCACAAAGGCCCCTTGCTTCCACGAGGCCTGGCTGTGTCACTATGGTTTCCTTGGTTCCATGGGGCTGCAGAATAACACAATGGCCCACTGGTTCCATGAGGTCACAGAGGGTCACAAGGGTCTCCATGATTCCGTAAGGTGCTGCAGGGTCACAATGGCTCCTTGGTTCTATTGGGCTCCCCAGGATCACAATGGCCCCTTGGTTCCACAAGGCCTGGCTGTGGCACACTGGCCCTTTGCTTCCGTGAGACCTTGCAGTGTCACAATGGCCCCTTGCTTCTGTCAGGCCTGGCTGTGTCACAATGGCCCCTGGCTCCCATGAGGCCCTGTGATGTCACAATGGTCTCACTGGTTCCACGAGGCCCTGCAGTTCCACAATGGCCCTTCAGTGTCACAAGGCCTTGAAGTGTCATAATAGTCTCAGCGGGTTGCCCAGCTGCTTCACAATGGCCTCCTTGGTTCCATGATGCCCCGTAGCGTAACAACGGTATCCTTGCTTCCACACAGTCAGAATGGCCCCGTGGCCTCCTGGAGCCCCACAGTGTCACTACGATCCCCTTGATTCCACGAGGCCCTGCCGTGCTACAATGACCCCTTGCTTATACAAGGCCCTGCTGTGTCACAATGGCCCCTTGCTTCTGAAGTGTGCAAGAGCCTAATACTAAGAGAAAGGCGCCAAAAAACGCTTCGCCATTATCACTGCTCAACACCTGAAAGGCTTCAAAAGTGCTTCGTCATGATGGCTGCTTATCATAATCACTTTTGAACGCCTGGAAACTACGTGCCGTACGGGCCGTGCATAGCCCGCCTTGAGGCCCATAAAAAGGAAGGCAAAACTGGTGCAAAATGTGGAGGCAAAAGCAAAAGGTAGAATCCCCGCCCTTTGCCTTTCCCCCCACCACCACCATCGCCTGCCGTGAGGCACCCTGAGGCCTCCGGGAGCCGACGCCGCCCGCCTGGGGAGCACCCCCCAATCCTTCACCCCTGGACTGAAATCCCGAGGGAGTTGTGCAACCCCTAGCCCTGCTCCTTCGTCCCAGGCGGACCCAGGTTCAGCTGCAAGCATCGAGCCAGCATCTCGGAGGATGGGCCGCCGCTTTCCAGCCAAACTGCTCTAGACTTCAGAAGAGGCAGATAAGACGCTTCAAACAGCAGGGGAAAAAAGGCAAAAACTTCTCCACTTCCCCCACCCTGTCTCAGCAGCAACAAAGGTAGCACAGTGTGGTGGTGACTTATCCAGTGCTTGTTAGAGTAACCTTGTCTTTTCTAACTTTTCTCTACTTTTCTCCTTCTTTCTCTTTGCCTCTCTTACCATTAGATAAAGAGATACCCATTTGTTTGGCACCAACATTTAATCTCGTTTGGTTTTAATCTGGTCTTTGGGAATATTTTGAACCTTCAAAGTTCTTTCCTTTTTATACTCAGAGATTTCCTTTTCTTTGCCCTTCTGGGTGTAAATCAGATAGTAACAAAGTGTCATAATGCTCTCCACGGTTCCGTGAGGCGCCACAATGTCACAATGGACTTTTGGTTCCATGAACTTTGGTACTGTCAGCAACAGTCTCCTTGGCTCCGCAGTGTCACAATGGACCCTTGGCTCCGTGAGGTTCAGTAGCGTAACACGGACGCCTTGATTGCATGAGGTTGTGCAGTGTCACAATGATCTCCTTGGTTCTGCGGCCCTGCTGTGTAACAATGGGCCCCTTCCTTTGCTGATGGCTCTGCGTCCTGCCTGCCTCTGCCTTGGCACACAAAGCCTTGGGCTGCTCCAGACTCCTTCTGGGGGACACGTTGCACCACTCACTGCACTGCCCTGGGAGAGAAATTCCTTTCTCCTTGTGTCCAGCCTGGACCTGCCCAGCTGCCCTTGGCATTAATTCTTTCTTTTGCCAGCTGGTCTCTACTAGCTAGAAAGGATCCACCATGTCTGAAACCACCCTTCAAGCCCACCCAGGACTCTCCTCCACTGTCCTCAGTCTCCACTCCACTGAGCACAGAGCTCCTTTGTCCCTCTGTAGTGATCATGTGCTCGAGGCCACGGGCACCTGGACAAGAAGGTCGGTTCTTTTCTACAGGAAGGAAACCACAGAACCCCAGTGTTTTGAAGGCAGATGAGAGGCAGCCACCAGAGGCCAAGGCAAGGCAGACCTGTCTGTCCTTGCAGCTTCTGTCTGAAAGCAACCCTTGGACATACGGGGAGTTTTGGAGGTGGAATTCCATTTCAGCTGTGGGTGCCTGGACGGGAATGACACTTCTTCTCCCCAGGAAGGAAAGGGCAGAGCCCCAGTGTTTCAAAGGCTGATTAGTGGTGCCTCAAGGAGGCCAAGGCCAGCCAGACCTGTTTGTCTTGGCAGCTTTTGTCTTGGAGCAATCCTTGGCTAGATGCAATTTGGGGGGCCAAATCCCAGTTTTGTCCGTGGACATCTGGCCCAGAAGGACAGTTCTTTTCCATTGGCAGCAAAGTGAGGAGGCCCAGTGTTTCAAAGGCAGATGAGAGCTGGCCCTCAGGAAGCCAAGGGAAGCTGGACATTCCTGGCAGCTTTTGTCGGGGAGCTATTCCTTGGAGATATGGAATTTCAGAGGTGGATTCCCAATTTTGGCCATGGATGGCTGGACTTGAAAGATGGTTTTTTCCATGGGAAGAGAAGCACAGCCCCCGCGTGTTTTGAAGGCAGATGCGAGGTGGCCCCTAAGAGGCCAAGGCCAGCCTGAGCTGTCTGTCCTGGCAGGTTTCACATGGGAACAATCCTCGGATAGAATCCAATTTGGAGGTAGAATCCTAATTTCAGCCATGGGTCCCTGGAGGAGAAGGACAGTGCTTTCGCACAGAAAGGAAAGCAAGGAACTCCAGCGTTTCAGGGCCAGAGGAGAAGCACCCCTCAACATGCCAAGCTCAGCTGGACCAGGCAGGTGGCCCCCAGGAGGCCAAGCCAACCACACCTGTTCCACGCTCTTTGCAGCCTTGGGGCCCTGCAGCATCACCATTTTGTTCCCCTGAGGCCCAGCAATAGCACAGTGGTCTCCTTGGCTCTACAGCGGCACAAAGGCCCCTTGCTTCCACGAGGCCTGGCTGTGTCACAATGGTTTCCTTGCTTCCATGGGGCTGCAGAATAACACAATGGCCCACTGGTTCCATGAGGTCACAGAGGGTCACAAGGGTCTCCATGATTCCGTAAGGTGCTGCAGGGTCACAATGGCTCCTTGGTTCTATTGGGCTCCCCAGGATCACAATGGCCCCTTGGTTCCACAAGGCCTGGCTGTGGCACACTGGCCCTTTGCTTCCGTGAGACCTTGCAGTGTCACAATGGCCCCTTGCTTCTGTGAGGCCTGGCTGTGTCACAATGGCCCCTGGCTCCCATGAGGCCCTGTGATGTCACAATGGTCTCACTGGTTCCACGAGGCCCTGCAGTTCCACAATGGCCCTTCAGTGTCACAAGGCCTTGAAGTGTCATAATAGTCTCAGCGGGTTGCCCAGCTGCTTCACAATGGCCTCCTTGGTTCCATGATGCCCCGTAGCGTAACAACGGTATCCTTGCTTCCACACAGTCAGAATGGCCCCGTGGCCTCCTGGAGCCCCACAGTGTCACTACGATCCCCTTGATTCCACGAGGCCCTGCCGTGCTACAATGACCCCTTGCTTATACAAGGCCCTGCTGTGTCACAATGGCCCCTTGCTTCTGAAGTGTGCAAGAGCCTAATACTAAGAGAAAGGCGCCAAAAAACGCTTCGCCATTATCACTGCTCAACACCTGAAAGGCTTCAAAAGTGCTTCGTCATGATGGCTGCTTATCATAATCACTTTTGAACGCCTGGAAACTACGTGCCGTACGGGCCGTGCATAGCCCGCCTTGAGGCCCATAAAAAGGAAGGCAAAACTGGTGCAAAATGTGGAGGCAAAAGCAAAAGGTAGAATCCCCGCCCTTTGCCTTTCCCCCCACCACCACCATCGCCTGCCGTGAGGCACCCTGAGGCCTCCGGGAGCCGACGCCGCCCGCCTGGGGAGCACCCCCCAATCCTTCACCCCTGGACTGAAATCCCGAGGGAGTTGTGCAACCCCTAGCCCTGCTCCTTCGTCCCAGGCGGACCCAGGTTCAGCTGCAAGCATCGAGCCAGCATCTCGGAGGATGGGCCGCCGCTTTCCAGCCAAACTGCTCTAGACTTCAGAAGAGGCAGATAAGACGCTTCAAACAGCAGGGGAAAAAAGGCAAAAACTTCTCCACTTCCCCCACCCTGTCTCAGCAGCAACAAAGGTAGCACAGTGTGGTGGTGACTTATGCAGTGCTTGTTAGAGTAACCTTGTCTTTTCTAACTTTTCTCTACTTTTCTCCTTCTTTCTCTTTGCCTCTCTTACCATTAGATAAAGAGATACCCATTTGTTTGGCACCAACATTTAATCTCGTTTGGTTTTAATCTGGTCTTTGGGAATATTTTGAACCTTCAAAGTTCTTTCCTTTTTATACTCAGAGATTTCCTTTTCTTTGCCCTTCTGGGTGTAAATCAGATAGTAACAAAGTGTCATAATGCTCTCCACGGTTCCGTGAGGCGCCACAATGTCACAATGGACTTTTGGTTCCATGAACTTTGGTACTGTCAGCAACAGTCTCCTTGGCTCCGCAGTGTCACAATGGACCCTTGGCTCCGTGAGGTTCAGTAGCGTAACACGGACGCCTTGATTGCATGAGGTTGTGCAGTGTCACAATGATCTCCTTGGTTCTGCGGCCCTGCTGTGTAACAATGGGCCCCTTCCTTTGCTGATGGCTCTGCGTCCTGCCTGCCTCTGCCTTGGCACACAAAGCCTTGGGCTGCTCCAGACTCCTTCTGGGGGACACGTTGCACCACTCACTGCACTGCCCTGGGAGAGAAATTCCTTTCTCCTTGTGTCCAGCCTGGACCTGCCCAGCTGCCCTTGGCATTAATTCTTTCTTTTGCCAGCTGGTCTCTACTAGCTAGAAAGGATCCACCATGTCTGAAACCACCCTTCAAGCCCACCCAGGACTCTCCTCCACTGTCCTCAGTCTCCACTCCACTGAGCACAGAGCTCCTTTGTCCCTCTGTAGTGATCATGTGCTCGAGGCCACGGGCACCTGGACAAGAAGGTCGGTTCTTTTCTACAGGAAGGAAACCACAGAACCCCAGTGTTTTGAAGGCAGATGAGAGGCAGCCACCAGAGGCCAAGGCAAGGCAGACCTGTCTGTCCTTGCAGCTTCTGTCTGAAAGCAACCCTTGGACATACGGGGAGTTTTGGAGGTGGAATTCCATTTCAGCTGTGGGTGCCTGGACGGGAATGACACTTCTTCTCCCCAGGAAGGAAAGGGCAGAGCCCCAGTGTTTCAAAGGCTGATTAGTGGTGCCTCAAGGAGGCCAAGGCCAGCCAGACCTGTTTGTCTTGGCAGCTTTTGTCTTGGAGCAATCCTTGGCTAGATGCAATTTGGGGGGCCAAATCCCACTTTTGTCCGTGGACATCTGGCCCAGAAGGACAGTTCTTTTCCATTGGCAGCAAAGTGAGGAGGCCCAGTGTTTCAAAGGCAGATGAGAGCTGGCCCTCAGGAAGCCAAGGGAAGCTGGACATTCCTGGCAGCTTTTGTCGGGGAGCTATTCCTTGGAGATATGGAATTTCAGAGGTGGATTCCCAATTTTGGCCATGGATGGCTGGACTTGAAAGATGGTTTTTTCCATGGGAAGAGAAGCACAGCCCCCGCCTGTTTTGAAGGCAGATGCGAGGTGGCCCCTAAGAGGCCAAGGCCAGCCTGAGCTGTCTGTCCTGGCAGGTTTCACATGGGAACAATCCTCGGACAGAATCCAATTTGGAGGTAGAATCCTAATTTCAGCCATGGGTCCCTGGAGGAGAAGGACAGTGCTTTCGCACAGAAAGGAAAGCAAGGAACTCCAGCGTTTCAGGGCCAGAGGAGAAGCACCCCTCAACATGCCAAGCTCAGCTGGACCAGGCAGGTGGCCCCCAGGAGGCCAAGCCAACCACACCTGTTCCACGCTCTTTGCAGCCTTGGGGCCCTGCAGCATCACCATTTTGTTCCCCTGAGGCCCAGCAATAGCACAGTGGTCTCCTTGGCTCTACAGCGGCACAAAGGCCCCTTGCTTCCACGAGGCCTGGCTGTGTCACAATGGTTTCCTTGCTTCCATGGGGCTGCAGAATAACACAATGGCCCACTGGTTCCATGAGGTCACAGAGGGTCACAAGGGTCTCCATGATTCCGTAAGGTGCTGCAGGGTCACAATGGCTCCTTGGTTCTATTGGGCTCCCCAGGATCACAATGGCCCCTTGGTTCCACAAGGCCTGGCTGTGGCACACTGGCCCTTTGCTTCCGTGAGACCTTGCAGTGTCACAATGGCCCCTTGCTTCTGTCAGGCCTGGCTGTGTCACAATGGCCCCTGGCTCCCATGAGGCCCTGTGATGTCACAATGGTCTCACTGGTTCCACGAGGCCCTGCAGTTCCACAATGGCCCTTCAGTGTCACAAGGCCTTGAAGTGTCATAATAGTCTCAGCGGGTTGCCCAGCTGCTTCACAATGGCCTCCTTGGTTCCATGATGCCCCGTAGCGTAACAACGGTATCCTTGCTTCCACACAGTCAGAATGGCCCCGTGGCCTCCTGGAGCCCCACAGTGTCACTACGATCCCCTTGATTCCACGAGGCCCTGCCGTGCTACAATGACCCCTTGCTTATACAAGGCCCTGCTGTGTCACAATGGCCCCTTGCTTCTGAAGTGTGCAAGAGCCTAATACTAAGAGAAAGGCGCCAAAAAACGCTTCGCCATTATCACTGCTCAACACCTGAAAGGCTTCAAAAGTGCTTCGTCACGATGGCTGCTTATCATAATCACTTTTGAACGCCTGGAAACTACGTGCCGTACGGGCCGTGCATAGCCCGCCTTGAGGCCCATAAAAAGGAAGGCAAAACTGGTGCAAAATGTGGAGGCAAAAGCAAAAGGTAGAATCCCCGCCCTTTGCCTTTCCCCCCACCACCACCATCGCCTGCCGTGAGGCACCCTGAGGCCTCCGGGAGCCGACGCCGCCCGCCTGGGGAGCACCCCCCAATCCTTCACCCCTGGACTGAAATCCCGAGGGAGTTGTGCAACCCCTAGCCCTGCTCCTTCGTCCCAGGCGGACCCAGGTTCAGCTGCAAGCATCGAGCCTGCATCTCGGAGGATGGGCCGCCGCTTTCCAGCCAAACTGCTCTAGACTTCAGAAGAGGCAGATAAGACGCTTCAAACAGCAGGGGAAAAAAGGCAAAAACTTCTCCACTTCCCCCACCCTGTCTCAGCAGCAACAAAGGTAGCACAGTGTGGTGGTGACTTATCCAGTGCTTGTTAGAGTAACCTTGTCTTTTCTAACTTTTCTCTACTTTTCTCCTTCTTTCTCTTTGCCTCTCTTACCATTAGATAAAGAGATACCCATTTGTTTGGCACCAACATTTAATCTCGTTTGGTTTTAATCTGGTCTTTGGGAATATTTTGAACCTTCAAAGTTCTTTCCTTTTTATACTCAGAGATTTCCTTTTCTTTGCCCTTCTGGGTGTAAATCAGATAGTAACAAAGTGTCATAATGCTCTCCACGGTTCCGTGAGGCGCCACAATGTCACAATGGACTTTTGGTTCCATGAACTTTGGTACTGTCAGCAACAGTCTCCTTGGCTCCGCAGGGTCACAATGGACCCTTGGCTCCGTGAGGTTCAGTAGCGTAACACGGACGCCTTGATTGCATGAGGTTGTGCAGTGTCACAATGATCTCCTTGGTTCTGCGGCCCTGCTGTGTAACAATGGGCCCCTTCCTTTGCTGATGGCTCTGCGTCCTGCCTGGCTCTGCCTTGGCACACAAAGCCTTGGGCTGCTCCAGCCTCCTTCTGGGGGACACGTTGCACCACTGCACTGCCCTGGGAGAGAAATTCCTTTCTCCTTGTGTCCAGCCTGGACCTGCCCAGCTGCCCTTGGCATTAATTCTTTCTTTTGCCAGCTGGTCTCTACTAGCTAGAAAGGATCCACCATGTCTGAAACCACCCTTCAAGCCCACCCAGGACTCTCCTCCACTGTCCTCAGTCTCCACTCCACTGAGCACAGAGCTCCTTTGTCCCTCTGTAGTGATCATGTGCTCGAGGCCACGGGCACCTGGACAAGAAGGTCGGTTCTTTTCTACAGGAAGGAAACCACAGAACCCCAGTGTTTTGAAGGCAGATGAGAGGCAGCCACCAGAGGCCAAGGCAAGGCAGACGTGTCTGTCCTTGCAGCTTCTGTCTGAAAGCAACCCTTGGACATACGGGGAGTTTTGGAGGTGGAATTCCATTTCAGCTGTGGGTGCCTGGACGGGAATGACACTTCTTCTCCCCAGGAAGGAAAGGGCAGAGCCCCAGTGTTTCAAAGGCTGATTAGTGGTGCCTCAAGGAGGCCAAGGCCAGCCAGACCTGTTTGTCTTGGCAGCTTTTGTCTTGGAGCAATCCTTGGCTAGATGCAATTTGGGGGGCCAAATCCCAGTTTTGTCCGTGGACATCTGGCCCAGAAGGACAGTTCTTTTCCATTGGCAGCAAAGTGAGGAGGCCCAGTGTTTCAAAGGCAGATGAGAGCTGGCCCTCAGGAAGCCAAGGGAAGCTGGACATTCCTGGCAGCTTTTGTCGGGGAGCTATTCCTTGGAGATATGGAATTTCAGAGGTGGATTCCCAATTTTGGCCATGGATGGCTGGACTTGAAAGATGGTTTTTTCCATGGGAAGAGAAGCACAGCCCCCGCGTGTTTTGAAGGCAGATGCGAGGTGGCCCCTAAGAGGCCAAGGCCAGCCTGAGCTGTCTGTCCTGGCAGGTTTCACATGGGAACAATCCTCGGATAGAATCCAATTTGGAGGTAGAATCCTAATTTCAGCCATGGGTCCCTGGAGGAGAAGGACAGTGCTTTCGCACAGAAAGGAAAGCAAGGAACTCCAGCGTTTCAGGGCCAGAGGAGAAGCACCCCTCAACATGCCAAGCTCAGCTGGACCAGGCAGGTGGCCCCCAGGAGGCCAAGCCAACCACACCTGTTCCACGCTCTTTGCAGCCTTGGGGCCCTGCAGCATCACCATTTTGTTCCCCTGAGGCCCAGCAATAGCACAGTGGTCTCCTTGGCTCTACAGCGGCACAAAGGCCCCTTGCTTCCACGAGGCCTGGCTGTGTCACAATGGTTTCCTTGCTTCCATGGGGCTGCAGAATAACACAATGGCCCACTGGTTCCATGAGGTCACAGAGGGTCACAAGGGTCTCCATGATTCCATAAGGTGCTGCAGGGTCACAATGGCTCCTTGGTTCTATTGGGCTCCCCAGGATCACAATGGCCCCTTGGTTCCACAAGGCCTGGCTGTGGCACACTGGCCCTTTGCTTCCGTGAGACCTTGCAGTGTCACAATGGCCCCTTGCTTCTGTCAGGCCTGGCTGTGTCACAATGGCCCCTGGCTCCCATGAGGCCCTGTGATGTCACAATGGTCTCACTGGTTCCATGAGGCCCTGCAGTTCCACAATGGCCCTTCAGTGTCACAAGGCCTTGAAGTGTCATAATAGTCTCAGCGGGTTGCCCAGCTGCTTCACAATGGCCTCCTTGGTTCCATGATGCCCCGTAGCGTAACAACGGTATCCTTGCTTCCACACAGTCAGAATGGCCCCGTGGCCTCCTGGAGCCCCACAGTGTCACTACGCTCCCCTTGATTCCACGAGGCCCTGCCGTGCTACAATGACCCCTTGCTTATACAAGGCCCTGCTGTGTCACAATGGCCCCTTGCTTCTGAAGTGTGCAAGAGCCTAATACTAAGAGAAAGGCGCCAAAAAACGCTTCGCCATTATCACTGCTCAACACCTGAAAGGCTTCAAAAGTGCTTCGTCATGATGGCTGCTTATCATAATCACTTTTGAACGCCTGGAAACTACGTGCCGTACGGGCCGTGCATAGCCCGCCTTGAGGCCCATAAAAAGGAAGGCAAAACTGGTGCAAAATGTGGAGGCAAAAGCAAAAGGTAGAATCCCCGCCCTTTGCCTTTCCCCCCACCACCACCATCGCCTGCCGTGAGGCACCCTGAGGCCTCCGGGAGCCGACGCCGCCCGCCTGGGGAGCACCCCCCAATCCTTCACCCCTGGACTGAAATCCCGAGGGAGTTGTGCAACCCCTAGCCCTGCTCCTTCGTCCCAGGCGGACCCAGGTTCAGCTGCAAGCATCGAGCCAGCATCTCGGAGGATGGGCCGCCGCTTTCCAGCCAAACTGCTCTAGACTTCAGAAGAGGCAGATAAGATGCTTCAAACAGCAGGGGAAAAAAGGCAAAAACTTCTCCACTTCCCCCACCCTGTCTCAGCAGCAACAAAGGTAGCACAGTGTGGTGGTGACTTATCCAGTGCTTGTTAGAGTAACCTTGTCTTTTCTAACTTTTCTCTACTTTTCTCCTTCTTTCTCTTTGCCTCTCTTACCATTAGATAAAGAGATACCCATTTGTTTGGCACCAACATTTAATCTCGTTTGGTTTTAATCTGGTCTTTGGGAATATTTTGAACCTTCAAAGTTCTTTCCTTTTTATACTCAGAGATTTCCTTTTCTTTGCCCTTCTGGGTGTAAATCAGATAGTAACAAAGTGTCATAATGCTCTCCACGGTTCCGTGAGGCGCCACAATGTCACAATGGACTTTTGGTTCCATGAACTTTGGTACTGTCAGCAACAGTCTCCTTGGCTCCGCAGTGTCACAATGGACCCTTGGCTCCGTGAGGTTCAGTAGCGTAACACGGACGCCTTGATTGCATGAGGTTGTGCAGTGTCACAATGATCTCCTTGGTTCTGCGGCCCTGCTGTGTAACAATGGGCCCCTTCCTTTGCTGATGGCTCTGCGTCCTGCCTGCCTCTGCCTTGGCACACAAAGCCTTGGGCTGCTCCAGACTCCTTCTGGGGGACACGTTGCACCACTGCACTGCCCTGGGAGAGAAATTCCTTTCTCCTTGTGTCCAGCCTGGACCTGCCCAGCTGCCCTTGGCATTAATTCTTTCTTTTGCCAGCTGGTCTCTACTAGCTAGAAAGGATCCACCATGTCTGAAACCACCCTTCAAGCCCACCCAGGACTCTCCTCCACTGTCCTCAGTCTCCACTCCACTGAGCACAGAGCTCCTTTGTCCCTCTGTAGTGATCATGTGCTCGAGGCCACGGGCACCTGGACAAGAAGGTCGGTTCTTTTCTACAGGAAGGAAACCACAGAACCCCAGTGTTTTGAAGGCAGATGAGAGGCAGCCACCAGAGGCCAAGGCAAGGCAGACCTGTCTGTCCTTGCAGCTTCTGTCTGAAAGCAACCCTTGGACATACGGGGAGTTTTGGAGGTGGAATTCCATTTCAGCTGTGGGTGCCTGGACGGGAATGACACTTCTTCTCCCCAGGAAGGAAAGGGCAGAGCCCCAGTGTTTCAAAGGCTGATTAGTGGTGCCTCAAGGAGGCCAAGGCCAGCCAGACCTGTTTGTCTTGGCAGCTTTTGTCTTGGAGCAATCCTTGGCTAGATGCAATTTGGGGGGCCAAATCCCAGTTTTGTCCGTGGACATCTGGCCCAGAAGGACAGTTCTTTTCCATTGGCAGCAAAGTGAGGAGGCCCAGTGTTTCAAAGGCAGATGAGAGCTGGCCCTCAGGAAGCCAAGGGAAGCTGGACATTCCTGGCAGCTTTTGTCGGGGAGCTATTCCTTGGAGATATGGAATTTCAGAGGTGGATTCCCAATTTTGGCCATGGATGGCTGGACTTGAAAGATGGTTTTTTCCATGGGAAGAGAAGCACAGCCCCCGCCTGTTTTGAAGGCAGATGCGAGGTGGCCCCTAAGAGGCCAAGGCCAGCCTGAGCTGTCTGTCCTGGCAGGTTTCACATGGGAACAATCCTCGGATAGAATCCAATTTGGAGGTAGAATCCTAATTTCAGCCATGGGTCCCTGGAGGAGAAGGACAGTGCTTTCGCACAGAAAGGAAAGCAAGGAACTCCAGCGTTTCAGGGCCAGAGGAGAAGCACCCCTCAACATGCCAAGCTCAGCTGGACCAGGCAGGTGGCCCCCAGGAGGCCAAGCCAACCACACCTGTTCCACGCTCTTTGCAGCCTTGGGGCCCTGCAGCATCACCATTTTGTTCCCCTGAGGCCCAGCAATAGCACAGTGGTCTCCTTGGCTCTACAGCGGCACAAAGGCCCCTTGCTTCCACGAGGCCTGGCTGTGTCACAATGGTTTCCTTGCTTCCATGGGGCTGCAGAATAACACAATGGCCCACTGGTTCCATGAGGTCACAGAGGGTCACAAGGGTCTCCATGATTCCGTAAGGTGCTGCAGGGTCACAATGGCTCCTTGGTTCTATTGGGCTCCCCAGGATCACAATGGCCCCTTGGTTCCACAAGGCCTGGCTGTGGCACACTGGCCCTTTGCTTCCGTGAGACCTTGCAGTGTCACAATGGCCCCTTGCTTCTGTCAGGCCTGGCTGTGTCACAATGGCCCCTGGCTCCCATGAGGCCCTGTGATGTCACAATGGTCTCACTGGTTCCACGAGGCCCTGCAGTTCCACAATGGCCCTTCAGTGTCACAAGGCCTTGAAGTGTCATAATAGTCTCAGCGGGTTGCCCAGCTGCTTCACAATGGCCTCCTTGGTTCCATGATGCCCCGTAGCGTAACAACGGTATCCTTGCTTCCACACAGTCAGAATGGCCCCGTGGCCTCCTGGAGCCCCACAGTGTCACTACGATCCCCTTGATTCCACGAGGCCCTGCCGTGCTACAATGACCCCTTGCTTATACAAGGCCCTGCTGTGTCACAATGGCCCCTTGCTTCTGAAGTGTGCAAGAGCCTAATACTAAGAGAAAGGCGCCAAAAAACGCTTCGCCATTATCACTGCTCAACACCTGAAAGGCTTCAAAAGTGCTTCGTCATGATGGCTGCTTATCATAATCACTTTTGAACGCCTGGAAACTACGTGCCGTACGGGCCGTGCATAGCCCGCCTTGAGGCCCATAAAAAGGAAGGCAAAACTGGTGCAAAATGTGGAGGCAAAAGCAAAAGGTAGAATCCCCGCCCTTTGCCTTTCCCCCCACCACCACCATCGCCTGCCATGAGGCACCCTGAGGCCTCCGGGAGCCGACGCCGCCCGCCTGGGGAGCACCCCCCAATCCTTCACCCCTGGACTGAAATCCCGAGGGAGTTGTGCAACCCCTAGCCCTGCTCCTTCGTCCCAGGCGGACCCAGGTTCAGCTGCAAGCATCGAGCCTGCATCTCGGAGGATGGGCCGCCGCTTTCCAGCCAAACTGCTCTAGACTTCAGAAGAGGCAGATAAGACGCTTCAAACAGCAGGGGAAAAAAGGCAAAAACTTCTCCACTTCCCCCACCCTGTCTCAGCAGCAACAAAGGTAGCACAGTGTGGTGGTGACTTATCCAGTGCTTGTTAGAGTAACCTTGTCTTTTCTAACTTTTCTCTACTTTTCTCCTTCTTTCTCTTTGCCTCTCTTACCATTAGATAAAGAGATACCCATTTGTTTGGCACCAACATTTAATCTCGTTTGGTTTTAATCTGGTCTTTGGGAATATTTTGAACCTTCAAAGTTCTTTCCTTTTTATACTCAGAGATTTCCTTTTCTTTGCCCTTCTGGGTGTAAATCAGATAGTAACAAAGTGTCATAATGCTCTCCACGGTTCCGTGAGGCGCCACAATGTCACAATGGACTTTTGGTTCCATGAACTTTGGTACTGTCAGCAACAGTCTCCTTGGCTCCGCAGTGTCACAATGGACCCTTGGCTCCGTGAGGTTCAGTAGCGTAACACGGACGCCTTGATTGCATGAGGTTGTGCAGTGTCACAATGATCTCCTTGGTTCTGCGGCCCTGCTGTGTAACAATGGGCCCCTTCCTTTGCTGATGGCTCTGCGTCCTGCCTGCCTCTGCCTTGGCACACAAAGCCTTGGGCTGCTCCAGACTCCTTCTGGGGGACACGTTGCACCACTGCACTGCCCTGGGAGAGAAATTCCTTTCTCCTTGTGTCCAGCCTGGACCTGCCCAGCTGCCCTTGGCATTAATTCTTTCTTTTGCCAGCTGGTCTCTACTAGCTAGAAAGGATCCACCATGTCTGAAACCACCCTTCAAGCCCACCCAGGACTCTCCTCCACTGTCCTCAGTCTCCACTCCACTGAGCACAGAGCTCCTTTGTCCCTCTGTAGTGATCATGTGCTCGAGGCCACGGGCACCTGGACAAGAAGGTCGGTTCTTTTCTACAGGAAGGAAACCACAGAACCCCAGTGTTTTGAAGGCAGATGAGAGGCAGCCACCAGAGGCCAAGGCAAGGCAGACGTGTCTGTCCTTGCAGCTTCTGTCTGAAAGCAACCCTTGGACATACGGGGAGTTTTGGAGGTGGAATTCCATTTCAGCTGTGGGTGCCTGGACGGGAATGACACTTCTTCTCCCCAGGAAGGAAAGGGCAGAGCCCCAGTGTTTCAAAGGCTGATTAGTGGTGCCTCAAGGAGGCCAAGGCCAGCCAGACCTGTTTGTCTTGGCAGCTTTTGTCTTGGAGCAATCCTTGGCTAGATGCAATTTGGGGGGCCAAATCCCAGTTTTGTCCGTGGACATCTGGCCCAGAAGGACAGTTCTTTTCCATTGGCAGCAAAGTGAGGAGGCCCAGTGTTTCAAAGGCAGATGAGAGCTGGCCCTCAGGAAGCCAAGGGAAGCTGGACATTCCTGGCAGCTTTTGTCGGGGAGCTATTCCTTGGAGATATGGAATTTCAGAGGTGGATTCCCAATTTTGGCCATGGATGGCTGGACTTGAAAGATGGTTTTTTCCATGGGAAGAGAAGCACAGCCCCCGCGTGTTTTGAAGGCAGATGCGAGGTGGCCCCTAAGAGGCCAAGGCCAGCCTGAGCTGTCTGTCCTGGCAGGTTTCACATGGGAACAATCCTCGGATAGAATCCAATTTGGAGGTAGAATCCTAATTTCAGCCATGGGTCCCTGGAGGAGAAGGACAGTGCTTTCGCACAGAAAGGAAAGCAAGGAACTCCAGCGTTTCAGGGCCAGAGGAGAAGCACCCCTCAACATGCCAAGCTCAGCTGGACCAGGCAGGTGGCCCCCAGGAGGCCAAGCCAACCACACCTGTTCCACGCTCTTTGCAGCCTTGGGGCCCTGCAGCATCACCATTTTGTTCCCCTGAGGCCCAGCAATAGCACAGTGGTCTCCTTGGCTCTACAGCGGCACAAAGGCCCCTTGCTTCCACGAGGCCTGGCTGTGTCACAATGGTTTCCTTGCTTCCATGGGGCTGCAGAATAACACAATGGCCCACTGGTTCCATGAGGTCACAGAGGGTCACAAGGGTCTCCATGATTCCATAAGGTGCTGCAGGGTCACAATGGCTCCTTGGTTCTATTGGGCTCCCCAGGATCACAATGGCCCCTTGGTTCCACAAGGCCTGGCTGTGGCACACTGGCCCTTTGCTTCCGTGAGACCTTGCAGTGTCACAATGGCCCCTTGCTTCTGTCAGGCCTGGCTGTGTCACAATGGCCCCTGGCTCCCATGAGGCCCTGTGATGTCACAATGGTCTCACTGGTTCCATGAGGCCCTGCAGTTCCACAATGGCCCTTCAGTGTCACAAGGCCTTGAAGTGTCATAATAGTCTCAGCGGGTTGCCCAGCTGCTTCACAATGGCCTCCTTGGTTCCATGATGCCCCGTAGCGTAACAACGGTATCCTTGCTTCCACACAGTCAGAATGGCCCCGTGGCCTCCTGGAGCCCCACAGTGTCACTACGCTCCCCTTGATTCCACGAGGCCCTGCCGTGCTACAATGACCCCTTGCTTATACAAGGCCCTGCTGTGTCACAATGGCCCCTTGCTTCTGAAGTGTGCAAGAGCCTAATACTAAGAGAAAGGCGCCAAAAAACGCTTCGCCATTATCACTGCTCAACACCTGAAAGGCTTCAAAAGTGCTTCGTCATGATGGCTGCTTATCATAATCACTTTTGAACGCCTGGAAACTACGTGCCGTACGGGCCGTGCATAGCCCGCCTTGAGGCCCATAAAAAGGAAGGCAAAACTGGTGCAAAATGTGGAGGCAAAAGCAAAAGGTAGAATCCCCGCCCTTTGCCTTTCCCCCCACCACCACCATCGCCTGCCGTGAGGCACCCTGAGGCCTCCGGGAGCCGACGCCGCCCGCCTGGGGAGCACCCCCCAATCCTTCACCCCTGGACTGAAATCCCGAGGGAGTTGTGCAACCCCTAGCCCTGCTCCTTCGTCCCAGGCGGACCCAGGTTCAGCTGCAAGCATCGAGCCAGCATCTCGGAGGATGGGCCGCCGCTTTCCAGCCAAACTGCTCTAGACTTCAGAAGAGGCAGATAAGATGCTTCAAACAGCAGGGGAAAAAAGGCAAAAACTTCTCCACTTCCCCCACCCTGTCTCAGCAGCAACAAAGGTAGCACAGTGTGGTGGTGACTTATCCAGTGCTTGTTAGAGTAACCTTGTCTTTTCTAACTTTTCTCTACTTTTCTCCTTCTTTCTCTTTGCCTCTCTTACCATTAGATAAAGAGATACCCATTTGTTTGGCACCAACATTTAATCTCGTTTGGTTTTAATCTGGTCTTTGGGAATATTTTGAACCTTCAAAGTTCTTTCCTTTTTATACTCAGAGATTTCCTTTTCTTTGCCCTTCTGGGTGTAAATCAGATAGTAACAAAGTGTCATAATGCTCTCCACGGTTCCGTGAGGCGCCACAATGTCACAATGGACTTTTGGTTCCATGAACTTTGGTACTGTCAGCAACAGTCTCCTTGGCTCCGCAGTGTCACAATGGACCCTTGGCTCCGTGAGGTTCAGTAGCGTAACACGGACGCCTTGATTGCATGAGGTTGTGCAGTGTCACAATGATCTCCTTGGTTCTGCGGCCCTGCTGTGTAACAATGGGCCCCTTCCTTTGCTGATGGCTCTGCGTCCTGCCTGCCTCTGCCTTGGCACACAAAGCCTTGGGCTGCTCCAGACTCCTTCTGGGGGACACGTTGCACCACTGCACTGCCCTGGGAGAGAAATTCCTTTCTCCTTGTGTCCAGCCTGGACCTGCCCAGCTGCCCTTGGCATTAATTCTTTCTTTTGCCAGCTGGTCTCTACTAGCTAGAAAGGATCCACCATGTCTGAAACCACCCTTCAAGCCCACCCAGGACTCTCCTCCACTGTCCTCAGTCTCCACTCCACTGAGCACAGAGCTCCTTTGTCCCTCTGTAGTGATCATGTGCTCGAGGCCACGGGCACCTGGACAAGAAGGTCGGTTCTTTTCTACAGGAAGGAAACCACAGAACCCCAGTGTTTTGAAGGCAGATGAGAGGCAGCCACCAGAGGCCAAGGCAAGGCAGACGTGTCTGTCCTTGCAGCTTCTGTCTGAAAGCAACCCTTGGACATACGGGGAGTTTTGGAGGTGGAATTCCATTTCAGCTGTGGGTGCCTGGACGGGAATGACACTTCTTCTCCCCAGGAAGGAAAGGGCAGAGCCCCAGTGTTTCAAAGGCTGATTAGTGGTGCCTCAAGGAGGCCAAGGCCAGCCAGACCTGTTTGTCTTGGCAGCTTTTGTCTTGGAGCAATCCTTGGCTAGATGCAATTTGGGGGGCCAAATCCCAGTTTTGTCCGTGGACATCTGGCCCAGAAGGACAGTTCTTTTCCATTGGCAGCAAAGTGAGGAGGCCCAGTGTTTCAAAGGCAGATGAGAGCTGGCCCTCAGGAAGCCAAGGGAAGCTGGACATTCCTGGCAGCTTTTGTCGGGGAGCTATTCCTTGGAGATATGGAATTTCAGAGGTGGATTCCCAATTTTGGCCATGGATGGCTGGACTTGAAAGATGGTTTTTTCCATGGGAAGAGAAGCACAGCCCCCGCCTGTTTTGAAGGCAGATGCGAGGTGGCCCCTAAGAGGCCAAGGCCAGCCTGAGCTGTCTGTCCTGGCAGGTTTCACATGGGAACAATCCTCGGATAGAATCCAATTTGGAGGTAGAATCCTAATTTCAGCCATGGGTCCCTGGAGGAGAAGGACAGTGCTTTCGCACAGAAAGGAAAGCAAGGAACTCCAGCGTTTCAGGGCCAGAGGAGAAGCACCCCTCAACATGCCAAGCTCAGCTGGACCAGGCAGGTGGCCCCCAGGAGGCCAAGCCAACCACACCTGTTCCACGCTCTTTGCAGCCTTGGGGCCCTGCAGCATCACCATTTTGTTCCCCTGAGGCCCAGCAATAGCACAGTGGTCTCCTTGGCTCTACAGCGGCACAAAGGCCCCTTGCTTCCACGAGGCCTGGCTGTGTCACAATGGTTTCCTTGCTTCCATGGGGCTGCAGAATAACACAATGGCCCACTGGTTCCATGAGGTCACAGAGGGTCACAAGGGTCTCCATGATTCCATAAGGTGCTGCAGGGTCACAATGGCTCCTTGGTTCTATTGGGCTCCCCAGGATCACAATGGCCCCTTGGTTCCACAAGGCCTGGCTGTGGCACACTGGCCCTTTGCTTCCGTGAGACCTTGCAGTGTCACAATGGCCCCTTGCTTCTGTCAGGCCTGGCTGTGTCACAATGGCCCCTGGCTCCCATGAGGCCCTGTGATGTCACAATGGTCTCACTGGTTCCATGAGGCCCTGCAGTTCCACAATGGCCCTTCAGTGTCACAAGGCCTTGAAGTGTCATAATAGTCTCAGCGGGTTGCCCAGCTGCTTCACAATGGCCTCCTTGGTTCCATGATGCCCCGTAGCGTAACAACGGTATCCTTGCTTCCACACAGTCAGAATGGCCCCGTGGCCTCCTGGAGCCCCACAGTGTCACTACGCTCCCCTTGATTCCACGAGGCCCTGCCGTGCTACAATGACCCCTTGCTTATACAAGGCCCTGCTGTGTCACAATGGCCCCTTGCTTCTGAAGTGTGCAAGAGCCTAATACTAAGAGAAAGGCGCCAAAAAACGCTTCGCCATTATCACTGCTCAACACCTGAAAGGCTTCAAAAGTGCTTCGTCATGATGGCTGCTTATCATAATCACTTTTGAACGCCTGGAAACTACGTGCCGTACGGGCCGTGCATAGCCCGCCTTGAGGCCCATAAAAAGGAAGGCAAAACTGGTGCAAAATGTGGAGGCAAAAGCAAAAGGTAGAATCCCCGCCCTTTGCCTTTCCCCCCACCACCACCATCGCCTGCCGTGAGGCACCCTGAGGCCTCCGGGAGCCGACGCCGCCCGCCTGGGGAGCACCCCCCAATCCTTCACCCCTGGACTGAAATCCCGAGGGAGTTGTGCAACCCCTAGCCCTGCTCCTTCGTCCCAGGCGGACCCAGGTTCAGCTGCAAGCATCGAGCCAGCATCTCGGAGGATGGGCCGCCGCTTTCCAGCCAAACTGCTCTAGACTTCAGAAGAGGCAGATAAGATGCTTCAAACAGCAGGGGAAAAAAGGCAAAAACTTCTCCACTTCCCCCACCCTGTCTCAGCAGCAACAAAGGTAGCACAGTGTGGTGGTGACTTATCCAGTGCTTGTTAGAGTAACCTTGTCTTTTCTAACTTTTCTCTACTTTTCTCCTTCTTTCTCTTTGCCTCTCTTACCATTAGATAAAGAGATACCCATTTGTTTGGCACCAACATTTAATCTCGTTTGGTTTTAATCTGGTCTTTGGGAATATTTTGAACCTTCAAAGTTCTTTCCTTTTTATACTCAGAGATTTCCTTTTCTTTGCCCTTCTGGGTGTAAATCAGATAGTAACAAAGTGTCATAATGCTCTCCACGGTTCCGTGAGGCGCCACAATGTCACAATGGACTTTTGGTTCCATGAACTTTGGTACTGTCAGCAACAGTCTCCTTGGCTCCGCAGTGTCACAATGGACCCTTGGCTCCGTGAGGTTCAGTAGCGTAACACGGACGCCTTGATTGCATGAGGTTGTGCAGTGTCACAATGATCTCCTTGGTTCTGCGGCCCTGCTGTGTAACAATGGGCCCCTTCCTTTGCTGATGGCTCTGCGTCCTGCCTGCCTCTGCCTTGGCACACAAAGCCTTGGGCTGCTCCAGACTCCTTCTGGGGGACACGTTGCACCACTGCACTGCCCTGGGAGAGAAATTCCTTTCTCCTTGTGTCCAGCCTGGACCTGCCCAGCTGCCCTTGGCATTAATTCTTTCTTTTGCCAGCTGGTCTCTACTAGCTAGAAAGGATCCACCATGTCTGAAACCACCCTTCAAGCCCACCCAGGACTCTCCTCCACTGTCCTCAGTCTCCACTCCACTGAGCACAGAGCTCCTTTGTCCCTCTGTAGTGATCATGTGCTCGAGGCCACGGGCACCTGGACAAGAAGGTCGGTTCTTTTCTACAGGAAGGAAACCACAGAACCCCAGTGTTTTGAAGGCAGATGAGAGGCAGCCACCAGAGGCCAAGGCAAGGCAGACCTGTCTGTCCTTGCAGCTTCTGTCTGAAAGCAACCCTTGGACATACGGGGAGTTTTGGAGGTGGAATTCCATTTCAGCTGTGGGTGCCTGGACGGGAATGACACTTCTTCTCCCCAGGAAGGAAAGGGCAGAGCCCCAGTGTTTCAAAGGCTGATTAGTGGTGCCTCAAGGAGGCCAAGGCCAGCCAGACCTGTTTGTCTTGGCAGCTTTTGTCTTGGAGCAATCCTTGGCTAGATGCAATTTGGGGGGCCAAATCCCAGTTTTGTCCGTGGACATCTGGCCCAGAAGGACAGTTCTTTTCCATTGGCAGCAAAGTGAGGAGGCCCAGTGTTTCAAAGGCAGATGAGAGCTGGCCCTCAGGAAGCCAAGGGAAGCTGGACATTCCTGGCAGCTTTTGTCGGGGAGCTATTCCTTGGAGATATGGAATTTCAGAGGTGGATTCCCAATTTTGGCCATGGATGGCTGGACTTGAAAGATGGTTTTTTCCATGGGAAGAGAAGCACAGCCCCCGCCTGTTTTGAAGGCAGATGCGAGGTGGCCCCTAAGAGGCCAAGGCCAGCCTGAGCTGTCTGTCCTGGCAGGTTTCACATGGGAACAATCCTCGGATAGAATCCAATTTGGAGGTAGAATCCTAATTTCAGCCATGGGTCCCTGGAGGAGAAGGACAGTGCTTTCGCACAGAAAGGAAAGCAAGGAACTCCAGCGTTTCAGGGCCAGAGGAGAAGCACCCCTCAACATGCCAAGCTCAGCTGGACCAGGCAGGTGGCCCCCAGGAGGCCAAGCCAACCACACCTGTTCCACGCTCTTTGCAGCCTTGGGGCCCTGCAGCATCACCATTTTGTTCCCCTGAGGCCCAGCAATAGCACAGTGGTCTCCTTGGCTCTACAGCGGCACAAAGGCCCCTTGCTTCCACGAGGCCTGGCTGTGTCACAATGGTTTCCTTGCTTCCATGGGGCTGCAGAATAACACAATGGCCCACTGGTTCCATGAGGTCACAGAGGGTCACAAGGGTCTCCATGATTCCGTAAGGTGCTGCAGGGTCACAATGGCTCCTTGGTTCTATTGGGCTCCCCAGGATCACAATGGCCCCTTGGTTCCACAAGGCCTGGCTGTGGCACACTGGCCCTTTGCTTCCGTGAGACCTTGCAGTGTCACAATGGCCCCTTGCTTCTGTCAGGCCTGGCTGTGTCACAATGGCCCCTGGCTCCCATGAGGCCCTGTGATGTCACAATGGTCTCACTGGTTCCACGAGGCCCTGCAGTTCCACAATGGCCCTTCAGTGTCACAAGGCCTTGAAGTGTCATAATAGTCTCAGCGGGTTGCCCAGCTGCTTCACAATGGCCTCCTTGGTTCCATGATGCCCCGTAGCGTAACAACGGTATCCTTGCTTCCACACAGTCAGAATGGCCCCGTGGCCTCCTGGAGCCCCACAGTGTCACTACGATCCCCTTGATTCCACGAGGCCCTGCCGTGCTACAATGACCCCTTGCTTATACAAGGCCCTGCTGTGTCACAATGGCCCCTTGCTTCTGAAGTGTGCAAGAGCCTAATACTAAGAGAAAGGCGCCAAAAAACGCTTCGCCATTATCACTGCTCAACACCTGAAAGGCTTCAAAAGTGCTTCGTCATGATGGCTGCTTATCATAATCACTTTTGAACGCCTGGAAACTACGTGCCGTACGGGCCGTGCATAGCCCGCCTTGAGGCCCATAAAAAGGAAGGCAAAACTGGTGCAAAATGTGGAGGCAAAAGCAAAAGGTAGAATCCCCGCCCTTTGCCTTTCCCCCCACCACCACCATCGCCTGCCATGAGGCACCCTGAGGCCTCCGGGAGCCGACGCCGCCCGCCTGGGGAGCACCCCCCAATCCTTCACCCCTGGACTGAAATCCCGAGGGAGTTGTGCAACCCCTAGCCCTGCTCCTTCGTCCCAGGCGGACCCAGGTTCAGCTGCAAGCATCGAGCCTGCATCTCGGAGGATGGGCCGCCGCTTTCCAGCCAAACTGCTCTAGACTTCAGAAGAGGCAGATAAGACGCTTCAAACAGCAGGGGAAAAAAGGCAAAAACTTCTCCACTTCCCCCACCCTGTCTCAGCAGCAACAAAGGTAGCACAGTGTGGTGGTGACTTATCCAGTGCTTGTTAGAGTAACCTTGTCTTTTCTAACTTTTCTCTACTTTTCTCCTTCTTTCTCTTTGCCTCTCTTACCATTAGATAAAGAGATACCCATTTGTTTGGCACCAACATTTAATCTCGTTTGGTTTTAATCTGGTCTTTGGGAATATTTTGAACCTTCAAAGTTCTTTCCTTTTTATACTCAGAGATTTCCTTTTCTTTGCCCTTCTGGGTGTAAATCAGATAGTAACAAAGTGTCATAATGCTCTCCACGGTTCCGTGAGGCGCCACAATGTCACAATGGACTTTTGGTTCCATGAACTTTGGTACTGTCAGCAACAGTCTCCTTGGCTCCGCAGTGTCACAATGGACCCTTGGCTCCGTGAGGTTCAGTAGCGTAACACGGACGCCTTGATTGCATGAGGTTGTGCAGTGTCACAATGATCTCCTTGGTTCTGCGGCCCTGCTGTGTAACAATGGGCCCCTTCCTTTGCTGATGGCTCTGCGTCCTGCCTGCCTCTGCCTTGGCACACAAAGCCTTGGGCTGCTCCAGACTCCTTCTGGGGGACACGTTGCACCACTGCACTGCCCTGGGAGAGAAATTCCTTTCTCCTTGTGTCCAGCCTGGACCTGCCCAGCTGCCCTTGGCATTAATTCTTTCTTTTGCCAGCTGGTCTCTACTAGCTAGAAAGGATCCACCATGTCTGAAACCACCCTTCAAGCCCACCCAGGACTCTCCTCCACTGTCCTCAGTCTCCACTCCACTGAGCACAGAGCTCCTTTGTCCCTCTGTAGTGATCATGTGCTCGAGGCCACGGGCACCTGGACAAGAAGGTCGGTTCTTTTCTACAGGAAGGAAACCACAGAACCCCAGTGTTTTGAAGGCAGATGAGAGGCAGCCACCAGAGGCCAAGGCAAGGCAGACGTGTCTGTCCTTGCAGCTTCTGTCTGAAAGCAACCCTTGGACATACGGGGAGTTTTGGAGGTGGAATTCCATTTCAGCTGTGGGTGCCTGGACGGGAATGACACTTCTTCTCCCCAGGAAGGAAAGGGCAGAGCCCCAGTGTTTCAAAGGCTGATTAGTGGTGCCTCAAGGAGGCCAAGGCCAGCCAGACCTGTTTGTCTTGGCAGCTTTTGTCTTGGAGCAATCCTTGGCTAGATGCAATTTGGGGGGCCAAATCCCAGTTTTGTCCGTGGACATCTGGCCCAGAAGGACAGTTCTTTTCCATTGGCAGCAAAGTGAGGAGGCCCAGTGTTTCAAAGGCAGATGAGAGCTGGCCCTCAGGAAGCCAAGGGAAGCTGGACATTCCTGGCAGCTTTTGTCGGGGAGCTATTCCTTGGAGATATGGAATTTCAGAGGTGGATTCCCAATTTTGGCCATGGATGGCTGGACTTGAAAGATGGTTTTTTCCATGGGAAGAGAAGCACAGCCCCCGCGTGTTTTGAAGGCAGATGCGAGGTGGCCCCTAAGAGGCCAAGGCCAGCCTGAGCTGTCTGTCCTGGCAGGTTTCACATGGGAACAATCCTCGGATAGAATCCAATTTGGAGGTAGAATCCTAATTTCAGCCATGGGTCCCTGGAGGAGAAGGACAGTGCTTTCGCACAGAAAGGAAAGCAAGGAACTCCAGCGTTTCAGGGCCAGAGGAGAAGCACCCCTCAACATGCCAAGCTCAGCTGGACCAGGCAGGTGGCCCCCAGGAGGCCAAGCCAACCACACCTGTTCCACGCTCTTTGCAGCCTTGGGGCCCTGCAGCATCACCATTTTGTTCCCCTGAGGCCCAGCAATAGCACAGTGGTCTCCTTGGCTCTACAGCGGCACAAAGGCCCCTTGCTTCCACGAGGCCTGGCTGTGTCACAATGGTTTCCTTGCTTCCATGGGGCTGCAGAATAACACAATGGCCCACTGGTTCCATGAGGTCACAGAGGGTCACAAGGGTCTCCATGATTCCATAAGGTGCTGCAGGGTCACAATGGCTCCTTGGTTCTATTGGGCTCCCCAGGATCACAATGGCCCCTTGGTTCCACAAGGCCTGGCTGTGGCACACTGGCCCTTTGCTTCCGTGAGACCTTGCAGTGTCACAATGGCCCCTTGCTTCTGTCAGGCCTGGCTGTGTCACAATGGCCCCTGGCTCCCATGAGGCCCTGTGATGTCACAATGGTCTCACTGGTTCCATGAGGCCCTGCAGTTCCACAATGGCCCTTCAGTGTCACAAGGCCTTGAAGTGTCATAATAGTCTCAGCGGGTTGCCCAGCTGCTTCACAATGGCCTCCTTGGTTCCATGATGCCCCGTAGCGTAACAACGGTATCCTTGCTTCCACACAGTCAGAATGGCCCCGTGGCCTCCTGGAGCCCCACAGTGTCACTACGCTCCCCTTGATTCCACGAGGCCCTGCCGTGCTACAATGACCCCTTGCTTATACAAGGCCCTGCTGTGTCACAATGGCCCCTTGCTTCTGAAGTGTGCAAGAGCCTAATACTAAGAGAAAGGCGCCAAAAAACGCTTCGCCATTATCACTGCTCAACACCTGAAAGGCTTCAAAAGTGCTTCGTCATGATGGCTGCTTATCATAATCACTTTTGAACGCCTGGAAACTACGTGCCGTACGGGCCGTGCATAGCCCGCCTTGAGGCCCATAAAAAGGAAGGCAAAACTGGTGCAAAATGTGGAGGCAAAAGCAAAAGGTAGAATCCCCGCCCTTTGCCTTTCCCCCCACCACCACCATCGCCTGCCGTGAGGCACCCTGAGGCCTCCGGGAGCCGACGCCGCCCGCCTGGGGAGCACCCCCCAATCCTTCACCCCTGGACTGAAATCCCGAGGGAGTTGTGCAACCCCTAGCCCTGCTCCTTCGTCCCAGGCGGACCCAGGTTCAGCTGCAAGCATCGAGCCAGCATCTCGGAGGATGGGCCGCCGCTTTCCAGCCAAACTGCTCTAGACTTCAGAAGAGGCAGATAAGATGCTTCAAACAGCAGGGGAAAAAAGGCAAAAACTTCTCCACTTCCCCCACCCTGTCTCAGCAGCAACAAAGGTAGCACAGTGTGGTGGTGACTTATCCAGTGCTTGTTAGAGTAACCTTGTCTTTTCTAACTTTTCTCTACTTTTCTCCTTCTTTCTCTTTGCCTCTCTTACCATTAGATAAAGAGATACCCATTTGTTTGGCACCAACATTTAATCTCGTTTGGTTTTAATCTGGTCTTTGGGAATATTTTGAACCTTCAAAGTTCTTTCCTTTTTATACTCAGAGATTTCCTTTTCTTTGCCCTTCTGGGTGTAAATCAGATAGTAACAAAGTGTCATAATGCTCTCCACGGTTCCGTGAGGCGCCACAATGTCACAATGGACTTTTGGTTCCATGAACTTTGGTACTGTCAGCAACAGTCTCCTTGGCTCCGCAGTGTCACAATGGACCCTTGGCTCCGTGAGGTTCAGTAGCGTAACACGGACGCCTTGATTGCATGAGGTTGTGCAGTGTCACAATGATCTCCTTGGTTCTGCGGCCCTGCTGTGTAACAATGGGCCCCTTCCTTTGCTGATGGCTCTGCGTCCTGCCTGCCTCTGCCTTGGCACACAAAGCCTTGGGCTGCTCCAGACTCCTTCTGGGGGACACGTTGCACCACTGCACTGCCCTGGGAGAGAAATTCCTTTCTCCTTGTGTCCAGCCTGGACCTGCCCAGCTGCCCTTGGCATTAATTCTTTCTTTTGCCAGCTGGTCTCTACTAGCTAGAAAGGATCCACCATGTCTGAAACCACCCTTCAAGCCCACCCAGGACTCTCCTCCACTGTCCTCAGTCTCCACTCCACTGAGCACAGAGCTCCTTTGTCCCTCTGTAGTGATCATGTGCTCGAGGCCACGGGCACCTGGACAAGAAGGTCGGTTCTTTTCTACAGGAAGGAAACCACAGAACCCCAGTGTTTTGAAGGCAGATGAGAGGCAGCCACCAGAGGCCAAGGCAAGGCAGACGTGTCTGTCCTTGCAGCTTCTGTCTGAAAGCAACCCTTGGACATACGGGGAGTTTTGGAGGTGGAATTCCATTTCAGCTGTGGGTGCCTGGACGGGAATGACACTTCTTCTCCCCAGGAAGGAAAGGGCAGAGCCCCAGTGTTTCAAAGGCTGATTAGTGGTGCCTCAAGGAGGCCAAGGCCAGCCAGACCTGTTTGTCTTGGCAGCTTTTGTCTTGGAGCAATCCTTGGCTAGATGCAATTTGGGGGGCCAAATCCCAGTTTTGTCCGTGGACATCTGGCCCAGAAGGACAGTTCTTTTCCATTGGCAGCAAAGTGAGGAGGCCCAGTGTTTCAAAGGCAGATGAGAGCTGGCCCTCAGGAAGCCAAGGGAAGCTGGACATTCCTGGCAGCTTTTGTCGGGGAGCTATTCCTTGGAGATATGGAATTTCAGAGGTGGATTCCCAATTTTGGCCATGGATGGCTGGACTTGAAAGATGGTTTTTTCCATGGGAAGAGAAGCACAGCCCCCGCCTGTTTTGAAGGCAGATGCGAGGTGGCCCCTAAGAGGCCAAGGCCAGCCTGAGCTGTCTGTCCTGGCAGGTTTCACATGGGAACAATCCTCGGATAGAATCCAATTTGGAGGTAGAATCCTAATTTCAGCCATGGGTCCCTGGAGGAGAAGGACAGTGCTTTCGCACAGAAAGGAAAGCAAGGAACTCCAGCGTTTCAGGGCCAGAGGAGAAGCACCCCTCAACATGCCAAGCTCAGCTGGACCAGGCAGGTGGCCCCCAGGAGGCCAAGCCAACCACACCTGTTCCACGCTCTTTGCAGCCTTGGGGCCCTGCAGCATCACCATTTTGTTCCCCTGAGGCCCAGCAATAGCACAGTGGTCTCCTTGGCTCTACAGCGGCACAAAGGCCCCTTGCTTCCACGAGGCCTGGCTGTGTCACAATGGTTTCCTTGCTTCCATGGGGCTGCAGAATAACACAATGGCCCACTGGTTCCATGAGGTCACAGAGGGTCACAAGGGTCTCCATGATTCCGTAAGGTGCTGCAGGGTCACAATGGCTCCTTGGTTCTATTGGGCTCCCCAGGATCACAATGGCCCCTTGGTTCCACAAGGCCTGGCTGTGGCACACTGGCCCTTTGCTTCCGTGAGACCTTGCAGTGTCACAATGGCCCCTTGCTTCTGTGAGGCCTGGCTGTGTCACAATGGCCCCTGGCTCCCATGAGGCCCTGTGATGTCACAATGGTCTCACTGGTTCCACGAGGCCCTGCAGTTCCACAATGGCCCTTCAGTGTCACAAGGCCTTGAAGTGTCATAATAGTCTCAGCGGGTTGCCCAGCTGCTTCACAATGGCCTCCTTGGTTCCATGATGCCCCGTAGCGTAACAACGGTATCCTTGCTTCCACACAGTCAGAATGGCCCCGTGGCCTCCTGGAGCCCCACAGTGTCACTACGATCCCCTTGATTCCACGAGGCCCTGCCGTGCTACAATGACCCCTTGCTTATACAAGGCCCTGCTGTGTCACAATGGCCCCTTGCTTCTGAAGTGTGCAAGAGCCTAATACTAAGAGAAAGGCGCCAAAAAACGCTTCGCCATTATCACTGCTCAACACCTGAAAGGCTTCAAAAGTGCTTCGTCATGATGGCTGCTTATCATAATCACTTTTGAACGCCTGGAAACTACGTGCCGTACGGGCCGTGCATAGCCCGCCTTGAGGCCCATAAAAAGGAAGGCAAAACTGGTGCAAAATGTGGAGGCAAAAGCAAAAGGTAGAATCCCCGCCCTTTGCCTTTCCCCCCACCACCACCATCGCCTGCCATGAGGCACCCTGAGGCCTCCGGGAGCCGACGCCGCCCGCCTGGGGAGCACCCCCCAATCCTTCACCCCTGGACTGAAATCCCGAGGGAGTTGTGCAACCCCTAGCCCTGCTCCTTCGTCCCAGGCGGACCCAGGTTCAGCTGCAAGCATCGAGCCTGCATCTCGGAGGATGGGCCGCCGCTTTCCAGCCAAACTGCTCTAGACTTCAGAAGAGGCAGATAAGACGCTTCAAACAGCAGGGGAAAAAAGGCAAAAACTTCTCCACTTCCCCCACCCTGTCTCAGCAGCAACAAAGGTAGCACAGTGTGGTGGTGACTTATCCAGTGCTTGTTAGAGTAACCTTGTCTTTTCTAACTTTTCTCTACTTTTCTCCTTCTTTCTCTTTGCCTCTCTTACCATTAGATAAAGAGATACCCATTTGTTTGGCACCAACATTTAATCTCGTTTGGTTTTAATCTGGTCTTTGGGAATATTTTGAACCTTCAAAGTTCTTTCCTTTTTATACTCAGAGATTTCCTTTTCTTTGCCCTTCTGGGTGTAAATCAGATAGTAACAAAGTGTCATAATGCTCTCCACGGTTCCGTGAGGCGCCACAATGTCACAATGGACTTTTGGTTCCATGAACTTTGGTACTGTCAGCAACAGTCTCCTTGGCTCCGCAGTGTCACAATGGACCCTTGGCTCCGTGAGGTTCAGTAGCGTAACACGGACGCCTTGATTGCATGAGGTTGTGCAGTGTCACAATGATCTCCTTGGTTCTGCGGCCCTGCTGTGTAACAATGGGCCCCTTCCTTTGCTGATGGCTCTGCGTCCTGCCTGCCTCTGCCTTGGCACACAAAGCCTTGGGCTGCTCCAGACTCCTTCTGGGGGACACGTTGCACCACTCACTGCACTGCCCTGGGAGAGAAATTCCTTTCTCCTTGTGTCCAGCCTGGACCTGCCCAGCTGCCCTTGGCATTAATTCTTTCTTTTGCCAGCTGGTCTCTACTAGCTAGAAAGGATCCACCATGTCTGAAACCACCCTTCAAGCCCACCCAGGACTCTCCTCCACTGTCCTCAGTCTCCACTCCACTGAGCACAGAGCTCCTTTGTCCCTCTGTAGTGATCATGTGCTCGAGGCCACGGGCACCTGGACAAGAAGGTCGGTTCTTTTCTACAGGAAGGAAACCACAGAACCCCAGTGTTTTGAAGGCAGATGAGAGGCAGCCACCAGAGGCCAAGGCAAGGCAGACGTGTCTGTCCTTGCAGCTTCTGTCTGAAAGCAACCCTTGGACATACGGGGAGTTTTGGAGGTGGAATTCCATTTCAGCTGTGGGTGCCTGGACGGGAATGACACTTCTTCTCCCCAGGAAGGAAAGGGCAGAGCCCCAGTGTTTCAAAGGCTGATTAGTGGTGCCTCAAGGAGGCCAAGGCCAGCCAGACCTGTTTGTCTTGGCAGCTTTTGTCTTGGAGCAATCCTTGGCTAGATGCAATTTGGGGGGCCAAATCCCAGTTTTGTCCGTGGACATCTGGCCCAGAAGGACAGTTCTTTTCCATTGGCAGCAAAGTGAGGAGGCCCAGTGTTTCAAAGGCAGATGAGAGCTGGCCCTCAGGAAGCCAAGGGAAGCTGGACATTCCTGGCAGCTTTTGTCGGGGAGCTATTCCTTGGAGATATGGAATTTCAGAGGTGGATTCCCAATTTTGGCCATGGATGGCTGGACTTGAAAGATGGTTTTTTCCATGGGAAGAGAAGCACAGCCCCCGCCTGTTTTGAAGGCAGATGCGAGGTGGCCCCTAAGAGGCCAAGGCCAGCCTGAGCTGTCTGTCCTGGCAGGTTTCACATGGGAACAATCCTCGGATAGAATCCAATTTGGAGGTAGAATCCTAATTTCAGCCATGGGTCCCTGGAGGAGAAGGACAGTGCTTTCGCACAGAAAGGAAAGCAAGGAACTCCAGCGTTTCAGGGCCAGAGGAGAAGCACCCCTCAACATGCCAAGCTCAGCTGGACCAGGCAGGTGGCCCCCAGGAGGCCAAGCCAACCACACCTGTTCCACGCTCTTTGCAGCCTTGGGGCCCTGCAGCATCACCATTTTGTTCCCCTGAGGCCCAGCAATAGCACAGTGGTCTCCTTGGCTCTACAGCGGCACAAAGGCCCCTTGCTTCCACGAGGCCTGGCTGTGTCACAATGGTTTCCTTGCTTCCATGGGGCTGCAGAATAACACAATGGCCCACTGGTTCCATGAGGTCACAGAGGGTCACAAGGGTCTCCATGATTCCGTAAGGTGCTGCAGGGTCACAATGGCTCCTTGGTTCTATTGGGCTCCCCAGGATCACAATGGCCCCTTGGTTCCACAAGGCCTGGCTGTGGCACACTGGCCCTTTGCTTCCGTGAGACCTTGCAGTGTCACAATGGCCCCTTGCTTCTGTCAGGCCTGGCTGTGTCACAATGGCCCCTGGCTCCCATGAGGCCCTGTGATGTCACAATGGTCTCACTGGTTCCACGAGGCCCTGCAGTTCCACAATGGCCCTTCAGTGTCACAAGGCCTTGAAGTGTCATAATAGTCTCAGCGGGTTGCCCAGCTGCTTCACAATGGCCTCCTTGGTTCCATGATGCCCCGTAGCGTAACAACGGTATCCTTGCTTCCACACAGTCAGAATGGCCCCGTGGCCTCCTGGAGCCCCACAGTGTCACTACGATCCCCTTGATTCCACGAGGCCCTGCCGTGCTACAATGACCCCTTGCTTATACAAGGCCCTGCTGTGTCACAATGGCCCCTTGCTTCTGAAGTGTGCAAGAGCCTAATACTAAGAGAAAGGCGCCAAAAAACGCTTCGCCATTATCACTGCTCAACACCTGAAAGGCTTCAAAAGTGCTTCGTCATGATGGCTGCTTATCATAATCACTTTTGAACGCCTGGAAACTACGTGCCGTACGGGCCGTGCATAGCCCGCCTTGAGGCCCATAAAAAGGAAGGCAAAACTGGTGCAAAATGTGGAGGCAAAAGCAAAAGGTAGAATCCCCGCCCTTTGCCTTTCCCCCCACCACCACCATCGCCTGCCATGAGGCACCCTGAGGCCTCCGGGAGCCGACGCCGCCCGCCTGGGGAGCACCCCCCAATCCTTCACCCCTGGACTGAAATCCCGAGGGAGTTGTGCAACCCCTAGCCCTGCTCCTTCGTCCCAGGCGGACCCAGGTTCAGCTGCAAGCATCGAGCCTGCATCTCGGAGGATGGGCCGCCGCTTTCCAGCCAAACTGCTCTAGACTTCAGAAGAGGCAGATAAGACGCTTCAAACAGCAGGGGAAAAAAGGCAAAAACTTCTCCACTTCCCCCACCCTGTCTCAGCAGCAACAAAGGTAGCACAGTGTGGTGGTGACTTATCCAGTGCTTGTTAGAGTAACCTTGTCTTTTCTAACTTTTCTCTACTTTTCTCCTTCTTTCTCTTTGCCTCTCTTACCATTAGATAAAGAGATACCCATTTGTTTGGCACCAACATTTAATCTCGTTTGGTTTTAATCTGGTCTTTGGGAATATTTTGAACCTTCAAAGTTCTTTCCTTTTTATACTCAGAGATTTCCTTTTCTTTGCCCTTCTGGGTGTAAATCAGATAGTAACAAAGTGTCATAATGCTCTCCACGGTTCCGTGAGGCGCCACAATGTCACAATGGACTTTTGGTTCCATGAACTTTGGTACTGTCAGCAACAGTCTCCTTGGCTCCGCAGTGTCACAATGGACCCTTGGCTCCGTGAGGTTCAGTAGCGTAACACGGACGCCTTGATTGCATGAGGTTGTGCAGTGTCACAATGATCTCCTTGGTTCTGCGGCCCTGCTGTGTAACAATGGGCCCCTTCCTTTGCTGATGGCTCTGCGTCCTGCCTGCCTCTGCCTTGGCACACAAAGCCTTGGGCTGCTCCAGACTCCTTCTGGGGGACACGTTGCACCACTCACTGCACTGCCCTGGGAGAGAAATTCCTTTCTCCTTGTGTCCAGCCTGGACCTGCCCAGCTGCCCTTGGCATTAATTCTTTCTTTTGCCAGCTGGTCTCTACTAGCTAGAAAGGATCCACCATGTCTGAAACCACCCTTCAAGCCCACCCAGGACTCTCCTCCACTGTCCTCAGTCTCCACTCCACTGAGCACAGAGCTCCTTTGTCCCTCTGTAGTGATCATGTGCTCGAGGCCACGGGCACCTGGACAAGAAGGTCGGTTCTTTTCTACAGGAAGGAAACCACAGAACCCCAGTGTTTTGAAGGCAGATGAGAGGCAGCCACCAGAGGCCAAGGCAAGGCAGACGTGTCTGTCCTTGCAGCTTCTGTCTGAAAGCAACCCTTGGACATACGGGGAGTTTTGGAGGTGGAATTCCATTTCAGCTGTGGGTGCCTGGACGGGAATGACACTTCTTCTCCCCAGGAAGGAAAGGGCAGAGCCCCAGTGTTTCAAAGGCTGATTAGTGGTGCCTCAAGGAGGCCAAGGCCAGCCAGACCTGTTTGTCTTGGCAGCTTTTGTCTTGGAGCAATCCTTGGCTAGATGCAATTTGGGGGGCCAAATCCCAGTTTTGTCCGTGGACATCTGGCCCAGAAGGACAGTTCTTTTCCATTGGCAGCAAAGTGAGGAGGCCCAGTGTTTCAAAGGCAGATGAGAGCTGGCCCTCAGGAAGCCAAGGGAAGCTGGACATTCCTGGCAGCTTTTGTCGGGGAGCTATTCCTTGGAGATATGGAATTTCAGAGGTGGATTCCCAATTTTGGCCATGGATGGCTGGACTTGAAAGATGGTTTTTTCCATGGGAAGAGAAGCACAGCCCCCGCCTGTTTTGAAGGCAGATGCGAGGTGGCCCCTAAGAGGCCAAGGCCAGCCTGAGCTGTCTGTCCTGGCAGGTTTCACATGGGAACAATCCTCGGATAGAATCCAATTTGGAGGTAGAATCCTAATTTCAGCCATGGGTCCCTGGAGGAGAAGGACAGTGCTTTCGCACAGAAAGGAAAGCAAGGAACTCCAGCGTTTCAGGGCCAGAGGAGAAGCACCCCTCAACATGCCAAGCTCAGCTGGACCAGGCAGGTGGCCCCCAGGAGGCCAAGCCAACCACACCTGTTCCACGCTCTTTGCAGCCTTGGGGCCCTGCAGCATCACCATTTTGTTCCCCTGAGGCCCAGCAATAGCACAGTGGTCTCCTTGGCTCTACAGCGGCACAAAGGCCCCTTGCTTCCACGAGGCCTGGCTGTGTCACAATGGTTTCCTTGCTTCCATGGGGCTGCAGAATAACACAATGGCCCACTGGTTCCATGAGGTCACAGAGGGTCACAAGGGTCTCCATGATTCCGTAAGGTGCTGCAGGGTCACAATGGCTCCTTGGTTCTATTGGGCTCCCCAGGATCACAATGGCCCCTTGGTTCCACAAGGCCTGGCTGTGGCACACTGGCCCTTTGCTTCCGTGAGACCTTGCAGTGTCACAATGGCCCCTTGCTTCTGTCAGGCCTGGCTGTGTCACAATGGCCCCTGGCTCCCATGAGGCCCTGTGATGTCACAATGGTCTCACTGGTTCCACGAGGCCCTGCAGTTCCACCATGGCCCTTCAGTGTCACAAGGCCTTGAAGTGTCATAATAGTCTCAGCGGGTTGCCCAGCTGCTTCACAATGGCCTCCTTGGTTCCATGATGCCCCGTAGCGTAACAACGGTATCCTTGCTTCCACACAGTCAGAATGGCCCCGTGGCCTCCTGGAGCCCCACAGTGTCACTACGATCCCCTTGATTCCACGAGGCCCTGCCGTGCTACAATGACCCCTTGCTTATACAAGGCCCTGCTGTGTCACAATGGCCCCTTGCTTCTGAAGTGTGCAAGAGCCTAATACTAAGAGAAAGGCGCCAAAAAACGCTTCGCCATTATCACTGCTCAACACCTGAAAGGCTTCAAAAGTGCTTCGTCATGATGGCTGCTTATCATAATCACTTTTGAACGCCTGGAAACTACGTGCCGTACGGGCCGTGCATAGCCCGCCTTGAGGCCCATAAAAAGGAAGGCAAAACTGGTGCAAAATGTGGAGGCAAAAGCAAAAGGTAGAATCCCCGCCCTTTGCCTTTCCCCCCACCACCACCATCGCCTGCCGTGAGGCACCCTGAGGCCTCCGGGAGCCGACGCCGCCCGCCTGGGGAGCACCCCCCAATCCTTCACCCCTGGACTGAAATCCCGAGGGAGTTGTGCAACCCCTAGCCCTGCTCCTTCGTCCCAGGCGGACCCAGGTTCAGCTGCAAGCATCGAGCCAGCATCTCGGAGGATGGGCCGCCGCTTTCCAGCCAAACTGCTCTAGACTTCAGAAGAGGCAGATAAGACGCTTCAAACAGCAGGGGAAAAAAGGCAAAAACTTCTCCACTTCCCCCACCCTGTCTCAGCAGCAACAAAGGTAGCACAGTGTGGTGGTGACTTATCCAGTGCTTGTTAGAGTAACCTTGTCTTTTCTAACTTTTCTCTACTTTTCTCCTTCTTTCTCTTTGCCTCTCTTACCATTAGATAAAGAGATACCCATTTGTTTGGCACCAACATTTAATCTCGTTTGGTTTTAATCTGGTCTTTGGGAATATTTTGAACCTTCAAAGTTCTTTCCTTTTTATACTCAGAGATTTCCTTTTCTTTGCCCTTCTGGGTGTAAATCAGATAGTAACAAAGTGTCATAATGCTCTCCACGGTTCCGTGAGGCGCCACAATGTCACAATGGACTTTTGGTTCCATGAACTTTGGTACTGTCAGCAACAGTCTCCTTGGCTCCGCAGTGTCACAATGGACCCTTGGCTCCGTGAGGTTCAGTAGCGTAACACGGACGCCTTGATTGCATGAGGTTGTGCAGTGTCACAATGATCTCCTTGGTTCTGCGGCCCTGCTGTGTAACAATGGGCCCCTTCCTTTGCTGATGGCTCTGCGTCCTGCCTGCCTCTGCCTTGGCACACAAAGCCTTGGGCTGCTCCAGACTCCTTCTGGGGGACACGTTGCACCACTCACTGCACTGCCCTGGGAGAGAAATTCCTTTCTCCTTGTGTCCAGCCTGGACCTGCCCAGCTGCCCTTGGCATTAATTCTTTCTTTTGCCAGCTGGTCTCTACTAGGTAGAAAGGATCCACCATGTCTGAAACCACCCTTCAAGCCCACCCAGGACTCTCCTCCACTGTCCTCAGTCTCCACTCCACTGAGCACAGAGCTCCTTTGTCCCTCTGTAGTGATCATGTGCTCGAGGCCACGGGCACCTGGACAAGAAGGTCGGTTCTTTTCTACAGGAAGGAAACCACAGAACCCCAGTGTTTTGAAGGCAGATGAGAGGCAGCCACCAGAGGCCAAGGCAAGGCAGACGTGTCTGTCCTTGCAGCTTCTGTCTGAAAGCAACCCTTGGACATACGGGGAGTTTTGGAGGTGGAATTCCATTTCAGCTGTGGGTGCCTGGACGGGAATGACACTTCTTCTCCCCAGGAAGGAAAGGGCAGAGCCCCAGTGTTTCAAAGGCTGATTAGTGGTGCCTCAAGGAGGCCAAGGCCAGCCAGACCTGTTTGTCTTGGCAGCTTTTGTCTTGGAGCAATCCTTGGCTAGATGCAATTTGGGGGGCCAAATCCCAGTTTTGTCTGTGGACATCTGGCCCAGAAGGACAGTTCTTTTCCATTGGCAGCAAAGTGAGGAGGCCCAGTGTTTCAAAGGCAGATGAGAGCTGGCCCTCAGGAAGCCAAGGGAAGCTGGACATTCCTGGCAGCTTTTGTCGGGGAGCTATTCCTTGGAGATATGGAATTTCAGAGGTGGATTCCCAATTTTGGCCATGGATGGCTGGACTTGAAAGATGGTTTTTTCCATGGGAAGAGAAGCACAGCCCCCGCGTGTTTTGAAGGCAGATGCGAGGTGGCCCCTAAGAGGCCAAGGCCAGCCTGAGCTGTCTGTCCTGGCAGGTTTCACATGGGAACAATCCTCGGATAGAATCCAATTTGGAGGTAGAATCCTAATTTCAGCCATGGGTCCCTGGAGGAGAAGGACAGTGCTTTCGCACAGAAAGGAAAGCAAGGAACTCCAGCGTTTCAGGGCCAGAGGAGAAGCACCCCTCAACATGCCAAGCTCAGCTGGACCAGGCAGGTGGCCCCCAGGAGGCCAAGCCAACCACACCTGTTCCACGCTCTTTGCAGCCTTGGGGCCCTGCAGCATCACCATTTTGTTCCCCTGAGGCCCAGCAATAGCACAGTGGTCTCCTTGGCTCTACAGCGGCACAAAGGCCCCTTGCTTCCACGAGGCCTGGCTGTGTCACAATGGTTTCCTTGCTTCCATGGGGCTGCAGAATAACACAATGGCCCACTGGTTCCATGAGGTCACAGAGGGTCACAAGGGTCTCCATGATTCCGTAAGGTGCTGCAGGGTCACAATGGCTCCTTGGTTCTATTGGGCTCCCCAGGATCACAATGGCCCCTTGGTTCCACAAGGCCTGGCTGTGGCACACTGGCCCTTTGCTTCCGTGAGACCTTGCAGTGTCACAATGGCCCCTTGCTTCTGTCAGGCCTGGCTGTGTCACAATGGCCCCTGGCTCCCATGAGGCCCTGTGATGTCACAATGGTCTCACTGGTTCCAAGAGGCCCTGCAGTTCCACAATGGCCCTTCAGTGTCACAAGGCCTTGAAGTGTCATAATAGTCTCAGCGGGTTGCCCAGCTGCTTCACAATGGCCTCCTTGGTTCCATGATGCCCCGTAGCGTAACAACGGTATCCTTGCTTCCACACAGTCAGAATGGCCCCGTGGCCTCCTGGAGCCCCACAGTGTCACTACGATCCCCTTGATTCCACGAGGCCCTGCCGTGCTACAATGACCCCTTGCTTATACAAGGCCCTGCTGTGTCACAATGGCCCCTTGCTTCTGAAGTGTGCAAGAGCCTAATACTAAGAGAAAGGCGCCAAAAAACGCTTCGCCATTATCACTGCTCAACACCTGAAAGGCTTCAAAAGTGCTTCGTCATGATGGCTGCTTATCATAATCACTTTTGAACGCCTGGAAACTACGTGCCGTACGGGCCGTGCATAGCCCGCCTTGAGGCCCATAAAAAGGAAGGCAAAACTGGTGCAAAATGTGGAGGCAAAAGCAAAAGGTAGAATCCCCGCCCTTTGCCTTTCCCCCCACCACCACCATCGCCTGCCGTGAGGCACCCTGAGGCCTCCGGGAGCCGACGCCGCCCGCCTGGGGAGCACCCCCCAATCCTTCACCCCTGGACTGAAATCCCAAGGGAGTTGTGCAACCCCTAGCCCTGCTCCTTCGTCCCAGGCGGACCCAGGTTCAGCTGCAAGCATCGAGCCTGCATCTCGGAGGATGGGCCGCCGCTTTCCAGCCAAACTGCTCTAGACTTCAGAAGAGGCAGATAAGACGCTTCAAACAGCAGGGGAAAAAAGGCAAAAACTTCTCCACTTCCCCCACCCTGTCTCAGCAGCAACAAAGGTAGCACAGTGTGGTGGTGACTTATCCAGTGCTTGTTAGAGTAACCTTGTCTTTTCTAACTTTTCTCTACTTTTCTCCTTCTTTCTCTTTGCCTCTCTTACCATTAGATAAAGAGATACCCATTTGTTTGGCACCAACATTTAATCTCGTTTGGTTTTAATCTGGTCTTTGGGAATATTTTGAACCTTCAAAGTTCTTTCCTTTTTATACTCAGAGATTTCCTTTTCTTTGCCCTTCTGGGTGTAAATCAGATAGTAACAAAGTGTCATAATGCTCTCCACGGTTCCGTGAGGCGCCACAATGTCACAATGGACTTTTGGTTCCATGAACTTTGGTACTGTCAGCAACAGTCTCCTTGGCTCCGCAGTGTCACAATGGACCCTTGGCTCCGTGAGGTTCAGTAGCGTAACACGGACGCCTTGATTGCATGAGGTTGTGCAGTGTCACAATGATCTCCTTGGTTCTGCGGCCCTGCTGTGTAACAATGGGCCCCTTCCTTTGCTGATGGCTCTGCGTCCTGCCTGCCTCTGCCTTGGCACACAAAGCCTTGGGCTGCTCCAGACTCCTTCTGGGGGACACGTTGCACCACTCACTGCACTGCCCTGGGAGAGAAATTCCTTTCTCCTTGTGTCCAGCCTGGACCTGCCCAGCTGCCCTTGGCATTAATTCTTTCTTTTGCCAGCTGGTCTCTACTAGCTAGAAAGGATCCACCATGTCTGAAACCACCCTTCAAGCCCACCCAGGACTCTCCTCCACTGTCCTCAGTCTCCACTCCACTGAGCACAGAGCTCCTTTGTCCCTCTGTAGTGATCATGTGCTCGAGGCCACGGGCACCTGGACAAGAAGGTCGGTTCTTTTCTACAGGAAGGAAACCACAGAACCCCAGTGTTTTGAAGGCAGATGAGAGGCAGCCACCAGAGGCCAAGGCAAGGCAGACCTGTCTGTCCTTGCAGCTTCTGTCTGAAAGCAACCCTTGGACATACGGGGAGTTTTGGAGGTGGAATTCCATTTCAGCTGTGGGTGCCTGGACGGGAATGACACTTCTTCTCCCCAGGAAGGAAAGGGCAGAGCCCCAGTGTTTCAAAGGCTGATTAGTGGTGCCTCAAGGAGGCCAAGGCCAGCCAGACCTGTTTGTCTTGGCAGCTTTTGTCTTGGAGCAATCCTTGGCTAGATGCAATTTGGGGGGCCAAATCCCAGTTTTGTCCGTGGACATCTGGCCCAGAAGGACAGTTCTTTTCCATTGGCAGCAAAGTGAGGAGGCCCAGTGTTTCAAAGGCAGATGAGAGCTGGCCCTCAGGAAGCCAAGGGAAGCTGGACATTCCTGGCAGCTTTTGTCGGGGAGCTATTCCTTGGAGATATGGAATTTCAGAGGTGGATTCCCAATTTTGGCCATGGATGGCTGGACTTGAAAGATGGTTTTTTCCATGGGAAGAGAAGCACAGCCCCCGCGTGTTTTGAAGGCAGATGCGAGGTGGCCCCTAAGAGGCCAAGGCCAGCCTGAGCTGTCTGTCCTGGCAGGTTTCACATGGGAACAATCCTCGGATAGAATCCAATTTGGAGGTAGAATCCTAATTTCAGCCATGGGTCCCTGGAGGAGAAGGACAGTGCTTTCGCACAGAAAGGAAAGCAAGGAACTCCAGCGTTTCAGGGCCAGAGGAGAAGCACCCCTCAACATGCCAAGCTCAGCTGGACCAGGCAGGTGGCCCCCAGGAGGCCAAGCCAACCACACCTGTTCCACGCTCTTTGCAGCCTTGGGGCCCTGCAGCATCACCATTTTGTTCCCCTGAGGCCCAGCAATAGCACAGTGGTCTCCTTGGCTCTACAGCGGCACAAAGGCCCCTTGCTTCCACGAGGCCTGGCTGTGTCACAATGGTTTCCTTGGTTCCATGGGGCTGCAGAATAACACAATGGCCCACTGGTTCCATGAGGTCACAGAGGGTCACAAGGGTCTCCATGATTCCATAAGGTGCTGCAGGGTCACAATGGCTCCTTGGTTCTATTGGGCTCCCCAGGATCACAATGGCCCCTTGGTTCCACAAGGCCTGGCTGTGGCACACTGGCCCTTTGCTTCCGTGAGACCTTGCAGTGTCACAATGGCCCCTTGCTTCTGTCAGGCCTGGCTGTGTCACAATGGCCCCTGGCTCCCATGAGGCCCTGTGATGTCACAATGGTCTCACTGGTTCCACGAGGCCCTGCAGTTCCACAATGGCCCTTCAGTGTCACAAGGCCTTGAAGTGTCATAATAGTCTCAGCGGGTTGCCCAGCTGCTTCACAATGGCCTCCTTGGTTCCATGATGCCCCGTAGCGTAACAACGGTATCCTTGCTTCCACACAGTCAGAATGGCCCCGTGGCCTCCTGGAGCCCCACAGTGTCACTACGATCCCCTTGATTCCACGAGGCCCTGCCGTGCTACAATGACCCCTTGCTTATACAAGGCCCTGCTGTGTCACAATGGCCCCTTGCTTCTGAAGTGTGCAAGAGCCTAATACTAAGAGAAAGGCGCCAAAAAACGCTTCGCCATTATCACTGCTCAACACCTGAAAGGCTTCAAAAGTGCTTCGTCACGATGGCTGCTTATCATAATCACTTTTGAACGCCTGGAAACTACGTGCCGTACGGGCCGTGCATAGCCCGCCTTGAGGCCCATAAAAAGGAAGGCAAAACTGGTGCAAAATGTGGAGGCAAAAGCAAAAGGTAGAATCCCCGCCCTTTGCCTTTCCCCCCACCACCACCATCGCCTGCCGTGAGGCACCCTGAGGCCTCCGGGAGCCGACGCCGCCCGCCTGGGGAGCACCCCCCAATCCTTCACCCCTGGACTGAAATCCCGAGGGAGTTGTGCAACCCCTAGCCCTGCTCCTTCGTCCCAGGCGGACCCAGGTTCAGCTGCAAGCATCGAGCCTGCATCTCGGAGGATGGGCCGCCGCTTTCCAGCCAAACTGCTCTAGACTTCAGAAGAGGCAGATAAGACGCTTCAAACAGCAGGGGAAAAAAGGCAAAAACTTCTCCACTTCCCCCACCCTGTCTCAGCAGCAACAAAGGTAGCACAGTGTGGTGGTGACTTATCCAGTGCTTGTTAGAGTAACCTTGTCTTTTCTAACTTTTCTCTACTTTTCTCCTTCTTTCTCTTTGCCTCTCTTACCATTAGATAAAGAGATACCCATTTGTTTGGCACCAACATTTAATCTCGTTTGGTTTTAATCTGGTCTTTGGGAATATTTTGAACCTTCAAAGTTCTTTCCTTTTTATACTCAGAGATTTCCTTTTCTTTGCCCTTCTGGGTGTAAATCAGATAGTAACAAAGTGTCATAATGCTCTCCACGGTTCCGTGAGGCGCCACAATGTCACAATGGACTTTTGGTTCCATGAACTTTGGTACTGTCAGCAACAGTCTCCTTGGCTCCGCAGTGTCACAATGGACCCTTGGCTCCGTGAGGTTCAGTAGCGTAACACGGACGCCTTGATTGCATGAGGTTGTGCAGTGTCACAATGATCTCCTTGGTTCTGCGGCCCTGCTGTGTAACAATGGGCCCCTTCCTTTGCTGATGGCTCTGCGTCCTGCCTGCCTCTGCCTTGGCACACAAAGCCTTGGGCTGCTCCAGACTCCTTCTGGGGGACACGTTGCACCACTGCACTGCCCTGGGAGAGAAATTCCTTTCTCCTTGTGTCCAGCCTGGACCTGCCCAGCTGCCCTTGGCATTAATTCTTTCTTTTGCCAGCTGGTCTCTACTAGCTAGAAAGGATCCACCATGTCTGAAACCACCCTTCAAGCCCACCCAGGACTCTCCTCCACTGTCCTCAGTCTCCACTCCACTGAGCACAGAGCTCCTTTGTCCCTCTGTAGTGATCATGTGCTCGAGGCCACGGGCACCTGGACAAGAAGGTCGGTTCTTTTCTACAGGAAGGAAACCACAGAACCCCAGTGTTTTGAAGGCAGATGAGAGGCAGCCACCAGAGGCCAAGGCAAGGCAGACGTGTCTGTCCTTGCAGCTTCTGTCTGAAAGCAACCCTTGGACATACGGGGAGTTTTGGAGGTGGAATTCCATTTCAGCTGTGGGTGCCTGGACGGGAATGACACTTCTTCTCCCCAGGAAGGAAAGGGCAGAGCCCCAGTGTTTCAAAGGCTGATTAGTGGTGCCTCAAGGAGGCCAAGGCCAGCCAGACCTGTTTGTCTTGGCAGCTTTTGTCTTGGAGCAATCCTTGGCTAGATGCAATTTGGGGGGCCAAATCCCAGTTTTGTCCGTGGACATCTGGCCCAGAAGGACAGTTCTTTTCCATTGGCAGCAAAGTGAGGAGGCCCAGTGTTTCAAAGGCAGATGAGAGCTGGCCCTCAGGAAGCCAAGGGAAGCTGGACATTCCTGGCAGCTTTTGTCGGGGAGCTATTCCTTGGAGATATGGAATTTCAGAGGTGGATTCCCAATTTTGGCCATGGATGGCTGGACTTGAAAGATGGTTTTTTCCATGGGAAGAGAAGCACAGCCCCCGCCTGTTTTGAAGGCAGATGCGAGGTGGCCCCTAAGAGGCCAAGGCCAGCCTGAGCTGTCTGTCCTGGCAGGTTTCACATGGGAACAATCCTCGGATAGAATCCAATTTGGAGGTAGAATCCTAATTTCAGCCATGGGTCCCTGGAGGAGAAGGACAGTGCTTTCGCACAGAAAGGAAAGCAAGGAACTCCAGCGTTTCAGGGCCAGAGGAGAAGCACCCCTCAACATGCCAAGCTCAGCTGGACCAGGCAGGTGGCCCCCAGGAGGCCAAGCCAACCACACCTGTTCCACGCTCTTTGCAGCCTTGGGGCCCTGCAGCATCACCATTTTGTTCCCCTGAGGCCCAGCAATAGCACAGTGGTCTCCTTGGCTCTACAGCGGCACAAAGGCCCCTTGCTTCCACGAGGCCTGGCTGTGTCACAATGGTTTCCTTGCTTCCATGGGGCTGCAGAATAACACAATGGCCCACTGGTTCCATGAGGTCACAGAGGGTCACAAGGGTCTCCATGATTCCGTAAGGTGCTGCAGGGTCACAATGGCTCCTTGGTTCTATTGGGCTCCCCAGGATCACAATGGCCCCTTGGTTCCACAAGGCCTGGCTGTGGCACACTGGCCCTTTGCTTCCGTGAGACCTTGCAGTGTCACAATGGCCCCTTGCTTCTGTGAGGCCTGGCTGTGTCACAATGGCCCCTGGCTCCCATGAGGCCCTGTGATGTCACAATGGTCTCACTGGTTCCACGAGGCCCTGCAGTTCCACAATGGCCCTTCAGTGTCACAAGGCCTTGAAGTGTCATAATAGTCTCAGCGGGTTGCCCAGCTGCTTCACAATGGCCTCCTTGGTTCCATGATGCCCCGTAGCGTAACAACGGTATCCTTGCTTCCACACAGTCAGAATGGCCCCGTGGCCTCCTGGAGCCCCACAGTGTCACTACGATCCCCTTGATTCCACGAGGCCCTGCCGTGCTACAATGACCCCTTGCTTATACAAGGCCCTGCTGTGTCACAATGGCCCCTTGCTTCTGAAGTGTGCAAGAGCCTAATACTAAGAGAAAGGCGCCAAAAAACGCTTCGCCATTATCACTGCTCAACACCTGAAAGGCTTCAAAAGTGCTTCGTCATGATGGCTGCTTATCATAATCACTTTTGAACGCCTGGAAACTACGTGCCGTACGGGCCGTGCATAGCCCGCCTTGAGGCCCATAAAAAGGAAGGCAAAACTGGTGCAAAATGTGGAGGCAAAAGCAAAAGGTAGAATCCCCGCCCTTTGCCTTTCCCCCCACCACCACCATCGCCTGCCATGAGGCACCCTGAGGCCTCCGGGAGCCGACGCCGCCCGCCTGGGGAGCACCCCCCAATCCTTCACCCCTGGACTGAAATCCCGAGGGAGTTGTGCAACCCCTAGCCCTGCTCCTTCGTCCCAGGCGGACCCAGGTTCAGCTGCAAGCATCGAGCCTGCATCTCGGAGGATGGGCCGCCGCTTTCCAGCCAAACTGCTCTAGACTTCAGAAGAGGCAGATAAGACGCTTCAAACAGCAGGGGAAAAAAGGCAAAAACTTCTCCACTTCCCCCACCCTGTCTCAGCAGCAACAAAGGTAGCACAGTGTGGTGGTGACTTATCCAGTGCTTGTTAGAGTAACCTTGTCTTTTCTAACTTTTCTCTACTTTTCTCCTTCTTTCTCTTTGCCTCTCTTACCATTAGATAAAGAGATACCCATTTGTTTGGCACCAACATTTAATCTCGTTTGGTTTTAATCTGGTCTTTGGGAATATTTTGAACCTTCAAAGTTCTTTCCTTTTTATACTCAGAGATTTCCTTTTCTTTGCCCTTCTGGGTGTAAATCAGATAGTAACAAAGTGTCATAATGCTCTCCACGGTTCCGTGAGGCGCCACAATGTCACAATGGACTTTTGGTTCCATGAACTTTGGTACTGTCAGCAACAGTCTCCTTGGCTCCGCAGTGTCACAATGGACCCTTGGCTCCGTGAGGTTCAGTAGCGTAACACGGACGCCTTGATTGCATGAGGTTGTGCAGTGTCACAATGATCTCCTTGGTTCTGCGGCCCTGCTGTGTAACAATGGGCCCCTTCCTTTGCTGATGGCTCTGCGTCCTGCCTGCCTCTGCCTTGGCACACAAAGCCTTGGGCTGCTCCAGACTCCTTCTGGGGGACACGTTGCACCACTCACTGCACTGCCCTGGGAGAGAAATTCCTTTCTCCTTGTGTCCAGCCTGGACCTGCCCAGCTGCCCTTGGCATTAATTCTTTCTTTTGCCAGCTGGTCTCTACTAGCTAGAAAGGATCCACCATGTCTGAAACCACCCTTCAAGCCCACCCAGGACTCTCCTCCACTGTCCTCAGTCTCCACTCCACTGAGCACAGAGCTCCTTTGTCCCTCTGTAGTGATCATGTGCTCGAGGCCACGGGCACCTGGACAAGAAGGTCGGTTCTTTTCTACAGGAAGGAAACCACAGAACCCCAGTGTTTTGAAGGCAGATGAGAGGCAGCCACCAGAGGCCAAGGCAAGGCAGACGTGTCTGTCCTTGCAGCTTCTGTCTGAAAGCAACCCTTGGACATACGGGGAGTTTTGGAGGTGGAATTCCATTTCAGCTGTGGGTGCCTGGACGGGAATGACACTTCTTCTCCCCAGGAAGGAAAGGGCAGAGCCCCAGTGTTTCAAAGGCTGATTAGTGGTGCCTCAAGGAGGCCAAGGCCAGCCAGACCTGTTTGTCTTGGCAGCTTTTGTCTTGGAGCAATCCTTGGCTAGATGCAATTTGGGGGGCCAAATCCCAGTTTTGTCCGTGGACATCTGGCCCAGAAGGACAGTTCTTTTCCATTGGCAGCAAAGTGAGGAGGCCCAGTGTTTCAAAGGCAGATGAGAGCTGGCCCTCAGGAAGCCAAGGGAAGCTGGACATTCCTGGCAGCTTTTGTCGGGGAGCTATTCCTTGGAGATATGGAATTTCAGAGGTGGATTCCCAATTTTGGCCATGGATGGCTGGACTTGAAAGATGGTTTTTTCCATGGGAAGAGAAGCACAGCCCCCGCCTGTTTTGAAGGCAGATGCGAGGTGGCCCCTAAGAGGCCAAGGCCAGCCTGAGCTGTCTGTCCTGGCAGGTTTCACATGGGAACAATCCTCGGATAGAATCCAATTTGGAGGTAGAATCCTAATTTCAGCCATGGGTCCCTGGAGGAGAAGGACAGTGCTTTCGCACAGAAAGGAAAGCAAGGAACTCCAGCGTTTCAGGGCCAGAGGAGAAGCACCCCTCAACATGCCAAGCTCAGCTGGACCAGGCAGGTGGCCCCCAGGAGGCCAAGCCAACCACACCTGTTCCACGCTCTTTGCAGCCTTGGGGCCCTGCAGCATCACCATTTTGTTCCCCTGAGGCCCAGCAATAGCACAGTGGTCTCCTTGGCTCTACAGCGGCACAAAGGCCCCTTGCTTCCACGAGGCCTGGCTGTGTCACAATGGTTTCCTTGCTTCCATGGGGCTGCAGAATAACACAATGGCCCACTGGTTCCATGAGGTCACAGAGGGTCACAAGGGTCTCCATGATTCCGTAAGGTGCTGCAGGGTCACAATGGCTCCTTGGTTCTATTGGGCTCCCCAGGATCACAATGGCCCCTTGGTTCCACAAGGCCTGGCTGTGGCACACTGGCCCTTTGCTTCCGTGAGACCTTGCAGTGTCACAATGGCCCCTTGCTTCTGTGAGGCCTGGCTGTGTCACAATGGCCCCTGGCTCCCATGAGGCCCTGTGATGTCACAATGGTCTCACTGGTTCCACGAGGCCCTGCAGTTCCACAATGGCCCTTCAGTGTCACAAGGCCTTGAAGTGTCATAATAGTCTCAGCGGGTTGCCCAGCTGCTTCACAATGGCCTCCTTGGTTCCATGATGCCCCGTAGCGTAACAACGGTATCCTTGCTTCCACACAGTCAGAATGGCCCCGTGGCCTCCTGGAGCCCCACAGTGTCACTACGATCCCCTTGATTCCACGAGGCCCTGCCGTGCTACAATGACCCCTTGCTTATACAAGGCCCTGCTGTGTCACAATGGCCCCTTGCTTCTGAAGTGTGCAAGAGCCTAATACTAAGAGAAAGGCGCCAAAAAACGCTTCGCCATTATCACTGCTCAACACCTGAAAGGCTTCAAAAGTGCTTCGTCATGATGGCTGCTTATCATAATCACTTTTGAACGCCTGGAAACTACGTGCCGTACGGGCCGTGCATAGCCCGCCTTGAGGCCCATAAAAAGGAAGGCAAAACTGGTGCAAAATGTGGAGGCAAAAGCAAAAGGTAGAATCCCCGCCCTTTGCCTTTCCCCCCACCACCACCATCGCCTGCCATGAGGCACCCTGAGGCCTCCGGGAGCCGACGCCGCCCGCCTGGGGAGCACCCCCCAATCCTTCACCCCTGGACTGAAATCCCGAGGGAGTTGTGCAACCCCTAGCCCTGCTCCTTCGTCCCAGGCGGACCCAGGTTCAGCTGCAAGCATCGAGCCTGCATCTCGGAGGATGGGCCGCCGCTTTCCAGCCAAACTGCTCTAGACTTCAGAAGAGGCAGATAAGACGCTTCAAACAGCAGGGGAAAAAAGGCAAAAACTTCTCCACTTCCCCCACCCTGTCTCAGCAGCAACAAAGGTAGCACAGTGTGGTGGTGACTTATCCAGTGCTTGTTAGAGTAACCTTGTCTTTTCTAACTTTTCTCTACTTTTCTCCTTCTTTCTCTTTGCCTCTCTTACCATTAGATAAAGAGATACCCATTTGTTTGGCACCAACATTTAATCTCGTTTGGTTTTAATCTGGTCTTTGGGAATATTTTGAACCTTCAAAGTTCTTTCCTTTTTATACTCAGAGATTTCCTTTTCTTTGCCCTTCTGGGTGTAAATCAGATAGTAACAAAGTGTCATAATGCTCTCCACGGTTCCGTGAGGCGCCACAATGTCACAATGGACTTTTGGTTCCATGAACTTTGGTACTGTCAGCAACAGTCTCCTTGGCTCCGCAGTGTCACAATGGACCCTTGGCTCCGTGAGGTTCAGTAGCGTAACACGGACGCCTTGATTGCATGAGGTTGTGCAGTGTCACAATGATCTCCTTGGTTCTGCGGCCCTGCTGTGTAACAATGGGCCCCTTCCTTTGCTGATGGCTCTGCGTCCTGCCTGCCTCTGCCTTGGCACACAAAGCCTTGGGCTGCTCCAGACTCCTTCTGGGGGACACGTTGCACCACTCACTGCACTGCCCTGGGAGAGAAATTCCTTTCTCCTTGTGTCCAGCCTGGACCTGCCCAGCTGCCCTTGGCATTAATTCTTTCTTTTGCCAGCTGGTCTCTACTAGCTAGAAAGGATCCACCATGTCTGAAACCACCCTTCAAGCCCACCCAGGACTCTCCTCCACTGTCCTCAGTCTCCACTCCACTGAGCACAGAGCTCCTTTGTCCCTCTGTAGTGATCATGTGCTCGAGGCCACGGGCACCTGGACAAGAAGGTCGGTTCTTTTCTACAGGAAGGAAACCACAGAACCCCAGTGTTTTGAAGGCAGATGAGAGGCAGCCACCAGAGGCCAAGGCAAGGCAGACGTGTCTGTCCTTGCAGCTTCTGTCTGAAAGCAACCCTTGGACATACGGGGAGTTTTGGAGGTGGAATTCCATTTCAGCTGTGGGTGCCTGGACGGGAATGACACTTCTTCTCCCCAGGAAGGAAAGGGCAGAGCCCCAGTGTTTCAAAGGCTGATTAGTGGTGCCTCAAGGAGGCCAAGGCCAGCCAGACCTGTTTGTCTTGGCAGCTTTTGTCTTGGAGCAATCCTTGGCTAGATGCAATTTGGGGGGCCAAATCCCAGTTTTGTCCGTGGACATCTGGCCCAGAAGGACAGTTCTTTTCCATTGGCAGCAAAGTGAGGAGGCCCAGTGTTTCAAAGGCAGATGAGAGCTGGCCCTCAGGAAGCCAAGGGAAGCTGGACATTCCTGGCAGCTTTTGTCGGGGAGCTATTCCTTGGAGATATGGAATTTCAGAGGTGGATTCCCAATTTTGGCCATGGATGGCTGGACTTGAAAGATGGTTTTTTCCATGGGAAGAGAAGCACAGCCCCCGCGTGTTTTGAAGGCAGATGCGAGGTGGCCCCTAAGAGGCCAAGGCCAGCCTGAGCTGTCTGTCCTGGCAGGTTTCACATGGGAACAATCCTCGGATAGAATCCAATTTGGAGGTAGAATCCTAATTTCAGCCATGGGTCCCTGGAGGAGAAGGACAGTGCTTTCGCACAGAAAGGAAAGCAAGGAACTCCAGCGTTTCAGGGCCAGAGGAGAAGCACCCCTCAACATGCCAAGCTCAGCTGGACCAGGCAGGTGGCCCCCAGGAGGCCAAGCCAACCACACCTGTTCCACGCTCTTTGCAGCCTTGGGGCCCTGCAGCATCACCATTTTGTTCCCCTGAGGCCCAGCAATAGCACAGTGGTCTCCTTGGCTCTACAGCGGCACAAAGGCCCCTTGCTTCCACGAGGCCTGGCTGTGTCACAATGGTTTCCTTGCTTCCATGGGGCTGCAGAATAACACAATGGCCCACTGGTTCCATGAGGTCACAGAGGGTCACAAGGGTCTCCATGATTCCGTAAGGTGCTGCAGGGTCACAATGGCTCCTTGGTTCTATTGGGCTCCCCAGGATCACAATGGCCCCTTGGTTCCACAAGGCCTGGCTGTGGCACACTGGCCCTTTGCTTCCGTGAGACCTTGCAGTGTCACAATGGCCCCTTGCTTCTGTCAGGCCTGGCTGTGTCACAATGGCCCCTGGCTCCCATGAGGCCCTGTGATGTCACAATGGTCTCACTGGTTCCACGAGGCCCTGCAGTTCCACCATGGCCCTTCAGTGTCACAAGGCCTTGAAGTGTCATAATAGTCTCAGCGGGTTGCCCAGCTGCTTCACAATGGCCTCCTTGGTTCCATGATGCCCCGTAGCGTAACAACGGTATCCTTGCTTCCACACAGTCAGAATGGCCCCGTGGCCTCCTGGAGCCCCACAGTGTCACTACGATCCCCTTGATTCCACGAGGCCCTGCCGTGCTACAATGACCCCTTGCTTATACAAGGCCCTGCTGTGTCACAATGGCCCCTTGCTTCTGAAGTGTGCAAGAGCCTAATACTAAGAGAAAGGCGCCAAAAAACGCTTCGCCATTATCACTGCTCAACACCTGAAAGGCTTCAAAAGTGCTTCGTCATGATGGCTGCTTATCATAATCACTTTTGAACGCCTGGAAACTACGTGCCGTACGGGCCGTGCATAGCCCGCCTTGAGGCCCATAAAAAGGAAGGCAAAACTGGTGCAAAATGTGGAGGCAAAAGCAAAAGGTAGAATCCCCGCCCTTTGCCTTTCCCCCCACCACCACCATCGCCTGCCGTGAGGCACCCTGAGGCCTCCGGGAGCCGACGCCGCCCGCCTGGGGAGCACCCCCCAATCCTTCACCCCTGGACTGAAATCCCGAGGGAGTTGTGCAACCCCTAGCCCTGCTCCTTCGTCCCAGGCGGACCCAGGTTCAGCTGCAAGCATCGAGCCAGCATCTCGGAGGATGGGCCGCCGCTTTCCAGCCAAACTGCTCTAGACTTCAGAAGAGGCAGATAAGACGCTTCAAACAGCAGGGGAAAAAAGGCAAAAACTTCTCCACTTCCCCCACCCTGTCTCAGCAGCAACAAAGGTAGCACAGTGTGGTGGTGACTTATCCAGTGCTTGTTAGAGTAACCTTGTCTTTTCTAACTTTTCTCTACTTTTCTCCTTCTTTCTCTTTGCCTCTCTTACCATTAGATAAAGAGATACCCATTTGTTTGGCACCAACATTTAATCTCGTTTGGTTTTAATCTGGTCTTTGGGAATATTTTGAACCTTCAAAGTTCTTTCCTTTTTATACTCAGAGATTTCCTTTTCTTTGCCCTTCTGGGTGTAAATCAGATAGTAACAAAGTGTCATAATGCTCTCCACGGTTCCGTGAGGCGCCACAATGTCACAATGGACTTTTGGTTCCATGAACTTTGGTACTGTCAGCAACAGTCTCCTTGGCTCCGCAGTGTCACAATGGACCCTTGGCTCCGTGAGGTTCAGTAGCGTAACACGGACGCCTTGATTGCATGAGGTTGTGCAGTGTCACAATGATCTCCTTGGTTCTGCGGCCCTGCTGTGTAACAATGGGCCCCTTCCTTTGCTGATGGCTCTGCGTCCTGCCTGCCTCTGCCTTGGCACACAAAGCCTTGGGCTGCTCCAGACTCCTTCTGGGGGACACGTTGCACCACTCACTGCACTGCCCTGGGAGAGAAATTCCTTTCTCCTTGTGTCCAGCCTGGACCTGCCCAGCTGCCCTTGGCATTAATTCTTTCTTTTGCCAGCTGGTCTCTACTAGCTAGAAAGGATCCACCATGTCTGAAACCACCCTTCAAGCCCACCCAGGACTCTCCTCCACTGTCCTCAGTCTCCACTCCACTGAGCACAGAGCTCCTTTGTCCCTCTGTAGTGATCATGTGCTCGAGGCCACGGGCACCTGGACAAGAAGGTCGGTTCTTTTCTACAGGAAGGAAACCACAGAACCCCAGTGTTTTGAAGGCAGATGAGAGGCAGCCACCAGAGGCCAAGGCAAGGCAGACGTGTCTGTCCTTGCAGCTTCTGTCTGAAAGCAACCCTTGGACATACGGGGAGTTTTGGAGGTGGAATTCCATTTCAGCTGTGGGTGCCTGGACGGGAATGACACTTCTTCTCCCCAGGAAGGAAAGGGCAGAGCCCCAGTGTTTCAAAGGCTGATTAGTGGTGCCTCAAGGAGGCCAAGGCCAGCCAGACCTGTTTGTCTTGGCAGCTTTTGTCTTGGAGCAATCCTTGGCTAGATGCAATTTGGGGGGCCAAATCCCAGTTTTGTCTGTGGACATCTGGCCCAGAAGGACAGTTCTTTTCCATTGGCAGCAAAGTGAGGAGGCCCAGTGTTTCAAAGGCAGATGAGAGCTGGCCCTCAGGAAGCCAAGGGAAGCTGGACATTCCTGGCAGCTTTTGTCGGGGAGCTATTCCTTGGAGATATGGAATTTCAGAGGTGGATTCCCAATTTTGGCCATGGATGGCTGGACTTGAAAGATGGTTTTTTCCATGGGAAGAGAAGCACAGCCCCCGCGTGTTTTGAAGGCAGATGCGAGGTGGCCCCTAAGAGGCCAAGGCCAGCCTGAGCTGTCTGTCCTGGCAGGTTTCACATGGGAACAATCCTCGGATAGAATCCAATTTGGAGGTAGAATCCTAATTTCAGCCATGGGTCCCTGGAGGAGAAGGACAGTGCTTTCGCACAGAAAGGAAAGCAAGGAACTCCAGCGTTTCAGGGCCAGAGGAGAAGCACCCCTCAACATGCCAAGCTCAGCTGGACCAGGCAGGTGGCCCCCAGGAGGCCAAGCCAACCACACCTGTTCCACGCTCTTTGCAGCCTTGGGGCCCTGCAGCATCACCATTTTGTTCCCCTGAGGCCCAGCAATAGCACAGTGGTCTCCTTGGCTCTACAGCGGCACAAAGGCCCCTTGCTTCCACGAGGCCTGGCTGTGTCACAATGGTTTCCTTGCTTCCATGGGGCTGCAGAATAACACAATGGCCCACTGGTTCCATGAGGTCACAGAGGGTCACAAGGGTCTCCATGATTCCGTAAGGTGCTGCAGGGTCACAATGGCTCCTTGGTTCTATTGGGCTCCCCAGGATCACAATGGCCCCTTGGTTCCACAAGGCCTGGCTGTGGCACACTGGCCCTTTGCTTCCGTGAGACCTTGCAGTGTCACAATGGCCCCTTGCTTCTGTCAGGCCTGGCTGTGTCACAATGGCCCCTGGCTCCCATGAGGCCCTGTGATGTCACAATGGTCTCACTGGTTCCACGAGGCCCTGCAGTTCCACCATGGCCCTTCAGTGTCACAAGGCCTTGAAGTGTCATAATAGTCTCAGCGGGTTGCCCAGCTGCTTCACAATGGCCTCCTTGGTTCCATGATGCCCCGTAGCGTAACAACGGTATCCTTGCTTCCACACAGTCAGAATGGCCCCGTGGCCTCCTGGAGCCCCACAGTGTCACTACGATCCCCTTGATTCCACGAGGCCCTGCCGTGCTACAATGACCCCTTGCTTATACAAGGCCCTGCTGTGTCACAATGGCCCCTTGCTTCTGAAGTGTGCAAGAGCCTAATACTAAGAGAAAGGCGCCAAAAAACGCTTCGCCATTATCACTGCTCAACACCTGAAAGGCTTCAAAAGTGCTTCGTCATGATGGCTGCTTATCATAATCACTTTTGAACGCCTGGAAACTACGTGCCGTACGGGCCGTGCATAGCCCGCCTTGAGGCCCATAAAAAGGAAGGCAAAACTGGTGCAAAATGTGGAGGCAAAAGCAAAAGGTAGAATCCCCGCCCTTTGCCTTTCCCCCCACCACCACCATCGCCTGCCATGAGGCACCCTGAGGCCTCCGGGAGCCGACGCCGCCCGCCTGGGGAGCACCCCCCAATCCTTCACCCCTGGACTGAAATCCCGAGGGAGTTGTGCAACCCCTAGCCCTGCTCCTTCGTCCCAGGCGGACCCAGGTTCAGCTGCAAGCATCGAGCCTGCATCTCGGAGGATGGGCCGCCGCTTTCCAGCCAAACTGCTCTAGACTTCAGAAGAGGCAGATAAGACGCTTCAAACAGCAGGGGAAAAAAGGCAAAAACTTCTCCACTTCCCCCACCCTGTCTCAGCAGCAACAAAGGTAGCACAGTGTGGTGGTGACTTATCCAGTGCTTGTTAGAGTAACCTTGTCTTTTCTAACTTTTCTCTACTTTTCTCCTTCTTTCTCTTTGCCTCTCTTACCATTAGATAAAGAGATACCCATTTGTTTGGCACCAACATTTAATCTCGTTTGGTTTTAATCTGGTCTTTGGGAATATTTTGAACCTTCAAAGTTCTTTCCTTTTTATACTCAGAGATTTCCTTTTCTTTGCCCTTCTGGGTGTAAATCAGATAGTAACAAAGTGTCATAATGCTCTCCACGGTTCCGTGAGGCGCCACAATGTCACAATGGACTTTTGGTTCCATGAACTTTGGTACTGTCAGCAACAGTCTCCTTGGCTCCGCAGTGTCACAATGGACCCTTGGCTCCGTGAGGTTCAGTAGCGTAACACGGACGCCTTGATTGCATGAGGTTGTGCAGTGTCACAATGATCTCCTTGGTTCTGCGGCCCTGCTGTGTAACAATGGGCCCCTTCCTTTGCTGATGGCTCTGCGTCCTGCCTGCCTCTGCCTTGGCACACAAAGCCTTGGGCTGCTCCAGACTCCTTCTGGGGGACACGTTGCACCACTCACTGCACTGCCCTGGGAGAGAAATTCCTTTCTCCTTGTGTCCAGCCTGGACCTGCCCAGCTGCCCTTGGCATTAATTCTTTCTTTTGCCAGCTGGTCTCTACTAGCTAGAAAGGATCCACCATGTCTGAAACCACCCTTCAAGCCCACCCAGGACTCTCCTCCACTGTCCTCAGTCTCCACTCCACTGAGCACAGAGCTCCTTTGTCCCTCTGTAGTGATCATGTGCTCGAGGCCACGGGCACCTGGACAAGAAGGTCGGTTCTTTTCTACAGGAAGGAAACCACAGAACCCCAGTGTTTTGAAGGCAGATGAGAGGCAGCCACCAGAGGCCAAGGCAAGGCAGACGTGTCTGTCCTTGCAGCTTCTGTCTGAAAGCAACCCTTGGACATACGGGGAGTTTTGGAGGTGGAATTCCATTTCAGCTGTGGGTGCCTGGACGGGAATGACACTTCTTCTCCCCAGGAAGGAAAGGGCAGAGCCCCAGTGTTTCAAAGGCTGATTAGTGGTGCCTCAAGGAGGCCAAGGCCAGCCAGACCTGTTTGTCTTGGCAGCTTTTGTCTTGGAGCAATCCTTGGCTAGATGCAATTTGGGGGGCCAAATCCCAGTTTTGTCCGTGGACATCTGGCCCAGAAGGACAGTTCTTTTCCATTGGCAGCAAAGTGAGGAGGCCCAGTGTTTCAAAGGCAGATGAGAGCTGGCCCTCAGGAAGCCAAGGGAAGCTGGACATTCCTGGCAGCTTTTGTCGGGGAGCTATTCCTTGGAGATATGGAATTTCAGAGGTGGATTCCCAATTTTGGCCATGGATGGCTGGACTTGAAAGATGGTTTTTTCCATGGGAAGAGAAGCACAGCCCCCGCCTGTTTTGAAGGCAGATGCGAGGTGGCCCCTAAGAGGCCAAGGCCAGCCTGAGCTGTCTGTCCTGGCAGGTTTCACATGGGAACAATCCTCGGATAGAATCCAATTTGGAGGTAGAATCCTAATTTCAGCCATGGGTCCCTGGAGGAGAAGGACAGTGCTTTCGCACAGAAAGGAAAGCAAGGAACTCCAGCGTTTCAGGGCCAGAGGAGAAGCACCCCTCAACATGCCAAGCTCAGCTGGACCAGGCAGGTGGCCCCCAGGAGGCCAAGCCAACCACACCTGTTCCACGCTCTTTGCAGCCTTGGGGCCCTGCAGCATCACCATTTTGTTCCCCTGAGGCCCAGCAATAGCACAGTGGTCTCCTTGGCTCTACAGCGGCACAAAGGCCCCTTGCTTCCACGAGGCCTGGCTGTGTCACAATGGTTTCCTTGCTTCCATGGGGCTGCAGAATAACACAATGGCCCACTGGTTCCATGAGGTCACAGAGGGTCACAAGGGTCTCCATGATTCCGTAAGGTGCTGCAGGGTCACAATGGCTCCTTGGTTCTATTGGGCTCCCCAGGATCACAATGGCCCCTTGGTTCCACAAGGCCTGGCTGTGGCACACTGGCCCTTTGCTTCCGTGAGACCTTGCAGTGTCACAATGGCCCCTTGCTTCTGTGAGGCCTGGCTGTGTCACAATGGCCCCTGGCTCCCATGAGGCCCTGTGATGTCACAATGGTCTCACTGGTTCCACGAGGCCCTGCAGTTCCACAATGGCCCTTCAGTGTCACAAGGCCTTGAAGTGTCATAATAGTCTCAGCGGGTTGCCCAGCTGCTTCACAATGGCCTCCTTGGTTCCATGATGCCCCGTAGCGTAACAACGGTATCCTTGCTTCCACACAGTCAGAATGGCCCCGTGGCCTCCTGGAGCCCCACAGTGTCACTACGATCCCCTTGATTCCACGAGGCCCTGCCGTGCTACAATGACCCCTTGCTTATACAAGGCCCTGCTGTGTCACAATGGCCCCTTGCTTCTGAAGTGTGCAAGAGCCTAATACTAAGAGAAAGGCGCCAAAAAACGCTTCGCCATTATCACTGCTCAACACCTGAAAGGCTTCAAAAGTGCTTCGTCATGATGGCTGCTTATCATAATCACTTTTGAACGCCTGGAAACTACGTGCCGTACGGGCCGTGCATAGCCCGCCTTGAGGCCCATAAAAAGGAAGGCAAAACTGGTGCAAAATGTGGAGGCAAAAGCAAAAGGTAGAATCCCCGCCCTTTGCCTTTCCCCCCACCACCACCATCGCCTGCCATGAGGCACCCTGAGGCCTCCGGGAGCCGACGCCGCCCGCCTGGGGAGCACCCCCCAATCCTTCACCCCTGGACTGAAATCCCGAGGGAGTTGTGCAACCCCTAGCCCTGCTCCTTCGTCCCAGGCGGACCCAGGTTCAGCTGCAAGCATCGAGCCTGCATCTCGGAGGATGGGCCGCCGCTTTCCAGCCAAACTGCTCTAGACTTCAGAAGAGGCAGATAAGACGCTTCAAACAGCAGGGGAAAAAAGGCAAAAACTTCTCCACTTCCCCCACCCTGTCTCAGCAGCAACAAAGGTAGCACAGTGTGGTGGTGACTTATCCAGTGCTTGTTAGAGTAACCTTGTCTTTTCTAACTTTTCTCTACTTTTCTCCTTCTTTCTCTTTGCCTCTCTTACCATTAGATAAAGAGATACCCATTTGTTTGGCACCAACATTTAATCTCGTTTGGTTTTAATCTGGTCTTTGGGAATATTTTGAACCTTCAAAGTTCTTTCCTTTTTATACTCAGAGATTTCCTTTTCTTTGCCCTTCTGGGTGTAAATCAGATAGTAACAAAGTGTCATAATGCTCTCCACGGTTCCGTGAGGCGCCACAATGTCACAATGGACTTTTGGTTCCATGAACTTTGGTACTGTCAGCAACAGTCTCCTTGGCTCCGCAGTGTCACAATGGACCCTTGGCTCCGTGAGGTTCAGTAGCGTAACACGGACGCCTTGATTGCATGAGGTTGTGCAGTGTCACAATGATCTCCTTGGTTCTGCGGCCCTGCTGTGTAACAATGGGCCCCTTCCTTTGCTGATGGCTCTGCGTCCTGCCTGCCTCTGCCTTGGCACACAAAGCCTTGGGCTGCTCCAGACTCCTTCTGGGGGACACGTTGCACCACTCACTGCACTGCCCTGGGAGAGAAATTCCTTTCTCCTTGTGTCCAGCCTGGACCTGCCCAGCTGCCCTTGGCATTAATTCTTTCTTTTGCCAGCTGGTCTCTACTAGCTAGAAAGGATCCACCATGTCTGAAACCACCCTTCAAGCCCACCCAGGACTCTCCTCCACTGTCCTCAGTCTCCACTCCACTGAGCACAGAGCTCCTTTGTCCCTCTGTAGTGATCATGTGCTCGAGGCCACGGGCACCTGGACAAGAAGGTCGGTTCTTTTCTACAGGAAGGAAACCACAGAACCCCAGTGTTTTGAAGGCAGATGAGAGGCAGCCACCAGAGGCCAAGGCAAGGCAGACGTGTCTGTCCTTGCAGCTTCTGTCTGAAAGCAACCCTTGGACATACGGGGAGTTTTGGAGGTGGAATTCCATTTCAGCTGTGGGTGCCTGGACGGGAATGACACTTCTTCTCCCCAGGAAGGAAAGGGCAGAGCCCCAGTGTTTCAAAGGCTGATTAGTGGTGCCTCAAGGAGGCCAAGGCCAGCCAGACCTGTTTGTCTTGGCAGCTTTTGTCTTGGAGCAATCCTTGGCTAGATGCAATTTGGGGGGCCAAATCCCAGTTTTGTCCGTGGACATCTGGCCCAGAAGGACAGTTCTTTTCCATTGGCAGCAAAGTGAGGAGGCCCAGTGTTTCAAAGGCAGATGAGAGCTGGCCCTCAGGAAGCCAAGGGAAGCTGGACATTCCTGGCAGCTTTTGTCGGGGAGCTATTCCTTGGAGATATGGAATTTCAGAGGTGGATTCCCAATTTTGGCCATGGATGGCTGGACTTGAAAGATGGTTTTTTCCATGGGAAGAGAAGCACAGCCCCCGCGTGTTTTGAAGGCAGATGCGAGGTGGCCCCTAAGAGGCCAAGGCCAGCCTGAGCTGTCTGTCCTGGCAGGTTTCACATGGGAACAATCCTCGGATAGAATCCAATTTGGAGGTAGAATCCTAATTTCAGCCATGGGTCCCTGGAGGAGAAGGACAGTGCTTTCGCACAGAAAGGAAAGCAAGGAACTCCAGCGTTTCAGGGCCAGAGGAGAAGCACCCCTCAACATGCCAAGCTCAGCTGGACCAGGCAGGTGGCCCCCAGGAGGCCAAGCCAACCACACCTGTTCCACGCTCTTTGCAGCCTTGGGGCCCTGCAGCATCACCATTTTGTTCCCCTGAGGCCCAGCAATAGCACAGTGGTCTCCTTGGCTCTACAGCGGCACAAAGGCCCCTTGCTTCCACGAGGCCTGGCTGTGTCACAATGGTTTCCTTGCTTCCATGGGGCTGCAGAATAACACAATGGCCCACTGGTTCCATGAGGTCACAGAGGGTCACAAGGGTCTCCATGATTCCGTAAGGTGCTGCAGGGTCACAATGGCTCCTTGGTTCTATTGGGCTCCCCAGGATCACAATGGCCCCTTGGTTCCACAAGGCCTGGCTGTGGCACACTGGCCCTTTGCTTCCGTGAGACCTTGCAGTGTCACAATGGCCCCTTGCTTCTGTCAGGCCTGGCTGTGTCACAATGGCCCCTGGCTCCCATGAGGCCCTGTGATGTCACAATGGTCTCACTGGTTCCACGAGGCCCTGCAGTTCCACCATGGCCCTTCAGTGTCACAAGGCCTTGAAGTGTCATAATAGTCTCAGCGGGTTGCCCAGCTGCTTCACAATGGCCTCCTTGGTTCCATGATGCCCCGTAGCGTAACAACGGTATCCTTGCTTCCACACAGTCAGAATGGCCCCGTGGCCTCCTGGAGCCCCACAGTGTCACTACGATCCCCTTGATTCCACGAGGCCCTGCCGTGCTACAATGACCCCTTGCTTATACAAGGCCCTGCTGTGTCACAATGGCCCCTTGCTTCTGAAGTGTGCAAGAGCCTAATACTAAGAGAAAGGCGCCAAAAAACGCTTCGCCATTATCACTGCTCAACACCTGAAAGGCTTCAAAAGTGCTTCGTCATGATGGCTGCTTATCATAATCACTTTTGAACGCCTGGAAACTACGTGCCGTACGGGCCGTGCATAGCCCGCCTTGAGGCCCATAAAAAGGAAGGCAAAACTGGTGCAAAATGTGGAGGCAAAAGCAAAAGGTAGAATCCCCGCCCTTTGCCTTTCCCCCCACCACCACCATCGCCTGCCGTGAGGCACCCTGAGGCCTCCGGGAGCCGACGCCGCCCGCCTGGGGAGCACCCCCCAATCCTTCACCCCTGGACTGAAATCCCGAGGGAGTTGTGCAACCCCTAGCCCTGCTCCTTCGTCCCAGGCGGACCCAGGTTCAGCTGCAAGCATCGAGCCAGCATCTCGGAGGATGGGCCGCCGCTTTCCAGCCAAACTGCTCTAGACTTCAGAAGAGGCAGATAAGACGCTTCAAACAGCAGGGGAAAAAAGGCAAAAACTTCTCCACTTCCCCCACCCTGTCTCAGCAGCAACAAAGGTAGCACAGTGTGGTGGTGACTTATCCAGTGCTTGTTAGAGTAACCTTGTCTTTTCTAACTTTTCTCTACTTTTCTCCTTCTTTCTCTTTGCCTCTCTTACCATTAGATAAAGAGATACCCATTTGTTTGGCACCAACATTTAATCTCGTTTGGTTTTAATCTGGTCTTTGGGAATATTTTGAACCTTCAAAGTTCTTTCCTTTTTATACTCAGAGATTTCCTTTTCTTTGCCCTTCTGGGTGTAAATCAGATAGTAACAAAGTGTCATAATGCTCTCCACGGTTCCGTGAGGCGCCACAATGTCACAATGGACTTTTGGTTCCATGAACTTTGGTACTGTCAGCAACAGTCTCCTTGGCTCCGCAGTGTCACAATGGACCCTTGGCTCCGTGAGGTTCAGTAGCGTAACACGGACGCCTTGATTGCATGAGGTTGTGCAGTGTCACAATGATCTCCTTGGTTCTGCGGCCCTGCTGTGTAACAATGGGCCCCTTCCTTTGCTGATGGCTCTGCGTCCTGCCTGCCTCTGCCTTGGCACACAAAGCCTTGGGCTGCTCCAGACTCCTTCTGGGGGACACGTTGCACCACTCACTGCACTGCCCTGGGAGAGAAATTCCTTTCTCCTTGTGTCCAGCCTGGACCTGCCCAGCTGCCCTTGGCATTAATTCTTTCTTTTGCCAGCTGGTCTCTACTAGCTAGAAAGGATCCACCATGTCTGAAACCACCCTTCAAGCCCACCCAGGACTCTCCTCCACTGTCCTCAGTCTCCACTCCACTGAGCACAGAGCTCCTTTGTCCCTCTGTAGTGATCATGTGCTCGAGGCCACGGGCACCTGGACAAGAAGGTCGGTTCTTTTCTACAGGAAGGAAACCACAGAACCCCAGTGTTTTGAAGGCAGATGAGAGGCAGCCACCAGAGGCCAAGGCAAGGCAGACGTGTCTGTCCTTGCAGCTTCTGTCTGAAAGCAACCCTTGGACATACGGGGAGTTTTGGAGGTGGAATTCCATTTCAGCTGTGGGTGCCTGGACGGGAATGACACTTCTTCTCCCCAGGAAGGAAAGGGCAGAGCCCCAGTGTTTCAAAGGCTGATTAGTGGTGCCTCAAGGAGGCCAAGGCCAGCCAGACCTGTTTGTCTTGGCAGCTTTTGTCTTGGAGCAATCCTTGGCTAGATGCAATTTGGGGGGCCAAATCCCAGTTTTGTCTGTGGACATCTGGCCCAGAAGGACAGTTCTTTTCCATTGGCAGCAAAGTGAGGAGGCCCAGTGTTTCAAAGGCAGATGAGAGCTGGCCCTCAGGAAGCCAAGGGAAGCTGGACATTCCTGGCAGCTTTTGTCGGGGAGCTATTCCTTGGAGATATGGAATTTCAGAGGTGGATTCCCAATTTTGGCCATGGATGGCTGGACTTGAAAGATGGTTTTTTCCATGGGAAGAGAAGCACAGCCCCCGCGTGTTTTGAAGGCAGATGCGAGGTGGCCCCTAAGAGGCCAAGGCCAGCCTGAGCTGTCTGTCCTGGCAGGTTTCACATGGGAACAATCCTCGGATAGAATCCAATTTGGAGGTAGAATCCTAATTTCAGCCATGGGTCCCTGGAGGAGAAGGACAGTGCTTTCGCACAGAAAGGAAAGCAAGGAACTCCAGCGTTTCAGGGCCAGAGGAGAAGCACCCCTCAACATGCCAAGCTCAGCTGGACCAGGCAGGTGGCCCCCAGGAGGCCAAGCCAACCACACCTGTTCCACGCTCTTTGCAGCCTTGGGGCCCTGCAGCATCACCATTTTGTTCCCCTGAGGCCCAGCAATAGCACAGTGGTCTCCTTGGCTCTACAGCGGCACAAAGGCCCCTTGCTTCCACGAGGCCTGGCTGTGTCACAATGGTTTCCTTGCTTCCATGGGGCTGCAGAATAACACAATGGCCCACTGGTTCCATGAGGTCACAGAGGGTCACAAGGGTCTCCATGATTCCGTAAGGTGCTGCAGGGTCACAATGGCTCCTTGGTTCTATTGGGCTCCCCAGGATCACAATGGCCCCTTGGTTCCACAAGGCCTGGCTGTGGCACACTGGCCCTTTGCTTCCGTGAGACCTTGCAGTGTCACAATGGCCCCTTGCTTCTGTCAGGCCTGGCTGTGTCACAATGGCCCCTGGCTCCCATGAGGCCCTGTGATGTCACAATGGTCTCACTGGTTCCACGAGGCCCTGCAGTTCCACCATGGCCCTTCAGTGTCACAAGGCCTTGAAGTGTCATAATAGTCTCAGCGGGTTGCCCAGCTGCTTCACAATGGCCTCCTTGGTTCCATGATGCCCCGTAGCGTAACAACGGTATCCTTGCTTCCACACAGTCAGAATGGCCCCGTGGCCTCCTGGAGCCCCACAGTGTCACTACGATCCCCTTGATTCCACGAGGCCCTGCCGTGCTACAATGACCCCTTGCTTATACAAGGCCCTGCTGTGTCACAATGGCCCCTTGCTTCTGAAGTGTGCAAGAGCCTAATACTAAGAGAAAGGCGCCAAAAAACGCTTCGCCATTATCACTGCTCAACACCTGAAAGGCTTCAAAAGTGCTTCGTCATGATGGCTGCTTATCATAATCACTTTTGAACGCCTGGAAACTACGTGCCGTACGGGCCGTGCATAGCCCGCCTTGAGGCCCATAAAAAGGAAGGCAAAACTGGTGCAAAATGTGGAGGCAAAAGCAAAAGGTAGAATCCCCGCCCTTTGCCTTTCCCCCCACCACCACCATCGCCTGCCATGAGGCACCCTGAGGCCTCCGGGAGCCGACGCCGCCCGCCTGGGGAGCACCCCCCAATCCTTCACCCCTGGACTGAAATCCCGAGGGAGTTGTGCAACCCCTAGCCCTGCTCCTTCGTCCCAGGCGGACCCAGGTTCAGCTGCAAGCATCGAGCCTGCATCTCGGAGGATGGGCCGCCGCTTTCCAGCCAAACTGCTCTAGACTTCAGAAGAGGCAGATAAGACGCTTCAAACAGCAGGGGAAAAAAGGCAAAAACTTCTCCACTTCCCCCACCCTGTCTCAGCAGCAACAAAGGTAGCACAGTGTGGTGGTGACTTATCCAGTGCTTGTTAGAGTAACCTTGTCTTTTCTAACTTTTCTCTACTTTTCTCCTTCTTTCTCTTTGCCTCTCTTACCATTAGATAAAGAGATACCCATTTGTTTGGCACCAACATTTAATCTCGTTTGGTTTTAATCTGGTCTTTGGGAATATTTTGAACCTTCAAAGTTCTTTCCTTTTTATACTCAGAGATTTCCTTTTCTTTGCCCTTCTGGGTGTAAATCAGATAGTAACAAAGTGTCATAATGCTCTCCACGGTTCCGTGAGGCGCCACAATGTCACAATGGACTTTTGGTTCCATGAACTTTGGTACTGTCAGCAACAGTCTCCTTGGCTCCGCAGTGTCACAATGGACCCTTGGCTCCGTGAGGTTCAGTAGCGTAACACGGACGCCTTGATTGCATGAGGTTGTGCAGTGTCACAATGATCTCCTTGGTTCTGCGGCCCTGCTGTGTAACAATGGGCCCCTTCCTTTGCTGATGGCTCTGCGTCCTGCCTGCCTCTGCCTTGGCACACAAAGCCTTGGGCTGCTCCAGACTCCTTCTGGGGGACACGTTGCACCACTCACTGCACTGCCCTGGGAGAGAAATTCCTTTCTCCTTGTGTCCAGCCTGGACCTGCCCAGCTGCCCTTGGCATTAATTCTTTCTTTTGCCAGCTGGTCTCTACTAGCTAGAAAGGATCCACCATGTCTGAAACCACCCTTCAAGCCCACCCAGGACTCTCCTCCACTGTCCTCAGTCTCCACTCCACTGAGCACAGAGCTCCTTTGTCCCTCTGTAGTGATCATGTGCTCGAGGCCACGGGCACCTGGACAAGAAGGTCGGTTCTTTTCTACAGGAAGGAAACCACAGAACCCCAGTGTTTTGAAGGCAGATGAGAGGCAGCCACCAGAGGCCAAGGCAAGGCAGACGTGTCTGTCCTTGCAGCTTCTGTCTGAAAGCAACCCTTGGACATACGGGGAGTTTTGGAGGTGGAATTCCATTTCAGCTGTGGGTGCCTGGACGGGAATGACACTTCTTCTCCCCAGGAAGGAAAGGGCAGAGCCCCAGTGTTTCAAAGGCTGATTAGTGGTGCCTCAAGGAGGCCAAGGCCAGCCAGACCTGTTTGTCTTGGCAGCTTTTGTCTTGGAGCAATCCTTGGCTAGATGCAATTTGGGGGGCCAAATCCCAGTTTTGTCCGTGGACATCTGGCCCAGAAGGACAGTTCTTTTCCATTGGCAGCAAAGTGAGGAGGCCCAGTGTTTCAAAGGCAGATGAGAGCTGGCCCTCAGGAAGCCAAGGGAAGCTGGACATTCCTGGCAGCTTTTGTCGGGGAGCTATTCCTTGGAGATATGGAATTTCAGAGGTGGATTCCCAATTTTGGCCATGGATGGCTGGACTTGAAAGATGGTTTTTTCCATGGGAAGAGAAGCACAGCCCCCGCCTGTTTTGAAGGCAGATGCGAGGTGGCCCCTAAGAGGCCAAGGCCAGCCTGAGCTGTCTGTCCTGGCAGGTTTCACATGGGAACAATCCTCGGATAGAATCCAATTTGGAGGTAGAATCCTAATTTCAGCCATGGGTCCCTGGAGGAGAAGGACAGTGCTTTCGCACAGAAAGGAAAGCAAGGAACTCCAGCGTTTCAGGGCCAGAGGAGAAGCACCCCTCAACATGCCAAGCTCAGCTGGACCAGGCAGGTGGCCCCCAGGAGGCCAAGCCAACCACACCTGTTCCACGCTCTTTGCAGCCTTGGGGCCCTGCAGCATCACCATTTTGTTCCCCTGAGGCCCAGCAATAGCACAGTGGTCTCCTTGGCTCTACAGCGGCACAAAGGCCCCTTGCTTCCACGAGGCCTGGCTGTGTCACAATGGTTTCCTTGCTTCCATGGGGCTGCAGAATAACACAATGGCCCACTGGTTCCATGAGGTCACAGAGGGTCACAAGGGTCTCCATGATTCCGTAAGGTGCTGCAGGGTCACAATGGCTCCTTGGTTCTATTGGGCTCCCCAGGATCACAATGGCCCCTTGGTTCCACAAGGCCTGGCTGTGGCACACTGGCCCTTTGCTTCCGTGAGACCTTGCAGTGTCACAATGGCCCCTTGCTTCTGTGAGGCCTGGCTGTGTCACAATGGCCCCTGGCTCCCATGAGGCCCTGTGATGTCACAATGGTCTCACTGGTTCCACGAGGCCCTGCAGTTCCACAATGGCCCTTCAGTGTCACAAGGCCTTGAAGTGTCATAATAGTCTCAGCGGGTTGCCCAGCTGCTTCACAATGGCCTCCTTGGTTCCATGATGCCCCGTAGCGTAACAACGGTATCCTTGCTTCCACACAGTCAGAATGGCCCCGTGGCCTCCTGGAGCCCCACAGTGTCACTACGATCCCCTTGATTCCACGAGGCCCTGCCGTGCTACAATGACCCCTTGCTTATACAAGGCCCTGCTGTGTCACAATGGCCCCTTGCTTCTGAAGTGTGCAAGAGCCTAATACTAAGAGAAAGGCGCCAAAAAACGCTTCGCCATTATCACTGCTCAACACCTGAAAGGCTTCAAAAGTGCTTCGTCATGATGGCTGCTTATCATAATCACTTTTGAACGCCTGGAAACTACGTGCCGTACGGGCCGTGCATAGCCCGCCTTGAGGCCCATAAAAAGGAAGGCAAAACTGGTGCAAAATGTGGAGGCAAAAGCAAAAGGTAGAATCCCCGCCCTTTGCCTTTCCCCCCACCACCACCATCGCCTGCCATGAGGCACCCTGAGGCCTCCGGGAGCCGACGCCGCCCGCCTGGGGAGCACCCCCCAATCCTTCACCCCTGGACTGAAATCCCGAGGGAGTTGTGCAACCCCTAGCCCTGCTCCTTCGTCCCAGGCGGACCCAGGTTCAGCTGCAAGCATCGAGCCTGCATCTCGGAGGATGGGCCGCCGCTTTCCAGCCAAACTGCTCTAGACTTCAGAAGAGGCAGATAAGACGCTTCAAACAGCAGGGGAAAAAAGGCAAAAACTTCTCCACTTCCCCCACCCTGTCTCAGCAGCAACAAAGGTAGCACAGTGTGGTGGTGACTTATCCAGTGCTTGTTAGAGTAACCTTGTCTTTTCTAACTTTTCTCTACTTTTCTCCTTCTTTCTCTTTGCCTCTCTTACCATTAGATAAAGAGATACCCATTTGTTTGGCACCAACATTTAATCTCGTTTGGTTTTAATCTGGTCTTTGGGAATATTTTGAACCTTCAAAGTTCTTTCCTTTTTATACTCAGAGATTTCCTTTTCTTTGCCCTTCTGGGTGTAAATCAGATAGTAACAAAGTGTCATAATGCTCTCCACGGTTCCGTGAGGCGCCACAATGTCACAATGGACTTTTGGTTCCATGAACTTTGGTACTGTCAGCAACAGTCTCCTTGGCTCCGCAGTGTCACAATGGACCCTTGGCTCCGTGAGGTTCAGTAGCGTAACACGGACGCCTTGATTGCATGAGGTTGTGCAGTGTCACAATGATCTCCTTGGTTCTGCGGCCCTGCTGTGTAACAATGGGCCCCTTCCTTTGCTGATGGCTCTGCGTCCTGCCTGCCTCTGCCTTGGCACACAAAGCCTTGGGCTGCTCCAGACTCCTTCTGGGGGACACGTTGCACCACTCACTGCACTGCCCTGGGAGAGAAATTCCTTTCTCCTTGTGTCCAGCCTGGACCTGCCCAGCTGCCCTTGGCATTAATTCTTTCTTTTGCCAGCTGGTCTCTACTAGCTAGAAAGGATCCACCATGTCTGAAACCACCCTTCAAGCCCACCCAGGACTCTCCTCCACTGTCCTCAGTCTCCACTCCACTGAGCACAGAGCTCCTTTGTCCCTCTGTAGTGATCATGTGCTCGAGGCCACGGGCACCTGGACAAGAAGGTCGGTTCTTTTCTACAGGAAGGAAACCACAGAACCCCAGTGTTTTGAAGGCAGATGAGAGGCAGCCACCAGAGGCCAAGGCAAGGCAGACGTGTCTGTCCTTGCAGCTTCTGTCTGAAAGCAACCCTTGGACATACGGGGAGTTTTGGAGGTGGAATTCCATTTCAGCTGTGGGTGCCTGGACGGGAATGACACTTCTTCTCCCCAGGAAGGAAAGGGCAGAGCCCCAGTGTTTCAAAGGCTGATTAGTGGTGCCTCAAGGAGGCCAAGGCCAGCCAGACCTGTTTGTCTTGGCAGCTTTTGTCTTGGAGCAATCCTTGGCTAGATGCAATTTGGGGGGCCAAATCCCAGTTTTGTCCGTGGACATCTGGCCCAGAAGGACAGTTCTTTTCCATTGGCAGCAAAGTGAGGAGGCCCAGTGTTTCAAAGGCAGATGAGAGCTGGCCCTCAGGAAGCCAAGGGAAGCTGGACATTCCTGGCAGCTTTTGTCGGGGAGCTATTCCTTGGAGATATGGAATTTCAGAGGTGGATTCCCAATTTTGGCCATGGATGGCTGGACTTGAAAGATGGTTTTTTCCATGGGAAGAGAAGCACAGCCCCCGCGTGTTTTGAAGGCAGATGCGAGGTGGCCCCTAAGAGGCCAAGGCCAGCCTGAGCTGTCTGTCCTGGCAGGTTTCACATGGGAACAATCCTCGGATAGAATCCAATTTGGAGGTAGAATCCTAATTTCAGCCATGGGTCCCTGGAGGAGAAGGACAGTGCTTTCGCACAGAAAGGAAAGCAAGGAACTCCAGCGTTTCAGGGCCAGAGGAGAAGCACCCCTCAACATGCCAAGCTCAGCTGGACCAGGCAGGTGGCCCCCAGGAGGCCAAGCCAACCACACCTGTTCCACGCTCTTTGCAGCCTTGGGGCCCTGCAGCATCACCATTTTGTTCCCCTGAGGCCCAGCAATAGCACAGTGGTCTCCTTGGCTCTACAGCGGCACAAAGGCCCCTTGCTTCCACGAGGCCTGGCTGTGTCACAATGGTTTCCTTGCTTCCATGGGGCTGCAGAATAACACAATGGCCCACTGGTTCCATGAGGTCACAGAGGGTCACAAGGGTCTCCATGATTCCGTAAGGTGCTGCAGGGTCACAATGGCTCCTTGGTTCTATTGGGCTCCCCAGGATCACAATGGCCCCTTGGTTCCACAAGGCCTGGCTGTGGCACACTGGCCCTTTGCTTCCGTGAGACCTTGCAGTGTCACAATGGCCCCTTGCTTCTGTCAGGCCTGGCTGTGTCACAATGGCCCCTGGCTCCCATGAGGCCCTGTGATGTCACAATGGTCTCACTGGTTCCACGAGGCCCTGCAGTTCCACCATGGCCCTTCAGTGTCACAAGGCCTTGAAGTGTCATAATAGTCTCAGCGGGTTGCCCAGCTGCTTCACAATGGCCTCCTTGGTTCCATGATGCCCCGTAGCGTAACAACGGTATCCTTGCTTCCACACAGTCAGAATGGCCCCGTGGCCTCCTGGAGCCCCACAGTGTCACTACGATCCCCTTGATTCCACGAGGCCCTGCCGTGCTACAATGACCCCTTGCTTATACAAGGCCCTGCTGTGTCACAATGGCCCCTTGCTTCTGAAGTGTGCAAGAGCCTAATACTAAGAGAAAGGCGCCAAAAAACGCTTCGCCATTATCACTGCTCAACACCTGAAAGGCTTCAAAAGTGCTTCGTCATGATGGCTGCTTATCATAATCACTTTTGAACGCCTGGAAACTACGTGCCGTACGGGCCGTGCATAGCCCGCCTTGAGGCCCATAAAAAGGAAGGCAAAACTGGTGCAAAATGTGGAGGCAAAAGCAAAAGGTAGAATCCCCGCCCTTTGCCTTTCCCCCCACCACCACCATCGCCTGCCGTGAGGCACCCTGAGGCCTCCGGGAGCCGACGCCGCCCGCCTGGGGAGCACCCCCCAATCCTTCACCCCTGGACTGAAATCCCGAGGGAGTTGTGCAACCCCTAGCCCTGCTCCTTCGTCCCAGGCGGACCCAGGTTCAGCTGCAAGCATCGAGCCAGCATCTCGGAGGATGGGCCGCCGCTTTCCAGCCAAACTGCTCTAGACTTCAGAAGAGGCAGATAAGACGCTTCAAACAGCAGGGGAAAAAAGGCAAAAACTTCTCCACTTCCCCCACCCTGTCTCAGCAGCAACAAAGGTAGCACAGTGTGGTGGTGACTTATCCAGTGCTTGTTAGAGTAACCTTGTCTTTTCTAACTTTTCTCTACTTTTCTCCTTCTTTCTCTTTGCCTCTCTTACCATTAGATAAAGAGATACCCATTTGTTTGGCACCAACATTTAATCTCGTTTGGTTTTAATCTGGTCTTTGGGAATATTTTGAACCTTCAAAGTTCTTTCCTTTTTATACTCAGAGATTTCCTTTTCTTTGCCCTTCTGGGTGTAAATCAGATAGTAACAAAGTGTCATAATGCTCTCCACGGTTCCGTGAGGCGCCACAATGTCACAATGGACTTTTGGTTCCATGAACTTTGGTACTGTCAGCAACAGTCTCCTTGGCTCCGCAGTGTCACAATGGACCCTTGGCTCCGTGAGGTTCAGTAGCGTAACACGGACGCCTTGATTGCATGAGGTTGTGCAGTGTCACAATGATCTCCTTGGTTCTGCGGCCCTGCTGTGTAACAATGGGCCCCTTCCTTTGCTGATGGCTCTGCGTCCTGCCTGCCTCTGCCTTGGCACACAAAGCCTTGGGCTGCTCCAGACTCCTTCTGGGGGACACGTTGCACCACTCACTGCACTGCCCTGGGAGAGAAATTCCTTTCTCCTTGTGTCCAGCCTGGACCTGCCCAGCTGCCCTTGGCATTAATTCTTTCTTTTGCCAGCTGGTCTCTACTAGCTAGAAAGGATCCACCATGTCTGAAACCACCCTTCAAGCCCACCCAGGACTCTCCTCCACTGTCCTCAGTCTCCACTCCACTGAGCACAGAGCTCCTTTGTCCCTCTGTAGTGATCATGTGCTCGAGGCCACGGGCACCTGGACAAGAAGGTCGGTTCTTTTCTACAGGAAGGAAACCACAGAACCCCAGTGTTTTGAAGGCAGATGAGAGGCAGCCACCAGAGGCCAAGGCAAGGCAGACGTGTCTGTCCTTGCAGCTTCTGTCTGAAAGCAACCCTTGGACATACGGGGAGTTTTGGAGGTGGAATTCCATTTCAGCTGTGGGTGCCTGGACGGGAATGACACTTCTTCTCCCCAGGAAGGAAAGGGCAGAGCCCCAGTGTTTCAAAGGCTGATTAGTGGTGCCTCAAGGAGGCCAAGGCCAGCCAGACCTGTTTGTCTTGGCAGCTTTTGTCTTGGAGCAATCCTTGGCTAGATGCAATTTGGGGGGCCAAATCCCAGTTTTGTCTGTGGACATCTGGCCCAGAAGGACAGTTCTTTTCCATTGGCAGCAAAGTGAGGAGGCCCAGTGTTTCAAAGGCAGATGAGAGCTGGCCCTCAGGAAGCCAAGGGAAGCTGGACATTCCTGGCAGCTTTTGTCGGGGAGCTATTCCTTGGAGATATGGAATTTCAGAGGTGGATTCCCAATTTTGGCCATGGATGGCTGGACTTGAAAGATGGTTTTTTCCATGGGAAGAGAAGCACAGCCCCCGCGTGTTTTGAAGGCAGATGCGAGGTGGCCCCTAAGAGGCCAAGGCCAGCCTGAGCTGTCTGTCCTGGCAGGTTTCACATGGGAACAATCCTCGGATAGAATCCAATTTGGAGGTAGAATCCTAATTTCAGCCATGGGTCCCTGGAGGAGAAGGACAGTGCTTTCGCACAGAAAGGAAAGCAAGGAACTCCAGCGTTTCAGGGCCAGAGGAGAAGCACCCCTCAACATGCCAAGCTCAGCTGGACCAGGCAGGTGGCCCCCAGGAGGCCAAGCCAACCACACCTGTTCCACGCTCTTTGCAGCCTTGGGGCCCTGCAGCATCACCATTTTGTTCCCCTGAGGCCCAGCAATAGCACAGTGGTCTCCTTGGCTCTACAGCGGCACAAAGGCCCCTTGCTTCCACGAGGCCTGGCTGTGTCACAATGGTTTCCTTGCTTCCATGGGGCTGCAGAATAACACAATGGCCCACTGGTTCCATGAGGTCACAGAGGGTCACAAGGGTCTCCATGATTCCGTAAGGTGCTGCAGGGTCACAATGGCTCCTTGGTTCTATTGGGCTCCCCAGGATCACAATGGCCCCTTGGTTCCACAAGGCCTGGCTGTGGCACACTGGCCCTTTGCTTCCGTGAGACCTTGCAGTGTCACAATGGCCCCTTGCTTCTGTCAGGCCTGGCTGTGTCACAATGGCCCCTGGCTCCCATGAGGCCCTGTGATGTCACAATGGTCTCACTGGTTCCAAGAGGCCCTGCAGTTCCACAATGGCCCTTCAGTGTCACAAGGCCTTGAAGTGTCATAATAGTCTCAGCGGGTTGCCCAGCTGCTTCACAATGGCCTCCTTGGTTCCATGATGCCCCGTAGCGTAACAACGGTATCCTTGCTTCCACACAGTCAGAATGGCCCCGTGGCCTCCTGGAGCCCCACAGTGTCACTACGATCCCCTTGATTCCACGAGGCCCTGCCGTGCTACAATGACCCCTTGCTTATACAAGGCCCTGCTGTGTCACAATGGCCCCTTGCTTCTGAAGTGTGCAAGAGCCTAATACTAAGAGAAAGGCGCCAAAAAACGCTTCGCCATTATCACTGCTCAACACCTGAAAGGCTTCAAAAGTGCTTCGTCATGATGGCTGCTTATCATAATCACTTTTGAACGCCTGGAAACTACGTGCCGTACGGGCCGTGCATAGCCCGCCTTGAGGCCCATAAAAAGGAAGGCAAAACTGGTGCAAAATGTGGAGGCAAAAGCAAAAGGTAGAATCCCCGCCCTTTGCCTTTCCCCCCACCACCACCATCGCCTGCCGTGAGGCACCCTGAGGCCTCCGGGAGCCGACGCCGCCCGCCTGGGGAGCACCCCCCAATCCTTCACCCCTGGACTGAAATCCCAAGGGAGTTGTGCAACCCCTAGCCCTGCTCCTTCGTCCCAGGCGGACCCAGGTTCAGCTGCAAGCATCGAGCCTGCATCTCGGAGGATGGGCCGCCGCTTTCCAGCCAAACTGCTCTAGACTTCAGAAGAGGCAGATAAGACGCTTCAAACAGCAGGGGAAAAAAGGCAAAAACTTCTCCACTTCCCCCACCCTGTCTCAGCAGCAACAAAGGTAGCACAGTGTGGTGGTGACTTATCCAGTGCTTGTTAGAGTAACCTTGTCTTTTCTAACTTTTCTCTACTTTTCTCCTTCTTTCTCTTTGCCTCTCTTACCATTAGATAAAGAGATACCCATTTGTTTGGCACCAACATTTAATCTCGTTTGGTTTTAATCTGGTCTTTGGGAATATTTTGAACCTTCAAAGTTCTTTCCTTTTTATACTCAGAGATTTCCTTTTCTTTGCCCTTCTGGGTGTAAATCAGATAGTAACAAAGTGTCATAATGCTCTCCACGGTTCCGTGAGGCGCCACAATGTCACAATGGACTTTTGGTTCCATGAACTTTGGTACTGTCAGCAACAGTCTCCTTGGCTCCGCAGTGTCACAATGGACCCTTGGCTCCGTGAGGTTCAGTAGCGTAACACGGACGCCTTGATTGCATGAGGTTGTGCAGTGTCACAATGATCTCCTTGGTTCTGCGGCCCTGCTGTGTAACAATGGGCCCCTTCCTTTGCTGATGGCTCTGCGTCCTGCCTGCCTCTGCCTTGGCACACAAAGCCTTGGGCTGCTCCAGACTCCTTCTGGGGGACACGTTGCACCACTCACTGCACTGCCCTGGGAGAGAAATTCCTTTCTCCTTGTGTCCAGCCTGGACCTGCCCAGCTGCCCTTGGCATTAATTCTTTCTTTTGCCAGCTGGTCTCTACTAGCTAGAAAGGATCCACCATGTCTGAAACCACCCTTCAAGCCCACCCAGGACTCTCCTCCACTGTCCTCAGTCTCCACTCCACTGAGCACAGAGCTCCTTTGTCCCTCTGTAGTGATCATGTGCTCGAGGCCACGGGCACCTGGACAAGAAGGTCGGTTCTTTTCTACAGGAAGGAAACCACAGAACCCCAGTGTTTTGAAGGCAGATGAGAGGCAGCCACCAGAGGCCAAGGCAAGGCAGACCTGTCTGTCCTTGCAGCTTCTGTCTGAAAGCAACCCTTGGACATACGGGGAGTTTTGGAGGTGGAATTCCATTTCAGCTGTGGGTGCCTGGACGGGAATGACACTTCTTCTCCCCAGGAAGGAAAGGGCAGAGCCCCAGTGTTTCAAAGGCTGATTAGTGGTGCCTCAAGGAGGCCAAGGCCAGCCAGACCTGTTTGTCTTGGCAGCTTTTGTCTTGGAGCAATCCTTGGCTAGATGCAATTTGGGGGGCCAAATCCCAGTTTTGTCCGTGGACATCTGGCCCAGAAGGACAGTTCTTTTCCATTGGCAGCAAAGTGAGGAGGCCCAGTGTTTCAAAGGCAGATGAGAGCTGGCCCTCAGGAAGCCAAGGGAAGCTGGACATTCCTGGCAGCTTTTGTCGGGGAGCTATTCCTTGGAGATATGGAATTTCAGAGGTGGATTCCCAATTTTGGCCATGGATGGCTGGACTTGAAAGATGGTTTTTTCCATGGGAAGAGAAGCACAGCCCCCGCGTGTTTTGAAGGCAGATGCGAGGTGGCCCCTAAGAGGCCAAGGCCAGCCTGAGCTGTCTGTCCTGGCAGGTTTCACATGGGAACAATCCTCGGATAGAATCCAATTTGGAGGTAGAATCCTAATTTCAGCCATGGGTCCCTGGAGGAGAAGGACAGTGCTTTCGCACAGAAAGGAAAGCAAGGAACTCCAGCGTTTCAGGGCCAGAGGAGAAGCACCCCTCAACATGCCAAGCTCAGCTGGACCAGGCAGGTGGCCCCCAGGAGGCCAAGCCAACCACACCTGTTCCACGCTCTTTGCAGCCTTGGGGCCCTGCAGCATCACCATTTTGTTCCCCTGAGGCCCAGCAATAGCACAGTGGTCTCCTTGGCTCTACAGCGGCACAAAGGCCCCTTGCTTCCACGAGGCCTGGCTGTGTCACAATGGTTTCCTTGCTTCCATGGGGCTGCAGAATAACACAATGGCCCACTGGTTCCATGAGGTCACAGAGGGTCACAAGGGTCTCCATGATTCCATAAGGTGCTGCAGGGTCACAATGGCTCCTTGGTTCTATTGGGCTCCCCAGGATCACAATGGCCCCTTGGTTCCACAAGGCCTGGCTGTGGCACACTGGCCCTTTGCTTCCGTGAGACCTTGCAGTGTCACAATGGCCCCTTGCTTCTGTCAGGCCTGGCTGTGTCACAATGGCCCCTGGCTCCCATGAGGCCCTGTGATGTCACAATGGTCTCACTGGTTCCACGAGGCCCTGCAGTTCCACAATGGCCCTTCAGTGTCACAAGGCCTTGAAGTGTCATAATAGTCTCAGCGGGTTGCCCAGCTGCTTCACAATGGCCTCCTTGGTTCCATGATGCCCCGTAGCGTAACAACGGTATCCTTGCTTCCACACAGTCAGAATGGCCCCGTGGCCTCCTGGAGCCCCACAGTGTCACTACGATCCCCTTGATTCCACGAGGCCCTGCCGTGCTACAATGACCCCTTGCTTATACAAGGCCCTGCTGTGTCACAATGGCCCCTTGCTTCTGAAGTGTGCAAGAGCCTAATACTAAGAGAAAGGCGCCAAAAAACGCTTCGCCATTATCACTGCTCAACACCTGAAAGGCTTCAAAAGTGCTTCGTCACGATGGCTGCTTATCATAATCACTTTTGAACGCCTGGAAACTACGTGCCGTACGGGCCGTGCATAGCCCGCCTTGAGGCCCATAAAAAGGAAGGCAAAACTGGTGCAAAATGTGGAGGCAAAAGCAAAAGGTAGAATCCCCGCCCTTTGCCTTTCCCCCCACCACCACCATCGCCTGCCGTGAGGCACCCTGAGGCCTCCGGGAGCCGACGCCGCCCGCCTGGGGAGCACCCCCCAATCCTTCACCCCTGGACTGAAATCCCAAGGGAGTTGTGCAACCCCTAGCCCTGCTCCTTCGTCCCAGGCGGACCCAGGTTCAGCTGCAAGCATCGAGCCTGCATCTCGGAGGATGGGCCGCCGCTTTCCAGCCAAACTGCTCTAGACTTCAGAAGAGGCAGATAAGACGCTTCAAACAGCAGGGGAAAAAAGGCAAAAACTTCTCCACTTCCCCCACCCTGTCTCAGCAGCAACAAAGGTAGCACAGTGTGGTGGTGACTTATCCAGTGCTTGTTAGAGTAACCTTGTCTTTTCTAACTTTTCTCTACTTTTCTCCTTCTTTCTCTTTGCCTCTCTTACCATTAGATAAAGAGATACCCATTTGTTTGGCACCAACATTTAATCTCGTTTGGTTTTAATCTGGTCTTTGGGAATATTTTGAACCTTCAAAGTTCTTTCCTTTTTATACTCAGAGATTTCCTTTTCTTTGCCCTTCTGGGTGTAAATCAGATAGTAACAAAGTGTCATAATGCTCTCCACGGTTCCGTGAGGCGCCACAATGTCACAATGGACTTTTGGTTCCATGAACTTTGGTACTGTCAGCAACAGTCTCCTTGGCTCCGCAGTGTCACAATGGACCCTTGGCTCCGTGAGGTTCAGTAGCGTAACACGGACGCCTTGATTGCATGAGGTTGTGCAGTGTCACAATGATCTCCTTGGTTCTGCGGCCCTGCTGTGTAACAATGGGCCCCTTCCTTTGCTGATGGCTCTGCGTCCTGCCTGCCTCTGCCTTGGCACACAAAGCCTTGGGCTGCTCCAGACTCCTTCTGGGGGACACGTTGCACCACTGCACTGCCCTGGGAGAGAAATTCCTTTCTCCTTGTGTCCAGCCTGGACCTGCCCAGCTGCCCTTGGCATTAATTCTTTCTTTTGCCAGCTGGTCTCTACTAGCTAGAAAGGATCCACCATGTCTGAAACCACCCTTCAAGCCCACCCAGGACTCTCCTCCACTGTCCTCAGTCTCCACTCCACTGAGCACAGAGCTCCTTTGTCCCTCTGTAGTGATCATGTGCTCGAGGCCACGGGCACCTGGACAAGAAGGTCGGTTCTTTTCTACAGGAAGGAAACCACAGAACCCCAGTGTTTTGAAGGCAGATGAGAGGCAGCCACCAGAGGCCAAGGCAAGGCAGACGTGTCTGTCCTTGCAGCTTCTGTCTGAAAGCAACCCTTGGACATACGGGGAGTTTTGGAGGTGGAATTCCATTTCAGCTGTGGGTGCCTGGACGGGAATGACACTTCTTCTCCCCAGGAAGGAAAGGGCAGAGCCCCAGTGTTTCAAAGGCTGATTAGTGGTGCCTCAAGGAGGCCAAGGCCAGCCAGACCTGTTTGTCTTGGCAGCTTTTGTCTTGGAGCAATCCTTGGCTAGATGCAATTTGGGGGGCCAAATCCCAGTTTTGTCCGTGGACATCTGGCCCAGAAGGACAGTTCTTTTCCATTGGCAGCAAAGTGAGGAGGCCCAGTGTTTCAAAGGCAGATGAGAGCTGGCCCTCAGGAAGCCAAGGGAAGCTGGACATTCCTGGCAGCTTTTGTCGGGGAGCTATTCCTTGGAGATATGGAATTTCAGAGGTGGATTCCCAATTTTGGCCATGGATGGCTGGACTTGAAAGATGGTTTTTTCCATGGGAAGAGAAGCACAGCCCCCGCGTGTTTTGAAGGCAGATGCGAGGTGGCCCCTAAGAGGCCAAGGCCAGCCTGAGCTGTCTGTCCTGGCAGGTTTCACATGGGAACAATCCTCGGATAGAATCCAATTTGGAGGTAGAATCCTAATTTCAGCCATGGGTCCCTGGAGGAGAAGGACAGTGCTTTCGCACAGAAAGGAAAGCAAGGAACTCCAGCGTTTCAGGGCCAGAGGAGAAGCACCCCTCAACATGCCAAGCTCAGCTGGACCAGGCAGGTGGCCCCCAGGAGGCCAAGCCAACCACACCTGTTCCACGCTCTTTGCAGCCTTGGGGCCCTGCAGCATCACCATTTTGTTCCCCTGAGGCCCAGCAATAGCACAGTGGTCTCCTTGGCTCTACAGCGGCACAAAGGCCCCTTGCTTCCACGAGGCCTGGCTGTGTCACAATGGTTTCCTTGCTTCCATGGGGCTGCAGAATAACACAATGGCCCACTGGTTCCATGAGGTCACAGAGGGTCACAAGGGTCTCCATGATTCCGTAAGGTGCTGCAGGGTCACAATGGCTCCTTGGTTCTATTGGGCTCCCCAGGATCACAATGGCCCCTTGGTTCCACAAGGCCTGGCTGTGGCACACTGGCCCTTTGCTTCCGTGAGACCTTGCAGTGTCACAATGGCCCCTTGCTTCTGTCAGGCCTGGCTGTGTCACAATGGCCCCTGGCTCCCATGAGGCCCTGTGATGTCACAATGGTCTCACTGGTTCCACGAGGCCCTGCAGTTCCACCATGGCCCTTCAGTGTCACAAGGCCTTGAAGTGTCATAATAGTCTCAGCGGGTTGCCCAGCTGCTTCACAATGGCCTCCTTGGTTCCATGATGCCCCGTAGCGTAACAACGGTATCCTTGCTTCCACACAGTCAGAATGGCCCCGTGGCCTCCTGGAGCCCCACAGTGTCACTACGATCCCCTTGATTCCACGAGGCCCTGCCGTGCTACAATGACCCCTTGCTTATACAAGGCCCTGCTGTGTCACAATGGCCCCTTGCTTCTGAAGTGTGCAAGAGCCTAATACTAAGAGAAAGGCGCCAAAAAACGCTTCGCCATTATCACTGCTCAACACCTGAAAGGCTTCAAAAGTGCTTCGTCATGATGGCTGCTTATCATAATCACTTTTGAACGCCTGGAAACTACGTGCCGTACGGGCCGTGCATAGCCCGCCTTGAGGCCCATAAAAAGGAAGGCAAAACTGGTGCAAAATGTGGAGGCAAAAGCAAAAGGTAGAATCCCCGCCCTTTGCCTTTCCCCCCACCACCACCATCGCCTGCCGTGAGGCACCCTGAGGCCTCCGGGAGCCGACGCCGCCCGCCTGGGGAGCACCCCCCAATCCTTCACCCCTGGACTGAAATCCCGAGGGAGTTGTGCAACCCCTAGCCCTGCTCCTTCGTCCCAGGCGGACCCAGGTTCAGCTGCAAGCATCGAGCCTGCATCTCGGAGGATGGGCCGCCGCTTTCCAGCCAAACTGCTCTAGACTTCAGAAGAGGCAGATAAGACGCTTCAAACAGCAGGGGAAAAAAGGCAAAAACTTCTCCACTTCCCCCACCCTGTCTCAGCAGCAACAAAGGTAGCACAGTGTGGTGGTGACTTATCCAGTGCTTGTTAGAGTAACCTTGTCTTTTCTAACTTTTCTCTACTTTTCTCCTTCTTTCTCTTTGCCTCTCTTACCATTAGATAAAGAGATACCCATTTGTTTGGCACCAACATTTAATCTCGTTTGGTTTTAATCTGGTCTTTGGGAATATTTTGAACCTTCAAAGTTCTTTCCTTTTTATACTCAGAGATTTCCTTTTCTTTGCCCTTCTGGGTGTAAATCAGATAGTAACAAAGTGTCATAATGCTCTCCACGGTTCCGTGAGGCGCCACAATGTCACAATGGACTTTTGGTTCCATGAACTTTGGTACTGTCAGCAACAGTCTCCTTGGCTCCGCAGTGTCACAATGGACCCTTGGCTCCGTGAGGTTCAGTAGCGTAACACGGACGCCTTGATTGCATGAGGTTGTGCAGTGTCACAATGATCTCCTTGGTTCTGCGGCCCTGCTGTGTAACAATGGGCCCCTTCCTTTGCTGATGGCTCTGCGTCCTGCCTGCCTCTGCCTTGGCACACAAAGCCTTGGGCTGCTCCAGACTCCTTCTGGGGGACACGTTGCACCACTCACTGCACTGCCCTGGGAGAGAAATTCCTTTCTCCTTGTGTCCAGCCTGGACCTGCCCAGCTGCCCTTGGCATTAATTCTTTCTTTTGCCAGCTGGTCTCTACTAGCTAGAAAGGATCCACCATGTCTGAAACCACCCTTCAAGCCCACCCAGGACTCTCCTCCACTGTCCTCAGTCTCCACTCCACTGAGCACAGAGCTCCTTTGTCCCTCTGTAGTGATCATGTGCTCGAGGCCACGGGCACCTGGACAAGAAGGTCGGTTCTTTTCTACAGGAAGGAAACCACAGAACCCCAGTGTTTTGAAGGCAGATGAGAGGCAGCCACCAGAGGCCAAGGCAAGGCAGACGTGTCTGTCCTTGCAGCTTCTGTCTGAAAGCAACCCTTGGACATACGGGGAGTTTTGGAGGTGGAATTCCATTTCAGCTGTGGGTGCCTGGACGGGAATGACACTTCTTCTCCCCAGGAAGGAAAGGGCAGAGCCCCAGTGTTTCAAAGGCTGATTAGTGGTGCCTCAAGGAGGCCAAGGCCAGCCAGACCTGTTTGTCTTGGCAGCTTTTGTCTTGGAGCAATCCTTGGCTAGATGCAATTTGGGGGGCCAAATCCCAGTTTTGTCTGTGGACATCTGGCCCAGAAGGACAGTTCTTTTCCATTGGCAGCAAAGTGAGGAGGCCCAGTGTTTCAAAGGCAGATGAGAGCTGGCCCTCAGGAAGCCAAGGGAAGCTGGACATTCCTGGCAGCTTTTGTCGGGGAGCTATTCCTTGGAGATATGGAATTTCAGAGGTGGATTCCCAATTTTGGCCATGGATGGCTGGACTTGAAAGATGGTTTTTTCCATGGGAAGAGAAGCACAGCCCCCGCGTGTTTTGAAGGCAGATGCGAGGTGGCCCCTAAGAGGCCAAGGCCAGCCTGAGCTGTCTGTCCTGGCAGGTTTCACATGGGAACAATCCTCGGATAGAATCCAATTTGGAGGTAGAATCCTAATTTCAGCCATGGGTCCCTGGAGGAGAAGGACAGTGCTTTCGCACAGAAAGGAAAGCAAGGAACTCCAGCGTTTCAGGGCCAGAGGAGAAGCACCCCTCAACATGCCAAGCTCAGCTGGACCAGGCAGGTGGCCCCCAGGAGGCCAAGCCAACCACACCTGTTCCACGCTCTTTGCAGCCTTGGGGCCCTGCAGCATCACCATTTTGTTCCCCTGAGGCCCAGCAATAGCACAGTGGTCTCCTTGGCTCTACAGCGGCACAAAGGCCCCTTGCTTCCACGAGGCCTGGCTGTGTCACAATGGTTTCCTTGCTTCCATGGGGCTGCAGAATAACACAATGGCCCACTGGTTCCATGAGGTCACAGAGGGTCACAAGGGTCTCCATGATTCCGTAAGGTGCTGCAGGGTCACAATGGCTCCTTGGTTCTATTGGGCTCCCCAGGATCACAATGGCCCCTTGGTTCCACAAGGCCTGGCTGTGGCACACTGGCCCTTTGCTTCCGTGAGACCTTGCAGTGTCACAATGGCCCCTTGCTTCTGTCAGGCCTGGCTGTGTCACAATGGCCCCTGGCTCCCATGAGGCCCTGTGATGTCACAATGGTCTCACTGGTTCCACGAGGCCCTGCAGTTCCACAATGGCCCTTCAGTGTCACAAGGCCTTGAAGTGTCATAATAGTCTCAGCGGGTTGCCCAGCTGCTTCACAATGGCCTCCTTGGTTCCATGATGCCCCGTAGCGTAACAACGGTATCCTTGCTTCCACACAGTCAGAATGGCCCCGTGGCCTCCTGGAGCCCCACAGTGTCACTACGATCCCCTTGATTCCACGAGGCCCTGCCGTGCTACAATGACCCCTTGCTTATACAAGGCCCTGCTGTGTCACAATGGCCCCTTGCTTCTGAAGTGTGCAAGAGCCTAATACTAAGAGAAAGGCGCCAAAAAACGCTTCGCCATTATCACTGCTCAACACCTGAAAGGCTTCAAAAGTGCTTCGTCATGATGGCTGCTTATCATAATCACTTTTGAACGCCTGGAAACTACGTGCCGTACGGGCCGTGCATAGCCCGCCTTGAGGCCCATAAAAAGGAAGGCAAAACTGGTGCAAAATGTGGAGGCAAAAGCAAAAGGTAGAATCCCCGCCCTTTGCCTTTCCCCCCACCACCACCATCGCCTGCCGTGAGGCACCCTGAGGCCTCCGGGAGCCGACGCCGCCCGCCTGGGGAGCACCCCCCAATCCTTCACCCCTGGACTGAAATCCCAAGGGAGTTGTGCAACCCCTAGCCCTGCTCCTTCGTCCCAGGCGGACCCAGGTTCAGCTGCAAGCATCGAGCCTGCATCTCGGAGGATGGGCCGCCGCTTTCCAGCCAAACTGCTCTAGACTTCAGAAGAGGCAGATAAGACGCTTCAAACAGCAGGGGAAAAAAGGCAAAAACTTCTCCACTTCCCCCACCCTGTCTCAGCAGCAACAAAGGTAGCACAGTGTGGTGGTGACTTATCCAGTGCTTGTTAGAGTAACCTTGTCTTTTCTAACTTTTCTCTACTTTTCTCCTTCTTTCTCTTTGCCTCTCTTACCATTAGATAAAGACATACCCATTTGTTTGGCACCAACATTTAATCTCGTTTGGTTTTAATCTGGTCTTTGGGAATATTTTGAACCTTCAAAGTTCTTTCCTTTTTATACTCAGAGATTTCCTTTTCTTTGCCCTTCTGGGTGTAAATCAGATAGTAACAAAGTGTCATAATGCTCTCCACGGTTCCGTGAGGCGCCACAATGTCACAATGGACTTTTGGTTCCATGAACTTTGGTACTGTCAGCAACAGTCTCCTTGGCTCCGCAGTGTCACAATGGACCCTTGGCTCCGTGAGGTTCAGTAGCGTAACACGGACGCCTTGATTGCATGAGGTTGTGCAGTGTCACAATGATCTCCTTGGTTCTGCGGCCCTGCTGTGTAACAATGGGCCCCTTCCTTTGCTGATGGCTCTGCGTCCTGCCTGCCTCTGCCTTGGCACACAAAGCCTTGGGCTGCTCCAGACTCCTTCTGGGGGACACGTTGCACCACTGCACTGCCCTGGGAGAGAAATTCCTTTCTCCTTGTGTCCAGCCTGGACCTGCCCAGCTGCCCTTGGCATTAATTCTTTCTTTTGCCAGCTGGTCTCTACTAGCTAGAAAGGATCCACCATGTCTGAAACCACCCTTCAAGCCCACCCAGGACTCTCCTCCACTGTCCTCAGTCTCCACTCCACTGAGCACAGAGCTCCTTTGTCCCTCTGTAGTGATCATGTGCTCGAGGCCACGGGCACCTGGACAAGAAGGTCGGTTCTTTTCTACAGGAAGGAAACCACAGAACCCCAGTGTTTTGAAGGCAGATGAGAGGCAGCCACCAGAGGCCAAGGCAAGGCAGACGTGTCTGTCCTTGCAGCTTCTGTCTGAAAGCAACCCTTGGACATACGGGGAGTTTTGGAGGTGGAATTCCATTTCAGCTGTGGGTGCCTGGACGGGAATGACACTTCTTCTCCCCAGGAAGGAAAGGGCAGAGCCCCAGTGTTTCAAAGGCTGATTAGTGGTGCCTCAAGGAGGCCAAGGCCAGCCAGACCTGTTTGTCTTGGCAGCTTTTGTCTTGGAGCAATCCTTGGCTAGATGCAATTTGGGGGGCCAAATCCCAGTTTTGTCCGTGGACATCTGGCCCAGAAGGACAGTTCTTTTCCATTGGCAGCAAAGTGAGGAGGCCCAGTGTTTCAAAGGCAGATGAGAGCTGGCCCTCAGGAAGCCAAGGGAAGCTGGACATTCCTGGCAGCTTTTGTCGGGGAGCTATTCCTTGGAGATATGGAATTTCAGAGGTGGATTCCCAATTTTGGCCATGGATGGCTGGACTTGAAAGATGGTTTTTTCCATGGGAAGAGAAGCACAGCCCCCGCGTGTTTTGAAGGCAGATGCGAGGTGGCCCCTAAGAGGCCAAGGCCAGCCTGAGCTGTCTGTCCTGGCAGGTTTCACATGGGAACAATCCTCGGATAGAATCCAATTTGGAGGTAGAATCCTAATTTCAGCCATGGGTCCCTGGAGGAGAAGGACAGTGCTTTCGCACAGAAAGGAAAGCAAGGAACTCCAGCGTTTCAGGGCCAGAGGAGAAGCACCCCTCAACATGCCAAGCTCAGCTGGACCAGGCAGGTGGCCCCCAGGAGGCCAAGCCAACCACACCTGTTCCACGCTCTTTGCAGCCTTGGGGCCCTGCAGCATCACCATTTTGTTCCCCTGAGGCCCAGCAATAGCACAGTGGTCTCCTTGGCTCTACAGCGGCACAAAGGCCCCTTGCTTCCACGAGGCCTGGCTGTGTCACAATGGTTTCCTTGCTTCCATGGGGCTGCAGAATAACACAATGGCCCACTGGTTCCATGAGGTCACAGAGGGTCACAAGGGTCTCCATGATTCCGTAAGGTGCTGCAGGGTCACAATGGCTCCTTGGTTCTATTGGGCTCCCCAGGATCACAATGGCCCCTTGGTTCCACAAGGCCTGGCTGTGGCACACTGGCCCTTTGCTTCCGTGAGACCTTGCAGTGTCACAATGGCCCCTTGCTTCTGTCAGGCCTGGCTGTGTCACAATGGCCCCTGGCTCCCATGAGGCCCTGTGATGTCACAATGGTCTCACTGGTTCCACGAGGCCCTGCAGTTCCACCATGGCCCTTCAGTGTCACAAGGCCTTGAAGTGTCATAATAGTCTCAGCGGGTTGCCCAGCTGCTTCACAATGGCCTCCTTGGTTCCATGATGCCCCGTAGCGTAACAACGGTATCCTTGCTTCCACACAGTCAGAATGGCCCCGTGGCCTCCTGGAGCCCCACAGTGTCACTACGATCCCCTTGATTCCACGAGGCCCTGCCGTGCTACAATGACCCCTTGCTTATACAAGGCCCTGCTGTGTCACAATGGCCCCTTGCTTCTGAAGTGTGCAAGAGCCTAATACTAAGAGAAAGGCGCCAAAAAACGCTTCGCCATTATCACTGCTCAACACCTGAAAGGCTTCAAAAGTGCTTCGTCATGATGGCTGCTTATCATAATCACTTTTGAACGCCTGGAAACTACGTGCCGTACGGGCCGTGCATAGCCCGCCTTGAGGCCCATAAAAAGGAAGGCAAAACTGGTGCAAAATGTGGAGGCAAAAGCAAAAGGTAGAATCCCCGCCCTTTGCCTTTCCCCCCACCACCACCATCGCCTGCCGTGAGGCACCCTGAGGCCTCCGGGAGCCGACGCCGCCCGCCTGGGGAGCACCCCCCAATCCTTCACCCCTGGACTGAAATCCCGAGGGAGTTGTGCAACCCCTAGCCCTGCTCCTTCGTCCCAGGCGGACCCAGGTTCAGCTGCAAGCATCGAGCCTGCATCTCGGAGGATGGGCCGCCGCTTTCCAGCCAAACTGCTCTAGACTTCAGAAGAGGCAGATAAGACGCTTCAAACAGCAGGGGAAAAAAGGCAAAAACTTCTCCACTTCCCCCACCCTGTCTCAGCAGCAACAAAGGTAGCACAGTGTGGTGGTGACTTATCCAGTGCTTGTTAGAGTAACCTTGTCTTTTCTAACTTTTCTCTACTTTTCTCCTTCTTTCTCTTTGCCTCTCTTACCATTAGATAAAGAGATACCCATTTGTTTGGCACCAACATTTAATCTCGTTTGGTTTTAATCTGGTCTTTGGGAATATTTTGAACCTTCAAAGTTCTTTCCTTTTTATACTCAGAGATTTCCTTTTCTTTGCCCTTCTGGGTGTAAATCAGATAGTAACAAAGTGTCATAATGCTCTCCACGGTTCCGTGAGGCGCCACAATGTCACAATGGACTTTTGGTTCCATGAACTTTGGTACTGTCAGCAACAGTCTCCTTGGCTCCGCAGTGTCACAATGGACCCTTGGCTCCGTGAGGTTCAGTAGCGTAACACGGACGCCTTGATTGCATGAGGTTGTGCAGTGTCACAATGATCTCCTTGGTTCTGCGGCCCTGCTGTGTAACAATGGGCCCCTTCCTTTGCTGATGGCTCTGCGTCCTGCCTGCCTCTGCCTTGGCACACAAAGCCTTGGGCTGCTCCAGACTCCTTCTGGGGGACACGTTGCACCACTCACTGCACTGCCCTGGGAGAGAAATTCCTTTCTCCTTGTGTCCAGCCTGGACCTGCCCAGCTGCCCTTGGCATTAATTCTTTCTTTTGCCAGCTGGTCTCTACTAGCTAGAAAGGATCCACCATGTCTGAAACCACCCTTCAAGCCCACCCAGGACTCTCCTCCACTGTCCTCAGTCTCCACTCCACTGAGCACAGAGCTCCTTTGTCCCTCTGTAGTGATCATGTGCTCGAGGCCACGGGCACCTGGACAAGAAGGTCGGTTCTTTTCTACAGGAAGGAAACCACAGAACCCCAGTGTTTTGAAGGCAGATGAGAGGCAGCCACCAGAGGCCAAGGCAAGGCAGACGTGTCTGTCCTTGCAGCTTCTGTCTGAAAGCAACCCTTGGACATACGGGGAGTTTTGGAGGTGGAATTCCATTTCAGCTGTGGGTGCCTGGACGGGAATGACACTTCTTCTCCCCAGGAAGGAAAGGGCAGAGCCCCAGTGTTTCAAAGGCTGATTAGTGGTGCCTCAAGGAGGCCAAGGCCAGCCAGACCTGTTTGTCTTGGCAGCTTTTGTCTTGGAGCAATCCTTGGCTAGATGCAATTTGGGGGGCCAAATCCCAGTTTTGTCTGTGGACATCTGGCCCAGAAGGACAGTTCTTTTCCATTGGCAGCAAAGTGAGGAGGCCCAGTGTTTCAAAGGCAGATGAGAGCTGGCCCTCAGGAAGCCAAGGGAAGCTGGACATTCCTGGCAGCTTTTGTCGGGGAGCTATTCCTTGGAGATATGGAATTTCAGAGGTGGATTCCCAATTTTGGCCATGGATGGCTGGACTTGAAAGATGGTTTTTTCCATGGGAAGAGAAGCACAGCCCCCGCGTGTTTTGAAGGCAGATGCGAGGTGGCCCCTAAGAGGCCAAGGCCAGCCTGAGCTGTCTGTCCTGGCAGGTTTCACATGGGAACAATCCTCGGATAGAATCCAATTTGGAGGTAGAATCCTAATTTCAGCCATGGGTCCCTGGAGGAGAAGGACAGTGCTTTCGCACAGAAAGGAAAGCAAGGAACTCCAGCGTTTCAGGGCCAGAGGAGAAGCACCCCTCAACATGCCAAGCTCAGCTGGACCAGGCAGGTGGCCCCCAGGAGGCCAAGCCAACCACACCTGTTCCACGCTCTTTGCAGCCTTGGGGCCCTGCAGCATCACCATTTTGTTCCCCTGAGGCCCAGCAATAGCACAGTGGTCTCCTTGGCTCTACAGCGGCACAAAGGCCCCTTGCTTCCACGAGGCCTGGCTGTGTCACAATGGTTTCCTTGCTTCCATGGGGCTGCAGAATAACACAATGGCCCACTGGTTCCATGAGGTCACAGAGGGTCACAAGGGTCTCCATGATTCCGTAAGGTGCTGCAGGGTCACAATGGCTCCTTGGTTCTATTGGGCTCCCCAGGATCACAATGGCCCCTTGGTTCCACAAGGCCTGGCTGTGGCACACTGGCCCTTTGCTTCCGTGAGACCTTGCAGTGTCACAATGGCCCCTTGCTTCTGTCAGGCCTGGCTGTGTCACAATGGCCCCTGGCTCCCATGAGGCCCTGTGATGTCACAATGGTCTCACTGGTTCCACGAGGCCCTGCAGTTCCACAATGGCCCTTCAGTGTCACAAGGCCTTGAAGTGTCATAATAGTCTCAGCGGGTTGCCCAGCTGCTTCACAATGGCCTCCTTGGTTCCATGATGCCCCGTAGCGTAACAACGGTATCCTTGCTTCCACACAGTCAGAATGGCCCCGTGGCCTCCTGGAGCCCCACAGTGTCACTACGATCCCCTTGATTCCACGAGGCCCTGCCGTGCTACAATGACCCCTTGCTTATACAAGGCCCTGCTGTGTCACAATGGCCCCTTGCTTCTGAAGTGTGCAAGAGCCTAATACTAAGAGAAAGGCGCCAAAAAACGCTTCGCCATTATCACTGCTCAACACCTGAAAGGCTTCAAAAGTGCTTCGTCATGATGGCTGCTTATCATAATCACTTTTGAACGCCTGGAAACTACGTGCCGTACGGGCCGTGCATAGCCCGCCTTGAGGCCCATAAAAAGGAAGGCAAAACTGGTGCAAAATGTGGAGGCAAAAGCAAAAGGTAGAATCCCCGCCCTTTGCCTTTCCCCCCACCACCACCATCGCCTGCCGTGAGGCACCCTGAGGCCTCCGGGAGCCGACGCCGCCCGCCTGGGGAGCACCCCCCAATCCTTCACCCCTGGACTGAAATCCCAAGGGAGTTGTGCAACCCCTAGCCCTGCTCCTTCGTCCCAGGCGGACCCAGGTTCAGCTGCAAGCATCGAGCCTGCATCTCGGAGGATGGGCCGCCGCTTTCCAGCCAAACTGCTCTAGACTTCAGAAGAGGCAGATAAGACGCTTCAAACAGCAGGGGAAAAAAGGCAAAAACTTCTCCACTTCCCCCACCCTGTCTCAGCAGCAACAAAGGTAGCACAGTGTGGTGGTGACTTATCCAGTGCTTGTTAGAGTAACCTTGTCTTTTCTAACTTTTCTCTACTTTTCTCCTTCTTTCTCTTTGCCTCTCTTACCATTAGATAAAGACATACCCATTTGTTTGGCACCAACATTTAATCTCGTTTGGTTTTAATCTGGTCTTTGGGAATATTTTGAACCTTCAAAGTTCTTTCCTTTTTATACTCAGAGATTTCCTTTTCTTTGCCCTTCTGGGTGTAAATCAGATAGTAACAAAGTGTCATAATGCTCTCCACGGTTCCGTGAGGCGCCACAATGTCACAATGGACTTTTGGTTCCATGAACTTTGGTACTGTCAGCAACAGTCTCCTTGGCTCCGCAGTGTCACAATGGACCCTTGGCTCCGTGAGGTTCAGTAGCGTAACACGGACGCCTTGATTGCATGAGGTTGTGCAGTGTCACAATGATCTCCTTGGTTCTGCGGCCCTGCTGTGTAACAATGGGCCCCTTCCTTTGCTGATGGCTCTGCGTCCTGCCTGCCTCTGCCTTGGCACACAAAGCCTTGGGCTGCTCCAGACTCCTTCTGGGGGACACGTTGCACCACTGCACTGCCCTGGGAGAGAAATTCCTTTCTCCTTGTGTCCAGCCTGGACCTGCCCAGCTGCCCTTGGCATTAATTCTTTCTTTTGCCAGCTGGTCTCTACTAGCTAGAAAGGATCCACCATGTCTGAAACCACCCTTCAAGCCCACCCAGGACTCTCCTCCACTGTCCTCAGTCTCCACTCCACTGAGCACAGAGCTCCTTTGTCCCTCTGTAGTGATCATGTGCTCGAGGCCACGGGCACCTGGACAAGAAGGTCGGTTCTTTTCTACAGGAAGGAAACCACAGAACCCCAGTGTTTTGAAGGCAGATGAGAGGCAGCCACCAGAGGCCAAGGCAAGGCAGACGTGTCTGTCCTTGCAGCTTCTGTCTGAAAGCAACCCTTGGACATACGGGGAGTTTTGGAGGTGGAATTCCATTTCAGCTGTGGGTGCCTGGACGGGAATGACACTTCTTCTCCCCAGGAAGGAAAGGGCAGAGCCCCAGTGTTTCAAAGGCTGATTAGTGGTGCCTCAAGGAGGCCAAGGCCAGCCAGACCTGTTTGTCTTGGCAGCTTTTGTCTTGGAGCAATCCTTGGCTAGATGCAATTTGGGGGGCCAAATCCCAGTTTTGTCCGTGGACATCTGGCCCAGAAGGACAGTTCTTTTCCATTGGCAGCAAAGTGAGGAGGCCCAGTGTTTCAAAGGCAGATGAGAGCTGGCCCTCAGGAAGCCAAGGGAAGCTGGACATTCCTGGCAGCTTTTGTCGGGGAGCTATTCCTTGGAGATATGGAATTTCAGAGGTGGATTCCCAATTTTGGCCATGGATGGCTGGACTTGAAAGATGGTTTTTTCCATGGGAAGAGAAGCACAGCCCCCGCGTGTTTTGAAGGCAGATGCGAGGTGGCCCCTAAGAGGCCAAGGCCAGCCTGAGCTGTCTGTCCTGGCAGGTTTCACATGGGAACAATCCTCGGATAGAATCCAATTTGGAGGTAGAATCCTAATTTCAGCCATGGGTCCCTGGAGGAGAAGGACAGTGCTTTCGCACAGAAAGGAAAGCAAGGAACTCCAGCGTTTCAGGGCCAGAGGAGAAGCACCCCTCAACATGCCAAGCTCAGCTGGACCAGGCAGGTGGCCCCCAGGAGGCCAAGCCAACCACACCTGTTCCACGCTCTTTGCAGCCTTGGGGCCCTGCAGCATCACCATTTTGTTCCCCTGAGGCCCAGCAATAGCACAGTGGTCTCCTTGGCTCTACAGCGGCACAAAGGCCCCTTGCTTCCACGAGGCCTGGCTGTGTCACTATGGTTTCCTTGCTTCCATGGGGCTGCAGAATAACACAATGGCCCACTGGTTCCATGAGGTCACAGAGGGTCACAAGGGTCTCCATGATTCCATAAGGTGCTGCAGGGTCACAATGGCTCCTTGGTTCTATTGGGCTCCCCAGGATCACAATGGCCCCTTGGTTCCACAAGGCCTGGCTGTGGCACACTGGCCCTTTGCTTCCGTGAGACCTTGCAGTGTCACAATGGCCCCTTGCTTCTGTCAGGCCTGGCTGTGTCACAATGGCCCCTGGCTCCCATGAGGCCCTGTGATGTCACAATGGTCTCACTGGTTCCACGAGGCCCTGCAGTTCCACAATGGCCCTTCAGTGTCACAAGGCCTTGAAGTGTCATAATAGTCTCAGCGGGTTGCCCAGCTGCTTCACAATGGCCTCCTTGGTTCCATGATGCCCCGTAGCGTAACAACGGTATCCTTGCTTCCACACAGTCAGAATGGCCCCGTGGCCTCCTGGAGCCCCACAGTGTCACTACGATCCCCTTGATTCCACGAGGCCCTGCCGTGCTACAATGACCCCTTGCTTATACAAGGCCCTGCTGTGTCACAATGGCCCCTTGCTTCTGAAGTGTGCAAGAGCCTAATACTAAGAGAAAGGCGCCAAAAAACGCTTCGCCATTATCACTGCTCAACACCTGAAAGGCTTCAAAAGTGCTTCGTCACGATGGCTGCTTATCATAATCACTTTTGAACGCCTGGAAACTACGTGCCGTACGGGCCGTGCATAGCCCGCCTTGAGGCCCATAAAAAGGAAGGCAAAACTGGTGCAAAATGTGGAGGCAAAAGCAAAAGGTAGAATCCCCGCCCTTTGCCTTTCCCCCCACCACCACCATCGCCTGCCGTGAGGCACCCTGAGGCCTCCGGGAGCCGACGCCGCCCGCCTGGGGAGCACCCCCCAATCCTTCACCCCTGGACTGAAATCCCAAGGGAGTTGTGCAACCCCTAGCCCTGCTCCTTCGTCCCAGGCGGACCCAGGTTCAGCTGCAAGCATCGAGCCTGCATCTCGGAGGATGGGCCGCCGCTTTCCAGCCAAACTGCTCTAGACTTCAGAAGAGGCAGATAAGACGCTTCAAACAGCAGGGGAAAAAAGGCAAAAACTTCTCCACTTCCCCCACCCTGTCTCAGCAGCAACAAAGGTAGCACAGTGTGGTGGTGACTTATCCAGTGCTTGTTAGAGTAACCTTGTCTTTTCTAACTTTTCTCTACTTTTCTCCTTCTTTCTCTTTGCCTCTCTTACCATTAGATAAAGAGATACCCATTTGTTTGGCACCAACATTTAATCTCGTTTGGTTTTAATCTGGTCTTTGGGAATATTTTGAACCTTCAAAGTTCTTTCCTTTTTATACTCAGAGATTTCCTTTTCTTTGCCCTTCTGGGTGTAAATCAGATAGTAACAAAGTGTCATAATGCTCTCCACGGTTCCGTGAGGCGCCACAATGTCACAATGGACTTTTGGTTCCATGAACTTTGGTACTGTCAGCAACAGTCTCCTTGGCTCCGCAGTGTCACAATGGACCCTTGGCTCCGTGAGGTTCAGTAGCGTAACACGGACGCCTTGATTGCATGAGGTTGTGCAGTGTCACAATGATCTCCTTGGTTCTGCGGCCCTGCTGTGTAACAATGGGCCCCTTCCTTTGCTGATGGCTCTGCGTCCTGCCTGCCTCTGCCTTGGCACACAAAGCCTTGGGCTGCTCCAGACTCCTTCTGGGGGACACGTTGCACCACTCACTGCACTGCCCTGGGAGAGAAATTCCTTTCTCCTTGTGTCCAGCCTGGACCTGCCCAGCTGCCCTTGGCATTAATTCTTTCTTTTGCCAGCTGGTCTCTACTAGCTAGAAAGGATCCACCATGTCTGAAACCACCCTTCAAGCCCACCCAGGACTCTCCTCCACTGTCCTCAGTCTCCACTCCACTGAGCACAGAGCTCCTTTGTCCCTCTGTAGTGATCATGTGCTCGAGGCCACGGGCACCTGGACAAGAAGGTCGGTTCTTTTCTACAGGAAGGAAACCACAGAACCCCAGTGTTTTGAAGGCAGATGAGAGGCAGCCACCAGAGGCCAAGGCAAGGCAGACGTGTCTGTCCTTGCAGCTTCTGTCTGAAAGCAACCCTTGGACATACGGGGAGTTTTGGAGGTGGAATTCCATTTCAGCTGTGGGTGCCTGGACGGGAATGACACTTCTTCTCCCCAGGAAGGAAAGGGCAGAGCCCCAGTGTTTCAAAGGCTGATTAGTGGTGCCTCAAGGAGGCCAAGGCCAGCCAGACCTGTTTGTCTTGGCAGCTTTTGTCTTGGAGCAATCCTTGGCTAGATGCAATTTGGGGGGCCAAATCCCAGTTTTGTCTGTGGACATCTGGCCCAGAAGGACAGTTCTTTTCCATTGGCAGCAAAGTGAGGAGGCCCAGTGTTTCAAAGGCAGATGAGAGCTGGCCCTCAGGAAGCCAAGGGAAGCTGGACATTCCTGGCAGCTTTTGTCGGGGAGCTATTCCTTGGAGATATGGAATTTCAGAGGTGGATTCCCAATTTTGGCCATGGATGGCTGGACTTGAAAGATGGTTTTTTCCATGGGAAGAGAAGCACAGCCCCCGCGTGTTTTGAAGGCAGATGCGAGGTGGCCCCTAAGAGGCCAAGGCCAGCCTGAGCTGTCTGTCCTGGCAGGTTTCACATGGGAACAATCCTCGGATAGAATCCAATTTGGAGGTAGAATCCTAATTTCAGCCATGGGTCCCTGGAGGAGAAGGACAGTGCTTTCGCACAGAAAGGAAAGCAAGGAACTCCAGCGTTTCAGGGCCAGAGGAGAAGCACCCCTCAACATGCCAAGCTCAGCTGGACCAGGCAGGTGGCCCCCAGGAGGCCAAGCCAACCACACCTGTTCCACGCTCTTTGCAGCCTTGGGGCCCTGCAGCATCACCATTTTGTTCCCCTGAGGCCCAGCAATAGCACAGTGGTCTCCTTGGCTCTACAGCGGCACAAAGGCCCCTTGCTTCCACGAGGCCTGGCTGTGTCACAATGGTTTCCTTGCTTCCATGGGGCTGCAGAATAACACAATGGCCCACTGGTTCCATGAGGTCACAGAGGGTCACAAGGGTCTCCATGATTCCGTAAGGTGCTGCAGGGTCACAATGGCTCCTTGGTTCTATTGGGCTCCCCAGGATCACAATGGCCCCTTGGTTCCACAAGGCCTGGCTGTGGCACACTGGCCCTTTGCTTCCGTGAGACCTTGCAGTGTCACAATGGCCCCTTGCTTCTGTCAGGCCTGGCTGTGTCACAATGGCCCCTGGCTCCCATGAGGCCCTGTGATGTCACAATGGTCTCACTGGTTCCACGAGGCCCTGCAGTTCCACAATGGCCCTTCAGTGTCACAAGGCCTTGAAGTGTCATAATAGTCTCAGCGGGTTGCCCAGCTGCTTCACAATGGCCTCCTTGGTTCCATGATGCCCCGTAGCGTAACAACGGTATCCTTGCTTCCACACAGTCAGAATGGCCCCGTGGCCTCCTGGAGCCCCACAGTGTCACTACGATCCCCTTGATTCCACGAGGCCCTGCCGTGCTACAATGACCCCTTGCTTATACAAGGCCCTGCTGTGTCACAATGGCCCCTTGCTTCTGAAGTGTGCAAGAGCCTAATACTAAGAGAAAGGCGCCAAAAAACGCTTCGCCATTATCACTGCTCAACACCTGAAAGGCTTCAAAAGTGCTTCGTCATGATGGCTGCTTATCATAATCACTTTTGAACGCCTGGAAACTACGTGCCGTACGGGCCGTGCATAGCCCGCCTTGAGGCCCATAAAAAGGAAGGCAAAACTGGTGCAAAATGTGGAGGCAAAAGCAAAAGGTAGAATCCCCGCCCTTTGCCTTTCCCCCCACCACCACCATCGCCTGCCGTGAGGCACCCTGAGGCCTCCGGGAGCCGACGCCGCCCGCCTGGGGAGCACCCCCCAATCCTTCACCCCTGGACTGAAATCCCAAGGGAGTTGTGCAACCCCTAGCCCTGCTCCTTCGTCCCAGGCGGACCCAGGTTCAGCTGCAAGCATCGAGCCTGCATCTCGGAGGATGGGCCGCCGCTTTCCAGCCAAACTGCTCTAGACTTCAGAAGAGGCAGATAAGACGCTTCAAACAGCAGGGGAAAAAAGGCAAAAACTTCTCCACTTCCCCCACCCTGTCTCAGCAGCAACAAAGGTAGCACAGTGTGGTGGTGACTTATCCAGTGCTTGTTAGAGTAACCTTGTCTTTTCTAACTTTTCTCTACTTTTCTCCTTCTTTCTCTTTGCCTCTCTTACCATTAGATAAAGACATACCCATTTGTTTGGCACCAACATTTAATCTCGTTTGGTTTTAATCTGGTCTTTGGGAATATTTTGAACCTTCAAAGTTCTTTCCTTTTTATACTCAGAGATTTCCTTTTCTTTGCCCTTCTGGGTGTAAATCAGATAGTAACAAAGTGTCATAATGCTCTCCACGGTTCCGTGAGGCGCCACAATGTCACAATGGACTTTTGGTTCCATGAACTTTGGTACTGTCAGCAACAGTCTCCTTGGCTCCGCAGTGTCACAATGGACCCTTGGCTCCGTGAGGTTCAGTAGCGTAACACGGACGCCTTGATTGCATGAGGTTGTGCAGTGTCACAATGATCTCCTTGGTTCTGCGGCCCTGCTGTGTAACAATGGGCCCCTTCCTTTGCTGATGGCTCTGCGTCCTGCCTGCCTCTGCCTTGGCACACAAAGCCTTGGGCTGCTCCAGACTCCTTCTGGGGGACACGTTGCACCACTGCACTGCCCTGGGAGAGAAATTCCTTTCTCCTTGTGTCCAGCCTGGACCTGCCCAGCTGCCCTTGGCATTAATTCTTTCTTTTGCCAGCTGGTCTCTACTAGCTAGAAAGGATCCACCATGTCTGAAACCACCCTTCAAGCCCACCCAGGACTCTCCTCCACTGTCCTCAGTCTCCACTCCACTGAGCACAGAGCTCCTTTGTCCCTCTGTAGTGATCATGTGCTCGAGGCCACGGGCACCTGGACAAGAAGGTCGGTTCTTTTCTACAGGAAGGAAACCACAGAACCCCAGTGTTTTGAAGGCAGATGAGAGGCAGCCACCAGAGGCCAAGGCAAGGCAGACGTGTCTGTCCTTGCAGCTTCTGTCTGAAAGCAACCCTTGGACATACGGGGAGTTTTGGAGGTGGAATTCCATTTCAGCTGTGGGTGCCTGGACGGGAATGACACTTCTTCTCCCCAGGAAGGAAAGGGCAGAGCCCCAGTGTTTCAAAGGCTGATTAGTGGTGCCTCAAGGAGGCCAAGGCCAGCCAGACCTGTTTGTCTTGGCAGCTTTTGTCTTGGAGCAATCCTTGGCTAGATGCAATTTGGGGGGCCAAATCCCAGTTTTGTCCGTGGACATCTGGCCCAGAAGGACAGTTCTTTTCCATTGGCAGCAAAGTGAGGAGGCCCAGTGTTTCAAAGGCAGATGAGAGCTGGCCCTCAGGAAGCCAAGGGAAGCTGGACATTCCTGGCAGCTTTTGTCGGGGAGCTATTCCTTGGAGATATGGAATTTCAGAGGTGGATTCCCAATTTTGGCCATGGATGGCTGGACTTGAAAGATGGTTTTTTCCATGGGAAGAGAAGCACAGCCCCCGCGTGTTTTGAAGGCAGATGCGAGGTGGCCCCTAAGAGGCCAAGGCCAGCCTGAGCTGTCTGTCCTGGCAGGTTTCACATGGGAACAATCCTCGGATAGAATCCAATTTGGAGGTAGAATCCTAATTTCAGCCATGGGTCCCTGGAGGAGAAGGACAGTGCTTTCGCACAGAAAGGAAAGCAAGGAACTCCAGCGTTTCAGGGCCAGAGGAGAAGCACCCCTCAACATGCCAAGCTCAGCTGGACCAGGCAGGTGGCCCCCAGGAGGCCAAGCCAACCACACCTGTTCCACGCTCTTTGCAGCCTTGGGGCCCTGCAGCATCACCATTTTGTTCCCCTGAGGCCCAGCAATAGCACAGTGGTCTCCTTGGCTCTACAGCGGCACAAAGGCCCCTTGCTTCCACGAGGCCTGGCTGTGTCACTATGGTTTCCTTGCTTCCATGGGGCTGCAGAATAACACAATGGCCCACTGGTTCCATGAGGTCACAGAGGGTCACAAGGGTCTCCATGATTCCATAAGGTGCTGCAGGGTCACAATGGCTCCTTGGTTCTATTGGGCTCCCCAGGATCACAATGGCCCCTTGGTTCCACAAGGCCTGGCTGTGGCACACTGGCCCTTTGCTTCCGTGAGACCTTGCAGTGTCACAATGGCCCCTTGCTTCTGTCAGGCCTGGCTGTGTCACAATGGCCCCTGGCTCCCATGAGGCCCTGTGATGTCACAATGGTCTCACTGGTTCCACGAGGCCCTGCAGTTCCACAATGGCCCTTCAGTGTCACAAGGCCTTGAAGTGTCATAATAGTCTCAGCGGGTTGCCCAGCTGCTTCACAATGGCCTCCTTGGTTCCATGATGCCCCGTAGCGTAACAACGGTATCCTTGCTTCCACACAGTCAGAATGGCCCCGTGGCCTCCTGGAGCCCCACAGTGTCACTACGATCCCCTTGATTCCACGAGGCCCTGCCGTGCTACAATGACCCCTTGCTTATACAAGGCCCTGCTGTGTCACAATGGCCCCTTGCTTCTGAAGTGTGCAAGAGCCTAATACTAAGAGAAAGGCGCCAAAAAACGCTTCGCCATTATCACTGCTCAACACCTGAAAGGCTTCAAAAGTGCTTCGTCACGATGGCTGCTTATCATAATCACTTTTGAACGCCTGGAAACTACGTGCCGTACGGGCCGTGCATAGCCCGCCTTGAGGCCCATAAAAAGGAAGGCAAAACTGGTGCAAAATGTGGAGGCAAAAGCAAAAGGTAGAATCCCCGCCCTTTGCCTTTCCCCCCACCACCACCATCGCCTGCCGTGAGGCACCCTGAGGCCTCCGGGAGCCGACGCCGCCCGCCTGGGGAGCACCCCCCAATCCTTCACCCCTGGACTGAAATCCCAAGGGAGTTGTGCAACCCCTAGCCCTGCTCCTTCGTCCCAGGCGGACCCAGGTTCAGCTGCAAGCATCGAGCCTGCATCTCGGAGGATGGGCCGCCGCTTTCCAGCCAAACTGCTCTAGACTTCAGAAGAGGCAGATAAGACGCTTCAAACAGCAGGGGAAAAAAGGCAAAAACTTCTCCACTTCCCCCACCCTGTCTCAGCAGCAACAAAGGTAGCACAGTGTGGTGGTGACTTATCCAGTGCTTGTTAGAGTAACCTTGTCTTTTCTAACTTTTCTCTACTTTTCTCCTTCTTTCTCTTTGCCTCTCTTACCATTAGATAAAGAGATACCCATTTGTTTGGCACCAACATTTAATCTCGTTTGGTTTTAATCTGGTCTTTGGGAATATTTTGAACCTTCAAAGTTCTTTCCTTTTTATACTCAGAGATTTCCTTTTCTTTGCCCTTCTGGGTGTAAATCAGATAGTAACAAAGTGTCATAATGCTCTCCACGGTTCCGTGAGGCGCCACAATGTCACAATGGACTTTTGGTTCCATGAACTTTGGTACTGTCAGCAACAGTCTCCTTGGCTCCGCAGTGTCACAATGGACCCTTGGCTCCGTGAGGTTCAGTAGCGTAACACGGACGCCTTGATTGCATGAGGTTGTGCAGTGTCACAATGATCTCCTTGGTTCTGCGGCCCTGCTGTGTAACAATGGGCCCCTTCCTTTGCTGATGGCTCTGCGTCCTGCCTGCCTCTGCCTTGGCACACAAAGCCTTGGGCTGCTCCAGACTCCTTCTGGGGGACACGTTGCACCACTCACTGCACTGCCCTGGGAGAGAAATTCCTTTCTCCTTGTGTCCAGCCTGGACCTGCCCAGCTGCCCTTGGCATTAATTCTTTCTTTTGCCAGCTGGTCTCTACTAGCTAGAAAGGATCCACCATGTCTGAAACCACCCTTCAAGCCCACCCAGGACTCTCCTCCACTGTCCTCAGTCTCCACTCCACTGAGCACAGAGCTCCTTTGTCCCTCTGTAGTGATCATGTGCTCGAGGCCACGGGCACCTGGACAAGAAGGTCGGTTCTTTTCTACAGGAAGGAAACCACAGAACCCCAGTGTTTTGAAGGCAGATGAGAGGCAGCCACCAGAGGCCAAGGCAAGGCAGACGTGTCTGTCCTTGCAGCTTCTGTCTGAAAGCAACCCTTGGACATACGGGGAGTTTTGGAGGTGGAATTCCATTTCAGCTGTGGGTGCCTGGACGGGAATGACACTTCTTCTCCCCAGGAAGGAAAGGGCAGAGCCCCAGTGTTTCAAAGGCTGATTAGTGGTGCCTCAAGGAGGCCAAGGCCAGCCAGACCTGTTTGTCTTGGCAGCTTTTGTCTTGGAGCAATCCTTGGCTAGATGCAATTTGGGGGGCCAAATCCCAGTTTTGTCTGTGGACATCTGGCCCAGAAGGACAGTTCTTTTCCATTGGCAGCAAAGTGAGGAGGCCCAGTGTTTCAAAGGCAGATGAGAGCTGGCCCTCAGGAAGCCAAGGGAAGCTGGACATTCCTGGCAGCTTTTGTCGGGGAGCTATTCCTTGGAGATATGGAATTTCAGAGGTGGATTCCCAATTTTGGCCATGGATGGCTGGACTTGAAAGATGGTTTTTTCCATGGGAAGAGAAGCACAGCCCCCGCGTGTTTTGAAGGCAGATGCGAGGTGGCCCCTAAGAGGCCAAGGCCAGCCTGAGCTGTCTGTCCTGGCAGGTTTCACATGGGAACAATCCTCGGATAGAATCCAATTTGGAGGTAGAATCCTAATTTCAGCCATGGGTCCCTGGAGGAGAAGGACAGTGCTTTCGCACAGAAAGGAAAGCAAGGAACTCCAGCGTTTCAGGGCCAGAGGAGAAGCACCCCTCAACATGCCAAGCTCAGCTGGACCAGGCAGGTGGCCCCCAGGAGGCCAAGCCAACCACACCTGTTCCACGCTCTTTGCAGCCTTGGGGCCCTGCAGCATCACCATTTTGTTCCCCTGAGGCCCAGCAATAGCACAGTGGTCTCCTTGGCTCTACAGCGGCACAAAGGCCCCTTGCTTCCACGAGGCCTGGCTGTGTCACAATGGTTTCCTTGCTTCCATGGGGCTGCAGAATAACACAATGGCCCACTGGTTCCATGAGGTCACAGAGGGTCACAAGGGTCTCCATGATTCCGTAAGGTGCTGCAGGGTCACAATGGCTCCTTGGTTCTATTGGGCTCCCCAGGATCACAATGGCCCCTTGGTTCCACAAGGCCTGGCTGTGGCACACTGGCCCTTTGCTTCCGTGAGACCTTGCAGTGTCACAATGGCCCCTTGCTTCTGTCAGGCCTGGCTGTGTCACAATGGCCCCTGGCTCCCATGAGGCCCTGTGATGTCACAATGGTCTCACTGGTTCCACGAGGCCCTGCAGTTCCACAATGGCCCTTCAGTGTCACAAGGCCTTGAAGTGTCATAATAGTCTCAGCGGGTTGCCCAGCTGCTTCACAATGGCCTCCTTGGTTCCATGATGCCCCGTAGCGTAACAACGGTATCCTTGCTTCCACACAGTCAGAATGGCCCCGTGGCCTCCTGGAGCCCCACAGTGTCACTACGATCCCCTTGATTCCACGAGGCCCTGCCGTGCTACAATGACCCCTTGCTTATACAAGGCCCTGCTGTGTCACAATGGCCCCTTGCTTCTGAAGTGTGCAAGAGCCTAATACTAAGAGAAAGGCGCCAAAAAACGCTTCGCCATTATCACTGCTCAACACCTGAAAGGCTTCAAAAGTGCTTCGTCATGATGGCTGCTTATCATAATCACTTTTGAACGCCTGGAAACTACGTGCCGTACGGGCCGTGCATAGCCTGCCTTGAGGCCCATAAAAAGGAAGGCAAAACTGGTGCAAAATGTGGAGGCAAAAGCAAAAGGTAGAATCCCCGCCCTTTGCCTTTCCCCCCACCACCACCATCGCCTGCCGTGAGGCACCCTGAGGCCTCCGGGAGCCGACGCCGCCCGCCTGGGGAGCACCCCCCAATCCTTCACCCCTGGACTGAAATCCCAAGGGAGTTGTGCAACCCCTAGCCCTGCTCCTTCGTCCCAGGCGGACCCAGGTTCAGCTGCAAGCATCGAGCCTGCATCTCGGAGGATGGGCCGCCGCTTTCCAGCCAAACTGCTCTAGACTTCAGAAGAGGCAGATAAGACGCTTCAAACAGCAGGGGAAAAAAGGCAAAAACTTCTCCACTTCCCCCACCCTGTCTCAGCAGCAACAAAGGTAGCACAGTGTGGTGGTGACTTATCCAGTGCTTGTTAGAGTAACCTTGTCTTTTCTAACTTTTCTCTACTTTTCTCCTTCTTTCTCTTTGCCTCTCTTACCATTAGATAAAGACATACCCATTTGTTTGGCACCAACATTTAATCTCGTTTGGTTTTAATCTGGTCTTTGGGAATATTTTGAACCTTCAAAGTTCTTTCCTTTTTATACTCAGAGATTTCCTTTTCTTTGCCCTTCTGGGTGTAAATCAGATAGTAACAAAGTGTCATAATGCTCTCCACGGTTCCGTGAGGCGCCACAATGTCACAATGGACTTTTGGTTCCATGAACTTTGGTACTGTCAGCAACAGTCTCCTTGGCTCCGCAGTGTCACAATGGACCCTTGGCTCCGTGAGGTTCAGTAGCGTAACACGGACGCCTTGATTGCATGAGGTTGTGCAGTGTCACAATGATCTCCTTGGTTCTGCGGCCCTGCTGTGTAACAATGGGCCCCTTCCTTTGCTGATGGCTCTGCGTCCTGCCTGCCTCTGCCTTGGCACACAAAGCCTTGGGCTGCTCCAGACTCCTTCTGGGGGACACGTTGCACCACTGCACTGCCCTGGGAGAGAAATTCCTTTCTCCTTGTGTCCAGCCTGGACCTGCCCAGCTGCCCTTGGCATTAATTCTTTCTTTTGCCAGCTGGTCTCTACTAGCTAGAAAGGATCCACCATGTCTGAAACCACCCTTCAAGCCCACCCAGGACTCTCCTCCACTGTCCTCAGTCTCCACTCCACTGAGCACAGAGCTCCTTTGTCCCTCTGTAGTGATCATGTGCTCGAGGCCACGGGCACCTGGACAAGAAGGTCGGTTCTTTTCTACAGGAAGGAAACCACAGAACCCCAGTGTTTTGAAGGCAGATGAGAGGCAGCCACCAGAGGCCAAGGCAAGGCAGACGTGTCTGTCCTTGCAGCTTCTGTCTGAAAGCAACCCTTGGACATACGGGGAGTTTTGGAGGTGGAATTCCATTTCAGCTGTGGGTGCCTGGACGGGAATGACACTTCTTCTCCCCAGGAAGGAAAGGGCAGAGCCCCAGTGTTTCAAAGGCTGATTAGTGGTGCCTCAAGGAGGCCAAGGCCAGCCAGACCTGTTTGTCTTGGCAGCTTTTGTCTTGGAGCAATCCTTGGCTAGATGCAATTTGGGGGGCCAAATCCCAGTTTTGTCCGTGGACATCTGGCCCAGAAGGACAGTTCTTTTCCATTGGCAGCAAAGTGAGGAGGCCCAGTGTTTCAAAGGCAGATGAGAGCTGGCCCTCAGGAAGCCAAGGGAAGCTGGACATTCCTGGCAGCTTTTGTCGGGGAGCTATTCCTTGGAGATATGGAATTTCAGAGGTGGATTCCCAATTTTGGCCATGGATGGCTGGACTTGAAAGATGGTTTTTTCCATGGGAAGAGAAGCACAGCCCCCGCGTGTTTTGAAGGCAGATGCGAGGTGGCCCCTAAGAGGCCAAGGCCAGCCTGAGCTGTCTGTCCTGGCAGGTTTCACATGGGAACAATCCTCGGATAGAATCCAATTTGGAGGTAGAATCCTAATTTCAGCCATGGGTCCCTGGAGGAGAAGGACAGTGCTTTCGCACAGAAAGGAAAGCAAGGAACTCCAGCGTTTCAGGGCCAGAGGAGAAGCACCCCTCAACATGCCAAGCTCAGCTGGACCAGGCAGGTGGCCCCCAGGAGGCCAAGCCAACCACACCTGTTCCACGCTCTTTGCAGCCTTGGGGCCCTGCAGCATCACCATTTTGTTCCCCTGAGGCCCAGCAATAGCACAGTGGTCTCCTTGGCTCTACAGCGGCACAAAGGCCCCTTGCTTCCACGAGGCCTGGCTGTGTCACTATGGTTTCCTTGCTTCCATGGGGCTGCAGAATAACACAATGGCCCACTGGTTCCATGAGGTCACAGAGGGTCACAAGGGTCTCCATGATTCCATAAGGTGCTGCAGGGTCACAATGGCTCCTTGGTTCTATTGGGCTCCCCAGGATCACAATGGCCCCTTGGTTCCACAAGGCCTGGCTGTGGCACACTGGCCCTTTGCTTCCGTGAGACCTTGCAGTGTCACAATGGCCCCTTGCTTCTGTCAGGCCTGGCTGTGTCACAATGGCCCCTGGCTCCCATGAGGCCCTGTGATGTCACAATGGTCTCACTGGTTCCACGAGGCCCTGCAGTTCCACAATGGCCCTTCAGTGTCACAAGGCCTTGAAGTGTCATAATAGTCTCAGCGGGTTGCCCAGCTGCTTCACAATGGCCTCCTTGGTTCCATGATGCCCCGTAGCGTAACAACGGTATCCTTGCTTCCACACAGTCAGAATGGCCCCGTGGCCTCCTGGAGCCCCACAGTGTCACTACGATCCCCTTGATTCCACGAGGCCCTGCCGTGCTACAATGACCCCTTGCTTATACAAGGCCCTGCTGTGTCACAATGGCCCCTTGCTTCTGAAGTGTGCAAGAGCCTAATACTAAGAGAAAGGCGCCAAAAAACGCTTCGCCATTATCACTGCTCAACACCTGAAAGGCTTCAAAAGTGCTTCGTCACGATGGCTGCTTATCATAATCACTTTTGAACGCCTGGAAACTACGTGCCGTACGGGCCGTGCATAGCCCGCCTTGAGGCCCATAAAAAGGAAGGCAAAACTGGTGCAAAATGTGGAGGCAAAAGCAAAAGGTAGAATCCCCGCCCTTTGCCTTTCCCCCCACCACCACCATCGCCTGCCGTGAGGCACCCTGAGGCCTCCGGGAGCCGACGCCGCCCGCCTGGGGAGCACCCCCCAATCCTTCACCCCTGGACTGAAATCCCAAGGGAGTTGTGCAACCCCTAGCCCTGCTCCTTCGTCCCAGGCGGACCCAGGTTCAGCTGCAAGCATCGAGCCTGCATCTCGGAGGATGGGCCGCCGCTTTCCAGCCAAACTGCTCTAGACTTCAGAAGAGGCAGATAAGACGCTTCAAACAGCAGGGGAAAAAAGGCAAAAACTTCTCCACTTCCCCCACCCTGTCTCAGCAGCAACAAAGGTAGCACAGTGTGGTGGTGACTTATCCAGTGCTTGTTAGAGTAACCTTGTCTTTTCTAACTTTTCTCTACTTTTCTCCTTCTTTCTCTTTGCCTCTCTTACCATTAGATAAAGAGATACCCATTTGTTTGGCACCAACATTTAATCTCGTTTGGTTTTAATCTGGTCTTTGGGAATATTTTGAACCTTCAAAGTTCTTTCCTTTTTATACTCAGAGATTTCCTTTTCTTTGCCCTTCTGGGTGTAAATCAGATAGTAACAAAGTGTCATAATGCTCTCCACGGTTCCGTGAGGCGCCACAATGTCACAATGGACTTTTGGTTCCATGAACTTTGGTACTGTCAGCAACAGTCTCCTTGGCTCCGCAGTGTCACAATGGACCCTTGGCTCCGTGAGGTTCAGTAGCGTAACACGGACGCCTTGATTGCATGAGGTTGTGCAGTGTCACAATGATCTCCTTGGTTCTGCGGCCCTGCTGTGTAACAATGGGCCCCTTCCTTTGCTGATGGCTCTGCGTCCTGCCTGCCTCTGCCTTGGCACACAAAGCCTTGGGCTGCTCCAGACTCCTTCTGGGGGACACGTTGCACCACTCACTGCACTGCCCTGGGAGAGAAATTCCTTTCTCCTTGTGTCCAGCCTGGACCTGCCCAGCTGCCCTTGGCATTAATTCTTTCTTTTGCCAGCTGGTCTCTACTAGCTAGAAAGGATCCACCATGTCTGAAACCACCCTTCAAGCCCACCCAGGACTCTCCTCCACTGTCCTCAGTCTCCACTCCACTGAGCACAGAGCTCCTTTGTCCCTCTGTAGTGATCATGTGCTCGAGGCCACGGGCACCTGGACAAGAAGGTCGGTTCTTTTCTACAGGAAGGAAACCACAGAACCCCAGTGTTTTGAAGGCAGATGAGAGGCAGCCACCAGAGGCCAAGGCAAGGCAGACGTGTCTGTCCTTGCAGCTTCTGTCTGAAAGCAACCCTTGGACATACGGGGAGTTTTGGAGGTGGAATTCCATTTCAGCTGTGGGTGCCTGGACGGGAATGACACTTCTTCTCCCCAGGAAGGAAAGGGCAGAGCCCCAGTGTTTCAAAGGCTGATTAGTGGTGCCTCAAGGAGGCCAAGGCCAGCCAGACCTGTTTGTCTTGGCAGCTTTTGTCTTGGAGCAATCCTTGGCTAGATGCAATTTGGGGGGCCAAATCCCAGTTTTGTCTGTGGACATCTGGCCCAGAAGGACAGTTCTTTTCCATTGGCAGCAAAGTGAGGAGGCCCAGTGTTTCAAAGGCAGATGAGAGCTGGCCCTCAGGAAGCCAAGGGAAGCTGGACATTCCTGGCAGCTTTTGTCGGGGAGCTATTCCTTGGAGATATGGAATTTCAGAGGTGGATTCCCAATTTTGGCCATGGATGGCTGGACTTGAAAGATGGTTTTTTCCATGGGAAGAGAAGCACAGCCCCCGCGTGTTTTGAAGGCAGATGCGAGGTGGCCCCTAAGAGGCCAAGGCCAGCCTGAGCTGTCTGTCCTGGCAGGTTTCACATGGGAACAATCCTCGGATAGAATCCAATTTGGAGGTAGAATCCTAATTTCAGCCATGGGTCCCTGGAGGAGAAGGACAGTGCTTTCGCACAGAAAGGAAAGCAAGGAACTCCAGCGTTTCAGGGCCAGAGGAGAAGCACCCCTCAACATGCCAAGCTCAGCTGGACCAGGCAGGTGGCCCCCAGGAGGCCAAGCCAACCACACCTGTTCCACGCTCTTTGCAGCCTTGGGGCCCTGCAGCATCACCATTTTGTTCCCCTGAGGCCCAGCAATAGCACAGTGGTCTCCTTGGCTCTACAGCGGCACAAAGGCCCCTTGCTTCCACGAGGCCTGGCTGTGTCACTATGGTTTCCTTGCTTCCATGGGGCTGCAGAATAACACAATGGCCCACTGGTTCCATGAGGTCACAGAGGGTCACAAGGGTCTCCATGATTCCATAAGGTGCTGCAGGGTCACAATGGCTCCTTGGTTCTATTGGGCTCCCCAGGATCACAATGGCCCCTTGGTTCCACAAGGCCTGGCTGTGGCACACTGGCCCTTTGCTTCCGTGAGACCTTGCAGTGTCACAATGGCCCCTTGCTTCTGTCAGGCCTGGCTGTGTCACAATGGCCCCTGGCTCCCATGAGGCCCTGTGATGTCACAATGGTCTCACTGGTTCCACGAGGCCCTGCAGTTCCACAATGGCCCTTCAGTGTCACAAGGCCTTGAAGTGTCATAATAGTCTCAGCGGGTTGCCCAGCTGCTTCACAATGGCCTCCTTGGTTCCATGATGCCCCGTAGCGTAACAACGGTATCCTTGCTTCCACACAGTCAGAATGGCCCCGTGGCCTCCTGGAGCCCCGCAGTGTCACTACGATCCCCTTGATTCCACGAGGCCCTGCCGTGCTACAATGACCCCTTGCTTATACAAGGCCCTGCTGTGTCACAATGGCCCCTTGCTTCTGAAGTGTGCAAGAGCCTAATACTAAGAGAAAGGCGCCAAAAAACGCTTCGCCATTATCACTGCTCAACACCTGAAAGGCTTCAAAAGTGCTTCGTCATGATGGCTGCTTATCATAATCACTTTTGAACGCCTGGAAACTACGTGCCGTACGGGCCGTGCATAGCCCGCCTTGAGGCCCATAAAAAGGAAGGCAAAACTGGTGCAAAATGTGGAGGCAAAAGCAAAAGGTAGAATCCCCGCCCTTTGCCTTTCCCCCCACCACCACCATCGCCTGCCGTGAGGCACCCTGAGGCCTCCGGGAGCCGACGCCGCCCGCCTGGGGAGCACCCCCCAATCCTTCACCCCTGGACTGAAATCCCAAGGGAGTTGTGCAACCCCTAGCCCTGCTCCTTCGTCCCAGGCGGACCCAGGTTCAGCTGCAAGCATCGAGCCTGCATCTCGGAGGATGGGCCGCCGCTTTCCAGCCAAACTGCTCTAGACTTCAGAAGAGGCAGATAAGACGCTTCAAACAGCAGGGGAAAAAAGGCAAAAACTTCTCCACTTCCCCCACCCTGTCTCAGCAGCAACAAAGGTAGCACAGTGTGGTGGTGACTTATCCAGTGCTTGTTAGAGTAACCTTGTCTTTTCTAACTTTTCTCTACTTTTCTCCTTCTTTCTCTTTGCCTCTCTTACCATTAGATAAAGACATACCCATTTGTTTGGCACCAACATTTAATCTCGTTTGGTTTTAATCTGGTCTTTGGGAATATTTTGAACCTTCAAAGTTCTTTCCTTTTTATACTCAGAGATTTCCTTTTCTTTGCCCTTCTGGGTGTAAATCAGATAGTAACAAAGTGTCATAATGCTCTCCACGGTTCCGTGAGGCGCCACAATGTCACAATGGACTTTTGGTTCCATGAACTTTGGTACTGTCAGCAACAGTCTCCTTGGCTCCGCAGTGTCACAATGGACCCTTGGCTCCGTGAGGTTCAGTAGCGTAACACGGACGCCTTGATTGCATGAGGTTGTGCAGTGTCACAATGATCTCCTTGGTTCTGCGGCCCTGCTGTGTAACAATGGGCCCCTTCCTTTGCTGATGGCTCTGCGTCCTGCCTGCCTCTGCCTTGGCACACAAAGCCTTGGGCTGCTCCAGACTCCTTCTGGGGGACACGTTGCACCACTGCACTGCCCTGGGAGAGAAATTCCTTTCTCCTTGTGTCCAGCCTGGACCTGCCCAGCTGCCCTTGGCATTAATTCTTTCTTTTGCCAGCTGGTCTCTACTAGCTAGAAAGGATCCACCATGTCTGAAACCACCCTTCAAGCCCACCCAGGACTCTCCTCCACTGTCCTCAGTCTCCACTCCACTGAGCACAGAGCTCCTTTGTCCCTCTGTAGTGATCATGTGCTCGAGGCCACGGGCACCTGGACAAGAAGGTCGGTTCTTTTCTACAGGAAGGAAACCACAGAACCCCAGTGTTTTGAAGGCAGATGAGAGGCAGCCACCAGAGGCCAAGGCAAGGCAGACGTGTCTGTCCTTGCAGCTTCTGTCTGAAAGCAACCCTTGGACATACGGGGAGTTTTGGAGGTGGAATTCCATTTCAGCTGTGGGTGCCTGGACGGGAATGACACTTCTTCTCCCCAGGAAGGAAAGGGCAGAGCCCCAGTGTTTCAAAGGCTGATTAGTGGTGCCTCAAGGAGGCCAAGGCCAGCCAGACCTGTTTGTCTTGGCAGCTTTTGTCTTGGAGCAATCCTTGGCTAGATGCAATTTGGGGGGCCAAATCCCAGTTTTGTCCGTGGACATCTGGCCCAGAAGGACAGTTCTTTTCCATTGGCAGCAAAGTGAGGAGGCCCAGTGTTTCAAAGGCAGATGAGAGCTGGCCCTCAGGAAGCCAAGGGAAGCTGGACATTCCTGGCAGCTTTTGTCGGGGAGCTATTCCTTGGAGATATGGAATTTCAGAGGTGGATTCCCAATTTTGGCCATGGATGGCTGGACTTGAAAGATGGTTTTTTCCATGGGAAGAGAAGCACAGCCCCCGCGTGTTTTGAAGGCAGATGCGAGGTGGCCCCTAAGAGGCCAAGGCCAGCCTGAGCTGTCTGTCCTGGCAGGTTTCACATGGGAACAATCCTCGGATAGAATCCAATTTGGAGGTAGAATCCTAATTTCAGCCATGGGTCCCTGGAGGAGAAGGACAGTGCTTTCGCACAGAAAGGAAAGCAAGGAACTCCAGCGTTTCAGGGCCAGAGGAGAAGCACCCCTCAACATGCCAAGCTCAGCTGGACCAGGCAGGTGGCCCCCAGGAGGCCAAGCCAACCACACCTGTTCCACGCTCTTTGCAGCCTTGGGGCCCTGCAGCATCACCATTTTGTTCCCCTGAGGCCCAGCAATAGCACAGTGGTCTCCTTGGCTCTACAGCGGCACAAAGGCCCCTTGCTTCCACGAGGCCTGGCTGTGTCACTATGGTTTCCTTGCTTCCATGGGGCTGCAGAATAACACAATGGCCCACTGGTTCCATGAGGTCACAGAGGGTCACAAGGGTCTCCATGATTCCATAAGGTGCTGCAGGGTCACAATGGCTCCTTGGTTCTATTGGGCTCCCCAGGATCACAATGGCCCCTTGGTTCCACAAGGCCTGGCTGTGGCACACTGGCCCTTTGCTTCCGTGAGACCTTGCAGTGTCACAATGGCCCCTTGCTTCTGTCAGGCCTGGCTGTGTCACAATGGCCCCTGGCTCCCATGAGGCCCTGTGATGTCACAATGGTCTCACTGGTTCCACGAGGCCCTGCAGTTCCACAATGGCCCTTCAGTGTCACAAGGCCTTGAAGTGTCATAATAGTCTCAGCGGGTTGCCCAGCTGCTTCACAATGGCCTCCTTGGTTCCATGATGCCCCGTAGCGTAACAACGGTATCCTTGCTTCCACACAGTCAGAATGGCCCCGTGGCCTCCTGGAGCCCCACAGTGTCACTACGATCCCCTTGATTCCACGAGGCCCTGCCGTGCTACAATGACCCCTTGCTTATACAAGGCCCTGCTGTGTCACAATGGCCCCTTGCTTCTGAAGTGTGCAAGAGCCTAATACTAAGAGAAAGGCGCCAAAAAACGCTTCGCCATTATCACTGCTCAACACCTGAAAGGCTTCAAAAGTGCTTCGTCACGATGGCTGCTTATCATAATCACTTTTGAACGCCTGGAAACTACGTGCCGTACGGGCCGTGCATAGCCCGCCTTGAGGCCCATAAAAAGGAAGGCAAAACTGGTGCAAAATGTGGAGGCAAAAGCAAAAGGTAGAATCCCCGCCCTTTGCCTTTCCCCCCACCACCACCATCGCCTGCCGTGAGGCACCCTGAGGCCTCCGGGAGCCGACGCCGCCCGCCTGGGGAGCACCCCCCAATCCTTCACCCCTGGACTGAAATCCCAAGGGAGTTGTGCAACCCCTAGCCCTGCTCCTTCGTCCCAGGCGGACCCAGGTTCAGCTGCAAGCATCGAGCCTGCATCTCGGAGGATGGGCCGCCGCTTTCCAGCCAAACTGCTCTAGACTTCAGAAGAGGCAGATAAGACGCTTCAAACAGCAGGGGAAAAAAGGCAAAAACTTCTCCACTTCCCCCACCCTGTCTCAGCAGCAACAAAGGTAGCACAGTGTGGTGGTGACTTATCCAGTGCTTGTTAGAGTAACCTTGTCTTTTCTAACTTTTCTCTACTTTTCTCCTTCTTTCTCTTTGCCTCTCTTACCATTAGATAAAGACATACCCATTTGTTTGGCACCAACATTTAATCTCGTTTGGTTTTAATCTGGTCTTTGGGAATATTTTGAACCTTCAAAGTTCTTTCCTTTTTATACTCAGAGATTTCCTTTTCTTTGCCCTTCTGGGTGTAAATCAGATAGTAACAAAGTGTCATAATGCTCTCCCTCCACGGTTCCGTGAGGCGCCACAATGTCACAATGGACTTTTGGTTCCATGAACTTTGGTACTGTCAGCAACAGTCTCCTTGGCTCCGCAGTGTCACAATGGACCCTTGGCTCCGTGAGGTTCAGTAGCGTAACACGGACGCCTTGATTGCATGAGGTTGTGCAGTGTCACAATGATCTCCTTGGTTCTGCGGCCCTGCTGTGTAACAATGGGCCCCTTCCTTTGCTGATGGCTCTGCGTCCTGCCTGCCTCTGCCTTGGCACACAAAGCCTTGGGCTGCTCCAGACTCCTTCTGGGGGACACGTTGCACCACTGCACTGCCCTGGGAGAGAAATTCCTTTCTCCTTGTGTCCAGCCTGGACCTGCCCAGCTGCCCTTGGCATTAATTCTTTCTTTTGCCAGCTGGTCTCTACTAGCTAGAAAGGATCCACCATGTCTGAAACCACCCTTCAAGCCCACCCAGGACTCTCCTCCACTGTCCTCAGTCTCCACTCCACTGAGCACAGAGCTCCTTTGTCCCTCTGTAGTGATCATGTGCTCGAGGCCACGGGCACCTGGACAAGAAGGTCGGTTCTTTTCTACAGGAAGGAAACCACAGAACCCCAGTGTTTTGAAGGCAGATGAGAGGCAGCCACCAGAGGCCAAGGCAAGGCAGACGTGTCTGTCCTTGCAGCTTCTGTCTGAAAGCAACCCTTGGACATACGGGGAGTTTTGGAGGTGGAATTCCATTTCAGCTGTGGGTGCCTGGACGGGAATGACACTTCTTCTCCCCAGGAAGGAAAGGGCAGAGCCCCAGTGTTTCAAAGGCTGATTAGTGGTGCCTCAAGGAGGCCAAGGCCAGCCAGACCTGTTTGTCTTGGCAGCTTTTGTCTTGGAGCAATCCTTGGCTAGATGCAATTTGGGGGGCCAAATCCCAGTTTTGTCCGTGGACATCTGGCCCAGAAGGACAGTTCTTTTCCATTGGCAGCAAAGTGAGGAGGCCCAGTGTTTCAAAGGCAGATGAGAGCTGGCCCTCAGGAAGCCAAGGGAAGCTGGACATTCCTGGCAGCTTTTGTCGGGGAGCTATTCCTTGGAGATATGGAATTTCAGAGGTGGATTCCCAATTTTGGCCATGGATGGCTGGACTTGAAAGATGGTTTTTTCCATGGGAAGAGAAGCACAGCCCCCGCGTGTTTTGAAGGCAGATGCGAGGTGGCCCCTAAGAGGCCAAGGCCAGCCTGAGCTGTCTGTCCTGGCAGGTTTCACATGGGAACAATCCTCGGATAGAATCCAATTTGGAGGTAGAATCCTAATTTCAGCCATGGGTCCCTGGAGGAGAAGGACAGTGCTTTCGCACAGAAAGGAAAGCAAGGAACTCCAGCGTTTCAGGGCCAGAGGAGAAGCACCCCTCAACATGCCAAGCTCAGCTGGACCAGGCAGGTGGCCCCCAGGAGGCCAAGCCAACCACACCTGTTCCACGCTCTTTGCAGCCTTGGGGCCCTGCAGCATCACCATTTTGTTCCCCTGAGGCCCAGCAATAGCACAGTGGTCTCCTTGGCTCTACAGCGGCACAAAGGCCCCTTGCTTCCACGAGGCCTGGCTGTGTCACAATGGTTTCCTTGCTTCCATGGGGCTGCAGAATAACACAATGGCCCACTGGTTCCATGAGGTCACAGAGGGTCACAAGGGTCTCCATGATTCCGTAAGGTGCTGCAGGGTCACAATGGCTCCTTGGTTCTATTGGGCTCCCCAGGATCACAATGGCCCCTTGGTTCCACAAGGCCTGGCTGTGGCACACTGGCCCTTTGCTTCCGTGAGACCTTGCAGTGTCACAATGGCCCCTTGCTTCTGTCAGGCCTGGCTGTGTCACAATGGCCCCTGGCTCCCATGAGGCCCTGTGATGTCACAATGGTCTCACTGGTTCCACGAGGCCCTGCAGTTCCACCATGGCCCTTCAGTGTCACAAGGCCTTGAAGTGTCATAATAGTCTCAGCGGGTTGCCCAGCTGCTTCACAATGGCCTCCTTGGTTCCATGATGCCCCGTAGCGTAACAACGGTATCCTTGCTTCCACACAGTCAGAATGGCCCCGTGGCCTCCTGGAGCCCCACAGTGTCACTACGATCCCCTTGATTCCACGAGGCCCTGCCGTGCTACAATGACCCCTTGCTTATACAAGGCCCTGCTGTGTCACAATGGCCCCTTGCTTCTGAAGTGTGCAAGAGCCTAATACTAAGAGAAAGGCGCCAAAAAACGCTTCGCCATTATCACTGCTCAACACCTGAAAGGCTTCAAAAGTGCTTCGTCATGATGGCTGCTTATCATAATCACTTTTGAACGCCTGGAAACTACGTGCCGTACGGGCCGTGCATAGCCCGCCTTGAGGCCCATAAAAAGGAAGGCAAAACTGGTGCAAAATGTGGAGGCAAAAGCAAAAGGTAGAATCCCCGCCCTTTGCCTTTCCCCCCACCACCACCATCGCCTGCCGTGAGGCACCCTGAGGCCTCCAGGAGCCGACGCCGCCCGCCTGGGGAGCACCCCCCAATCCTTCACCCCTGGACTGAAATCCCGAGGGAGTTGTGCAACCCCTAGCCCTGCTCCTTCGTCCCAGGCGGACCCAGGTTCAGCTGCAAGCATCGAGCCTGCATCTCGGAGGATGGGCCGCCGCTTTCCAGCCAAACTGCTCTAGACTTCAGAAGAGGCAGATAAGACGCTTCAAACAGCAGGGGAAAAAAGGCAAAAACTTCTCCACTTCCCCCACCCTGTCTCAGCAGCAACAAAGGTAGCACAGTGTGGTGGTGACTTATCCAGTGCTTGTTAGAGTAACCTTGTCTTTTCTAACTTTTCTCTACTTTTCTCCTTCTTTCTCTTTGCCTCTCTTACCATTAGATAAAGAGATACCCATTTGTTTGGCACCAACATTTAATCTCGTTTGGTTTTAATCTGGTCTTTGGGAATATTTTGAACCTTCAAAGTTCTTTCCTTTTTATACTCAGAGATTTCCTTTTCTTTGCCCTTCTGGGTGTAAATCAGATAGTAACAAAGTGTCATAATGCTCTCCACGGTTCCGTGAGGCGCCACAATGTCACAATGGACTTTTGGTTCCATGAACTTTGGTACTGTCAGCAACAGTCTCCTTGGCTCCGCAGTGTCACAATGGACCCTTGGCTCCGTGAGGTTCAGTAGCGTAACACGGACGCCTTGATTGCATGAGGTTGTGCAGTGTCACAATGATCTCCTTGGTTCTGCGGCCCTGCTGTGTAACAATGGGCCCCTTCCTTTGCTGATGGCTCTGCGTCCTGCCTGCCTCTGCCTTGGCACACAAAGCCTTGGGCTGCTCCAGACTCCTTCTGGGGGACACGTTGCACCACTCACTGCACTGCCCTGGGAGAGAAATTCCTTTCTCCTTGTGTCCAGCCTGGACCTGCCCAGCTGCCCTTGGCATTAATTCTTTCTTTTGCCAGCTGGTCTCTACTAGCTAGAAAGGATCCACCATGTCTGAAACCACCCTTCAAGCCCACCCAGGACTCTCCTCCACTGTCCTCAGTCTCCACTCCACTGAGCACAGAGCTCCTTTGTCCCTCTGTAGTGATCATGTGCTCGAGGCCACGGGCACCTGGACAAGAAGGTCGGTTCTTTTCTACAGGAAGGAAACCACAGAACCCCAGTGTTTTGAAGGCAGATGAGAGGCAGCCACCAGAGGCCAAGGCAAGGCAGACGTGTCTGTCCTTGCAGCTTCTGTCTGAAAGCAACCCTTGGACATACGGGGAGTTTTGGAGGTGGAATTCCATTTCAGCTGTGGGTGCCTGGACGGGAATGACACTTCTTCTCCCCAGGAAGGAAAGGGCAGAGCCCCAGTGTTTCAAAGGCTGATTAGTGGTGCCTCAAGGAGGCCAAGGCCAGCCAGACCTGTTTGTCTTGGCAGCTTTTGTCTTGGAGCAATCCTTGGCTAGATGCAATTTGGGGGGCCAAATCCCAGTTTTGTCTGTGGACATCTGGCCCAGAAGGACAGTTCTTTTCCATTGGCAGCAAAGTGAGGAGGCCCAGTGTTTCAAAGGCAGATGAGAGCTGGCCCTCAGGAAGCCAAGGGAAGCTGGACATTCCTGGCAGCTTTTGTCGGGGAGCTATTCCTTGGAGATATGGAATTTCAGAGGTGGATTCCCAATTTTGGCCATGGATGGCTGGACTTGAAAGATGGTTTTTTCCATGGGAAGAGAAGCACAGCCCCCGCGTGTTTTGAAGGCAGATGCGAGGTGGCCCCTAAGAGGCCAAGGCCAGCCTGAGCTGTCTGTCCTGGCAGGTTTCACATGGGAACAATCCTCGGATAGAATCCAATTTGGAGGTAGAATCCTAATTTCAGCCATGGGTCCCTGGAGGAGAAGGACAGTGCTTTCGCACAGAAAGGAAAGCAAGGAACTCCAGCGTTTCAGGGCCAGAGGAGAAGCACCCCTCAACATGCCAAGCTCAGCTGGACCAGGCAGGTGGCCCCCAGGAGGCCAAGCCAACCACACCTGTTCCACGCTCTTTGCAGCCTTGGGGCCCTGCAGCATCACCATTTTGTTCCCCTGAGGCCCAGCAATAGCACAGTGGTCTCCTTGGCTCTACAGCGGCACAAAGGCCCCTTGCTTCCACGAGGCCTGGCTGTGTCACAATGGTTTCCTTGCTTCCATGGGGCTGCAGAATAACACAATGGCCCACTGGTTCCATGAGGTCACAGAGGGTCACAAGGGTCTCCATGATTCCGTAAGGTGCTGCAGGGTCACAATGGCTCCTTGGTTCTATTGGGCTCCCCAGGATCACAATGGCCCCTTGGTTCCACAAGGCCTGGCTGTGGCACACTGGCCCTTTGCTTCCGTGAGACCTTGCAGTGTCACAATGGCCCCTTGCTTCTGTCAGGCCTGGCTGTGTCACAATGGCCCCTGGCTCCCATGAGGCCCTGTGATGTCACAATGGTCTCACTGGTTCCACGAGGCCCTGCAGTTCCACAATGGCCCTTCAGTGTCACAAGGCCTTGAAGTGTCATAATAGTCTCAGCGGGTTGCCCAGCTGCTTCACAATGGCCTCCTTGGTTCCATGATGCCCCGTAGCGTAACAACGGTATCCTTGCTTCCACACAGTCAGAATGGCCCCGTGGCCTCCTGGAGCCCCGCAGTGTCACTACGATCCCCTTGATTCCACGAGGCCCTGCCGTGCTACAATGACCCCTTGCTTATACAAGGCCCTGCTGTGTCACAATGGCCCCTTGCTTCTGAAGTGTGCAAGAGCCTAATACTAAGAGAAAGGCGCCAAAAAACGCTTCGCCATTATCACTGCTCAACACCTGAAAGGCTTCAAAAGTGCTTCGTCATGATGGCTGCTTATCATAATCACTTTTGAACGCCTGGAAACTACGTGCCGTACGGGCCGTGCATAGCCCGCCTTGAGGCCCATAAAAAGGAAGGCAAAACTGGTGCAAAATGTGGAGGCAAAAGCAAAAGGTAGAATCCCCGCCCTTTGCCTTTCCCCCCACCACCACCATCGCCTGCCGTGAGGCACCCTGAGGCCTCCGGGAGCCGACGCCGCCCGCCTGGGGAGCACCCCCCAATCCTTCACCCCTGGACTGAAATCCCGAGGGAGTTGTGCAACCCCTAGCCCTGCTCCTTCGTCCCAGGCGGACCCAGGTTCAGCTGCAAGCATCGAGCCTGCATCTCGGAGGATGGGCCGCCGCTTTCCAGCCAAACTGCTCTAGACTTCAGAAGAGGCAGATAAGACGCTTCAAACAGCAGGGGAAAAAAGGCAAAAACTTCTCCACTTCCCCCACCCTGTCTCAGCAGCAACAAAGGTAGCACAGTGTGGTGGTGACTTATCCAGTGCTTGTTAGAGTAACCTTGTCTTTTCTAACTTTTCTCTACTTTTCTCCTTCTTTCTCTTTGCCTCTCTTACCATTAGATAAAGAGATACCCATTTGTTTGGCACCAACATTTAATCTCGTTTGGTTTTAATCTGGTCTTTGGGAATATTTTGAACCTTCAAAGTTCTTTCCTTTTTATACTCAGAGATTTCCTTTTCTTTGCCCTTCTGGGTGTAAATCAGATAGTAACAAAGTGTCATAATGCTCTCCACGGTTCCGTGAGGCGCCACAATGTCACAATGGACTTTTGGTTCCATGAACTTTGGTACTGTCAGCAACAGTCTCCTTGGCTCCGCAGTGTCACAATGGACCCTTGGCTCCGTGAGGTTCAGTAGCGTAACACGGACGCCTTGATTGCATGAGGTTGTGCAGTGTCACAATGATCTCCTTGGTTCTGCGGCCCTGCTGTGTAACAATGGGCCCCTTCCTTTGCTGATGGCTCTGCGTCCTGCCTGCCTCTGCCTTGGCACACAAAGCCTTGGGCTGCTCCAGACTCCTTCTGGGGGACACGTTGCACCACTCACTGCACTGCCCTGGGAGAGAAATTCCTTTCTCCTTGTGTCCAGCCTGGACCTGCCCAGCTGCCCTTGGCATTAATTCTTTCTTTTGCCAGCTGGTCTCTACTAGCTAGAAAGGATCCACCATGTCTGAAACCACCCTTCAAGCCCACCCAGGACTCTCCTCCACTGTCCTCAGTCTCCACTCCACTGAGCACAGAGCTCCTTTGTCCCTCTGTAGTGATCATGTGCTCGAGGCCACGGGCACCTGGACAAGAAGGTCGGTTCTTTTCTACAGGAAGGAAACCACAGAACCCCAGTGTTTTGAAGGCAGATGAGAGGCAGCCACCAGAGGCCAAGGCAAGGCAGACGTGTCTGTCCTTGCAGCTTCTGTCTGAAAGCAACCCTTGGACATACGGGGAGTTTTGGAGGTGGAATTCCATTTCAGCTGTGGGTGCCTGGACGGGAATGACACTTCTTCTCCCCAGGAAGGAAAGGGCAGAGCCCCAGTGTTTCAAAGGCTGATTAGTGGTGCCTCAAGGAGGCCAAGGCCAGCCAGACCTGTTTGTCTTGGCAGCTTTTGTCTTGGAGCAATCCTTGGCTAGATGCAATTTGGGGGGCCAAATCCCAGTTTTGTCTGTGGACATCTGGCCCAGAAGGACAGTTCTTTTCCATTGGCAGCAAAGTGAGGAGGCCCAGTGTTTCAAAGGCAGATGAGAGCTGGCCCTCAGGAAGCCAAGGGAAGCTGGACATTCCTGGCAGCTTTTGTCGGGGAGCTATTCCTTGGAGATATGGAATTTCAGAGGTGGATTCCCAATTTTGGCCATGGATGGCTGGACTTGAAAGATGGTTTTTTCCATGGGAAGAGAAGCACAGCCCCCGCGTGTTTTGAAGGCAGATGCGAGGTGGCCCCTAAGAGGCCAAGGCCAGCCTGAGCTGTCTGTCCTGGCAGGTTTCACATGGGAACAATCCTCGGATAGAATCCAATTTGGAGGTAGAATCCTAATTTCAGCCATGGGTCCCTGGAGGAGAAGGACAGTGCTTTCGCACAGAAAGGAAAGCAAGGAACTCCAGCGTTTCAGGGCCAGAGGAGAAGCACCCCTCAACATGCCAAGCTCAGCTGGACCAGGCAGGTGGCCCCCAGGAGGCCAAGCCAACCACACCTGTTCCACGCTCTTTGCAGCCTTGGGGCCCTGCAGCATCACCATTTTGTTCCCCTGAGGCCCAGCAATAGCACAGTGGTCTCCTTGGCTCTACAGCGGCACAAAGGCCCCTTGCTTCCACGAGGCCTGGCTGTGTCACAATGGTTTCCTTGCTTCCATGGGGCTGCAGAATAACACAATGGCCCACTGGTTCCATGAGGTCACAGAGGGTCACAAGGGTCTCCATGATTCCGTAAGGTGCTGCAGGGTCACAATGGCTCCTTGGTTCTATTGGGCTCCCCAGGATCACAATGGCCCCTTGGTTCCACAAGGCCTGGCTGTGGCACACTGGCCCTTTGCTTCCGTGAGACCTTGCAGTGTCACAATGGCCCCTTGCTTCTGTCAGGCCTGGCTGTGTCACAATGGCCCCTGGCTCCCATGAGGCCCTGTGATGTCACAATGGTCTCACTGGTTCCACGAGGCCCTGCAGTTCCACAATGGCCCTTCAGTGTCACAAGGCCTTGAAGTGTCATAATAGTCTCAGCGGGTTGCCCAGCTGCTTCACAATGGCCTCCTTGGTTCCATGATGCCCCGTAGCGTAACAACGGTATCCTTGCTTCCACACAGTCAGAATGGCCCCGTGGCCTCCTGGAGCCCCGCAGTGTCACTACGATCCCCTTGATTCCACGAGGCCCTGCCGTGCTACAATGACCCCTTGCTTATACAAGGCCCTGCTGTGTCACAATGGCCCCTTGCTTCTGAAGTGTGCAAGAGCCTAATACTAAGAGAAAGGCGCCAAAAAACGCTTCGCCATTATCACTGCTCAACACCTGAAAGGCTTCAAAAGTGCTTCGTCATGATGGCTGCTTATCATAATCACTTTTGAACGCCTGGAAACTACGTGCCGTACGGGCCGTGCATAGCCCGCCTTGAGGCCCATAAAAAGGAAGGCAAAACTGGTGCAAAATGTGGAGGCAAAAGCAAAAGGTAGAATCCCCGCCCTTTGCCTTTCCCCCCACCACCACCATCGCCTGCCGTGAGGCACCCTGAGGCCTCCGGGAGCCGACGCCGCCCGCCTGGGGAGCACCCCCCAATCCTTCACCCCTGGACTGAAATCCCAAGGGAGTTGTGCAACCCCTAGCCCTGCTCCTTCGTCCCAGGCGGACCCAGGTTCAGCTGCAAGCATCGAGCCTGCATCTCGGAGGATGGGCCGCCGCTTTCCAGCCAAACTGCTCTAGACTTCAGAAGAGGCAGATAAGACGCTTCAAACAGCAGGGGAAAAAAGGCAAAAACTTCTCCACTTCCCCCACCCTGTCTCAGCAGCAACAAAGGTAGCACAGTGTGGTGGTGACTTATCCAGTGCTTGTTAGAGTAACCTTGTCTTTTCTAACTTTTCTCTACTTTTCTCCTTCTTTCTCTTTGCCTCTCTTACCATTAGATAAAGAGATACCCATTTGTTTGGCACCAACATTTAATCTCGTTTGGTTTTAATCTGGTCTTTGGGAATATTTTGAACCTTCAAAGTTCTTTCCTTTTTATACTCAGAGATTTCCTTTTCTTTGCCCTTCTGGGTGTAAATCAGATAGTAACAAAGTGTCATAATGCTCTCCACGGTTCCGTGAGGCGCCACAATGTCACAATGGACTTTTGGTTCCATGAACTTTGGTACTGTCAGCAACAGTCTCCTTGGCTCCGCAGTGTCACAATGGACCCTTGGCTCCGTGAGGTTCAGTAGCGTAACACGGACGCCTTGATTGCATGAGGTTGTGCAGTGTCACAATGATCTCCTTGGTTCTGCGGCCCTGCTGTGTAACAATGGGCCCCTTCCTTTGCTGATGGCTCTGCGTCCTGCCTGCCTCTGCCTTGGCACACAAAGCCTTGGGCTGCTCCAGACTCCTTCTGGGGGACACGTTGCACCACTGCACTGCCCTGGGAGAGAAATTCCTTTCTCCTTGTGTCCAGCCTGGACCTGCCCAGCTGCCCTTGGCATTAATTCTTTCTTTTGCCAGCTGGTCTCTACTAGCTAGAAAGGATCCACCATGTCTGAAACCACCCTTCAAGCCCACCCAGGACTCTCCTCCACTGTCCTCAGTCTCCACTCCACTGAGCACAGAGCTCCTTTGTCCCTCTGTAGTGATCATGTGCTCGAGGCCACGGGCACCTGGACAAGAAGGTCGGTTCTTTTCTACAGGAAGGAAACCACAGAACCCCAGTGTTTTGAAGGCAGATGAGAGGCAGCCACCAGAGGCCAAGGCAAGGCAGACGTGTCTGTCCTTGCAGCTTCTGTCTGAAAGCAACCCTTGGACATACGGGGAGTTTTGGAGGTGGAATTCCATTTCAGCTGTGGGTGCCTGGACGGGAATGACACTTCTTCTCCCCAGGAAGGAAAGGGCAGAGCCCCAGTGTTTCAAAGGCTGATTAGTGGTGCCTCAAGGAGGCCAAGGCCAGCCAGACCTGTTTGTCTTGGCAGCTTTTGTCTTGGAGCAATCCTTGGCTAGATGCAATTTGGGGGGCCAAATCCCAGTTTTGTCCGTGGACATCTGGCCCAGAAGGACAGTTCTTTTCCATTGGCAGCAAAGTGAGGAGGCCCAGTGTTTCAAAGGCAGATGAGAGCTGGCCCTCAGGAAGCCAAGGGAAGCTGGACATTCCTGGCAGCTTTTGTCGGGGAGCTATTCCTTGGAGATATGGAATTTCAGAGGTGGATTCCCAATTTTGGCCATGGATGGCTGGACTTGAAAGATGGTTTTTTCCATGGGAAGAGAAGCACAGCCCCCGCGTGTTTTGAAGGCAGATGCGAGGTGGCCCCTAAGAGGCCAAGGCCAGCCTGAGCTGTCTGTCCTGGCAGGTTTCACATGGGAACAATCCTCGGATAGAATCCAATTTGGAGGTAGAATCCTAATTTCAGCCATGGGTCCCTGGAGGAGAAGGACAGTGCTTTCGCACAGAAAGGAAAGCAAGGAACTCCAGCGTTTCAGGGCCAGAGGAGAAGCACCCCTCAACATGCCAAGCTCAGCTGGACCAGGCAGGTGGCCCCCAGGAGGCCAAGCCAACCACACCTGTTCCACGCTCTTTGCAGCCTTGGGGCCCTGCAGCATCACCATTTTGTTCCCCTGAGGCCCAGCAATAGCACAGTGGTCTCCTTGGCTCTACAGCGGCACAAAGGCCCCTTGCTTCCACGAGGCCTGGCTGTGTCACAATGGTTTCCTTGCTTCCATGGGGCTGCAGAATAACACAATGGCCCACTGGTTCCATGAGGTCACAGAGGGTCACAAGGGTCTCCATGATTCCGTAAGGTGCTGCAGGGTCACAATGGCTCCTTGGTTCTATTGGGCTCCCCAGGATCACAATGGCCCCTTGGTTCCACAAGGCCTGGCTGTGGCACACTGGCCCTTTGCTTCCGTGAGACCTTGCAGTGTCACAATGGCCCCTTGCTTCTGTCAGGCCTGGCTGTGTCACAATGGCCCCTGGCTCCCATGAGGCCCTGTGATGTCACAATGGTCTCACTGGTTCCACGAGGCCCTGCAGTTCCACAATGGCCCTTCAGTGTCACAAGGCCTTGAAGTGTCATAATAGTCTCAGCGGGTTGCCCAGCTGCTTCACAATGGCCTCCTTGGTTCCATGATGCCCCGTAGCGTAACAACGGTATCCTTGCTTCCACACAGTCAGAATGGCCCCGTGGCCTCCTGGAGCCCCGCAGTGTCACTACGATCCCCTTGATTCCACGAGGCCCTGCCGTGCTACAATGACCCCTTGCTTATACAAGGCCCTGCTGTGTCACAATGGCCCCTTGCTTCTGAAGTGTGCAAGAGCCTAATACTAAGAGAAAGGCGCCAAAAAACGCTTCGCCATTATCACTGCTCAACACCTGAAAGGCTTCAAAAGTGCTTCGTCATGATGGCTGCTTATCATAATCACTTTTGAACGCCTGGAAACTACGTGCCGTACGGGCCGTGCATAGCCCGCCTTGAGGCCCATAAAAAGGAAGGCAAAACTGGTGCAAAATGTGGAGGCAAAAGCAAAAGGTAGAATCCCCGCCCTTTGCCTTTCCCCCCACCACCACCATCGCCTGCCGTGAGGCACCCTGAGGCCTCCGGGAGCCGACGCCGCCCGCCTGGGGAGCACCCCCCAATCCTTCACCCCTGGACTGAAATCCCAAGGGAGTTGTGCAACCCCTAGCCCTGCTCCTTCGTCCCAGGCGGACCCAGGTTCAGCTGCAAGCATCGAGCCTGCATCTCGGAGGATGGGCCGCCGCTTTCCAGCCAAACTGCTCTAGACTTCAGAAGAGGCAGATAAGACGCTTCAAACAGCAGGGGAAAAAAGGCAAAAACTTCTCCACTTCCCCCACCCTGTCTCAGCAGCAACAAAGGTAGCACAGTGTGGTGGTGACTTATCCAGTGCTTGTTAGAGTAACCTTGTCTTTTCTAACTTTTCTCTACTTTTCTCCTTCTTTCTCTTTGCCTCTCTTACCATTAGATAAAGAGATACCCATTTGTTTGGCACCAACATTTAATCTCGTTTGGTTTTAATCTGGTCTTTGGGAATATTTTGAACCTTCAAAGTTCTTTCCTTTTTATACTCAGAGATTTCCTTTTCTTTGCCCTTCTGGGTGTAAATCAGATAGTAACAAAGTGTCATAATGCTCTCCACGGTTCCGTGAGGCGCCACAATGTCACAATGGACTTTTGGTTCCATGAACTTTGGTACTGTCAGCAACAGTCTCCTTGGCTCCGCAGTGTCACAATGGACCCTTGGCTCCGTGAGGTTCAGTAGCGTAACACGGACGCCTTGATTGCATGAGGTTGTGCAGTGTCACAATGATCTCCTTGGTTCTGCGGCCCTGCTGTGTAACAATGGGCCCCTTCCTTTGCTGATGGCTCTGCGTCCTGCCTGCCTCTGCCTTGGCACACAAAGCCTTGGGCTGCTCCAGACTCCTTCTGGGGGACACGTTGCACCACTGCACTGCCCTGGGAGAGAAATTCCTTTCTCCTTGTGTCCAGCCTGGACCTGCCCAGCTGCCCTTGGCATTAATTCTTTCTTTTGCCAGCTGGTCTCTACTAGCTAGAAAGGATCCACCATGTCTGAAACCACCCTTCAAGCCCACCCAGGACTCTCCTCCACTGTCCTCAGTCTCCACTCCACTGAGCACAGAGCTCCTTTGTCCCTCTGTAGTGATCATGTGCTCGAGGCCACGGGCACCTGGACAAGAAGGTCGGTTCTTTTCTACAGGAAGGAAACCACAGAACCCCAGTGTTTTGAAGGCAGATGAGAGGCAGCCACCAGAGGCCAAGGCAAGGCAGACCTGTCTGTCCTTGCAGCTTCTGTCTGAAAGCAACCCTTGGACATACGGGGAGTTTTGGAGGTGGAATTCCATTTCAGCTGTGGGTGCCTGGACGGGAATGACACTTCTTCTCCCCAGGAAGGAAAGGGCAGAGCCCCAGTGTTTCAAAGGCTGATTAGTGGTGCCTCAAGGAGGCCAAGGCCAGCCAGACCTGTTTGTCTTGGCAGCTTTTGTCTTGGAGCAATCCTTGGCTAGATGCAATTTGGGGGGCCAAATCCCAGTTTTGTCCGTGGACATCTGGCCCAGAAGGACAGTTCTTTTCCATTGGCAGCAAAGTGAGGAGGCCCAGTGTTTCAAAGGCAGATGAGAGCTGGCCCTCAGGAAGCCAAGGGAAGCTGGACATTCCTGGCAGCTTTTGTCGGGGAGCTATTCCTTGGAGATATGGAATTTCAGAGGTGGATTCCCAATTTTGGCCATGGATGGCTGGACTTGAAAGATGGTTTTTTCCATGGGAAGAGAAGCACAGCCCCCGCGTGTTTTGAAGGCAGATGCGAGGTGGCCCCTAAGAGGCCAAGGCCAGCCTGAGCTGTCTGTCCTGGCAGGTTTCACATGGGAACAATCCTCGGATAGAATCCAATTTGGAGGTAGAATCCTAATTTCAGCCATGGGTCCCTGGAGGAGAAGGACAGTGCTTTCGCACAGAAAGGAAAGCAAGGAACTCCAGCGTTTCAGGGCCAGAGGAGAAGCACCCCTCAACATGCCAAGCTCAGCTGGACCAGGCAGGTGGCCCCCAGGAGGCCAAGCCAACCACACCTGTTCCACGCTCTTTGCAGCCTTGGGGCCCTGCAGCATCACCATTTTGTTCCCCTGAGGCCCAGCAATAGCACAGTGGTCTCCTTGGCTCTACAGCGGCACAAAGGCCCCTTGCTTCCACGAGGCCTGGCTGTGTCACTATGGTTTCCTTGGTTCCATGGGGCTGCAGAATAACACAATGGCCCACTGGTTCCATGAGGTCACAGAGGGTCACAAGGGTCTCCATGATTCCATAAGGTGCTGCAGGGTCACAATGGCTCCTTGGTTCTATTGGGCTCCCCAGGATCACAATGGCCCCTTGGTTCCACAAGGCCTGGCTGTGGCACACTGGCCCTTTGCTTCCGTGAGACCTTGCAGTGTCACAATGGCCCCTTGCTTCTGTCAGGCCTGGCTGTGTCACAATGGCCCCTGGCTCCCATGAGGCCCTGTGATGTCACAATGGTCTCACTGGTTCCACGAGGCCCTGCAGTTCCACCATGGCCCTTCAGTGTCACAAGGCCTTGAAGTGTCATAATAGTCTCAGCGGGTTGCCCAGCTGCTTCACAATGGCCTCCTTGGTTCCATGATGCCCCGTAGCGTAACAACGGTATCCTTGCTTCCACACAGTCAGAATGGCCCCGTGGCCTCCTGGAGCCCCACAGTGTCACTACGATCCCCTTGATTCCACGAGGCCCTGCCGTGCTACAATGACCCCTTGCTTATACAAGGCCCTGCTGTGTCACAATGGCCCCTTGCTTCTGAAGTGTGCAAGAGCCTAATACTAAGAGAAAGGCGCCAAAAAACGCTTCGCCATTATCACTGCTCAACACCTGAAAGGCTTCAAAAGTGCTTCGTCACGATGGCTGCTTATCATAATCACTTTTGAACGCCTGGAAACTACGTGCCGTACGGGCCGTGCATAGCCCGCCTTGAGGCCCATAAAAAGGAAGGCAAAACTGGTGCAAAATGTGGAGGCAAAAGCAAAAGGTAGAATCCCCGCCCTTTGCCTTTCCCCCCACCACCACCATCGCCTGCCGTGAGGCACCCTGAGGCCTCCGGGAGCCGACGCCGCCCGCCTGGGGAGCACCCCCCAATCCTTCACCCCTGGACTGAAATCCCAAGGGAGTTGTGCAACCCCTAGCCCTGCTCCTTCGTCCCAGGCGGACCCAGGTTCAGCTGCAAGCATCGAGCCTGCATCTCGGAGGATGGGCCGCCGCTTTCCAGCCAAACTGCTCTAGACTTCAGAAGAGGCAGATAAGACGCTTCAAACAGCAGGGGAAAAAAGGCAAAAACTTCTCCACTTCCCCCACCCTGTCTCAGCAGCAACAAAGGTAGCACAGTGTGGTGGTGACTTATCCAGTGCTTGTTAGAGTAACCTTGTCTTTTCTAACTTTTCTCTACTTTTCTCCTTCTTTCTCTTTGCCTCTCTTACCATTAGATAAAGACATACCCATTTGTTTGGCACCAACATTTAATCTCGTTTGGTTTTAATCTGGTCTTTGGGAATATTTTGAACCTTCAAAGTTCTTTCCTTTTTATACTCAGAGATTTCCTTTTCTTTGCCCTTCTGGGTGTAAATCAGATAGTAACAAAGTGTCATAATGCTCTCCACGGTTCCGTGAGGCGCCACAATGTCACAATGGACTTTTGGTTCCATGAACTTTGGTACTGTCAGCAACAGTCTCCTTGGCTCCGCAGTGTCACAATGGACCCTTGGCTCCGTGAGGTTCAGTAGCGTAACACGGACGCCTTGATTGCATGAGGTTGTGCAGTGTCACAATGATCTCCTTGGTTCTGCGGCCCTGCTGTGTAACAATGGGCCCCTTCCTTTGCTGATGGCTCTGCGTCCTGCCTGCCTCTGCCTTGGCACACAAAGCCTTGGGCTGCTCCAGACTCCTTCTGGGGGACACGTTGCACCACTCACTGCACTGCCCTGGGAGAGAAATTCCTTTCTCCTTGTGTCCAGCCTGGACCTGCCCAGCTGCCCTTGGCATTAATTCTTTCTTTTGCCAGCTGGTCTCTACTAGCTAGAAAGGATCCACCATGTCTGAAACCACCCTTCAAGCCCACCCAGGACTCTCCTCCACTGTCCTCAGTCTCCACTCCACTGAGCACAGAGCTCCTTTGTCCCTCTGTAGTGATCATGTGCTCGAGGCCACGGGCACCTGGACAAGAAGGTCGGTTCTTTTCTACAGGAAGGAAACCACAGAACCCCAGTGTTTTGAAGGCAGATGAGAGGCAGCCACCAGAGGCCAAGGCAAGGCAGACGTGTCTGTCCTTGCAGCTTCTGTCTGAAAGCAACCCTTGGACATACGGGGAGTTTTGGAGGTGGAATTCCATTTCAGCTGTGGGTGCCTGGACGGGAATGACACTTCTTCTCCCCAGGAAGGAAAGGGCAGAGCCCCAGTGTTTCAAAGGCTGATTAGTGGTGCCTCAAGGAGGCCAAGGCCAGCCAGACCTGTTTGTCTTGGCAGCTTTTGTCTTGGAGCAATCCTTGGCTAGATGCAATTTGGGGGGCCAAATCCCAGTTTTGTCTGTGGACATCTGGCCCAGAAGGACAGTTCTTTTCCATTGGCAGCAAAGTGAGGAGGCCCAGTGTTTCAAAGGCAGATGAGAGCTGGCCCTCAGGAAGCCAAGGGAAGCTGGACATTCCTGGCAGCTTTTGTCGGGGAGCTATTCCTTGGAGATATGGAATTTCAGAGGTGGATTCCCAATTTTGGCCATGGATGGCTGGACTTGAAAGATGGTTTTTTCCATGGGAAGAGAAGCACAGCCCCCGCCTGTTTTGAAGGCAGATGCGAGGTGGCCCCTAAGAGGCCAAGGCCAGCCTGAGCTGTCTGTCCTGGCAGGTTTCACATGGGAACAATCCTCGGATAGAATCCAATTTGGAGGTAGAATCCTAATTTCAGCCATGGGTCCCTGGAGGAGAAGGACAGTGCTTTCGCACAGAAAGGAAAGCAAGGAACTCCAGCGTTTCAGGGCCAGAGGAGAAGCACCCCTCAACATGCCAAGCTCAGCTGGACCAGGCAGGTGGCCCCCAGGAGGCCAAGCCAACCACACCTGTTCCACGCTCTTTGCAGCCTTGGGGCCCTGCAGCATCACCATTTTGTTCCCCTGAGGCCCAGCAATAGCACAGTGGTCTCCTTGGCTCTACAGCGGCACAAAGGCCCCTTGCTTCCACGAGGCCTGGCTGTGTCACTATGGTTTCCTTGCTTCCATGGGGCTGCAGAATAACACAATGGCCCACTGGTTCCATGAGGTCACAGAGGGTCACAAGGGTCTCCATGATTCCATAAGGTGCTGCAGGGTCACAATGGCTCCTTGGTTCTATTGGGCTCCCCAGGATCACAATGGCCCCTTGGTTCCACAAGGCCTGGCTGTGGCACACTGGCCCTTTGCTTCCGTGAGACCTTGCAGTGTCACAATGGCCCCTTGCTTCTGTCAGGCCTGGCTGTGTCACAATGGCCCCTGGCTCCCATGAGGCCCTGTGATGTCACAATGGTCTCACTGGTTCCACGAGGCCCTGCAGTTCCACAATGGCCCTTCAGTGTCACAAGGCCTTGAAGTGTCATAATAGTCTCAGCGGGTTGCCCAGCTGCTTCACAATGGCCTCCTTGGTTCCATGATGCCCCGTAGCGTAACAACGGTATCCTTGCTTCCACACAGTCAGAATGGCCCCGTGGCCTCCTGGAGCCCCGCAGTGTCACTACGATCCCCTTGATTCCACGAGGCCCTGCCGTGCTACAATGACCCCTTGCTTATACAAGGCCCTGCTGTGTCACAATGGCCCCTTGCTTCTGAAGTGTGCAAGAGCCTAATACTAAGAGAAAGGCGCCAAAAAACGCTTCGCCATTATCACTGCTCAACACCTGAAAGGCTTCAAAAGTGCTTCGTCATGATGGCTGCTTATCATAATCACTTTTGAACGCCTGGAAACTACGTGCCGTACGGGCCGTGCATAGCCCGCCTTGAGGCCCATAAAAAGGAAGGCAAAACTGGTGCAAAATGTGGAGGCAAAAGCAAAAGGTAGAATCCCCGCCCTTTGCCTTTCCCCCCACCACCACCATCGCCTGCCGTGAGGCACCCTGAGGCCTCCGGGAGCCGACGCCGCCCGCCTGGGGAGCACCCCCCAATCCTTCACCCCTGGACTGAAATCCCAAGGGAGTTGTGCAACCCCTAGCCCTGCTCCTTCGTCCCAGGCGGACCCAGGTTCAGCTGCAAGCATCGAGCCTGCATCTCGGAGGATGGGCCGCCGCTTTCCAGCCAAACTGCTCTAGACTTCAGAAGAGGCAGATAAGACGCTTCAAACAGCAGGGGAAAAAAGGCAAAAACTTCTCCACTTCCCCCACCCTGTCTCAGCAGCAACAAAGGTAGCACAGTGTGGTGGTGACTTATCCAGTGCTTGTTAGAGTAACCTTGTCTTTTCTAACTTTTCTCTACTTTTCTCCTTCTTTCTCTTTGCCTCTCTTACCATTAGATAAAGACATACCCATTTGTTTGGCACCAACATTTAATCTCGTTTGGTTTTAATCTGGTCTTTGGGAATATTTTGAACCTTCAAAGTTCTTTCCTTTTTATACTCAGAGATTTCCTTTTCTTTGCCCTTCTGGGTGTAAATCAGATAGTAACAAAGTGTCATAATGCTCTCCACGGTTCCGTGAGGCGCCACAATGTCACAATGGACTTTTGGTTCCATGAACTTTGGTACTGTCAGCAACAGTCTCCTTGGCTCCGCAGTGTCACAATGGACCCTTGGCTCCGTGAGGTTCAGTAGCGTAACACGGACGCCTTGATTGCATGAGGTTGTGCAGTGTCACAATGATCTCCTTGGTTCTGCGGCCCTGCTGTGTAACAATGGGCCCCTTCCTTTGCTGATGGCTCTGCGTCCTGCCTGCCTCTGCCTTGGCACACAAAGCCTTGGGCTGCTCCAGACTCCTTCTGGGGGACACGTTGCACCACTGCACTGCCCTGGGAGAGAAATTCCTTTCTCCTTGTGTCCAGCCTGGACCTGCCCAGCTGCCCTTGGCATTAATTCTTTCTTTTGCCAGCTGGTCTCTACTAGCTAGAAAGGATCCACCATGTCTGAAACCACCCTTCAAGCCCACCCAGGACTCTCCTCCACTGTCCTCAGTCTCCACTCCACTGAGCACAGAGCTCCTTTGTCCCTCTGTAGTGATCATGTGCTCGAGGCCACGGGCACCTGGACAAGAAGGTCGGTTCTTTTCTACAGGAAGGAAACCACAGAACCCCAGTGTTTTGAAGGCAGATGAGAGGCAGCCACCAGAGGCCAAGGCAAGGCAGACGTGTCTGTCCTTGCAGCTTCTGTCTGAAAGCAACCCTTGGACATACGGGGAGTTTTGGAGGTGGAATTCCATTTCAGCTGTGGGTGCCTGGACGGGAATGACACTTCTTCTCCCCAGGAAGGAAAGGGCAGAGCCCCAGTGTTTCAAAGGCTGATTAGTGGTGCCTCAAGGAGGCCAAGGCCAGCCAGACCTGTTTGTCTTGGCAGCTTTTGTCTTGGAGCAATCCTTGGCTAGATGCAATTTGGGGGGCCAAATCCCAGTTTTGTCCGTGGACATCTGGCCCAGAAGGACAGTTCTTTTCCATTGGCAGCAAAGTGAGGAGGCCCAGTGTTTCAAAGGCAGATGAGAGCTGGCCCTCAGGAAGCCAAGGGAAGCTGGACATTCCTGGCAGCTTTTGTCGGGGAGCTATTCCTTGGAGATATGGAATTTCAGAGGTGGATTCCCAATTTTGGCCATGGATGGCTGGACTTGAAAGATGGTTTTTTCCATGGGAAGAGAAGCACAGCCCCCGCGTGTTTTGAAGGCAGATGCGAGGTGGCCCCTAAGAGGCCAAGGCCAGCCTGAGCTGTCTGTCCTGGCAGGTTTCACATGGGAACAATCCTCGGATAGAATCCAATTTGGAGGTAGAATCCTAATTTCAGCCATGGGTCCCTGGAGGAGAAGGACAGTGCTTTCGCACAGAAAGGAAAGCAAGGAACTCCAGCGTTTCAGGGCCAGAGGAGAAGCACCCCTCAACATGCCAAGCTCAGCTGGACCAGGCAGGTGGCCCCCAGGAGGCCAAGCCAACCACACCTGTTCCACGCTCTTTGCAGCCTTGGGGCCCTGCAGCATCACCATTTTGTTCCCCTGAGGCCCAGCAATAGCACAGTGGTCTCCTTGGCTCTACAGCGGCACAAAGGCCCCTTGCTTCCACGAGGCCTGGCTGTGTCACTATGGTTTCCTTGCTTCCATGGGGCTGCAGAATAACACAATGGCCCACTGGTTCCATGAGGTCACAGAGGGTCACAAGGGTCTCCATGATTCCATAAGGTGCTGCAGGGTCACAATGGCTCCTTGGTTCTATTGGGCTCCCCAGGATCACAATGGCCCCTTGGTTCCACAAGGCCTGGCTGTGGCACACTGGCCCTTTGCTTCCGTGAGACCTTGCAGTGTCACAATGGCCCCTTGCTTCTGTCAGGCCTGGCTGTGTCACAATGGCCCCTGGCTCCCATGAGGCCCTGTGATGTCACAATGGTCTCACTGGTTCCACGAGGCCCTGCAGTTCCACAATGGCCCTTCAGTGTCACAAGGCCTTGAAGTGTCATAATAGTCTCAGCGGGTTGCCCAGCTGCTTCACAATGGCCTCCTTGGTTCCATGATGCCCCGTAGCGTAACAACGGTATCCTTGCTTCCACACAGTCAGAATGGCCCCGTGGCCTCCTGGAGCCCCACAGTGTCACTACGATCCCCTTGATTCCACGAGGCCCTGCCGTGCTACAATGACCCCTTGCTTATACAAGGCCCTGCTGTGTCACAATGGCCCCTTGCTTCTGAAGTGTGCAAGAGCCTAATACTAAGAGAAAGGCGCCAAAAAACGCTTCGCCATTATCACTGCTCAACACCTGAAAGGCTTCAAAAGTGCTTCGTCACGATGGCTGCTTATCATAATCACTTTTGAACGCCTGGAAACTACGTGCCGTACGGGCCGTGCATAGCCCGCCTTGAGGCCCATAAAAAGGAAGGCAAAACTGGTGCAAAATGTGGAGGCAAAAGCAAAAGGTAGAATCCCCGCCCTTTGCCTTTCCCCCCACCACCACCATCGCCTGCCGTGAGGCACCCTGAGGCCTCCGGGAGCCGACGCCGCCCGCCTGGGGAGCACCCCCCAATCCTTCACCCCTGGACTGAAATCCCAAGGGAGTTGTGCAACCCCTAGCCCTGCTCCTTCGTCCCAGGCGGAGCCAGGTTCAGCTGCAAGCATCGAGCCTGCATCTCGGAGGATGGGCCGCCGCTTTCCAGCCAAACTGCTCTAGACTTCAGAAGAGGCAGATAAGACGCTTCAAACAGCAGGGGAAAAAAGGCAAAAACTTCTCCACTTCCCCCACCCTGTCTCAGCAGCAACAAAGGTAGCACAGTGTGGTGGTGACTTATCCAGTGCTTGTTAGAGTAACCTTGTCTTTTCTAACTTTTCTCTACTTTTCTCCTTCTTTCTCTTTGCCTCTCTTACCATTAGATAAAGAGATACCCATTTGTTTGGCACCAACATTTAATCTCGTTTGGTTTTAATCTGGTCTTTGGGAATATTTTGAACCTTCAAAGTTCTTTCCTTTTTATACTCAGAGATTTCCTTTTCTTTGCCCTTCTGGGTGTAAATCAGATAGTAACAAAGTGTCATAATGCTCTCCACGGTTCCGTGAGGCGCCACAATGTCACAATGGACTTTTGGTTCCATGAACTTTGGTACTGTCAGCAACAGTCTCCTTGGCTCCGCAGTGTCACAATGGACCCTTGGCTCCGTGAGGTTCAGTAGCGTAACACGGACGCCTTGATTGCATGAGGTTGTGCAGTGTCACAATGATCTCCTTGGTTCTGCGGCCCTGCTGTGTAACAATGGGCCCCTTCCTTTGCTGATGGCTCTGCGTCCTGCCTGCCTCTGCCTTGGCACACAAAGCCTTGGGCTGCTCCAGACTCCTTCTGGGGGACACGTTGCACCACTCACTGCACTGCCCTGGGAGAGAAATTCCTTTCTCCTTGTGTCCAGCCTGGACCTGCCCAGCTGCCCTTGGCATTAATTCTTTCTTTTGCCAGCTGGTCTCTACTAGCTAGAAAGGATCCACCATGTCTGAAACCACCCTTCAAGCCCACCCAGGACTCTCCTCCACTGTCCTCAGTCTCCACTCCACTGAGCACAGAGCTCCTTTGTCCCTCTGTAGTGATCATGTGCTCGAGGCCACGGGCACCTGGACAAGAAGGTCGGTTCTTTTCTACAGGAAGGAAACCACAGAACCCCAGTGTTTTGAAGGCAGATGAGAGGCAGCCACCAGAGGCCAAGGCAAGGCAGACGTGTCTGTCCTTGCAGCTTCTGTCTGAAAGCAACCCTTGGACATACGGGGAGTTTTGGAGGTGGAATTCCATTTCAGCTGTGGGTGCCTGGACGGGAATGACACTTCTTCTCCCCAGGAAGGAAAGGGCAGAGCCCCAGTGTTTCAAAGGCTGATTAGTGGTGCCTCAAGGAGGCCAAGGCCAGCCAGACCTGTTTGTCTTGGCAGCTTTTGTCTTGGAGCAATCCTTGGCTAGATGCAATTTGGGGGGCCAAATCCCAGTTTTGTCCGTGGACATCTGGCCCAGAAGGACAGTTCTTTTCCATTGGCAGCAAAGTGAGGAGGCCCAGTGTTTCAAAGGCAGATGAGAGCTGGCCCTCAGGAAGCCAAGGGAAGCTGGACATTCCTGGCAGCTTTTGTCGGGGAGCTATTCCTTGGAGATATGGAATTTCAGAGGTGGATTCCCAATTTTGGCCATGGATGGCTGGACTTGAAAGATGGTTTTTTCCATGGGAAGAGAAGCACAGCCCCCGCGTGTTTTGAAGGCAGATGCGAGGTGGCCCCTAAGAGGCCAAGGCCAGCCTGAGCTGTCTGTCCTGGCAGGTTTCACATGGGAACAATCCTCGGATAGAATCCAATTTGGAGGTAGAATCCTAATTTCAGCCATGGGTCCCTGGAGGAGAAGGACAGTGCTTTCGCACAGAAAGGAAAGCAAGGAACTCCAGCGTTTCAGGGCCAGAGGAGAAGCACCCCTCAACATGCCAAGCTCAGCTGGACCAGGCAGGTGGCCCCCAGGAGGCCAAGCCAACCACACCTGTTCCACGCTCTTTGCAGCCTTGGGGCCCTGCAGCATCACCATTTTGTTCCCCTGAGGCCCAGCAATAGCACAGTGGTCTCCTTGGCTCTACAGCGGCACAAAGGCCCCTTGCTTCCACGAGGCCTGGCTGTGTCACAATGGTTTCCTTGCTTCCATGGGGCTGCAGAATAACACAATGGCCCACTGGTTCCATGAGGTCACAGAGGGTCACAAGGGTCTCCATGATTCCATAAGGTGCTGCAGGGTCACAATGGCTCCTTGGTTCTATTGGGCTCCCCAGGATCACAATGGCCCCTTGGTTCCACAAGGCCTGGCTGTGGCACACTGGCCCTTTGCTTCCGTGAGACCTTGCAGTGTCACAATGGCCCCTTGCTTCTGTGAGGCCTGGCTGTGTCACAATGGCCCCTGGCTCCCATGAGGCCCTGTGATGTCACAATGGTCTCACTGGTTCCACGAGGCCCTGCAGTTCCACAATGGCCCTTCAGTGTCACAAGGCCTTGAAGTGTCATAATAGTCTCAGCGGGTTGCCCAGCTGCTTCACAATGGCCTCCTTGGTTCCATGATGCCCCGTAGCGTAACAACGGTATCCTTGCTTCCACACAGTCAGAATGGCCCCGTGGCCTCCTGGAGCCCCACAGTGTCACTACGATCCCCTTGATTCCACGAGGCCCTGCCGTGCTACAATGACCCCTTGCTTATACAAGGCCCTGCTGTGTCACAATGGCCCCTTGCTTCTGAAGTGTGCAAGAGCCTAATACTAAGAGAAAGGCGCCAAAAAACGCTTCGCCATTATCACTGCTCAACACCTGAAAGGCTTCAAAAGTGCTTCGTCATGATGGCTGCTTATCATAATCACTTTTGAACGCCTGGAAACTACGTGCCGTACGGGCCGTGCATAGCCCGCCTTGAGGCCCATAAAAAGGAAGGCAAAACTGGTGCAAAATGTGGAGGCAAAAGCAAAAGGTAGAATCCCCGCCCTTTGCCTTTCCCCCCACCACCACCATCGCCTGCCGTGAGGCACCCTGAGGCCTCCGGGAGCCGACGCCGCCCGCCTGGGGAGCACCCCCCAATCCTTCACCCCTGGACTGAAATCCCGAGGGAGTTGTGCAACCCCTAGCCCTGCTCCTTCGTCCCAGGCGGACCCAGGTTCAGCTGCAAGCATCGAGCCTGCATCTCGGAGGATGGGCCGCCGCTTTCCAGCCAAACTGCTCTAGACTTCAGAAGAGGCAGATAAGACGCTTCAAACAGCAGGGGAAAAAAGGCAAAAACTTCTCCACTTCCCCCACCCTGTCTCAGCAGCAACAAAGGTAGCACAGTGTGGTGGTGACTTATCCAGTGCTTGTTAGAGTAACCTTGTCTTTTCTAACTTTTCTCTACTTTTCTCCTTCTTTCTCTTTGCCTCTCTTACCATTAGATAAAGAGATACCCATTTGTTTGGCACCAACATTTAATCTCGTTTGGTTTTAATCTGGTCTTTGGGAATATTTTGAACCTTCAAAGTTCTTTCCTTTTTATACTCAGAGATTTCCTTTTCTTTGCCCTTCTGGGTGTAAATCAGATAGTAACAAAGTGTCATAATGCTCTCCACGGTTCCGTGAGGCGCCACAATGTCACAATGGACTTTTGGTTCCATGAACTTTGGTACTGTCAGCAACAGTCTCCTTGGCTCCGCAGTGTCACAATGGACCCTTGGCTCCGTGAGGTTCAGTAGCGTAACACGGACGCCTTGATTGCATGAGGTTGTGCAGTGTCACAATGATCTCCTTGGTTCTGCGGCCCTGCTGTGTAACAATGGGCCCCTTCCTTTGCTGATGGCTCTGCGTCCTGCCTGCCTCTGCCTTGGCACACAAAGCCTTGGGCTGCTCCAGACTCCTTCTGGGGGACACGTTGCACCACTGCACTGCCCTGGGAGAGAAATTCCTTTCTCCTTGTGTCCAGCCTGGACCTGCCCAGCTGCCCTTGGCATTAATTCTTTCTTTTGCCAGCTGGTCTCTACTAGCTAGAAAGGATCCACCATGTCTGAAACCACCCTTCAAGCCCACCCAGGACTCTCCTCCACTGTCCTCAGTCTCCACTCCACTGAGCACAGAGCTCCTTTGTCCCTCTGTAGTGATCATGTGCTCGAGGCCACGGGCACCTGGACAAGAAGGTCGGTTCTTTTCTACAGGAAGGAAACCACAGAACCCCAGTGTTTTGAAGGCAGATGAGAGGCAGCCACCAGAGGCCAAGGCAAGGCAGACGTGTCTGTCCTTGCAGCTTCTGTCTGAAAGCAACCCTTGGACATACGGGGAGTTTTGGAGGTGGAATTCCATTTCAGCTGTGGGTGCCTGGACGGGAATGACACTTCTTCTCCCCAGGAAGGAAAGGGCAGAGCCCCAGTGTTTCAAAGGCTGATTAGTGGTGCCTCAAGGAGGCCAAGGCCAGCCAGACCTGTTTGTCTTGGCAGCTTTTGTCTTGGAGCAATCCTTGGCTAGATGCAATTTGGGAGGCCAAATCCCAGTTTTGTCCGTGGACATCTGGCCCAGAAGGACAGTTCTTTTCCATTGGCAGCAAAGTGAGGAGGCCCAGTGTTTCAAAGGCAGATGAGAGCTGGCCCTCAGGAAGCCAAGGGAAGCTGGACATTCCTGGCAGCTTTTGTCGGGGAGCTATTCCTTGGAGATATGGAATTTCAGAGGTGGATTCCCAATTTTGGCCATGGATGGCTGGACTTGAAAGATGGTTTTTTCCATGGGAAGAGAAGCACAGCCCCCGCGTGTTTTGAAGGCAGATGCGAGGTGGCCCCTAAGAGGCCAAGGCCAGCCTGAGCTGTCTGTCCTGGCAGGTTTCACATGGGAACAATCCTCGGATAGAATCCAATTTGGAGGTAGAATCCTAATTTCAGCCATGGGTCCCTGGAGGAGAAGGACAGTGCTTTCGCACAGAAAGGAAAGCAAGGAACTCCAGCGTTTCAGGGCCAGAGGAGAAGCACCCCTCAACATGCCAAGCTCAGCTGGACCAGGCAGGTGGCCCCCAGGAGGCCAAGCCAACCACACCTGTTCCACGCTCTTTGCAGCCTTGGGGCCCTGCAGCATCACCATTTTGTTCCCCTGAGGCCCAGCAATAGCACAGTGGTCTCCTTGGCTCTACAGCGGCACAAAGGCCCCTTGCTTCCACGAGGCCTGGCTGTGTCACTATGGTTTCCTTGCTTCCATGGGGCTGCAGAATAACACAATGGCCCACTGGTTCCATGAGGTCACAGAGGGTCACAAGGGTCTCCATGATTCCATAAGGTGCTGCAGGGTCACAATGGCTCCTTGGTTCTATTGGGCTCCCCAGGATCACAATGGCCCCTTGGTTCCACAAGGCCTGGCTGTGGCACACTGGCCCTTTGCTTCCGTGAGACCTTGCAGTGTCACAATGGCCCCTTGCTTCTGTGAGGCCTGGCTGTGTCACAATGGCCCCTGGCTCCCATGAGGCCCTGTGATGTCACAATGGTCTCACTGGTTCCACGAGGCCCTGCAGTTCCACAATGGCCCTTCAGTGTCACAAGGCCTTGAAGTGTCATAATAGTCTCAGCGGGTTGCCCAGCTGCTTCACAATGGCCTCCTTGGTTCCATGATGCCCCGTAGCGTAACAACGGTATCCTTGCTTCCACACAGTCAGAATGGCCCCGTGGCCTCCTGGAGCCCCACAGTGTCACTACGATCCCCTTGATTCCACGAGGCCCTGCCGTGCTACAATGACCCCTTGCTTATACAAGGCCCTGCTGTGTCACAATGGCCCCTTGCTTCTGAAGTGTGCAAGAGCCTAATACTAAGAGAAAGGCGCCAAAAAACGCTTCGCCATTATCACTGCTCAACACCTGAAAGGCTTCAAAAGTGCTTCGTCATGATGGCTGCTTATCATAATCACTTTTGAACGCCTGGAAACTACGTGCCGTACGGGCCGTGCATAGCCCGCCTTGAGGCCCATAAAAAGGAAGGCAAAACTGGTGCAAAATGTGGAGGCAAAAGCAAAAGGTAGAATCCCCGCCCTTTGCCTTTCCCCCCACCACCACCATCGCCTGCCGTGAGGCACCCTGAGGCCTCCGGGAGCCGACGCCGCCCGCCTGGGGAGCACCCCCCAATCCTTCACCCCTGGACTGAAATCCCGAGGGAGTTGTGCAACCCCTAGCCCTGCTCCTTCGTCCCAGGCGGACCCAGGTTCAGCTGCAAGCATCGAGCCAGCATCTCGGAGGATGGGCCGCCGCTTTCCAGCCAAACTGCTCTAGACTTCAGAAGAGGCAGATAAGACGCTTCAAACAGCAGGGGAAAAAAGGCAAAAACTTCTCCACTTCCCCCACCCTGTCTCAGCAGCAACAAAGGTAGCACAGTGTGGTGGTGACTTATCCAGTGCTTGTTAGAGTAACCTTGTCTTTTCTAACTTTTCTCTACTTTTCTCCTTCTTTCTCTTTGCCTCTCTTACCATTAGATAAAGAGATACCCATTTGTTTGGCACCAACATTTAATCTCGTTTGGTTTTAATCTGGTCTTTGGGAATATTTTGAACCTTCAAAGTTCTTTCCTTTTTATACTCAGAGATTTCCTTTTCTTTGCCCTTCTGGGTGTAAATCAGATAGTAACAAAGTGTCATAATGCTCTCCACGGTTCCGTGAGGCGCCACAATGTCACAATGGACTTTTGGTTCCATGAACTTTGGTACTGTCAGCAACAGTCTCCTTGGCTCCGCAGTGTCACAATGGACCCTTGGCTCCGTGAGGTTCAGTAGCGTAACACGGACGCCTTGATTGCATGAGGTTGTGCAGTGTCACAATGATCTCCTTGGTTCTGCGGCCCTGCTGTGTAACAATGGGCCCCTTCCTTTGCTGATGGCTCTGCGTCCTGCCTGCCTCTGCCTTGGCACACAAAGCCTTGGGCTGCTCCAGACTCCTTCTGGGGGACACGTTGCACCACTGCACTGCCCTGGGAGAGAAATTCCTTTCTCCTTGTGTCCAGCCTGGACCTGCCCAGCTGCCCTTGGCATTAATTCTTTCTTTTGCCAGCTGGTCTCTACTAGGTAGAAAGGATCCACCATGTCTGAAACCACCCTTCAAGCCCACCCAGGACTCTCCTCCACTGTCCTCAGTCTCCACTCCACTGAGCACAGAGCTCCTTTGTCCCTCTGTAGTGATCATGTGCTCGAGGCCACGGGCACCTGGACAAGAAGGTCGGTTCTTTTCTACAGGAAGGAAACCACAGAACCCCAGTGTTTTGAAGGCAGATGAGAGGCAGCCACCAGAGGCCAAGGCAAGGCAGACGTGTCTGTCCTTGCAGCTTCTGTCTGAAAGCAACCCTTGGACATACGGGGAGTTTTGGAGGTGGAATTCCATTTCAGCTGTGGGTGCCTGGACGGGAATGACACTTCTTCTCCCCAGGAAGGAAAGGGCAGAGCCCCAGTGTTTCAAAGGCTGATTAGTGGTGCCTCAAGGAGGCCAAGGCCAGCCAGACCTGTTTGTCTTGGCAGCTTTTGTCTTGGAGCAATCCTTGGCTAGATGCAATTTGGGAGGCCAAATCCCAGTTTTGTCCGTGGACATCTGGCCCAGAAGGACAGTTCTTTTCCATTGGCAGCAAAGTGAGGAGGCCCAGTGTTTCAAAGGCAGATGAGAGCTGGCCCTCAGGAAGCCAAGGGAAGCTGGACATTCCTGGCAGCTTTTGTCGGGGAGCTATTCCTTGGAGATATGGAATTTCAGAGGTGGATTCCCAATTTTGGCCATGGATGGCTGGACTTGAAAGATGGTTTTTTCCATGGGAAGAGAAGCACAGCCCCCGCCTGTTTTGAAGGCAGATGCGAGGTGGCCCCTAAGAGGCCAAGGCCAGCCTGAGCTGTCTGTCCTGGCAGGTTTCACATGGGAACAATCCTCGGATAGAATCCAATTTGGAGGTAGAATCCTAATTTCAGCCATGGGTCCCTGGAGGAGAAGGACAGTGCTTTCGCACAGAAAGGAAAGCAAGGAACTCCAGCGTTTCAGGGCCAGAGGAGAAGCACCCCTCAACATGCCAAGCTCAGCTGGACCAGGCAGGTGGCCCCCAGGAGGCCAAGCCAACCACACCTGTTCCACGCTCTTTGCAGCCTTGGGGCCCTGCAGCATCACCATTTTGTTCCCCTGAGGCCCAGCAATAGCACAGTGGTCTCCTTGGCTCTACAGCGGCACAAAGGCCCCTTGCTTCCACGAGGCCTGGCTGTGTCACAATGGTTTCCTTGCTTCCATGGGGCTGCAGAATAACACAATGGCCCACTGGTTCCATGAGGTCACAGAGGGTCACAAGGGTCTCCATGATTCCATAAGGTGCTGCAGGGTCACAATGGCTCCTTGGTTCTATTGGGCTCCCCAGGATCACAATGGCCCCTTGGTTCCACAAGGCCTGGCTGTGGCACACTGGCCCTTTGCTTCCGTGAGACCTTGCAGTGTCACAATGGCCCCTTGCTTCTGTCAGGCCTGGCTGTGTCACAATGGCCCCTGGCTCCCATGAGGCCCTGTGATGTCACAATGGTCTCACTGGTTCCACGAGGCCCTGCAGTTCCACCATGGCCCTTCAGTGTCACAAGGCCTTGAAGTGTCATAATAGTCTCAGCGGGTTGCCCAGCTGCTTCACAATGGCCTCCTTGGTTCCATGATGCCCCGTAGCGTAACAACGGTATCCTTGCTTCCACACAGTCAGAATGGCCCCGTGGCCTCCTGGAGCCCCACAGTGTCACTACGATCCCCTTGATTCCACGAGGCCCTGCCGTGCTACAATGACCCCTTGCTTATACAAGGCCCTGCTGTGTCACAATGGCCCCTTGCTTCTGAAGTGTGCAAGAGCCTAATACTAAGAGAAAGGCGCCAAAAAACGCTTCGCCATTATCACTGCTCAACACCTGAAAGGCTTCAAAAGTGCTTCGTCATGATGGCTGCTTATCATAATCACTTTTGAACGCCTGGAAACTACGTGCCGTACGGGCCGTGCATAGCCCGCCTTGAGGCCCATAAAAAGGAAGGCAAAACTGGTGCAAAATGTGGAGGCAAAAGCAAAAGGTAGAATCCCCGCCCTTTGCCTTTCCCCCCACCACCACCATCGCCTGCCGTGAGGCACCCTGAGGCCTCCGGGAGCCGACGCCGCCCGCCTGGGGAGCACCCCCCAATCCTTCACCCCTGGACTGAAATCCCGAGGGAGTTGTGCAACCCCTAGCCCTGCTCCTTCGTCCCAGGCGGACCCAGGTTCAGCTGCAAGCATCGAGCCAGCATCTCGGAGGATGGGCCGCCGCTTTCCAGCCAAACTGCTCTAGACTTCAGAAGAGGCAGATAAGACGCTTCAAACAGCAGGGGAAAAAAGGCAAAAACTTCTCCACTTCCCCCACCCTGTCTCAGCAGCAACAAAGGTAGCACAGTGTGGTGGTGACTTATCCAGTGCTTGTTAGAGTAACCTTGTCTTTTCTAACTTTTCTCTACTTTTCTCCTTCTTTCTCTTTGCCTCTCTTACCATTAGATAAAGAGATACCCATTTGTTTGGCACCAACATTTAATCTCGTTTGGTTTTAATCTGGTCTTTGGGAATATTTTGAACCTTCAAAGTTCTTTCCTTTTTATACTCAGAGATTTCCTTTTCTTTGCCCTTCTGGGTGTAAATCAGATAGTAACAAAGTGTCATAATGCTCTCCACGGTTCCGTGAGGCGCCACAATGTCACAATGGACTTTTGGTTCCATGAACTTTGGTACTGTCAGCAACAGTCTCCTTGGCTCCGCAGTGTCACAATGGACCCTTGGCTCCGTGAGGTTCAGTAGCGTAACACGGACGCCTTGATTGCATGAGGTTGTGCAGTGTCACAATGATCTCCTTGGTTCTGCGGCCCTGCTGTGTAACAATGGGCCCCTTCCTTTGCTGATGGCTCTGCGTCCTGCCTGCCTCTGCCTTGGCACACAAAGCCTTGGGCTGCTCCAGACTCCTTCTGGGGGACACGTTGCACCACTCACTGCACTGCCCTGGGAGAGAAATTCCTTTCTCCTTGTGTCCAGCCTGGACCTGCCCAGCTGCCCTTGGCATTAATTCTTTCTTTTGCCAGCTGGTCTCTACTAGCTAGAAAGGATCCACCATGTCTGAAACCACCCTTCAAGCCCACCCAGGACTCTCCTCCACTGTCCTCAGTCTCCACTCCACTGAGCACAGAGCTCCTTTGTCCCTCTGTAGTGATCATGTGCTCGAGGCCACGGGCACCTGGACAAGAAGGTCGGTTCTTTTCTACAGGAAGGAAACCACAGAACCCCAGTGTTTTGAAGGCAGATGAGAGGCAGCCACCAGAGGCCAAGGCAAGGCAGACCTGTCTGTCCTTGCAGCTTCTGTCTGAAAGCAACCCTTGGACATACGGGGAGTTTTGGAGGTGGAATTCCATTTCAGCTGTGGGTGCCTGGACGGGAATGACACTTCTTCTCCCCAGGAAGGAAAGGGCAGAGCCCCAGTGTTTCAAAGGCTGATTAGTGGTGCCTCAAGGAGGCCAAGGCCAGCCAGACCTGTTTGTCTTGGCAGCTTTTGTCTTGGAGCAATCCTTGGCTAGATGCAATTTGGGGGGCCAAATCCCAGTTTTGTCCGTGGACATCTGGCCCAGAAGGACAGTTCTTTTCCATTGGCAGCAAAGTGAGGAGGCCCAGTGTTTCAAAGGCAGATGAGAGCTGGCCCTCAGGAAGCCAAGGGAAGCTGGACATTCCTGGCAGCTTTTGTCGGGGAGCTATTCCTTGGAGATATGGAATTTCAGAGGTGGATTCCCAATTTTGGCCATGGATGGCTGGACTTGAAAGATGGTTTTTTCCATGGGAAGAGAAGCACAGCCCCCGCGTGTTTTGAAGGCAGATGCGAGGTGGCCCCTAAGAGGCCAAGGCCAGCCTGAGCTGTCTGTCCTGGCAGGTTTCACATGGGAACAATCCTCGGATAGAATCCAATTTGGAGGTAGAATCCTAATTTCAGCCATGGGTCCCTGGAGGAGAAGGACAGTGCTTTCGCACAGAAAGGAAAGCAAGGAACTCCAGCGTTTCAGGGCCAGAGGAGAAGCACCCCTCAACATGCCAAGCTCAGCTGGACCAGGCAGGTGGCCCCCAGGAGGCCAAGCCAACCACACCTGTTCCACGCTCTTTGCAGCCTTGGGGCCCTGCAGCATCACCATTTTGTTCCCCTGAGGCCCAGCAATAGCACAGTGGTCTCCTTGGCTCTACAGCGGCACAAAGGCCCCTTGCTTCCACGAGGCCTGGCTGTGTCACAATGGTTTCCTTGGTTCCATGGGGCTGCAGAATAACACAATGGCCCACTGGTTCCATGAGGTCACAGAGGGTCACAAGGGTCTCCATGATTCCGTAAGGTGCTGCAGGGTCACAATGGCTCCTTGGTTCTATTGGGCTCCCCAGGATCACAATGGCCCCTTGGTTCCACAAGGCCTGGCTGTGGCACACTGGCCCTTTGCTTCCGTGAGACCTTGCAGTGTCACAATGGCCCCTTGCTTCTGTCAGGCCTGGCTGTGTCACAATGGCCCCTGGCTCCCATGAGGCCCTGTGATGTCACAATGGTCTCACTGGTTCCACGAGGCCCTGCAGTTCCACCATGGCCCTTCAGTGTCACAAGGCCTTGAAGTGTCATAATAGTCTCAGCGGGTTGCCCAGCTGCTTCACAATGGCCTCCTTGGTTCCATGATGCCCCGTAGCGTAACAACGGTATCCTTGCTTCCACACAGTCAGAATGGCCCCGTGGCCTCCTGGAGCCCCACAGTGTCACTACGATCCCCTTGATTCCACGAGGCCCTGCCGTGCTACAATGACCCCTTGCTTATACAAGGCCCTGCTGTGTCACAATGGCCCCTTGCTTCTGAAGCGTGCAAGAGCCTAATACTAAGAGAAAGGCGCCAAAAAACGCTTCGCCATTATCACTGCTCAACACCTGAAAGGCTTCAAAAGTGCTTCGTCATGATGGCTGCTTATCATAATCACTTTTGAACGCCTGGAAACTACGTGCCGTACGGGCCGTGCATAGCCCGCCTTGAGGCCCATAAAAAGGAAGGCAAAACTGGTGCAAAATGTGGAGGCAAAAGCAAAAGGTAGAATCCCCGCCCTTTGCCTTTCCCCCCACCACCACCATCGCCTGCCGTGAGGCACCCTGAGGCCTCCGGGAGCCGACGCCGCCCGCCTGGGGAGCACCCCCCAATCCTTCACCCCTGGACTGAAATCCCGAGGGAGTTGTGCAACCCCTAGCCCTGCTCCTTCGTCCCAGGCGGACCCAGGTTCAGCTGCAAGCATCGAGCCTGCATCTCGGAGGATGGGCCGCCGCTTTCCAGCCAAACTGCTCTAGACTTCAGAAGAGGCAGATAAGACGCTTCAAACAGCAGGGGAAAAAAGGCAAAAACTTCTCCACTTCCCCCACCCTGTCTCAGCAGCAACAAAGGTAGCACAGTGTGGTGGTGACTTATCCAGTGCTTGTTAGAGTAACCTTGTCTTTTCTAACTTTTCTCTACTTTTCTCCTTCTTTCTCTTTGCCTCTCTTACCATTAGATAAAGAGATACCCATTTGTTTGGCACCAACATTTAATCTCGTTTGGTTTTAATCTGGTCTTTGGGAATATTTTGAACCTTCAAAGTTCTTTCCTTTTTATACTCAGAGATTTCCTTTTCTTTGCCCTTCTGGGTGTAAATCAGATAGTAACAAAGTGTCATAATGCTCTCCACGGTTCCGTGAGGCGCCACAATGTCACAATGGACTTTTGGTTCCATGAACTTTGGTACTGTCAGCAACAGTCTCCTTGGCTCCGCAGTGTCACAATGGACCCTTGGCTCCGTGAGGTTCAGTAGCGTAACACGGACGCCTTGATTGCATGAGGTTGTGCAGTGTCACAATGATCTCCTTGGTTCTGCGGCCCTGCTGTGTAACAATGGGCCCCTTCCTTTGCTGATGGCTCTGCGTCCTGCCTGCCTCTGCCTTGGCACACAAAGCCTTGGGCTGCTCCAGACTCCTTCTGGGGGACACGTTGCACCACTCACTGCACTGCCCTGGGAGAGAAATTCCTTTCTCCTTGTGTCCAGCCTGGACCTGCCCAGCTGCCCTTGGCATTAATTCTTTCTTTTGCCAGCTGGTCTCTACTAGCTAGAAAGGATCCACCATGTCTGAAACCACCCTTCAAGCCCACCCAGGACTCTCCTCCACTGTCCTCAGTCTCCACTCCACTGAGCACAGAGCTCCTTTGTCCCTCTGTAGTGATCATGTGCTCGAGGCCACGGGCACCTGGACAAGAAGGTCGGTTCTTTTCTACAGGAAGGAAACCACAGAACCCCAGTGTTTTGAAGGCAGATGAGAGGCAGCCACCAGAGGCCAAGGCAAGGCAGACGTGTCTGTCCTTGCAGCTTCTGTCTGAAAGCAACCCTTGGACATACGGGGAGTTTTGGAGGTGGAATTCCATTTCAGCTGTGGGTGCCTGGACGGGAATGACACTTCTTCTCCCCAGGAAGGAAAGGGCAGAGCCCCAGTGTTTCAAAGGCTGATTAGTGGTGCCTCAAGGAGGCCAAGGCCAGCCAGACCTGTTTGTCTTGGCAGCTTTTGTCTTGGAGCAATCCTTGGCTAGATGCAATTTGGGGGGCCAAATCCCAGTTTTGTCTGTGGACATCTGGCCCAGAAGGACAGTTCTTTTCCATTGGCAGCAAAGTGAGGAGGCCCAGTGTTTCAAAGGCAGATGAGAGCTGGCCCTCAGGAAGCCAAGGGAAGCTGGACATTCCTGGCAGCTTTTGTCGGGGAGCTATTCCTTGGAGATATGGAATTTCAGAGGTGGATTCCCAATTTTGGCCATGGATGGCTGGACTTGAAAGATGGTTTTTTCCATGGGAAGAGAAGCACAGCCCCCGCCTGTTTTGAAGGCAGATGCGAGGTGGCCCCTAAGAGGCCAAGGCCAGCCTGAGCTGTCTGTCCTGGCAGGTTTCACATGGGAACAATCCTCGGATAGAATCCAATTTGGAGGTAGAATCCTAATTTCAGCCATGGGTCCCTGGAGGAGAAGGACAGTGCTTTCGCACAGAAAGGAAAGCAAGGAACTCCAGCGTTTCAGGGCCAGAGGAGAAGCACCCCTCAACATGCCAAGCTCAGCTGGACCAGGCAGGTGGCCCCCAGGAGGCCAAGCCAACCACACCTGTTCCACGCTCTTTGCAGCCTTGGGGCCCTGCAGCATCACCATTTTGTTCCCCTGAGGCCCAGCAATAGCACAGTGGTCTCCTTGGCTCTACAGCGGCACAAAGGCCCCTTGCTTCCACGAGGCCTGGCTGTGTCACTATGGTTTCCTTGCTTCCATGGGGCTGCAGAATAACACAATGGCCCACTGGTTCCATGAGGTCACAGAGGGTCACAAGGGTCTCCATGATTCCGTAAGGTGCTGCAGGGTCACAATGGCTCCTTGGTTCTATTGGGCTCCCCAGGATCACAATGGCCCCTTGGTTCCACAAGGCCTGGCTGTGGCACACTGGCCCTTTGCTTCCGTGAGACCTTGCAGTGTCACAATGGCCCCTTGCTTCTGTGAGGCCTGGCTGTGTCACAATGGCCCCTGGCTCCCATGAGGCCCTGTGATGTCACAATGGTCTCACTGGTTCCACGAGGCCCTGCAGTTCCACAATGGCCCTTCAGTGTCACAAGGCCTTGAAGTGTCATAATAGTCTCAGCGGGTTGCCCAGCTGCTTCACAATGGCCTCCTTGGTTCCATGATGCCCCGTAGCGTAACAACGGTATCCTTGCTTCCACACAGTCAGAATGGCCCCGTGGCCTCCTGGAGCCCCGCAGTGTCACTACGATCCCCTTGATTCCACGAGGCCCTGCCGTGCTACAATGACCCCTTGCTTATACAAGGCCCTGCTGTGTCACAATGGCCCCTTGCTTCTGAAGTGTGCAAGAGCCTAATACTAAGAGAAAGGCGCCAAAAAACGCTTCGCCATTATCACTGCTCAACACCTGAAAGGCTTCAAAAGTGCTTCGTCATGATGGCTGCTTATCATAATCACTTTTGAACGCCTGGAAACTACGTGCCGTACGGGCCGTGCATAGCCCGCCTTGAGGCCCATAAAAAGGAAGGCAAAACTGGTGCAAAATGTGGAGGCAAAAGCAAAAGGTAGAATCCCCGCCCTTTGCCTTTCCCCCCACCACCACCATCGCCTGCCGTGAGGCACCCTGAGGCCTCCGGGAGCCGACGCCGCCCGCCTGGGGAGCACCCCCCAATCCTTCACCCCTGGACTGAAATCCCGAGGGAGTTGTGCAACCCCTAGCCCTGCTCCTTCGTCCCAGGCGGACCCAGGTTCAGCTGCAAGCATCGAGCCTGCATCTCGGAGGATGGGCCGCCGCTTTCCAGCCAAACTGCTCTAGACTTCAGAAGAGGCAGATAAGACGCTTCAAACAGCAGGGGAAAAAAGGCAAAAACTTCTCCACTTCCCCCACCCTGTCTCAGCAGCAACAAAGGTAGCACAGTGTGGTGGTGACTTATCCAGTGCTTGTTAGAGTAACCTTGTCTTTTCTAACTTTTCTCTACTTTTCTCCTTCTTTCTCTTTGCCTCTCTTACCATTAGATAAAGAGATACCCATTTGTTTGGCACCAACATTTAATCTCGTTTGGTTTTAATCTGGTCTTTGGGAATATTTTGAACCTTCAAAGTTCTTTCCTTTTTATACTCAGAGATTTCCTTTTCTTTGCCCTTCTGGGTGTAAATCAGATAGTAACAAAGTGTCATAATGCTCTCCACGGTTCCGTGAGGCGCCACAATGTCACAATGGACTTTTGGTTCCATGAACTTTGGTACTGTCAGCAACAGTCTCCTTGGCTCCGCAGTGTCACAATGGACCCTTGGCTCCGTGAGGTTCAGTAGCGTAACACGGACGCCTTGATTGCATGAGGTTGTGCAGTGTCACAATGATCTCCTTGGTTCTGCGGCCCTGCTGTGTAACAATGGGCCCCTTCCTTTGCTGATGGCTCTGCGTCCTGCCTGCCTCTGCCTTGGCACACAAAGCCTTGGGCTGCTCCAGACTCCTTCTGGGGGACACGTTGCACCACTGCACTGCCCTGGGAGAGAAATTCCTTTCTCCTTGTGTCCAGCCTGGACCTGCCCAGCTGCCCTTGGCATTAATTCTTTCTTTTGCCAGCTGGTCTCTACTAGGTAGAAAGGATCCACCATGTCTGAAACCACCCTTCAAGCCCACCCAGGACTCTCCTCCACTGTCCTCAGTCTCCACTCCACTGAGCACAGAGCTCCTTTGTCCCTCTGTAGTGATCATGTGCTCGAGGCCACGGGCACCTGGACAAGAAGGTCGGTTCTTTTCTACAGGAAGGAAACCACAGAACCCCAGTGTTTTGAAGGCAGATGAGAGGCAGCCACCAGAGGCCAAGGCAAGGCAGACGTGTCTGTCCTTGCAGCTTCTGTCTGAAAGCAACCCTTGGACATACGGGGAGTTTTGGAGGTGGAATTCCATTTCAGCTGTGGGTGCCTGGACGGGAATGACACTTCTTCTCCCCAGGAAGGAAAGGGCAGAGCCCCAGTGTTTCAAAGGCTGATTAGTGGTGCCTCAAGGAGGCCAAGGCCAGCCAGACCTGTTTGTCTTGGCAGCTTTTGTCTTGGAGCAATCCTTGGCTAGATGCAATTTGGGAGGCCAAATCCCAGTTTTGTCCGTGGACATCTGGCCCAGAAGGACAGTTCTTTTCCATTGGCAGCAAAGTGAGGAGGCCCAGTGTTTCAAAGGCAGATGAGAGCTGGCCCTCAGGAAGCCAAGGGAAGCTGGACATTCCTGGCAGCTTTTGTCGGGGAGCTATTCCTTGGAGATATGGAATTTCAGAGGTGGATTCCCAATTTTGGCCATGGATGGCTGGACTTGAAAGATGGTTTTTTCCATGGGAAGAGAAGCACAGCCCCCGCCTGTTTTGAAGGCAGATGCGAGGTGGCCCCTAAGAGGCCAAGGCCAGCCTGAGCTGTCTGTCCTGGCAGGTTTCACATGGGAACAATCCTCGGATAGAATCCAATTTGGAGGTAGAATCCTAATTTCAGCCATGGGTCCCTGGAGGAGAAGGACAGTGCTTTCGCACAGAAAGGAAAGCAAGGAACTCCAGCGTTTCAGGGCCAGAGGAGAAGCACCCCTCAACATGCCAAGCTCAGCTGGACCAGGCAGGTGGCCCCCAGGAGGCCAAGCCAACCACACCTGTTCCACGCTCTTTGCAGCCTTGGGGCCCTGCAGCATCACCATTTTGTTCCCCTGAGGCCCAGCAATAGCACAGTGGTCTCCTTGGCTCTACAGCGGCACAAAGGCCCCTTGCTTCCACGAGGCCTGGCTGTGTCACAATGGTTTCCTTGCTTCCATGGGGCTGCAGAATAACACAATGGCCCACTGGTTCCATGAGGTCACAGAGGGTCACAAGGGTCTCCATGATTCCATAAGGTGCTGCAGGGTCACAATGGCTCCTTGGTTCTATTGGGCTCCCCAGGATCACAATGGCCCCTTGGTTCCACAAGGCCTGGCTGTGGCACACTGGCCCTTTGCTTCCGTGAGACCTTGCAGTGTCACAATGGCCCCTTGCTTCTGTGAGGCCTGGCTGTGTCACAATGGCCCCTGGCTCCCATGAGGCCCTGTGATGTCACAATGGTCTCACTGGTTCCACGAGGCCCTGCAGTTCCACCATGGCCCTTCAGTGTCACAAGGCCTTGAAGTGTCATAATAGTCTCAGCGGGTTGCCCAGCTGCTTCACAATGGCCTCCTTGGTTCCATGATGCCCCGTAGCGTAACAACGGTATCCTTGCTTCCACACAGTCAGAATGGCCCCGTGGCCTCCTGGAGCCCCACAGTGTCACTACGATCCCCTTGATTCCACGAGGCCCTGCCGTGCTACAATGACCCCTTGCTTATACAAGGCCCTGCTGTGTCACAATGGCCCCTTGCTTCTGAAGTGTGCAAGAGCCTAATACTAAGAGAAAGGCGCCAAAAAACGCTTCGCCATTATCACTGCTCAACACCTGAAAGGCTTCAAAAGTGCTTCGTCATGATGGCTGCTTATCATAATCACTTTTGAACGCCTGGAAACTACGTGCCGTACGGGCCGTGCATAGCCCGCCTTGAGGCCCATAAAAAGGAAGGCAAAACTGGTGCAAAATGTGGAGGCAAAAGCAAAAGGTAGAATCCCCGCCCTTTGCCTTTCCCCCCACCACCACCATCGCCTGCCGTGAGGCACCCTGAGGCCTCCGGGAGCCGACGCCGCCCGCCTGGGGAGCACCCCCCAATCCTTCACCCCTGGACTGAAATCCCGAGGGAGTTGTGCAACCCCTAGCCCTGCTCCTTCGTCCCAGGCGGACCCAGGTTCAGCTGCAAGCATCGAGCCTGCATCTCGGAGGATGGGCCGCCGCTTTCCAGCCAAACTGCTCTAGACTTCAGAAGAGGCAGATAAGACGCTTCAAACAGCAGGGGAAAAAAGGCAAAAACTTCTCCACTTCCCCCACCCTGTCTCAGCAGCAACAAAGGTAGCACAGTGTGGTGGTGACTTATCCAGTGCTTGTTAGAGTAACCTTGTCTTTTCTAACTTTTCTCTACTTTTCTCCTTCTTTCTCTTTGCCTCTCTTACCATTAGATAAAGAGATACCCATTTGTTTGGCACCAACATTTAATCTCGTTTGGTTTTAATCTGGTCTTTGGGAATATTTTGAACCTTCAAAGTTCTTTCCTTTTTATACTCAGAGATTTCCTTTTCTTTGCCCTTCTGGGTGTAAATCAGATAGTAACAAAGTGTCATAATGCTCTCCACGGTTCCGTGAGGCGCCACAATGTCACAATGGACTTTTGGTTCCATGAACTTTGGTACTGTCAGCAACAGTCTCCTTGGCTCCGCAGTGTCACAATGGACCCTTGGCTCCGTGAGGTTCAGTAGCGTAACACGGACGCCTTGATTGCATGAGGTTGTGCAGTGTCACAATGATCTCCTTGGTTCTGCGGCCCTGCTGTGTAACAATGGGCCCCTTCCTTTGCTGATGGCTCTGCGTCCTGCCTGCCTCTGCCTTGGCACACAAAGCCTTGGGCTGCTCCAGACTCCTTCTGGGGGACACGTTGCACCACTGCACTGCCCTGGGAGAGAAATTCCTTTCTCCTTGTGTCCAGCCTGGACCTGCCCAGCTGCCCTTGGCATTAATTCTTTCTTTTGCCAGCTGGTCTCTACTAGCTAGAAAGGATCCACCATGTCTGAAACCACCCTTCAAGCCCACCCAGGACTCTCCTCCACTGTCCTCAGTCTCCACTCCACTGAGCACAGAGCTCCTTTGTCCCTCTGTAGTGATCATGTGCTCGAGGCCACGGGCACCTGGACAAGAAGGTCGGTTCTTTTCTACAGGAAGGAAACCACAGAACCCCAGTGTTTTGAAGGCAGATGAGAGGCAGCCACCAGAGGCCAAGGCAAGGCAGACGTGTCTGTCCTTGCAGCTTCTGTCTGAAAGCAACCCTTGGACATACGGGGAGTTTTGGAGGTGGAATTCCATTTCAGCTGTGGGTGCCTGGACGGGAATGACACTTCTTCTCCCCAGGAAGGAAAGGGCAGAGCCCCAGTGTTTCAAAGGCTGATTAGTGGTGCCTCAAGGAGGCCAAGGCCAGCCAGACCTGTTTGTCTTGGCAGCTTTTGTCTTGGAGCAATCCTTGGCTAGATGCAATTTGGGAGGCCAAATCCCAGTTTTGTCCGTGGACATCTGGCCCAGAAGGACAGTTCTTTTCCATTGGCAGCAAAGTGAGGAGGCCCAGTGTTTCAAAGGCAGATGAGAGCTGGCCCTCAGGAAGCCAAGGGAAGCTGGACATTCCTGGCAGCTTTTGTCGGGGAGCTATTCCTTGGAGATATGGAATTTCAGAGGTGGATTCCCAATTTTGGCCATGGATGGCTGGACTTGAAAGATGGTTTTTTCCATGGGAAGAGAAGCACAGCCCCCGCGTGTTTTGAAGGCAGATGCGAGGTGGCCCCTAAGAGGCCAAGGCCAGCCTGAGCTGTCTGTCCTGGCAGGTTTCACATGGGAACAATCCTCGGATAGAATCCAATTTGGAGGTAGAATCCTAATTTCAGCCATGGGTCCCTGGAGGAGAAGGACAGTGCTTTCGCACAGAAAGGAAAGCAAGGAACTCCAGCGTTTCAGGGCCAGAGGAGAAGCACCCCTCAACATGCCAAGCTCAGCTGGACCAGGCAGGTGGCCCCCAGGAGGCCAAGCCAACCACACCTGTTCCACGCTCTTTGCAGCCTTGGGGCCCTGCAGCATCACCATTTTGTTCCCCTGAGGCCCAGCAATAGCACAGTGGTCTCCTTGGCTCTACAGCGGCACAAAGGCCCCTTGCTTCCACGAGGCCTGGCTGTGTCACTATGGTTTCCTTGCTTCCATGGGGCTGCAGAATAACACAATGGCCCACTGGTTCCATGAGGTCACAGAGGGTCACAAGGGTCTCCATGATTCCATAAGGTGCTGCAGGGTCACAATGGCTCCTTGGTTCTATTGGGCTCCCCAGGATCACAATGGCCCCTTGGTTCCACAAGGCCTGGCTGTGGCACACTGGCCCTTTGCTTCCGTGAGACCTTGCAGTGTCACAATGGCCCCTTGCTTCTGTGAGGCCTGGCTGTGTCACAATGGCCCCTGGCTCCCATGAGGCCCTGTGATGTCACAATGGTCTCACTGGTTCCACGAGGCCCTGCAGTTCCACAATGGCCCTTCAGTGTCACAAGGCCTTGAAGTGTCATAATAGTCTCAGCGGGTTGCCCAGCTGCTTCACAATGGCCTCCTTGGTTCCATGATGCCCCGTAGCGTAACAACGGTATCCTTGCTTCCACACAGTCAGAATGGCCCCGTGGCCTCCTGGAGCCCCACAGTGTCACTACGATCCCCTTGATTCCACGAGGCCCTGCCGTGCTACAATGACCCCTTGCTTATACAAGGCCCTGCTGTGTCACAATGGCCCCTTGCTTCTGAAGTGTGCAAGAGCCTAATACTAAGAGAAAGGCGCCAAAAAACGCTTCGCCATTATCACTGCTCAACACCTGAAAGGCTTCAAAAGTGCTTCGTCATGATGGCTGCTTATCATAATCACTTTTGAACGCCTGGAAACTACGTGCCGTACGGGCCGTGCATAGCCCGCCTTGAGGCCCATAAAAAGGAAGGCAAAACTGGTGCAAAATGTGGAGGCAAAAGCAAAAGGTAGAATCCCCGCCCTTTGCCTTTCCCCCCACCACCACCATCGCCTGCCGTGAGGCACCCTGAGGCCTCCGGGAGCCGACGCCGCCCGCCTGGGGAGCACCCCCCAATCCTTCACCCCTGGACTGAAATCCCGAGGGAGTTGTGCAACCCCTAGCCCTGCTCCTTCGTCCCAGGCGGACCCAGGTTCAGCTGCAAGCATCGAGCCAGCATCTCGGAGGATGGGCCGCCGCTTTCCAGCCAAACTGCTCTAGACTTCAGAAGAGGCAGATAAGACGCTTCAAACAGCAGGGGAAAAAAGGCAAAAACTTCTCCACTTCCCCCACCCTGTCTCAGCAGCAACAAAGGTAGCACAGTGTGGTGGTGACTTATCCAGTGCTTGTTAGAGTAACCTTGTCTTTTCTAACTTTTCTCTACTTTTCTCCTTCTTTCTCTTTGCCTCTCTTACCATTAGATAAAGAGATACCCATTTGTTTGGCACCAACATTTAATCTCGTTTGGTTTTAATCTGGTCTTTGGGAATATTTTGAACCTTCAAAGTTCTTTCCTTTTTATACTCAGAGATTTCCTTTTCTTTGCCCTTCTGGGTGTAAATCAGATAGTAACAAAGTGTCATAATGCTCTCCACGGTTCCGTGAGGCGCCACAATGTCACAATGGACTTTTGGTTCCATGAACTTTGGTACTGTCAGCAACAGTCTCCTTGGCTCCGCAGTGTCACAATGGACCCTTGGCTCCGTGAGGTTCAGTAGCGTAACACGGACGCCTTGATTGCATGAGGTTGTGCAGTGTCACAATGATCTCCTTGGTTCTGCGGCCCTGCTGTGTAACAATGGGCCCCTTCCTTTGCTGATGGCTCTGCGTCCTGCCTGCCTCTGCCTTGGCACACAAAGCCTTGGGCTGCTCCAGACTCCTTCTGGGGGACACGTTGCACCACTGCACTGCCCTGGGAGAGAAATTCCTTTCTCCTTGTGTCCAGCCTGGACCTGCCCAGCTGCCCTTGGCATTAATTCTTTCTTTTGCCAGCTGGTCTCTACTAGGTAGAAAGGATCCACCATGTCTGAAACCACCCTTCAAGCCCACCCAGGACTCTCCTCCACTGTCCTCAGTCTCCACTCCACTGAGCACAGAGCTCCTTTGTCCCTCTGTAGTGATCATGTGCTCGAGGCCACGGGCACCTGGACAAGAAGGTCGGTTCTTTTCTACAGGAAGGAAACCACAGAACCCCAGTGTTTTGAAGGCAGATGAGAGGCAGCCACCAGAGGCCAAGGCAAGGCAGACGTGTCTGTCCTTGCAGCTTCTGTCTGAAAGCAACCCTTGGACATACGGGGAGTTTTGGAGGTGGAATTCCATTTCAGCTGTGGGTGCCTGGACGGGAATGACACTTCTTCTCCCCAGGAAGGAAAGGGCAGAGCCCCAGTGTTTCAAAGGCTGATTAGTGGTGCCTCAAGGAGGCCAAGGCCAGCCAGACCTGTTTGTCTTGGCAGCTTTTGTCTTGGAGCAATCCTTGGCTAGATGCAATTTGGGAGGCCAAATCCCAGTTTTGTCCGTGGACATCTGGCCCAGAAGGACAGTTCTTTTCCATTGGCAGCAAAGTGAGGAGGCCCAGTGTTTCAAAGGCAGATGAGAGCTGGCCCTCAGGAAGCCAAGGGAAGCTGGACATTCCTGGCAGCTTTTGTCGGGGAGCTATTCCTTGGAGATATGGAATTTCAGAGGTGGATTCCCAATTTTGGCCATGGATGGCTGGACTTGAAAGATGGTTTTTTCCATGGGAAGAGAAGCACAGCCCCCGCCTGTTTTGAAGGCAGATGCGAGGTGGCCCCTAAGAGGCCAAGGCCAGCCTGAGCTGTCTGTCCTGGCAGGTTTCACATGGGAACAATCCTCGGATAGAATCCAATTTGGAGGTAGAATCCTAATTTCAGCCATGGGTCCCTGGAGGAGAAGGACAGTGCTTTCGCACAGAAAGGAAAGCAAGGAACTCCAGCGTTTCAGGGCCAGAGGAGAAGCACCCCTCAACATGCCAAGCTCAGCTGGACCAGGCAGGTGGCCCCCAGGAGGCCAAGCCAACCACACCTGTTCCACGCTCTTTGCAGCCTTGGGGCCCTGCAGCATCACCATTTTGTTCCCCTGAGGCCCAGCAATAGCACAGTGGTCTCCTTGGCTCTACAGCGGCACAAAGGCCCCTTGCTTCCACGAGGCCTGGCTGTGTCACAATGGTTTCCTTGCTTCCATGGGGCTGCAGAATAACACAATGGCCCACTGGTTCCATGAGGTCACAGAGGGTCACAAGGGTCTCCATGATTCCATAAGGTGCTGCAGGGTCACAATGGCTCCTTGGTTCTATTGGGCTCCCCAGGATCACAATGGCCCCTTGGTTCCACAAGGCCTGGCTGTGGCACACTGGCCCTTTGCTTCCGTGAGACCTTGCAGTGTCACAATGGCCCCTTGCTTCTGTCAGGCCTGGCTGTGTCACAATGGCCCCTGGCTCCCATGAGGCCCTGTGATGTCACAATGGTCTCACTGGTTCCACGAGGCCCTGCAGTTCCACCATGGCCCTTCAGTGTCACAAGGCCTTGAAGTGTCATAATAGTCTCAGCGGGTTGCCCAGCTGCTTCACAATGGCCTCCTTGGTTCCATGATGCCCCGTAGCGTAACAACGGTATCCTTGCTTCCACACAGTCAGAATGGCCCCGTGGCCTCCTGGAGCCCCACAGTGTCACTACGATCCCCTTGATTCCACGAGGCCCTGCCGTGCTACAATGACCCCTTGCTTATACAAGGCCCTGCTGTGTCACAATGGCCCCTTGCTTCTGAAGTGTGCAAGAGCCTAATACTAAGAGAAAGGCGCCAAAAAACGCTTCGCCATTATCACTGCTCAACACCTGAAAGGCTTCAAAAGTGCTTCGTCATGATGGCTGCTTATCATAATCACTTTTGAACGCCTGGAAACTACGTGCCGTACGGGCCGTGCATAGCCCGCCTTGAGGCCCATAAAAAGGAAGGCAAAACTGGTGCAAAATGTGGAGGCAAAAGCAAAAGGTAGAATCCCCGCCCTTTGCCTTTCCCCCCACCACCACCATCGCCTGCCGTGAGGCACCCTGAGGCCTCCGGGAGCCGACGCCGCCCGCCTGGGGAGCACCCCCCAATCCTTCACCCCTGGACTGAAATCCCGAGGGAGTTGTGCAACCCCTAGCCCTGCTCCTTCGTCCCAGGCGGACCCAGGTTCAGCTGCAAGCATCGAGCCAGCATCTCGGAGGATGGGCCGCCGCTTTCCAGCCAAACTGCTCTAGACTTCAGAAGAGGCAGATAAGACGCTTCAAACAGCAGGGGAAAAAAGGCAAAAACTTCTCCACTTCCCCCACCCTGTCTCAGCAGCAACAAAGGTAGCACAGTGTGGTGGTGACTTATCCAGTGCTTGTTAGAGTAACCTTGTCTTTTCTAACTTTTCTCTACTTTTCTCCTTCTTTCTCTTTGCCTCTCTTACCATTAGATAAAGAGATACCCATTTGTTTGGCACCAACATTTAATCTCGTTTGGTTTTAATCTGGTCTTTGGGAATATTTTGAACCTTCAAAGTTCTTTCCTTTTTATACTCAGAGATTTCCTTTTCTTTGCCCTTCTGGGTGTAAATCAGATAGTAACAAAGTGTCATAATGCTCTCCACGGTTCCGTGAGGCGCCACAATGTCACAATGGACTTTTGGTTCCATGAACTTTGGTACTGTCAGCAACAGTCTCCTTGGCTCCGCAGTGTCACAATGGACCCTTGGCTCCGTGAGGTTCAGTAGCGTAACACGGACGCCTTGATTGCATGAGGTTGTGCAGTGTCACAATGATCTCCTTGGTTCTGCGGCCCTGCTGTGTAACAATGGGCCCCTTCCTTTGCTGATGGCTCTGCGTCCTGCCTGCCTCTGCCTTGGCACACAAAGCCTTGGGCTGCTCCAGACTCCTTCTGGGGGACACGTTGCACCACTCACTGCACTGCCCTGGGAGAGAAATTCCTTTCTCCTTGTGTCCAGCCTGGACCTGCCCAGCTGCCCTTGGCATTAATTCTTTCTTTTGCCAGCTGGTCTCTACTAGCTAGAAAGGATCCACCATGTCTGAAACCACCCTTCAAGCCCACCCAGGACTCTCCTCCACTGTCCTCAGTCTCCACTCCACTGAGCACAGAGCTCCTTTGTCCCTCTGTAGTGATCATGTGCTCGAGGCCACGGGCACCTGGACAAGAAGGTCGGTTCTTTTCTACAGGAAGGAAACCACAGAACCCCAGTGTTTTGAAGGCAGATGAGAGGCAGCCACCAGAGGCCAAGGCAAGGCAGACCTGTCTGTCCTTGCAGCTTCTGTCTGAAAGCAACCCTTGGACATACGGGGAGTTTTGGAGGTGGAATTCCATTTCAGCTGTGGGTGCCTGGACGGGAATGACACTTCTTCTCCCCAGGAAGGAAAGGGCAGAGCCCCAGTGTTTCAAAGGCTGATTAGTGGTGCCTCAAGGAGGCCAAGGCCAGCCAGACCTGTTTGTCTTGGCAGCTTTTGTCTTGGAGCAATCCTTGGCTAGATGCAATTTGGGGGGCCAAATCCCAGTTTTGTCCGTGGACATCTGGCCCAGAAGGACAGTTCTTTTCCATTGGCAGCAAAGTGAGGAGGCCCAGTGTTTCAAAGGCAGATGAGAGCTGGCCCTCAGGAAGCCAAGGGAAGCTGGACATTCCTGGCAGCTTTTGTCGGGGAGCTATTCCTTGGAGATATGGAATTTCAGAGGTGGATTCCCAATTTTGGCCATGGATGGCTGGACTTGAAAGATGGTTTTTTCCATGGGAAGAGAAGCACAGCCCCCGCGTGTTTTGAAGGCAGATGCGAGGTGGCCCCTAAGAGGCCAAGGCCAGCCTGAGCTGTCTGTCCTGGCAGGTTTCACATGGGAACAATCCTCGGATAGAATCCAATTTGGAGGTAGAATCCTAATTTCAGCCATGGGTCCCTGGAGGAGAAGGACAGTGCTTTCGCACAGAAAGGAAAGCAAGGAACTCCAGCGTTTCAGGGCCAGAGGAGAAGCACCCCTCAACATGCCAAGCTCAGCTGGACCAGGCAGGTGGCCCCCAGGAGGCCAAGCCAACCACACCTGTTCCACGCTCTTTGCAGCCTTGGGGCCCTGCAGCATCACCATTTTGTTCCCCTGAGGCCCAGCAATAGCACAGTGGTCTCCTTGGCTCTACAGCGGCACAAAGGCCCCTTGCTTCCACGAGGCCTGGCTGTGTCACAATGGTTTCCTTGGTTCCATGGGGCTGCAGAATAACACAATGGCCCACTGGTTCCATGAGGTCACAGAGGGTCACAAGGGTCTCCATGATTCCGTAAGGTGCTGCAGGGTCACAATGGCTCCTTGGTTCTATTGGGCTCCCCAGGATCACAATGGCCCCTTGGTTCCACAAGGCCTGGCTGTGGCACACTGGCCCTTTGCTTCCGTGAGACCTTGCAGTGTCACAATGGCCCCTTGCTTCTGTCAGGCCTGGCTGTGTCACAATGGCCCCTGGCTCCCATGAGGCCCTGTGATGTCACAATGGTCTCACTGGTTCCACGAGGCCCTGCAGTTCCACCATGGCCCTTCAGTGTCACAAGGCCTTGAAGTGTCATAATAGTCTCAGCGGGTTGCCCAGCTGCTTCACAATGGCCTCCTTGGTTCCATGATGCCCCGTAGCGTAACAACGGTATCCTTGCTTCCACACAGTCAGAATGGCCCCGTGGCCTCCTGGAGCCCCACAGTGTCACTACGATCCCCTTGATTCCACGAGGCCCTGCCGTGCTACAATGACCCCTTGCTTATACAAGGCCCTGCTGTGTCACAATGGCCCCTTGCTTCTGAAGCGTGCAAGAGCCTAATACTAAGAGAAAGGCGCCAAAAAACGCTTCGCCATTATCACTGCTCAACACCTGAAAGGCTTCAAAAGTGCTTCGTCATGATGGCTGCTTATCATAATCACTTTTGAACGCCTGGAAACTACGTGCCGTACGGGCCGTGCATAGCCCGCCTTGAGGCCCATAAAAAGGAAGGCAAAACTGGTGCAAAATGTGGAGGCAAAAGCAAAAGGTAGAATCCCCGCCCTTTGCCTTTCCCCCCACCACCACCATCGCCTGCCGTGAGGCACCCTGAGGCCTCCGGGAGCCGACGCCGCCCGCCTGGGGAGCACCCCCCAATCCTTCACCCCTGGACTGAAATCCCGAGGGAGTTGTGCAACCCCTAGCCCTGCTCCTTCGTCCCAGGCGGACCCAGGTTCAGCTGCAAGCATCGAGCCTGCATCTCGGAGGATGGGCCGCCGCTTTCCAGCCAAACTGCTCTAGACTTCAGAAGAGGCAGATAAGACGCTTCAAACAGCAGGGGAAAAAAGGCAAAAACTTCTCCACTTCCCCCACCCTGTCTCAGCAGCAACAAAGGTAGCACAGTGTGGTGGTGACTTATCCAGTGCTTGTTAGAGTAACCTTGTCTTTTCTAACTTTTCTCTACTTTTCTCCTTCTTTCTCTTTGCCTCTCTTACCATTAGATAAAGAGATACCCATTTGTTTGGCACCAACATTTAATCTCGTTTGGTTTTAATCTGGTCTTTGGGAATATTTTGAACCTTCAAAGTTCTTTCCTTTTTATACTCAGAGATTTCCTTTTCTTTGCCCTTCTGGGTGTAAATCAGATAGTAACAAAGTGTCATAATGCTCTCCACGGTTCCGTGAGGCGCCACAATGTCACAATGGACTTTTGGTTCCATGAACTTTGGTACTGTCAGCAACAGTCTCCTTGGCTCCGCAGTGTCACAATGGACCCTTGGCTCCGTGAGGTTCAGTAGCGTAACACGGACGCCTTGATTGCATGAGGTTGTGCAGTGTCACAATGATCTCCTTGGTTCTGCGGCCCTGCTGTGTAACAATGGGCCCCTTCCTTTGCTGATGGCTCTGCGTCCTGCCTGCCTCTGCCTTGGCACACAAAGCCTTGGGCTGCTCCAGACTCCTTCTGGGGGACACGTTGCACCACTCACTGCACTGCCCTGGGAGAGAAATTCCTTTCTCCTTGTGTCCAGCCTGGACCTGCCCAGCTGCCCTTGGCATTAATTCTTTCTTTTGCCAGCTGGTCTCTACTAGCTAGAAAGGATCCACCATGTCTGAAACCACCCTTCAAGCCCACCCAGGACTCTCCTCCACTGTCCTCAGTCTCCACTCCACTGAGCACAGAGCTCCTTTGTCCCTCTGTAGTGATCATGTGCTCGAGGCCACGGGCACCTGGACAAGAAGGTCGGTTCTTTTCTACAGGAAGGAAACCACAGAACCCCAGTGTTTTGAAGGCAGATGAGAGGCAGCCACCAGAGGCCAAGGCAAGGCAGACGTGTCTGTCCTTGCAGCTTCTGTCTGAAAGCAACCCTTGGACATACGGGGAGTTTTGGAGGTGGAATTCCATTTCAGCTGTGGGTGCCTGGACGGGAATGACACTTCTTCTCCCCAGGAAGGAAAGGGCAGAGCCCCAGTGTTTCAAAGGCTGATTAGTGGTGCCTCAAGGAGGCCAAGGCCAGCCAGACCTGTTTGTCTTGGCAGCTTTTGTCTTGGAGCAATCCTTGGCTAGATGCAATTTGGGGGGCCAAATCCCAGTTTTGTCTGTGGACATCTGGCCCAGAAGGACAGTTCTTTTCCATTGGCAGCAAAGTGAGGAGGCCCAGTGTTTCAAAGGCAGATGAGAGCTGGCCCTCAGGAAGCCAAGGGAAGCTGGACATTCCTGGCAGCTTTTGTCGGGGAGCTATTCCTTGGAGATATGGAATTTCAGAGGTGGATTCCCAATTTTGGCCATGGATGGCTGGACTTGAAAGATGGTTTTTTCCATGGGAAGAGAAGCACAGCCCCCGCCTGTTTTGAAGGCAGATGCGAGGTGGCCCCTAAGAGGCCAAGGCCAGCCTGAGCTGTCTGTCCTGGCAGGTTTCACATGGGAACAATCCTCGGATAGAATCCAATTTGGAGGTAGAATCCTAATTTCAGCCATGGGTCCCTGGAGGAGAAGGACAGTGCTTTCGCACAGAAAGGAAAGCAAGGAACTCCAGCGTTTCAGGGCCAGAGGAGAAGCACCCCTCAACATGCCAAGCTCAGCTGGACCAGGCAGGTGGCCCCCAGGAGGCCAAGCCAACCACACCTGTTCCACGCTCTTTGCAGCCTTGGGGCCCTGCAGCATCACCATTTTGTTCCCCTGAGGCCCAGCAATAGCACAGTGGTCTCCTTGGCTCTACAGCGGCACAAAGGCCCCTTGCTTCCACGAGGCCTGGCTGTGTCACTATGGTTTCCTTGCTTCCATGGGGCTGCAGAATAACACAATGGCCCACTGGTTCCATGAGGTCACAGAGGGTCACAAGGGTCTCCATGATTCCGTAAGGTGCTGCAGGGTCACAATGGCTCCTTGGTTCTATTGGGCTCCCCAGGATCACAATGGCCCCTTGGTTCCACAAGGCCTGGCTGTGGCACACTGGCCCTTTGCTTCCGTGAGACCTTGCAGTGTCACAATGGCCCCTTGCTTCTGTGAGGCCTGGCTGTGTCACAATGGCCCCTGGCTCCCATGAGGCCCTGTGATGTCACAATGGTCTCACTGGTTCCACGAGGCCCTGCAGTTCCACAATGGCCCTTCAGTGTCACAAGGCCTTGAAGTGTCATAATAGTCTCAGCGGGTTGCCCAGCTGCTTCACAATGGCCTCCTTGGTTCCATGATGCCCCGTAGCGTAACAACGGTATCCTTGCTTCCACACAGTCAGAATGGCCCCGTGGCCTCCTGGAGCCCCGCAGTGTCACTACGATCCCCTTGATTCCACGAGGCCCTGCCGTGCTACAATGACCCCTTGCTTATACAAGGCCCTGCTGTGTCACAATGGCCCCTTGCTTCTGAAGTGTGCAAGAGCCTAATACTAAGAGAAAGGCGCCAAAAAACGCTTCGCCATTATCACTGCTCAACACCTGAAAGGCTTCAAAAGTGCTTCGTCATGATGGCTGCTTATCATAATCACTTTTGAACGCCTGGAAACTACGTGCCGTACGGGCCGTGCATAGCCCGCCTTGAGGCCCATAAAAAGGAAGGCAAAACTGGTGCAAAATGTGGAGGCAAAAGCAAAAGGTAGAATCCCCGCCCTTTGCCTTTCCCCCCACCACCACCATCGCCTGCCGTGAGGCACCCTGAGGCCTCCGGGAGCCGACGCCGCCCGCCTGGGGAGCACCCCCCAATCCTTCACCCCTGGACTGAAATCCCGAGGGAGTTGTGCAACCCCTAGCCCTGCTCCTTCGTCCCAGGCGGACCCAGGTTCAGCTGCAAGCATCGAGCCTGCATCTCGGAGGATGGGCCGCCGCTTTCCAGCCAAACTGCTCTAGACTTCAGAAGAGGCAGATAAGACGCTTCAAACAGCAGGGGAAAAAAGGCAAAAACTTCTCCACTTCCCCCACCCTGTCTCAGCAGCAACAAAGGTAGCACAGTGTGGTGGTGACTTATCCAGTGCTTGTTAGAGTAACCTTGTCTTTTCTAACTTTTCTCTACTTTTCTCCTTCTTTCTCTTTGCCTCTCTTACCATTAGATAAAGAGATACCCATTTGTTTGGCACCAACATTTAATCTCGTTTGGTTTTAATCTGGTCTTTGGGAATATTTTGAACCTTCAAAGTTCTTTCCTTTTTATACTCAGAGATTTCCTTTTCTTTGCCCTTCTGGGTGTAAATCAGATAGTAACAAAGTGTCATAATGCTCTCCACGGTTCCGTGAGGCGCCACAATGTCACAATGGACTTTTGGTTCCATGAACTTTGGTACTGTCAGCAACAGTCTCCTTGGCTCCGCAGTGTCACAATGGACCCTTGGCTCCGTGAGGTTCAGTAGCGTAACACGGACGCCTTGATTGCATGAGGTTGTGCAGTGTCACAATGATCTCCTTGGTTCTGCGGCCCTGCTGTGTAACAATGGGCCCCTTCCTTTGCTGATGGCTCTGCGTCCTGCCTGCCTCTGCCTTGGCACACAAAGCCTTGGGCTGCTCCAGACTCCTTCTGGGGGACACGTTGCACCACTGCACTGCCCTGGGAGAGAAATTCCTTTCTCCTTGTGTCCAGCCTGGACCTGCCCAGCTGCCCTTGGCATTAATTCTTTCTTTTGCCAGCTGGTCTCTACTAGGTAGAAAGGATCCACCATGTCTGAAACCACCCTTCAAGCCCACCCAGGACTCTCCTCCACTGTCCTCAGTCTCCACTCCACTGAGCACAGAGCTCCTTTGTCCCTCTGTAGTGATCATGTGCTCGAGGCCACGGGCACCTGGACAAGAAGGTCGGTTCTTTTCTACAGGAAGGAAACCACAGAACCCCAGTGTTTTGAAGGCAGATGAGAGGCAGCCACCAGAGGCCAAGGCAAGGCAGACGTGTCTGTCCTTGCAGCTTCTGTCTGAAAGCAACCCTTGGACATACGGGGAGTTTTGGAGGTGGAATTCCATTTCAGCTGTGGGTGCCTGGACGGGAATGACACTTCTTCTCCCCAGGAAGGAAAGGGCAGAGCCCCAGTGTTTCAAAGGCTGATTAGTGGTGCCTCAAGGAGGCCAAGGCCAGCCAGACCTGTTTGTCTTGGCAGCTTTTGTCTTGGAGCAATCCTTGGCTAGATGCAATTTGGGAGGCCAAATCCCAGTTTTGTCCGTGGACATCTGGCCCAGAAGGACAGTTCTTTTCCATTGGCAGCAAAGTGAGGAGGCCCAGTGTTTCAAAGGCAGATGAGAGCTGGCCCTCAGGAAGCCAAGGGAAGCTGGACATTCCTGGCAGCTTTTGTCGGGGAGCTATTCCTTGGAGATATGGAATTTCAGAGGTGGATTCCCAATTTTGGCCATGGATGGCTGGACTTGAAAGATGGTTTTTTCCATGGGAAGAGAAGCACAGCCCCCGCCTGTTTTGAAGGCAGATGCGAGGTGGCCCCTAAGAGGCCAAGGCCAGCCTGAGCTGTCTGTCCTGGCAGGTTTCACATGGGAACAATCCTCGGATAGAATCCAATTTGGAGGTAGAATCCTAATTTCAGCCATGGGTCCCTGGAGGAGAAGGACAGTGCTTTCGCACAGAAAGGAAAGCAAGGAACTCCAGCGTTTCAGGGCCAGAGGAGAAGCACCCCTCAACATGCCAAGCTCAGCTGGACCAGGCAGGTGGCCCCCAGGAGGCCAAGCCAACCACACCTGTTCCACGCTCTTTGCAGCCTTGGGGCCCTGCAGCATCACCATTTTGTTCCCCTGAGGCCCAGCAATAGCACAGTGGTCTCCTTGGCTCTACAGCGGCACAAAGGCCCCTTGCTTCCACGAGGCCTGGCTGTGTCACAATGGTTTCCTTGCTTCCATGGGGCTGCAGAATAACACAATGGCCCACTGGTTCCATGAGGTCACAGAGGGTCACAAGGGTCTCCATGATTCCATAAGGTGCTGCAGGGTCACAATGGCTCCTTGGTTCTATTGGGCTCCCCAGGATCACAATGGCCCCTTGGTTCCACAAGGCCTGGCTGTGGCACACTGGCCCTTTGCTTCCGTGAGACCTTGCAGTGTCACAATGGCCCCTTGCTTCTGTCAGGCCTGGCTGTGTCACAATGGCCCCTGGCTCCCATGAGGCCCTGTGATGTCACAATGGTCTCACTGGTTCCACGAGGCCCTGCAGTTCCACCATGGCCCTTCAGTGTCACAAGGCCTTGAAGTGTCATAATAGTCTCAGCGGGTTGCCCAGCTGCTTCACAATGGCCTCCTTGGTTCCATGATGCCCCGTAGCGTAACAACGGTATCCTTGCTTCCACACAGTCAGAATGGCCCCGTGGCCTCCTGGAGCCCCACAGTGTCACTACGATCCCCTTGATTCCACGAGGCCCTGCCGTGCTACAATGACCCCTTGCTTATACAAGGCCCTGCTGTGTCACAATGGCCCCTTGCTTCTGAAGTGTGCAAGAGCCTAATACTAAGAGAAAGGCGCCAAAAAACGCTTCGCCATTATCACTGCTCAACACCTGAAAGGCTTCAAAAGTGCTTCGTCATGATGGCTGCTTATCATAATCACTTTTGAACGCCTGGAAACTACGTGCCGTACGGGCCGTGCATAGCCCGCCTTGAGGCCCATAAAAAGGAAGGCAAAACTGGTGCAAAATGTGGAGGCAAAAGCAAAAGGTAGAATCCCCGCCCTTTGCCTTTCCCCCCACCACCACCATCGCCTGCCGTGAGGCACCCTGAGGCCTCCGGGAGCCGACGCCGCCCGCCTGGGGAGCACCCCCCAATCCTTCACCCCTGGACTGAAATCCCGAGGGAGTTGTGCAACCCCTAGCCCTGCTCCTTCGTCCCAGGCGGACCCAGGTTCAGCTGCAAGCATCGAGCCAGCATCTCGGAGGATGGGCCGCCGCTTTCCAGCCAAACTGCTCTAGACTTCAGAAGAGGCAGATAAGACGCTTCAAACAGCAGGGGAAAAAAGGCAAAAACTTCTCCACTTCCCCCACCCTGTCTCAGCAGCAACAAAGGTAGCACAGTGTGGTGGTGACTTATCCAGTGCTTGTTAGAGTAACCTTGTCTTTTCTAACTTTTCTCTACTTTTCTCCTTCTTTCTCTTTGCCTCTCTTACCATTAGATAAAGAGATACCCATTTGTTTGGCACCAACATTTAATCTCGTTTGGTTTTAATCTGGTCTTTGGGAATATTTTGAACCTTCAAAGTTCTTTCCTTTTTATACTCAGAGATTTCCTTTTCTTTGCCCTTCTGGGTGTAAATCAGATAGTAACAAAGTGTCATAATGCTCTCCACGGTTCCGTGAGGCGCCACAATGTCACAATGGACTTTTGGTTCCATGAACTTTGGTACTGTCAGCAACAGTCTCCTTGGCTCCGCAGTGTCACAATGGACCCTTGGCTCCGTGAGGTTCAGTAGCGTAACACGGACGCCTTGATTGCATGAGGTTGTGCAGTGTCACAATGATCTCCTTGGTTCTGCGGCCCTGCTGTGTAACAATGGGCCCCTTCCTTTGCTGATGGCTCTGCGTCCTGCCTGCCTCTGCCTTGGCACACAAAGCCTTGGGCTGCTCCAGACTCCTTCTGGGGGACACGTTGCACCACTCACTGCACTGCCCTGGGAGAGAAATTCCTTTCTCCTTGTGTCCAGCCTGGACCTGCCCAGCTGCCCTTGGCATTAATTCTTTCTTTTGCCAGCTGGTCTCTACTAGCTAGAAAGGATCCACCATGTCTGAAACCACCCTTCAAGCCCACCCAGGACTCTCCTCCACTGTCCTCAGTCTCCACTCCACTGAGCACAGAGCTCCTTTGTCCCTCTGTAGTGATCATGTGCTCGAGGCCACGGGCACCTGGACAAGAAGGTCGGTTCTTTTCTACAGGAAGGAAACCACAGAACCCCAGTGTTTTGAAGGCAGATGAGAGGCAGCCACCAGAGGCCAAGGCAAGGCAGACCTGTCTGTCCTTGCAGCTTCTGTCTGAAAGCAACCCTTGGACATACGGGGAGTTTTGGAGGTGGAATTCCATTTCAGCTGTGGGTGCCTGGACGGGAATGACACTTCTTCTCCCCAGGAAGGAAAGGGCAGAGCCCCAGTGTTTCAAAGGCTGATTAGTGGTGCCTCAAGGAGGCCAAGGCCAGCCAGACCTGTTTGTCTTGGCAGCTTTTGTCTTGGAGCAATCCTTGGCTAGATGCAATTTGGGGGGCCAAATCCCAGTTTTGTCCGTGGACATCTGGCCCAGAAGGACAGTTCTTTTCCATTGGCAGCAAAGTGAGGAGGCCCAGTGTTTCAAAGGCAGATGAGAGCTGGCCCTCAGGAAGCCAAGGGAAGCTGGACATTCCTGGCAGCTTTTGTCGGGGAGCTATTCCTTGGAGATATGGAATTTCAGAGGTGGATTCCCAATTTTGGCCATGGATGGCTGGACTTGAAAGATGGTTTTTTCCATGGGAAGAGAAGCACAGCCCCCGCGTGTTTTGAAGGCAGATGCGAGGTGGCCCCTAAGAGGCCAAGGCCAGCCTGAGCTGTCTGTCCTGGCAGGTTTCACATGGGAACAATCCTCGGATAGAATCCAATTTGGAGGTAGAATCCTAATTTCAGCCATGGGTCCCTGGAGGAGAAGGACAGTGCTTTCGCACAGAAAGGAAAGCAAGGAACTCCAGCGTTTCAGGGCCAGAGGAGAAGCACCCCTCAACATGCCAAGCTCAGCTGGACCAGGCAGGTGGCCCCCAGGAGGCCAAGCCAACCACACCTGTTCCACGCTCTTTGCAGCCTTGGGGCCCTGCAGCATCACCATTTTGTTCCCCTGAGGCCCAGCAATAGCACAGTGGTCTCCTTGGCTCTACAGCGGCACAAAGGCCCCTTGCTTCCACGAGGCCTGGCTGTGTCACAATGGTTTCCTTGCTTCCATGGGGCTGCAGAATAACACAATGGCCCACTGGTTCCATGAGGTCACAGAGGGTCACAAGGGTCTCCATGATTCCGTAAGGTGCTGCAGGGTCACAATGGCTCCTTGGTTCTATTGGGCTCCCCAGGATCACAATGGCCCCTTGGTTCCACAAGGCCTGGCTGTGGCACACTGGCCCTTTGCTTCCGTGAGACCTTGCAGTGTCACAATGGCCCCTTGCTTCTGTCAGGCCTGGCTGTGTCACAATGGCCCCTGGCTCCCATGAGGCCCTGTGATGTCACAATGGTCTCACTGGTTCCACGAGGCCCTGCAGTTCCACCATGGCCCTTCAGTGTCACAAGGCCTTGAAGTGTCATAATAGTCTCAGCGGGTTGCCCAGCTGCTTCACAATGGCCTCCTTGGTTCCATGATGCCCCGTAGCGTAACAACGGTATCCTTGCTTCCACACAGTCAGAATGGCCCCGTGGCCTCCTGGAGCCCCACAGTGTCACTACGATCCCCTTGATTCCACGAGGCCCTGCCGTGCTACAATGACCCCTTGCTTATACAAGGCCCTGCTGTGTCACAATGGCCCCTTGCTTCTGAAGCGTGCAAGAGCCTAATACTAAGAGAAAGGCGCCAAAAAACGCTTCGCCATTATCACTGCTCAACACCTGAAAGGCTTCAAAAGTGCTTCGTCATGATGGCTGCTTATCATAATCACTTTTGAACGCCTGGAAACTACGTGCCGTACGGGCCGTGCATAGCCCGCCTTGAGGCCCATAAAAAGGAAGGCAAAACTGGTGCAAAATGTGGAGGCAAAAGCAAAAGGTAGAATCCCCGCCCTTTGCCTTTCCCCCCACCACCACCATCGCCTGCCGTGAGGCACCCTGAGGCCTCCGGGAGCCGACGCCGCCCGCCTGGGGAGCACCCCCCAATCCTTCACCCCTGGACTGAAATCCCGAGGGAGTTGTGCAACCCCTAGCCCTGCTCCTTCGTCCCAGGCGGACCCAGGTTCAGCTGCAAGCATCGAGCCTGCATCTCGGAGGATGGGCCGCCGCTTTCCAGCCAAACTGCTCTAGACTTCAGAAGAGGCAGATAAGACGCTTCAAACAGCAGGGGAAAAAAGGCAAAAACTTCTCCACTTCCCCCACCCTGTCTCAGCAGCAACAAAGGTAGCACAGTGTGGTGGTGACTTATCCAGTGCTTGTTAGAGTAACCTTGTCTTTTCTAACTTTTCTCTACTTTTCTCCTTCTTTCTCTTTGCCTCTCTTACCATTAGATAAAGAGATACCCATTTGTTTGGCACCAACATTTAATCTCGTTTGGTTTTAATCTGGTCTTTGGGAATATTTTGAACCTTCAAAGTTCTTTCCTTTTTATACTCAGAGATTTCCTTTTCTTTGCCCTTCTGGGTGTAAATCAGATAGTAACAAAGTGTCATAATGCTCTCCACGGTTCCGTGAGGCGCCACAATGTCACAATGGACTTTTGGTTCCATGAACTTTGGTACTGTCAGCAACAGTCTCCTTGGCTCCGCAGTGTCACAATGGACCCTTGGCTCCGTGAGGTTCAGTAGCGTAACACGGACGCCTTGATTGCATGAGGTTGTGCAGTGTCACAATGATCTCCTTGGTTCTGCGGCCCTGCTGTGTAACAATGGGCCCCTTCCTTTGCTGATGGCTCTGCGTCCTGCCTGCCTCTGCCTTGGCACACAAAGCCTTGGGCTGCTCCAGACTCCTTCTGGGGGACACGTTGCACCACTCACTGCACTGCCCTGGGAGAGAAATTCCTTTCTCCTTGTGTCCAGCCTGGACCTGCCCAGCTGCCCTTGGCATTAATTCTTTCTTTTGCCAGCTGGTCTCTACTAGCTAGAAAGGATCCACCATGTCTGAAACCACCCTTCAAGCCCACCCAGGACTCTCCTCCACTGTCCTCAGTCTCCACTCCACTGAGCACAGAGCTCCTTTGTCCCTCTGTAGTGATCATGTGCTCGAGGCCACGGGCACCTGGACAAGAAGGTCGGTTCTTTTCTACAGGAAGGAAACCACAGAACCCCAGTGTTTTGAAGGCAGATGAGAGGCAGCCACCAGAGGCCAAGGCAAGGCAGACGTGTCTGTCCTTGCAGCTTCTGTCTGAAAGCAACCCTTGGACATACGGGGAGTTTTGGAGGTGGAATTCCATTTCAGCTGTGGGTGCCTGGACGGGAATGACACTTCTTCTCCCCAGGAAGGAAAGGGCAGAGCCCCAGTGTTTCAAAGGCTGATTAGTGGTGCCTCAAGGAGGCCAAGGCCAGCCAGACCTGTTTGTCTTGGCAGCTTTTGTCTTGGAGCAATCCTTGGCTAGATGCAATTTGGGGGGCCAAATCCCAGTTTTGTCTGTGGACATCTGGCCCAGAAGGACAGTTCTTTTCCATTGGCAGCAAAGTGAGGAGGCCCAGTGTTTCAAAGGCAGATGAGAGCTGGCCCTCAGGAAGCCAAGGGAAGCTGGACATTCCTGGCAGCTTTTGTCGGGGAGCTATTCCTTGGAGATATGGAATTTCAGAGGTGGATTCCCAATTTTGGCCATGGATGGCTGGACTTGAAAGATGGTTTTTTCCATGGGAAGAGAAGCACAGCCCCCGCCTGTTTTGAAGGCAGATGCGAGGTGGCCCCTAAGAGGCCAAGGCCAGCCTGAGCTGTCTGTCCTGGCAGGTTTCACATGGGAACAATCCTCGGATAGAATCCAATTTGGAGGTAGAATCCTAATTTCAGCCATGGGTCCCTGGAGGAGAAGGACAGTGCTTTCGCACAGAAAGGAAAGCAAGGAACTCCAGCGTTTCAGGGCCAGAGGAGAAGCACCCCTCAACATGCCAAGCTCAGCTGGACCAGGCAGGTGGCCCCCAGGAGGCCAAGCCAACCACACCTGTTCCACGCTCTTTGCAGCCTTGGGGCCCTGCAGCATCACCATTTTGTTCCCCTGAGGCCCAGCAATAGCACAGTGGTCTCCTTGGCTCTACAGCGGCACAAAGGCCCCTTGCTTCCACGAGGCCTGGCTGTGTCACTATGGTTTCCTTGCTTCCATGGGGCTGCAGAATAACACAATGGCCCACTGGTTCCATGAGGTCACAGAGGGTCACAAGGGTCTCCATGATTCCGTAAGGTGCTGCAGGGTCACAATGGCTCCTTGGTTCTATTGGGCTCCCCAGGATCACAATGGCCCCTTGGTTCCACAAGGCCTGGCTGTGGCACACTGGCCCTTTGCTTCCGTGAGACCTTGCAGTGTCACAATGGCCCCTTGCTTCTGTCAGGCCTGGCTGTGTCACAATGGCCCCTGGCTCCCATGAGGCCCTGTGATGTCACAATGGTCTCACTGGTTCCACGAGGCCCTGCAGTTCCACAATGGCCCTTCAGTGTCACAAGGCCTTGAAGTGTCATAATAGTCTCAGCGGGTTGCCCAGCTGCTTCACAATGGCCTCCTTGGTTCCATGATGCCCCGTAGCGTAACAACGGTATCCTTGCTTCCACACAGTCAGAATGGCCCCGTGGCCTCCTGGAGCCCCGCAGTGTCACTACGATCCCCTTGATTCCACGAGGCCCTGCCGTGCTACAATGACCCCTTGCTTATACAAGGCCCTGCTGTGTCACAATGGCCCCTTGCTTCTGAAGTGTGCAAGAGCCTAATACTAAGAGAAAGGCGCCAAAAAACGCTTCGCCATTATCACTGCTCAACACCTGAAAGGCTTCAAAAGTGCTTCGTCATGATGGCTGCTTATCATAATCACTTTTGAACGCCTGGAAACTACGTGCCGTACGGGCCGTGCATAGCCCGCCTTGAGGCCCATAAAAAGGAAGGCAAAACTGGTGCAAAATGTGGAGGCAAAAGCAAAAGGTAGAATCCCCGCCCTTTGCCTTTCCCCCCACCACCACCATCGCCTGCCGTGAGGCACCCTGAGGCCTCCGGGAGCCGACGCCGCCCGCCTGGGGAGCACCCCCCAATCCTTCACCCCTGGACTGAAATCCCGAGGGAGTTGTGCAACCCCTAGCCCTGCTCCTTCGTCCCAGGCGGACCCAGGTTCAGCTGCAAGCATCGAGCCTGCATCTCGGAGGATGGGCCGCCGCTTTCCAGCCAAACTGCTCTAGACTTCAGAAGAGGCAGATAAGACGCTTCAAACAGCAGGGGAAAAAAGGCAAAAACTTCTCCACTTCCCCCACCCTGTCTCAGCAGCAACAAAGGTAGCACAGTGTGGTGGTGACTTATCCAGTGCTTGTTAGAGTAACCTTGTCTTTTCTAACTTTTCTCTACTTTTCTCCTTCTTTCTCTTTGCCTCTCTTACCATTAGATAAAGAGATACCCATTTGTTTGGCACCAACATTTAATCTCGTTTGGTTTTAATCTGGTCTTTGGGAATATTTTGAACCTTCAAAGTTCTTTCCTTTTTATACTCAGAGATTTCCTTTTCTTTGCCCTTCTGGGTGTAAATCAGATAGTAACAAAGTGTCATAATGCTCTCCACAGTTCCGTGAGGCGCCACAATGTCACAATGGACTTTTGGTTCCATGAACTTTGGTACTGTCAGCAACAGTCTCCTTGGCTCCGCAGTGTCACAATGGACCCTTGGCTCCGTGAGGTTCAGTAGCGTAACACGGACGCCTTGATTGCATGAGGTTGTGCAGTGTCACAATGATCTCCTTGGTTCTGCGGCCCTGCTGTGTAACAATGGGCCCCTTCCTTTGCTGATGGCTCTGCGTCCTGCCTGCCTCTGCCTTGGCACACAAAGCCTTGGGCTGCTCCAGACTCCTTCTGGGGGACACGTTGCACCACTCACTGCACTGCCCTGGGAGAGAAATTCCTTTCTCCTTGTGTCCAGCCTGGACCTGCCCAGCTGCCCTTGGCATTAATTCTTTCTTTTGCCAGCTGGTCTCTACTAGCTAGAAAGGATCCACCATGTCTGAAACCACCCTTCAAGCCCACCCAGGACTCTCCTCCACTGTCCTCAGTCTCCACTCCACTGAGCACAGAGCTCCTTTGTCCCTCTGTAGTGATCATGTGCTCGAGGCCACGGGCACCTGGACAAGAAGGTCGGTTCTTTTCTACAGGAAGGAAACCACAGAACCCCAGTGTTTTGAAGGCAGATGAGAGGCAGCCACCAGAGGCCAAGGCAAGGCAGACGTGTCTGTCCTTGCAGCTTCTGTCTGAAAGCAACCCTTGGACATACGGGGAGTTTTGGAGGTGGAATTCCATTTCAGCTGTGGGTGCCTGGACGGGAATGACACTTCTTCTCCCCAGGAAGGAAAGGGCAGAGCCCCAGTGTTTCAAAGGCTGATTAGTGGTGCCTCAAGGAGGCCAAGGCCAGCCAGACCTGTTTGTCTTGGCAGCTTTTGTCTTGGAGCAATCCTTGGCTAGATGCAATTTGGGGGGCCAAATCCCAGTTTTGTCCGTGGACATCTGGCCCAGAAGGACAGTTCTTTTCCATTGGCAGCAAAGTGAGGAGGCCCAGTGTTTCAAAGGCAGATGAGAGCTGGCCCTCAGGAAGCCAAGGGAAGCTGGACATTCCTGGCAGCTTTTGTCGGGGAGCTATTCCTTGGAGATATGGAATTTCAGAGGTGGATTCCCAATTTTGGCCATGGATGGCTGGACTTGAAAGATGGTTTTTTCCATGGGAAGAGAAGCACAGCCCCCGCGTGTTTTGAAGGCAGATGCGAGGTGGCCCCTAAGAGGCCAAGGCCAGCCTGAGCTGTCTGTCCTGGCAGGTTTCACATGGGAACAATCCTCGGATAGAATCCAATTTGGAGGTAGAATCCTAATTTCAGCCATGGGTCCCTGGAGGAGAAGGACAGTGCTTTCGCACAGAAAGGAAAGCAAGGAACTCCAGCGTTTCAGGGCCAGAGGAGAAGCACCCCTCAACATGCCAAGCTCAGCTGGACCAGGCAGGTGGCCCCCAGGAGGCCAAGCCAACCACACCTGTTCCACGCTCTTTGCAGCCTTGGGGCCCTGCAGCATCACCATTTTGTTCCCCTGAGGCCCAGCAATAGCACAGTGGTCTCCTTGGCTCTACAGCGGCACAAAGGCCCCTTGCTTCCACGAGGCCTGGCTGTGTCACAATGGTTTCCTTGCTTCCATGGGGCTGCAGAATAACACAATGGCCCACTGGTTCCATGAGGTCACAGAGGGTCACAAGGGTCTCCATGATTCCATAAGGTGCTGCAGGGTCACAATGGCTCCTTGGTTCTATTGGGCTCCCCAGGATCACAATGGCCCCTTGGTTCCACAAGGCCTGGCTGTGGCACACTGGCCCTTTGCTTCCGTGAGACCTTGCAGTGTCACAATGGCCCCTTGCTTCTGTCAGGCCTGGCTGTGTCACAATGGCCCCTGGCTCCCATGAGGCCCTGTGATGTCACAATGGTCTCACTGGTTCCACGAGGCCCTGCAGTTCCACAATGGCCCTTCAGTGTCACAAGGCCTTGAAGTGTCATAATAGTCTCAGCGGGTTGCCCAGCTGCTTCACAATGGCCTCCTTGGTTCCATGATGCCCCGTAGCGTAACAACGGTATCCTTGCTTCCACACAGTCAGAATGGCCCCGTGGCCTCCTGGAGCCCCACAGTGTCACTACGATCCCCTTGATTCCACGAGGCCCTGCCGTGCTACAATGACCCCTTGCTTATACAAGGCCCTGCTGTGTCACAATGGCCCCTTGCTTCTGAAGTGTGCAAGAGCCTAATACTAAGAGAAAGGCGCCAAAAAACGCTTCGCCATTATCACTGCTCAACACCTGAAAGGCTTCAAAAGTGCTTCGTCATGATGGCTGCTTATCATAATCACTTTTGAACGCCTGGAAACTACGTGCCGTACGGGCCGTGCATAGCCCGCCTTGAGGCCCATAAAAAGGAAGGCAAAACTGGTGCAAAATGTGGAGGCAAAAGCAAAAGGTAGAATCCCCGCCCTTTGCCTTTCCCCCCACCACCACCATCGCCTGCCGTGAGGCACCCTGAGGCCTCCGGGAGCCGACGCCGCCCGCCTGGGGAGCACCCCCCAATCCTTCACCCCTGGACTGAAATCCCGAGGGAGTTGTGCAACCCCTAGCCCTGCTCCTTCGTCCCAGGCGGACCCAGGTTCAGCTGCAAGCATCGAGCCTGCATCTCGGAGGATGGGCCGCCGCTTTCCAGCCAAACTGCTCTAGACTTCAGAAGAGGCAGATAAGACGCTTCAAACAGCAGGGGAAAAAAGGCAAAAACTTCTCCACTTCCCCCACCCTGTCTCAGCAGCAACAAAGGTAGCACAGTGTGGTGGTGACTTATCCAGTGCTTGTTAGAGTAACCTTGTCTTTTCTAACTTTTCTCTACTTTTCTCCTTCTTTCTCTTTGCCTCTCTTACCATTAGATAAAGAGATACCCATTTGTTTGGCACCAACATTTAATCTCGTTTGGTTTTAATCTGGTCTTTGGGAATATTTTGAACCTTCAAAGTTCTTTCCTTTTTATACTCAGAGATTTCCTTTTCTTTGCCCTTCTGGGTGTAAATCAGATAGTAACAAAGTGTCATAATGCTCTCCACGGTTCCGTGAGGCGCCACAATGTCACAATGGACTTTTGGTTCCATGAACTTTGGTACTGTCAGCAACAGTCTCCTTGGCTCCGCAGTGTCACAATGGACCCTTGGCTCCGTGAGGTTCAGTAGCGTAACACGGACGCCTTGATTGCATGAGGTTGTGCAGTGTCACAATGATCTCCTTGGTTCTGCGGCCCTGCTGTGTAACAATGGGCCCCTTCCTTTGCTGATGGCTCTGCGTCCTGCCTGCCTCTGCCTTGGCACACAAAGCCTTGGGCTGCTCCAGCCTCCTTCTGGGGGACACGTTGCACCACTGCACTGCCCTGGGAGAGAAATTCCTTTCTCCTTGTGTCCAGCCTGGACCTGCCCAGCTGCCCTTGGCATTAATTCTTTCTTTTGCCAGCTGGTCTCTACTAGCTAGAAAGGATCCACCATGTCTGAAACCACCCTTCAAGCCCACCCAGGACTCTCCTCCACTGTCCTCAGTCTCCACTCCACTGAGCACAGAGCTCCTTTGTCCCTCTGTAGTGATCATGTGCTCGAGGCCACGGGCACCTGGACAAGAAGGTCGGTTCTTTTCTACAGGAAGGAAACCACAGAACCCCAGTGTTTTGAAGGCAGATGAGAGGCAGCCACCAGAGGCCAAGGCAAGGCAGACCTGTCTGTCCTTGCAACTTCTGTCTGAAAGCAACCCTTGGACATACGGGGAGTTTTGGAGGTGGAATTCCATTTCAGCTGTGGGTGCCTGGACGGGAATGACACTTCTTCTCCCCAGGAAGGAAAGGGCAGAGCCCCAGTGTTTCAAAGGCTGATTAGTGGTGCCTCAAGGAGGCCAAGGCCAGCCAGACCTGTTTGTCTTGGCAGCTTTTGTCTTGGAGCAATCCTTGGCTAGATGCAATTTGGGGGGCCAAATCCCAGTTTTGTCCGTGGACATCTGGCCCAGAAGGACAGTTCTTTTCCATTGGCAGCAAAGTGAGGAGGCCCAGTGTTTCAAAGGCAGATGAGAGCTGGCCCTCAGGAAGCCAAGGGAAGCTGGACATTCCTGGCAGCTTTTGTCGGGGAGCTATTCCTTGGAGATATGGAATTTCAGAGGTGGATTCCCAATTTTGGCCATGGATGGCTGGACTTGAAAGATGGTTTTTTCCATGGGAAGAGAAGCACAGCCCCCGCGTGTTTTGAAGGCAGATGCGAGGTGGCCCCTAAGAGGCCAAGGCCAGCCTGAGCTGTCTGTCCTGGCAGGTTTCACATGGGAACAATCCTCGGATAGAATCCAATTTGGAGGTAGAATCCTAATTTCAGCCATGGGTCCCTGGAGGAGAAGGACAGTGCTTTCGCACAGAAAGGAAAGCAAGGAACTCCAGCGTTTCAGGGCCAGAGGAGAAGCACCCCTCAACATGCCAAGCTCAGCTGGACCAGGCAGGTGGCCCCCAGGAGGCCAAGCCAACCACACCTGTTCCACGCTCTTTGCAGCCTTGGGGCCCTGCAGCATCACCATTTTGTTCCCCTGAGGCCCAGCAATAGCACAGTGGTCTCCTTGGCTCTACAGCGGCACAAAGGCCCCTTGCTTCCACGAGGCCTGGCTGTGTCACAATGGTTTCCTTGCTTCCATGGGGCTGCAGAATAACACAATGGCCCACTGGTTCCATGAGGTCACAGAGGGTCACAAGGGTCTCCATGATTCCGTAAGGTGCTGCAGGGTCACAATGGCTCCTTGGTTCTATTGGGCTCCCCAGGATCACAATGGCCCCTTGGTTCCACAAGGCCTGGCTGTGGCACACTGGCCCTTTGCTTCCGTGAGACCTTGCAGTGTCACAATGGCCCCTTGCTTCTGTCAGGCCTGGCTGTGTCACAATGGCCCCTGGCTCCCATGAGGCCCTGTGATGTCACAATGGTCTCACTGGTTCCACGAGGCCCTGCAGTTCCACCATGGCCCTTCAGTGTCACAAGGCCTTGAAGTGTCATAATAGTCTCAGCGGGTTGCCCAGCTGCTTCACAATGGCCTCCTTGGTTCCATGATGCCCCGTAGCGTAACAACGGTATCCTTGCTTCCACACAGTCAGAATGGCCCCGTGGCCTCCTGGAGCCCCGCAGTGTCACTACGATCCCCTTGATTCCACGAGGCCCTGCCGTGCTACAATGACCCCTTGCTTATACAAGGCCCTGCTGTGTCACAATGGCCCCTTGCTTCTGAAGTGTGCAAGAGCCTAATACTAAGAGAAAGGCGCCAAAAAACGCTTCGCCATTATCACTGCTCAACACCTGAAAGGCTTCAAAAGTGCTTCGTCATGATGGCTGCTTATCATAATCACTTTTGAACGCCTGGAAACTACGTGCCGTACGGGCCGTGCATAGCCCGCCTTGAGGCCCATAAAAAGGAAGGCAAAACTGGTGCAAAATGTGGAGGCAAAAGCAAAAGGTAGAATCCCCGCCCTTTGCCTTTCCCCCCACCACCACCATCGCCTGCCGTGAGGCACCCTGAGGCCTCCGGGAGCCGACGCCGCCCGCCTGGGGAGCACCCCCCAATCCTTCACCCCTGGACTGAAATCCCGAGGGAGTTGTGCAACCCCTAGCCCTGCTCCTTCGTCCCAGGCGGACCCAGGTTCAGCTGCAAGCATCGAGCCTGCATCTCGGAGGATGGGCCGCCGCTTTCCAGCCAAACTGCTCTAGACTTCAGAAGAGGCAGATAAGACGCTTCAAACAGCAGGGGAAAAAAGGCAAAAACTTCTCCACTTCCCCCACCCTGTCTCAGCAGCAACAAAGGTAGCACAGTGTGGTGGTGACTTATCCAGTGCTTGTTAGAGTAACCTTGTCTTTTCTAACTTTTCTCTACTTTTCTCCTTCTTTCTCTTTGCCTCTCTTACCATTAGATAAAGAGATACCCATTTGTTTGGCACCAACATTTAATCTCGTTTGGTTTTAATCTGGTCTTTGGGAATATTTTGAACCTTCAAAGTTCTTTCCTTTTTATACTCAGAGATTTCCTTTTCTTTGCCCTTCTGGGTGTAAATCAGATAGTAACAAAGTGTCATAATGCTCTCCACAGTTCCGTGAGGCGCCACAATGTCACAATGGACTTTTGGTTCCATGAACTTTGGTACTGTCAGCAACAGTCTCCTTGGCTCCGCAGTGTCACAATGGACCCTTGGCTCCGTGAGGTTCAGTAGCGTAACACGGACGCCTTGATTGCATGAGGTTGTGCAGTGTCACAATGATCTCCTTGGTTCTGCGGCCCTGCTGTGTAACAATGGGCCCCTTCCTTTGCTGATGGCTCTGCGTCCTGCCTGCCTCTGCCTTGGCACACAAAGCCTTGGGCTGCTCCAGACTCCTTCTGGGGGACACGTTGCACCACTCACTGCACTGCCCTGGGAGAGAAATTCCTTTCTCCTTGTGTCCAGCCTGGACCTGCCCAGCTGCCCTTGGCATTAATTCTTTCTTTTGCCAGCTGGTCTCTACTAGCTAGAAAGGATCCACCATGTCTGAAACCACCCTTCAAGCCCACCCAGGACTCTCCTCCACTGTCCTCAGTCTCCACTCCACTGAGCACAGAGCTCCTTTGTCCCTCTGTAGTGATCATGTGCTCGAGGCCACGGGCACCTGGACAAGAAGGTCGGTTCTTTTCTACAGGAAGGAAACCACAGAACCCCAGTGTTTTGAAGGCAGATGAGAGGCAGCCACCAGAGGCCAAGGCAAGGCAGACGTGTCTGTCCTTGCAGCTTCTGTCTGAAAGCAACCCTTGGACATACGGGGAGTTTTGGAGGTGGAATTCCATTTCAGCTGTGGGTGCCTGGACGGGAATGACACTTCTTCTCCCCAGGAAGGAAAGGGCAGAGCCCCAGTGTTTCAAAGGCTGATTAGTGGTGCCTCAAGGAGGCCAAGGCCAGCCAGACCTGTTTGTCTTGGCAGCTTTTGTCTTGGAGCAATCCTTGGCTAGATGCAATTTGGGGGGCCAAATCCCAGTTTTGTCCGTGGACATCTGGCCCAGAAGGACAGTTCTTTTCCATTGGCAGCAAAGTGAGGAGGCCCAGTGTTTCAAAGGCAGATGAGAGCTGGCCCTCAGGAAGCCAAGGGAAGCTGGACATTCCTGGCAGCTTTTGTCGGGGAGCTATTCCTTGGAGATATGGAATTTCAGAGGTGGATTCCCAATTTTGGCCATGGATGGCTGGACTTGAAAGATGGTTTTTTCCATGGGAAGAGAAGCACAGCCCCCGCGTGTTTTGAAGGCAGATGCGAGGTGGCCCCTAAGAGGCCAAGGCCAGCCTGAGCTGTCTGTCCTGGCAGGTTTCACATGGGAACAATCCTCGGATAGAATCCAATTTGGAGGTAGAATCCTAATTTCAGCCATGGGTCCCTGGAGGAGAAGGACAGTGCTTTCGCACAGAAAGGAAAGCAAGGAACTCCAGCGTTTCAGGGCCAGAGGAGAAGCACCCCTCAACATGCCAAGCTCAGCTGGACCAGGCAGGTGGCCCCCAGGAGGCCAAGCCAACCACACCTGTTCCACGCTCTTTGCAGCCTTGGGGCCCTGCAGCATCACCATTTTGTTCCCCTGAGGCCCAGCAATAGCACAGTGGTCTCCTTGGCTCTACAGCGGCACAAAGGCCCCTTGCTTCCACGAGGCCTGGCTGTGTCACAATGGTTTCCTTGCTTCCATGGGGCTGCAGAATAACACAATGGCCCACTGGTTCCATGAGGTCACAGAGGGTCACAAGGGTCTCCATGATTCCATAAGGTGCTGCAGGGTCACAATGGCTCCTTGGTTCTATTGGGCTCCCCAGGATCACAATGGCCCCTTGGTTCCACAAGGCCTGGCTGTGGCACACTGGCCCTTTGCTTCCGTGAGACCTTGCAGTGTCACAATGGCCCCTTGCTTCTGTCAGGCCTGGCTGTGTCACAATGGCCCCTGGCTCCCATGAGGCCCTGTGATGTCACAATGGTCTCACTGGTTCCACGAGGCCCTGCAGTTCCACAATGGCCCTTCAGTGTCACAAGGCCTTGAAGTGTCATAATAGTCTCAGCGGGTTGCCCAGCTGCTTCACAATGGCCTCCTTGGTTCCATGATGCCCCGTAGCGTAACAACGGTATCCTTGCTTCCACACAGTCAGAATGGCCCCGTGGCCTCCTGGAGCCCCACAGTGTCACTACGATCCCCTTGATTCCACGAGGCCCTGCCGTGCTACAATGACCCCTTGCTTATACAAGGCCCTGCTGTGTCACAATGGCCCCTTGCTTCTGAAGTGTGCAAGAGCCTAATACTAAGAGAAAGGCGCCAAAAAACGCTTCGCCATTATCACTGCTCAACACCTGAAAGGCTTCAAAAGTGCTTCGTCATGATGGCTGCTTATCATAATCACTTTTGAACGCCTGGAAACTACGTGCCGTACGGGCCGTGCATAGCCCGCCTTGAGGCCCATAAAAAGGAAGGCAAAACTGGTGCAAAATGTGGAGGCAAAAGCAAAAGGTAGAATCCCCGCCCTTTGCCTTTCCCCCCACCACCACCATCGCCTGCCGTGAGGCACCCTGAGGCCTCCGGGAGCCGACGCCGCCCGCCTGGGGAGCACCCCCCAATCCTTCACCCCTGGACTGAAATCCCGAGGGAGTTGTGCAACCCCTAGCCCTGCTCCTTCGTCCCAGGCGGACCCAGGTTCAGCTGCAAGCATCGAGCCTGCATCTCGGAGGATGGGCCGCCGCTTTCCAGCCAAACTGCTCTAGACTTCAGAAGAGGCAGATAAGACGCTTCAAACAGCAGGGGAAAAAAGGCAAAAACTTCTCCACTTCCCCCACCCTGTCTCAGCAGCAACAAAGGTAGCACAGTGTGGTGGTGACTTATCCAGTGCTTGTTAGAGTAACCTTGTCTTTTCTAACTTTTCTCTACTTTTCTCCTTCTTTCTCTTTGCCTCTCTTACCATTAGATAAAGAGATACCCATTTGTTTGGCACCAACATTTAATCTCGTTTGGTTTTAATCTGGTCTTTGGGAATATTTTGAACCTTCAAAGTTCTTTCCTTTTTATACTCAGAGATTTCCTTTTCTTTGCCCTTCTGGGTGTAAATCAGATAGTAACAAAGTGTCATAATGCTCTCCACGGTTCCGTGAGGCGCCACAATGTCACAATGGACTTTTGGTTCCATGAACTTTGGTACTGTCAGCAACAGTCTCCTTGGCTCCGCAGTGTCACAATGGACCCTTGGCTCCGTGAGGTTCAGTAGCGTAACACGGACGCCTTGATTGCATGAGGTTGTGCAGTGTCACAATGATCTCCTTGGTTCTGCGGCCCTGCTGTGTAACAATGGGCCCCTTCCTTTGCTGATGGCTCTGCGTCCTGCCTGCCTCTGCCTTGGCACACAAAGCCTTGGGCTGCTCCAGCCTCCTTCTGGGGGACACGTTGCACCACTGCACTGCCCTGGGAGAGAAATTCCTTTCTCCTTGTGTCCAGCCTGGACCTGCCCAGCTGCCCTTGGCATTAATTCTTTCTTTTGCCAGCTGGTCTCTACTAGCTAGAAAGGATCCACCATGTCTGAAACCACCCTTCAAGCCCACCCAGGACTCTCCTCCACTGTCCTCAGTCTCCACTCCACTGAGCACAGAGCTCCTTTGTCCCTCTGTAGTGATCATGTGCTCGAGGCCACGGGCACCTGGACAAGAAGGTCGGTTCTTTTCTACAGGAAGGAAACCACAGAACCCCAGTGTTTTGAAGGCAGATGAGAGGCAGCCACCAGAGGCCAAGGCAAGGCAGACCTGTCTGTCCTTGCAACTTCTGTCTGAAAGCAACCCTTGGACATACGGGGAGTTTTGGAGGTGGAATTCCATTTCAGCTGTGGGTGCCTGGACGGGAATGACACTTCTTCTCCCCAGGAAGGAAAGGGCAGAGCCCCAGTGTTTCAAAGGCTGATTAGTGGTGCCTCAAGGAGGCCAAGGCCAGCCAGACCTGTTTGTCTTGGCAGCTTTTGTCTTGGAGCAATCCTTGGCTAGATGCAATTTGGGGGGCCAAATCCCAGTTTTGTCCGTGGACATCTGGCCCAGAAGGACAGTTCTTTTCCATTGGCAGCAAAGTGAGGAGGCCCAGTGTTTCAAAGGCAGATGAGAGCTGGCCCTCAGGAAGCCAAGGGAAGCTGGACATTCCTGGCAGCTTTTGTCGGGGAGCTATTCCTTGGAGATATGGAATTTCAGAGGTGGATTCCCAATTTTGGCCATGGATGGCTGGACTTGAAAGATGGTTTTTTCCATGGGAAGAGAAGCACAGCCCCCGCGTGTTTTGAAGGCAGATGCGAGGTGGCCCCTAAGAGGCCAAGGCCAGCCTGAGCTGTCTGTCCTGGCAGGTTTCACATGGGAACAATCCTCGGATAGAATCCAATTTGGAGGTAGAATCCTAATTTCAGCCATGGGTCCCTGGAGGAGAAGGACAGTGCTTTCGCACAGAAAGGAAAGCAAGGAACTCCAGCGTTTCAGGGCCAGAGGAGAAGCACCCCTCAACATGCCAAGCTCAGCTGGACCAGGCAGGTGGCCCCCAGGAGGCCAAGCCAACCACACCTGTTCCACGCTCTTTGCAGCCTTGGGGCCCTGCAGCATCACCATTTTGTTCCCCTGAGGCCCAGCAATAGCACAGTGGTCTCCTTGGCTCTACAGCGGCACAAAGGCCCCTTGCTTCCACGAGGCCTGGCTGTGTCACAATGGTTTCCTTGCTTCCATGGGGCTGCAGAATAACACAATGGCCCACTGGTTCCATGAGGTCACAGAGGGTCACAAGGGTCTCCATGATTCCGTAAGGTGCTGCAGGGTCACAATGGCTCCTTGGTTCTATTGGGCTCCCCAGGATCACAATGGCCCCTTGGTTCCACAAGGCCTGGCTGTGGCACACTGGCCCTTTGCTTCCGTGAGACCTTGCAGTGTCACAATGGCCCCTTGCTTCTGTCAGGCCTGGCTGTGTCACAATGGCCCCTGGCTCCCATGAGGCCCTGTGATGTCACAATGGTCTCACTGGTTCCACGAGGCCCTGCAGTTCCACCATGGCCCTTCAGTGTCACAAGGCCTTGAAGTGTCATAATAGTCTCAGCGGGTTGCCCAGCTGCTTCACAATGGCCTCCTTGGTTCCATGATGCCCCGTAGCGTAACAACGGTATCCTTGCTTCCACACAGTCAGAATGGCCCCGTGGCCTCCTGGAGCCCCACAGTGTCACTACGATCCCCTTGATTCCACGAGGCCCTGCCGTGCTACAATGACCCCTTGCTTATACAAGGCCCTGCTGTGTCACAATGGCCCCTTGCTTCTGAAGCGTGCAAGAGCCTAATACTAAGAGAAAGGCGCCAAAAAACGCTTCGCCATTATCACTGCTCAACACCTGAAAGGCTTCAAAAGTGCTTCGTCACGATGGCTGCTTATCATAATCACTTTTGAACGCCTGGAAACTACGTGCCGTACGGGCCGTGCATAGCCCGCCTTGAGGCCCATAAAAAGGAAGGCAAAACTGGTGCAAAATGTGGAGGCAAAAGCAAAAGGTAGAATCCCCGCCCTTTGCCTTTCCCCCCACCACCACCATCGCCTGCCGTGAGGCACCCTGAGGCCTCCGGGAGCCGACGCCGCCCGCCTGGGGAGCACCCCCCAATCCTTCACCCCTGGACTGAAATCCCGAGGGAGTTGTGCAACCCCTAGCCCTGCTCCTTCGTCCCAGGCGGACCCAGGTTCAGCTGCAAGCATCGAGCCTGCATCTCGGAGGATGGGCCGCCGCTTTCCAGCCAAACTGCTCTAGACTTCAGAAGAGGCAGATAAGACGCTTCAAACAGCAGGGGAAAAAAGGCAAAAACTTCTCCACTTCCCCCACCCTGTCTCAGCAGCAACAAAGGTAGCACAGTGTGGTGGTGACTTATCCAGTGCTTGTTAGAGTAACCTTGTCTTTTCTAACTTTTCTCTACTTTTCTCCTTCTTTCTCTTTGCCTCTCTTACCATTAGATAAAGAGATACCCATTTGTTTGGCACCAACATTTAATCTCGTTTGGTTTTAATCTGGTCTTTGGGAATATTTTGAACCTTCAAAGTTCTTTCCTTTTTATACTCAGAGATTTCCTTTTCTTTGCCCTTCTGGGTGTAAATCAGATAGTAACAAAGTGTCATAATGCTCTCCACGGTTCCGTGAGGCGCCACAATGTCACAATGGACTTTTGGTTCCATGAACTTTGGTACTGTCAGCAACAGTCTCCTTGGCTCCGCAGTGTCACAATGGACCCTTGGCTCCGTGAGGTTCAGTAGCGTAACACGGACGCCTTGATTGCATGAGGTTGTGCAGTGTCACAATGATCTCCTTGGTTCTGCGGCCCTGCTGTGTAACAATGGGCCCCTTCCTTTGCTGATGGCTCTGCGTCCTGCCTGCCTCTGCCTTGGCACACAAAGCCTTGGGCTGCTCCAGACTCCTTCTGGGGGACACGTTGCACCACTCACTGCACTGCCCTGGGAGAGAAATTCCTTTCTCCTTGTGTCCAGCCTGGACCTGCCCAGCTGCCCTTGGCATTAATTCTTTCTTTTGCCAGCTGGTCTCTACTAGCTAGAAAGGATCCACCATGTCTGAAACCACCCTTCAAGCCCACCCAGGACTCTCCTCCACTGTCCTCAGTCTCCACTCCACTGAGCACAGAGCTCCTTTGTCCCTCTGTAGTGATCATGTGCTCGAGGCCACGGGCACCTGGACAAGAAGGTCGGTTCTTTTCTACAGGAAGGAAACCACAGAACCCCAGTGTTTTGAAGGCAGATGAGAGGCAGCCACCAGAGGCCAAGGCAAGGCAGACGTGTCTGTCCTTGCAGCTTCTGTCTGAAAGCAACCCTTGGACATACGGGGAGTTTTGGAGGTGGAATTCCATTTCAGCTGTGGGTGCCTGGACGGGAATGACACTTCTTCTCCCCAGGAAGGAAAGGGCAGAGCCCCAGTGTTTCAAAGGCTGATTAGTGGTGCCTCAAGGAGGCCAAGGCCAGCCAGACCTGTTTGTCTTGGCAGCTTTTGTCTTGGAGCAATCCTTGGCTAGATGCAATTTGGGGGGCCAAATCCCAGTTTTGTCTGTGGACATCTGGCCCAGAAGGACAGTTCTTTTCCATTGGCAGCAAAGTGAGGAGGCCCAGTGTTTCAAAGGCAGATGAGAGCTGGCCCTCAGGAAGCCAAGGGAAGCTGGACATTCCTGGCAGCTTTTGTCGGGGAGCTATTCCTTGGAGATATGGAATTTCAGAGGTGGATTCCCAATTTTGGCCATGGATGGCTGGACTTGAAAGATGGTTTTTTCCATGGGAAGAGAAGCACAGCCCCCGCGTGTTTTGAAGGCAGATGCGAGGTGGCCCCTAAGAGGCCAAGGCCAGCCTGAGCTGTCTGTCCTGGCAGGTTTCACATGGGAACAATCCTCGGATAGAATCCAATTTGGAGGTAGAATCCTAATTTCAGCCATGGGTCCCTGGAGGAGAAGGACAGTGCTTTCGCACAGAAAGGAAAGCAAGGAACTCCAGCGTTTCAGGGCCAGAGGAGAAGCACCCCTCAACATGCCAAGCTCAGCTGGACCAGGCAGGTGGCCCCCAGGAGGCCAAGCCAACCACACCTGTTCCACGCTCTTTGCAGCCTTGGGGCCCTGCAGCATCACCATTTTGTTCCCCTGAGGCCCAGCAATAGCACAGTGGTCTCCTTGGCTCTACAGCGGCACAAAGGCCCCTTGCTTCCACGAGGCCTGGCTGTGTCACTATGGTTTCCTTGCTTCCATGGGGCTGCAGAATAACACAATGGCCCACTGGTTCCATGAGGTCACAGAGGGTCACAAGGGTCTCCATGATTCCGTAAGGTGCTGCAGGGTCACAATGGCTCCTTGGTTCTATTGGGCTCCCCAGGATCACAATGGCCCCTTGGTTCCACAAGGCCTGGCTGTGGCACACTGGCCCTTTGCTTCCGTGAGACCTTGCAGTGTCACAATGGCCCCTTGCTTCTGTCAGGCCTGGCTGTGTCACAATGGCCCCTGGCTCCCATGAGGCCCTGTGATGTCACAATGGTCTCACTGGTTCCACGAGGCCCTGCAGTTCCACAATGGCCCTTCAGTGTCACAAGGCCTTGAAGTGTCATAATAGTCTCAGCGGGTTGCCCAGCTGCTTCACAATGGCCTCCTTGGTTCCATGATGCCCCGTAGCGTAACAACGGTATCCTTGCTTCCACACAGTCAGAATGGCCCCGTGGCCTCCTGGAGCCCCGCAGTGTCACTACGATCCCCTTGATTCCACGAGGCCCTGCCGTGCTACAATGACCCCTTGCTTATACAAGGCCCTGCTGTGTCACAATGGCCCCTTGCTTCTGAAGTGTGCAAGAGCCTAATACTAAGAGAAAGGCGCCAAAAAACGCTTCGCCATTATCACTGCTCAACACCTGAAAGGCTTCAAAAGTGCTTCGTCATGATGGCTGCTTATCATAATCACTTTTGAACGCCTGGAAACTACGTGCCGTACGGGCCGTGCATAGCCCGCCTTGAGGCCCATAAAAAGGAAGGCAAAACTGGTGCAAAATGTGGAGGCAAAAGCAAAAGGTAGAATCCCCGCCCTTTGCCTTTCCCCCCACCACCACCATCGCCTGCCGTGAGGCACCCTGAGGCCTCCGGGAGCCGACGCCGCCCGCCTGGGGAGCACCCCCCAATCCTTCACCCCTGGACTGAAATCCCGAGGGAGTTGTGCAACCCCTAGCCCTGCTCCTTCGTCCCAGGCGGACCCAGGTTCAGCTGCAAGCATCGAGCCTGCATCTCGGAGGATGGGCCGCCGCTTTCCAGCCAAACTGCTCTAGACTTCAGAAGAGGCAGATAAGACGCTTCAAACAGCAGGGGAAAAAAGGCAAAAACTTCTCCACTTCCCCCACCCTGTCTCAGCAGCAACAAAGGTAGCACAGTGTGGTGGTGACTTATCCAGTGCTTGTTAGAGTAACCTTGTCTTTTCTAACTTTTCTCTACTTTTCTCCTTCTTTCTCTTTGCCTCTCTTACCATTAGATAAAGAGATACCCATTTGTTTGGCACCAACATTTAATCTCGTTTGGTTTTAATCTGGTCTTTGGGAATATTTTGAACCTTCAAAGTTCTTTCCTTTTTATACTCAGAGATTTCCTTTTCTTTGCCCTTCTGGGTGTAAATCAGATAGTAACAAAGTGTCATAATGCTCTCCACAGTTCCGTGAGGCGCCACAATGTCACAATGGACTTTTGGTTCCATGAACTTTGGTACTGTCAGCAACAGTCTCCTTGGCTCCGCAGTGTCACAATGGACCCTTGGCTCCGTGAGGTTCAGTAGCGTAACACGGACGCCTTGATTGCATGAGGTTGTGCAGTGTCACAATGATCTCCTTGGTTCTGCGGCCCTGCTGTGTAACAATGGGCCCCTTCCTTTGCTGATGGCTCTGCGTCCTGCCTGCCTCTGCCTTGGCACACAAAGCCTTGGGCTGCTCCAGACTCCTTCTGGGGGACACGTTGCACCACTCACTGCACTGCCCTGGGAGAGAAATTCCTTTCTCCTTGTGTCCAGCCTGGACCTGCCCAGCTGCCCTTGGCATTAATTCTTTCTTTTGCCAGCTGGTCTCTACTAGCTAGAAAGGATCCACCATGTCTGAAACCACCCTTCAAGCCCACCCAGGACTCTCCTCCACTGTCCTCAGTCTCCACTCCACTGAGCACAGAGCTCCTTTGTCCCTCTGTAGTGATCATGTGCTCGAGGCCACGGGCACCTGGACAAGAAGGTCGGTTCTTTTCTACAGGAAGGAAACCACAGAACCCCAGTGTTTTGAAGGCAGATGAGAGGCAGCCACCAGAGGCCAAGGCAAGGCAGACGTGTCTGTCCTTGCAGCTTCTGTCTGAAAGCAACCCTTGGACATACGGGGAGTTTTGGAGGTGGAATTCCATTTCAGCTGTGGGTGCCTGGACGGGAATGACACTTCTTCTCCCCAGGAAGGAAAGGGCAGAGCCCCAGTGTTTCAAAGGCTGATTAGTGGTGCCTCAAGGAGGCCAAGGCCAGCCAGACCTGTTTGTCTTGGCAGCTTTTGTCTTGGAGCAATCCTTGGCTAGATGCAATTTGGGGGGCCAAATCCCAGTTTTGTCCGTGGACATCTGGCCCAGAAGGACAGTTCTTTTCCATTGGCAGCAAAGTGAGGAGGCCCAGTGTTTCAAAGGCAGATGAGAGCTGGCCCTCAGGAAGCCAAGGGAAGCTGGACATTCCTGGCAGCTTTTGTCGGGGAGCTATTCCTTGGAGATATGGAATTTCAGAGGTGGATTCCCAATTTTGGCCATGGATGGCTGGACTTGAAAGATGGTTTTTTCCATGGGAAGAGAAGCACAGCCCCCGCGTGTTTTGAAGGCAGATGCGAGGTGGCCCCTAAGAGGCCAAGGCCAGCCTGAGCTGTCTGTCCTGGCAGGTTTCACATGGGAACAATCCTCGGATAGAATCCAATTTGGAGGTAGAATCCTAATTTCAGCCATGGGTCCCTGGAGGAGAAGGACAGTGCTTTCGCACAGAAAGGAAAGCAAGGAACTCCAGCGTTTCAGGGCCAGAGGAGAAGCACCCCTCAACATGCCAAGCTCAGCTGGACCAGGCAGGTGGCCCCCAGGAGGCCAAGCCAACCACACCTGTTCCACGCTCTTTGCAGCCTTGGGGCCCTGCAGCATCACCATTTTGTTCCCCTGAGGCCCAGCAATAGCACAGTGGTCTCCTTGGCTCTACAGCGGCACAAAGGCCCCTTGCTTCCACGAGGCCTGGCTGTGTCACAATGGTTTCCTTGCTTCCATGGGGCTGCAGAATAACACAATGGCCCACTGGTTCCATGAGGTCACAGAGGGTCACAAGGGTCTCCATGATTCCATAAGGTGCTGCAGGGTCACAATGGCTCCTTGGTTCTATTGGGCTCCCCAGGATCACAATGGCCCCTTGGTTCCACAAGGCCTGGCTGTGGCACACTGGCCCTTTGCTTCCGTGAGACCTTGCAGTGTCACAATGGCCCCTTGCTTCTGTCAGGCCTGGCTGTGTCACAATGGCCCCTGGCTCCCATGAGGCCCTGTGATGTCACAATGGTCTCACTGGTTCCACGAGGCCCTGCAGTTCCACAATGGCCCTTCAGTGTCACAAGGCCTTGAAGTGTCATAATAGTCTCAGCGGGTTGCCCAGCTGCTTCACAATGGCCTCCTTGGTTCCATGATGCCCCGTAGCGTAACAACGGTATCCTTGCTTCCACACAGTCAGAATGGCCCCGTGGCCTCCTGGAGCCCCACAGTGTCACTACGATCCCCTTGATTCCACGAGGCCCTGCCGTGCTACAATGACCCCTTGCTTATACAAGGCCCTGCTGTGTCACAATGGCCCCTTGCTTCTGAAGTGTGCAAGAGCCTAATACTAAGAGAAAGGCGCCAAAAAACGCTTCGCCATTATCACTGCTCAACACCTGAAAGGCTTCAAAAGTGCTTCGTCATGATGGCTGCTTATCATAATCACTTTTGAACGCCTGGAAACTACGTGCCGTACGGGCCGTGCATAGCCCGCCTTGAGGCCCATAAAAAGGAAGGCAAAACTGGTGCAAAATGTGGAGGCAAAAGCAAAAGGTAGAATCCCCGCCCTTTGCCTTTCCCCCCACCACCACCATCGCCTGCCGTGAGGCACCCTGAGGCCTCCGGGAGCCGACGCCGCCCGCCTGGGGAGCACCCCCCAATCCTTCACCCCTGGACTGAAATCCCGAGGGAGTTGTGCAACCCCTAGCCCTGCTCCTTCGTCCCAGGCGGACCCAGGTTCAGCTGCAAGCATCGAGCCTGCATCTCGGAGGATGGGCCGCCGCTTTCCAGCCAAACTGCTCTAGACTTCAGAAGAGGCAGATAAGACGCTTCAAACAGCAGGGGAAAAAAGGCAAAAACTTCTCCACTTCCCCCACCCTGTCTCAGCAGCAACAAAGGTAGCACAGTGTGGTGGTGACTTATCCAGTGCTTGTTAGAGTAACCTTGTCTTTTCTAACTTTTCTCTACTTTTCTCCTTCTTTCTCTTTGCCTCTCTTACCATTAGATAAAGAGATACCCATTTGTTTGGCACCAACATTTAATCTCGTTTGGTTTTAATCTGGTCTTTGGGAATATTTTGAACCTTCAAAGTTCTTTCCTTTTTATACTCAGAGATTTCCTTTTCTTTGCCCTTCTGGGTGTAAATCAGATAGTAACAAAGTGTCATAATGCTCTCCACGGTTCCGTGAGGCGCCACAATGTCACAATGGACTTTTGGTTCCATGAACTTTGGTACTGTCAGCAACAGTCTCCTTGGCTCCGCAGTGTCACAATGGACCCTTGGCTCCGTGAGGTTCAGTAGCGTAACACGGACGCCTTGATTGCATGAGGTTGTGCAGTGTCACAATGATCTCCTTGGTTCTGCGGCCCTGCTGTGTAACAATGGGCCCCTTCCTTTGCTGATGGCTCTGCGTCCTGCCTGCCTCTGCCTTGGCACACAAAGCCTTGGGCTGCTCCAGCCTCCTTCTGGGGGACACGTTGCACCACTGCACTGCCCTGGGAGAGAAATTCCTTTCTCCTTGTGTCCAGCCTGGACCTGCCCAGCTGCCCTTGGCATTAATTCTTTCTTTTGCCAGCTGGTCTCTACTAGCTAGAAAGGATCCACCATGTCTGAAACCACCCTTCAAGCCCACCCAGGACTCTCCTCCACTGTCCTCAGTCTCCACTCCACTGAGCACAGAGCTCCTTTGTCCCTCTGTAGTGATCATGTGCTCGAGGCCACGGGCACCTGGACAAGAAGGTCGGTTCTTTTCTACAGGAAGGAAACCACAGAACCCCAGTGTTTTGAAGGCAGATGAGAGGCAGCCACCAGAGGCCAAGGCAAGGCAGACCTGTCTGTCCTTGCAACTTCTGTCTGAAAGCAACCCTTGGACATACGGGGAGTTTTGGAGGTGGAATTCCATTTCAGCTGTGGGTGCCTGGACGGGAATGACACTTCTTCTCCCCAGGAAGGAAAGGGCAGAGCCCCAGTGTTTCAAAGGCTGATTAGTGGTGCCTCAAGGAGGCCAAGGCCAGCCAGACCTGTTTGTCTTGGCAGCTTTTGTCTTGGAGCAATCCTTGGCTAGATGCAATTTGGGAGGCCAAATCCCAGTTTTGTCCGTGGACATCTGGCCCAGAAGGACAGTTCTTTTCCATTGGCAGCAAAGTGAGGAGGCCCAGTGTTTCAAAGGCAGATGAGAGCTGGCCCTCAGGAAGCCAAGGGAAGCTGGACATTCCTGGCAGCTTTTGTCGGGGAGCTATTCCTTGGAGATATGGAATTTCAGAGGTGGATTCCCAATTTTGGCCATGGATGGCTGGACTTGAAAGATGGTTTTTTCCATGGGAAGAGAAGCACAGCCCCCGCCTGTTTTGAAGGCAGATGCGAGGTGGCCCCTAAGAGGCCAAGGCCAGCCTGAGCTGTCTGTCCTGGCAGGTTTCACATGGGAACAATCCTCGGATAGAATCCAATTTGGAGGTAGAATCCTAATTTCAGCCATGGGTCCCTGGAGGAGAAGGACAGTGCTTTCGCACAGAAAGGAAAGCAAGGAACTCCAGCGTTTCAGGGCCAGAGGAGAAGCACCCCTCAACATGCCAAGCTCAGCTGGACCAGGCAGGTGGCCCCCAGGAGGCCAAGCCAACCACACCTGTTCCACGCTCTTTGCAGCCTTGGGGCCCTGCAGCATCACCATTTTGTTCCCCTGAGGCCCAGCAATAGCACAGTGGTCTCCTTGGCTCTACAGCGGCACAAAGGCCCCTTGCTTCCACGAGGCCTGGCTGTGTCACAATGGTTTCCTTGCTTCCATGGGGCTGCAGAATAACACAATGGCCCACTGGTTCCATGAGGTCACAGAGGGTCACAAGGGTCTCCATGATTCCGTAAGGTGCTGCAGGGTCACAATGGCTCCTTGGTTCTATTGGGCTCCCCAGGATCACAATGGCCCCTTGGTTCCACAAGGCCTGGCTGTGGCACACTGGCCCTTTGCTTCCGTGAGACCTTGCAGTGTCACAATGGCCCCTTGCTTCTGTCAGGCCTGGCTGTGTCACAATGGCCCCTGGCTCCCATGAGGCCCTGTGATGTCACAATGGTCTCACTGGTTCCACGAGGCCCTGCAGTTCCACCATGGCCCTTCAGTGTCACAAGGCCTTGAAGTGTCATAATAGTCTCAGCGGGTTGCCCAGCTGCTTCACAATGGCCTCCTTGGTTCCATGATGCCCCGTAGCGTAACAACGGTATCCTTGCTTCCACACAGTCAGAATGGCCCCGTGGCCTCCTGGAGCCCCACAGTGTCACTACGATCCCCTTGATTCCACGAGGCCCTGCCGTGCTACAATGACCCCTTGCTTATACAAGGCCCTGCTGTGTCACAATGGCCCCTTGCTTCTGAAGTGTGCAAGAGCCTAATACTAAGAGAAAGGCGCCAAAAAACGCTTCGCCATTATCACTGCTCAACACCTGAAAGGCTTCAAAAGTGCTTCGTCATGATGGCTGCTTATCATAATCACTTTTGAACGCCTGGAAACTACGTGCCGTACGGGCCGTGCATAGCCCGCCTTGAGGCCCATAAAAAGGAAGGCAAAACTGGTGCAAAATGTGGAGGCAAAAGCAAAAGGTAGAATCCCCGCCCTTTGCCTTTCCCCCCACCACCACCATCGCCTGCCGTGAGGCACCCTGAGGCCTCCGGGAGCCGACGCCGCCCGCCTGGGGAGCACCCCCCAATCCTTCACCCCTGGACTGAAATCCCAAGGGAGTTGTGCAACCCCTAGCCCTGCTCCTTCGTCCCAGGCGGACCCAGGTTCAGCTGCAAGCATCGAGCCTGCATCTCGGAGGATGGGCCGCCGCTTTCCAGCCAAACTGCTCTAGACTTCAGAAGAGGCAGATAAGACGCTTCAAACAGCAGGGGAAAAAAGGCAAAAACTTCTCCACTTCCCCCACCCTGTCTCAGCAGCAACAAAGGTAGCACAGTGTGGTGGTGACTTATGCAGTGCTTGTTAGAGTAACCTTGTCTTTTCTAACTTTTCTCTACTTTTCTCCTTCTTTCTCTTTGCCTCTCTTACCATTAGATAAAGAGATACCCATTTGTTTGGCACCAACATTTAATCTCGTTTGGTTTTAATCTGGTCTTTGGGAATATTTTGAACCTTCAAAGTTCTTTCCTTTTTATACTCAGAGATTTCCTTTTCTTTGCCCTTCTGGGTGTAAATCAGATAGTAACAAAGTGTCATAATGCTCTCCACGGTTCCGTGAGGCGCCACAATGTCACAATGGACTTTTGGTTCCATGAACTTTGGTACTGTCAGCAACAGTCTCCTTGGCTCCGCAGTGTCACAATGGACCCTTGGCTCCGTGAGGTTCAGTAGCGTAACACGGACGCCTTGATTGCATGAGGTTGTGCAGTGTCACAATGATCTCCTTGGTTCTGCGGCCCTGCTGTGTAACAATGGGCCCCTTCCTTTGCTGATGGCTCTGCGTCCTGCCTGCCTCTGCCTTGGCACACAAAGCCTTGGGCTGCTCCAGACTCCTTCTGGGGGACACGTTGCACCACTCACTGCACTGCCCTGGGAGAGAAATTCCTTTCTCCTTGTGTCCAGCCTGGACCTGCCCAGCTGCCCTTGGCATTAATTCTTTCTTTTGCCAGCTGGTCTCTACTAGCTAGAAAGGATCCACCATGTCTGAAACCACCCTTCAAGCCCACCCAGGACTCTCCTCCACTGTCCTCAGTCTCCACTCCACTGAGCACAGAGCTCCTTTGTCCCTCTGTAGTGATCATGTGCTCGAGGCCACGGGCACCTGGACAAGAAGGTCGGTTCTTTTCTACAGGAAGGAAACCACAGAACCCCAGTGTTTTGAAGGCAGATGAGAGGCAGCCACCAGAGGCCAAGGCAAGGCAGACGTGTCTGTCCTTGCAGCTTCTGTCTGAAAGCAACCCTTGGACATACGGGGAGTTTTGGAGGTGGAATTCCATTTCAGCTGTGGGTGCCTGGACGGGAATGACACTTCTTCTCCCCAGGAAGGAAAGGGCAGAGCCCCAGTGTTTCAAAGGCTGATTAGTGGTGCCTCAAGGAGGCCAAGGCCAGCCAGACCTGTTTGTCTTGGCAGCTTTTGTCTTGGAGCAATCCTTGGCTAGATGCAATTTGGGGGGCCAAATCCCAGTTTTGTCCGTGGACATCTGGCCCAGAAGGACAGTTCTTTTCCATTGGCAGCAAAGTGAGGAGGCCCAGTGTTTCAAAGGCAGATGAGAGCTGGCCCTCAGGAAGCCAAGGGAAGCTGAACATTCCTGGCAGCTTTTGTCGGGGAGCTATTCCTTGGAGATATGGAATTTCAGAGGTGGATTCCCAATTTTGGCCATGGATGGCTGGACTTGAAAGATGGTTTTTTCCATGGGAAGAGAAGCACAGCCCCCGCGTGTTTTGAAGGCAGATGCGAGGTGGCCCCTAAGAGGCCAAGGCCAGCCTGAGCTGTCTGTCCTGGCAGGTTTCACATGGGAACAATCCTCGGATAGAATCCAATTTGGAGGTAGAATCCTAATTTCAGCCATGGGTCCCTGGAGGAGAAGGACAGTGCTTTCGCACAGAAAGGAAAGCAAGGAACTCCAGCGTTTCAGGGCCAGAGGAGAAGCACCCCTCAACATGCCAAGCTCAGCTGGACCAGGCAGGTGGCCCCCAGGAGGCCAAGCCAACCACACCTGTTCCACGCTCTTTGCAGCCTTGGGGCCCTGCAGCATCACCATTTTGTTCCCCTGAGGCCCAGCAATAGCACAGTGGTCTCCTTGGCTCTACAGCGGCACAAAGGCCCCTTGCTTCCACGAGGCCTGGCTGTGTCACAATGGTTTCCTTGCTTCCATGGGGCTGCAGAATAACACAATGGCCCACTGGTTCCATGAGGTCACAGAGGGTCACAAGGGTCTCCATGATTCCATAAGGTGCTGCAGGGTCACAATGGCTCCTTGGTTCTATTGGGCTCCCCAGGATCACAATGGCCCCTTGGTTCCACAAGGCCTGGCTGTGGCACACTGGCCCTTTGCTTCCGTGAGACCTTGCAGTGTCACAATGGCCCCTTGCTTCTGTCAGGCCTGGCTGTGTCACAATGGCCCCTGGCTCCCATGAGGCCCTGTGATGTCACAATGGTCTCACTGGTTCCACGAGGCCCTGCAGTTCCACAATGGCCCTTCAGTGTCACAAGGCCTTGAAGTGTCATAATAGTCTCAGCGGGTTGCCCAGCTGCTTCACAATGGCCTCCTTGGTTCCATGATGCCCCGTAGCGTAACAACGGTATCCTTGCTTCCACACAGTCAGAATGGCCCCGTGGCCTCCTGGAGCCCCACAGTGTCACTACGATCCCCTTGATTCCACGAGGCCCTGCCGTGCTACAATGACCCCTTGCTTATACAAGGCCCTGCTGTGTCACAATGGCCCCTTGCTTCTGAAGTGTGCAAGAGCCTAATACTAAGAGAAAGGCGCCAAAAAACGCTTCGCCATTATCACTGCTCAACACCTGAAAGGCTTCAAAAGTGCTTCGTCATGATGGCTGCTTATCATAATCACTTTTGAACGCCTGGAAACTACGTGCCGTACGGGCCGTGCATAGCCCGCCTTGAGGCCCATAAAAAGGAAGGCAAAACTGGTGCAAAATGTGGAGGCAAAAGCAAAAGGTAGAATCCCCGCCCTTTGCCTTTCCCCCCACCACCACCATCGCCTGCCGTGAGGCACCCTGAGGCCTCCGGGAGCCGACGCCGCCCGCCTGGGGAGCACCCCCCAATCCTTCACCCCTGGACTGAAATCCCGAGGGAGTTGTGCAACCCCTAGCCCTGCTCCTTCGTCCCAGGCGGACCCAGGTTCAGCTGCAAGCATCGAGCCTGCATCTCGGAGGATGGGCCGCCGCTTTCCAGCCAAACTGCTCTAGACTTCAGAAGAGGCAGATAAGACGCTTCAAACAGCAGGGGAAAAAAGGCAAAAACTTCTCCACTTCCCCCACCCTGTCTCAGCAGCAACAAAGGTAGCACAGTGTGGTGGTGACTTATCCAGTGCTTGTTAGAGTAACCTTGTCTTTTCTAACTTTTCTCTACTTTTCTCCTTCTTTCTCTTTGCCTCTCTTACCATTAGATAAAGAGATACCCATTTGTTTGGCACCAACATTTAATCTCGTTTGGTTTTAATCTGGTCTTTGGGAATATTTTGAACCTTCAAAGTTCTTTCCTTTTTATACTCAGAGATTTCCTTTTCTTTGCCCTTCTGGGTGTAAATCAGATAGTAACAAAGTGTCATAATGCTCTCCACGGTTCCGTGAGGCGCCACAATGTCACAATGGACTTTTGGTTCCATGAACTTTGGTACTGTCAGCAACAGTCTCCTTGGCTCCGCAGTGTCACAATGGACCCTTGGCTCCGTGAGGTTCAGTAGCGTAACACGGACGCCTTGATTGCATGAGGTTGTGCAGTGTCACAATGATCTCCTTGGTTCTGCGGCCCTGCTGTGTAACAATGGGCCCCTTCCTTTGCTGATGGCTCTGCGTCCTGCCTGCCTCTGCCTTGGCACACAAAGCCTTGGGCTGCTCCAGACTCCTTCTGGGGGACACGTTGCACCACTGCACTGCCCTGGGAGAGAAATTCCTTTCTCCTTGTGTCCAGCCTGGACCTGCCCAGCTGCCCTTGGCATTAATTCTTTCTTTTGCCAGCTGGTCTCTACTAGCTAGAAAGGATCCACCATGTCTGAAACCACCCTTCAAGCCCACCCAGGACTCTCCTCCACTGTCCTCAGTCTCCACTCCACTGAGCACAGAGCTCCTTTGTCCCTCTGTAGTGATCATGTGCTCGAGGCCACGGGCACCTGGACAAGAAGGTCGGTTCTTTTCTACAGGAAGGAAACCACAGAACCCCAGTGTTTTGAAGGCAGATGAGAGGCAGCCACCAGAGGCCAAGGCAAGGCAGACGTGTCTGTCCTTGCAGCTTCTGTCTGAAAGCAACCCTTGGACATACGGGGAGTTTTGGAGGTGGAATTCCATTTCAGCTGTGGGTGCCTGGACGGGAATGACACTTCTTCTCCCCAGGAAGGAAAGGGCAGAGCCCCAGTGTTTCAAAGGCTGATTAGTGGTGCCTCAAGGAGGCCAAGGCCAGCCAGACCTGTTTGTCTTGGCAGCTTTTGTCTTGGAGCAATCCTTGGCTAGATGCAATTTGGGAGGCCAAATCCCAGTTTTGTCCGTGGACATCTGGCCCAGAAGGACAGTTCTTTTCCATTGGCAGCAAAGTGAGGAGGCCCAGTGTTTCAAAGGCAGATGAGAGCTGGCCCTCAGGAAGCCAAGGGAAGCTGGACATTCCTGGCAGCTTTTGTCGGGGAGCTATTCCTTGGAGATATGGAATTTCAGAGGTGGATTCCCAATTTTGGCCATGGATGGCTGGACTTGAAAGATGGTTTTTTCCATGGGAAGAGAAGCACAGCCCCCGCGTGTTTTGAAGGCAGATGCGAGGTGGCCCCTAAGAGGCCAAGGCCAGCCTGAGCTGTCTGTCCTGGCAGGTTTCACATGGGAACAATCCTCGGATAGAATCCAATTTGGAGGTAGAATCCTAATTTCAGCCATGGGTCCCTGGAGGAGAAGGACAGTGCTTTCGCACAGAAAGGAAAGCAAGGAACTCCAGCGTTTCAGGGCCAGAGGAGAAGCACCCCTCAACATGCCAAGCTCAGCTGGACCAGGCAGGTGGCCCCCAGGAGGCCAAGCCAACCACACCTGTTCCACGCTCTTTGCAGCCTTGGGGCCCTGCAGCATCACCATTTTGTTCCCCTGAGGCCCAGCAATAGCACAGTGGTCTCCTTGGCTCTACAGCGGCACAAAGGCCCCTTGCTTCCACGAGGCCTGGCTGTGTCACAATGGTTTCCTTGCTTCCATGGGGCTGCAGAATAACACAATGGCCCACTGGTTCCATGAGGTCACAGAGGGTCACAAGGGTCTCCATGATTCCATAAGGTGCTGCAGGGTCACAATGGCTCCTTGGTTCTATTGGGCTCCCCAGGATCACAATGGCCCCTTGGTTCCACAAGGCCTGGCTGTGGCACACTGGCCCTTTGCTTCCGTGAGACCTTGCAGTGTCACAATGGCCCCTTGCTTCTGTGAGGCCTGGCTGTGTCACAATGGCCCCTGGCTCCCATGAGGCCCTGTGATGTCACAATGGTCTCACTGGTTCCACGAGGCCCTGCAGTTCCACAATGGCCCTTCAGTGTCACAAGGCCTTGAAGTGTCATAATAGTCTCAGCGGGTTGCCCAGCTGCTTCACAATGGCCTCCTTGGTTCCATGATGCCCCGTAGCGTAACAACGGTATCCTTGCTTCCACACAGTCAGAATGGCCCCGTGGCCTCCTGGAGCCCCACAGTGTCACTACGATCCCCTTGATTCCACGAGGCCCTGCCGTGCTACAATGACCCCTTGCTTATACAAGGCCCTGCTGTGTCACAATGGCCCCTTGCTTCTGAAGTGTGCAAGAGCCTAATACTAAGAGAAAGGCGCCAAAAAACGCTTCGCCATTATCACTGCTCAACACCTGAAAGGCTTCAAAAGTGCTTCGTCATGATGGCTGCTTATCATAATCACTTTTGAACGCCTGGAAACTACGTGCCGTACGGGCCGTGCATAGCCCGCCTTGAGGCCCATAAAAAGGAAGGCAAAACTGGTGCAAAATGTGGAGGCAAAAGCAAAAGGTAGAATCCCCGCCCTTTGCCTTTCCCCCCACCACCACCATCGCCTGCCGTGAGGCACCCTGAGGCCTCCGGGAGCCGACGCCGCCCGCCTGGGGAGCACCCCCCAATCCTTCACCCCTGGACTGAAATCCCGAGGGAGTTGTGCAACCCCTAGCCCTGCTCCTTCGTCCCAGGCGGACCCAGGTTCAGCTGCAAGCATCGAGCCTGCATCTCGGAGGATGGGCCGCCGCTTTCCAGCCAAACTGCTCTAGACTTCAGAAGAGGCAGATAAGACGCTTCAAACAGCAGGGGAAAAAAGGCAAAAACTTCTCCACTTCCCCCACCCTGTCTCAGCAGCAACAAAGGTAGCACAGTGTGGTGGTGACTTATCCAGTGCTTGTTAGAGTAACCTTGTCTTTTCTAACTTTTCTCTACTTTTCTCCTTCTTTCTCTTTGCCTCTCTTACCATTAGATAAAGAGATACCCATTTGTTTGGCACCAACATTTAATCTCGTTTGGTTTTAATCTGGTCTTTGGGAATATTTTGAACCTTCAAAGTTCTTTCCTTTTTATACTCAGAGATTTCCTTTTCTTTGCCCTTCTGGGTGTAAATCAGATAGTAACAAAGTGTCATAATGCTCTCCACGGTTCCGTGAGGCGCCACAATGTCACAATGGACTTTTGGTTCCATGAACTTTGGTACTGTCAGCAACAGTCTCCTTGGCTCCGCAGTGTCACAATGGACCCTTGGCTCCGTGAGGTTCAGTAGCGTAACACGGACGCCTTGATTGCATGAGGTTGTGCAGTGTCACAATGATCTCCTTGGTTCTGCGGCCCTGCTGTGTAACAATGGGCCCCTTCCTTTGCTGATGGCTCTGCGTCCTGCCTGCCTCTGCCTTGGCACACAAAGCCTTGGGCTGCTCCAGACTCCTTCTGGGGGACACGTTGCACCACTGCACTGCCCTGGGAGAGAAATTCCTTTCTCCTTGTGTCCAGCCTGGACCTGCCCAGCTGCCCTTGGCATTAATTCTTTCTTTTGCCAGCTGGTCTCTACTAGCTAGAAAGGATCCACCATGTCTGAAACCACCCTTCAAGCCCACCCAGGACTCTCCTCCACTGTCCTCAGTCTCCACTCCACTGAGCACAGAGCTCCTTTGTCCCTCTGTAGTGATCATGTGCTCGAGGCCACGGGCACCTGGACAAGAAGGTCGGTTCTTTTCTACAGGAAGGAAACCACAGAACCCCAGTGTTTTGAAGGCAGATGAGAGGCAGCCACCAGAGGCCAAGGCAAGGCAGACGTGTCTGTCCTTGCAGCTTCTGTCTGAAAGCAACCCTTGGACATACGGGGAGTTTTGGAGGTGGAATTCCATTTCAGCTGTGGGTGCCTGGACGGGAATGACACTTCTTCTCCCCAGGAAGGAAAGGGCAGAGCCCCAGTGTTTCAAAGGCTGATTAGTGGTGCCTCAAGGAGGCCAAGGCCAGCCAGACCTGTTTGTCTTGGCAGCTTTTGTCTTGGAGCAATCCTTGGCTAGATGCAATTTGGGAGGCCAAATCCCAGTTTTGTCCGTGGACATCTGGCCCAGAAGGACAGTTCTTTTCCATTGGCAGCAAAGTGAGGAGGCCCAGTGTTTCAAAGGCAGATGAGAGCTGGCCCTCAGGAAGCCAAGGGAAGCTGGACATTCCTGGCAGCTTTTGTCGGGGAGCTATTCCTTGGAGATATGGAATTTCAGAGGTGGATTCCCAATTTTGGCCATGGATGGCTGGACTTGAAAGATGGTTTTTTCCATGGGAAGAGAAGCACAGCCCCCGCGTGTTTTGAAGGCAGATGCGAGGTGGCCCCTAAGAGGCCAAGGCCAGCCTGAGCTGTCTGTCCTGGCAGGTTTCACATGGGAACAATCCTCGGATAGAATCCAATTTGGAGGTAGAATCCTAATTTCAGCCATGGGTCCCTGGAGGAGAAGGACAGTGCTTTCGCACAGAAAGGAAAGCAAGGAACTCCAGCGTTTCAGGGCCAGAGGAGAAGCACCCCTCAACATGCCAAGCTCAGCTGGACCAGGCAGGTGGCCCCCAGGAGGCCAAGCCAACCACACCTGTTCCACGCTCTTTGCAGCCTTGGGGCCCTGCAGCATCACCATTTTGTTCCCCTGAGGCCCAGCAATAGCACAGTGGTCTCCTTGGCTCTACAGCGGCACAAAGGCCCCTTGCTTCCACGAGGCCTGGCTGTGTCACAATGGTTTCCTTGCTTCCATGGGGCTGCAGAATAACACAATGGCCCACTGGTTCCATGAGGTCACAGAGGGTCACAAGGGTCTCCATGATTCCATAAGGTGCTGCAGGGTCACAATGGCTCCTTGGTTCTATTGGGCTCCCCAGGATCACAATGGCCCCTTGGTTCCACAAGGCCTGGCTGTGGCACACTGGCCCTTTGCTTCCGTGAGACCTTGCAGTGTCACAATGGCCCCTTGCTTCTGTGAGGCCTGGCTGTGTCACAATGGCCCCTGGCTCCCATGAGGCCCTGTGATGTCACAATGGTCTCACTGGTTCCACGAGGCCCTGCAGTTCCACAATGGCCCTTCAGTGTCACAAGGCCTTGAAGTGTCATAATAGTCTCAGCGGGTTGCCCAGCTGCTTCACAATGGCCTCCTTGGTTCCATGATGCCCCGTAGCGTAACAACGGTATCCTTGCTTCCACACAGTCAGAATGGCCCCGTGGCCTCCTGGAGCCCCACAGTGTCACTACGATCCCCTTGATTCCACGAGGCCCTGCCGTGCTACAATGACCCCTTGCTTATACAAGGCCCTGCTGTGTCACAATGGCCCCTTGCTTCTGAAGTGTGCAAGAGCCTAATACTAAGAGAAAGGCGCCAAAAAACGCTTCGCCATTATCACTGCTCAACACCTGAAAGGCTTCAAAAGTGCTTCGTCATGATGGCTGCTTATCATAATCACTTTTGAACGCCTGGAAACTACGTGCCGTACGGGCCGTGCATAGCCCGCCTTGAGGCCCATAAAAAGGAAGGCAAAACTGGTGCAAAATGTGGAGGCAAAAGCAAAAGGTAGAATCCCCGCCCTTTGCCTTTCCCCCCACCACCACCATCGCCTGCCATGAGGCACCCTGAGGCCTCCGGGAGCCGACGCCGCCCGCCTGGGGAGCACCCCCCAATCCTTCACCCCTGGACTGAAATCCCGAGGGAGTTGTGCAACCCCTAGCCCTGCTCCTTCGTCCCAGGCGGACCCAGGTTCAGCTGCAAGCATCGAGCCAGCATCTCGGAGGATGGGCCGCCGCTTTCCAGCCAAACTGCTCTAGACTTCAGAAGAGGCAGATAAGACGCTTCAAACAGCAGGGGAAAAAAGGCAAAAACTTCTCCACTTCCCCCACCCTGTCTCAGCAGCAACAAAGGTAGCACAGTGTGGTGGTGACTTATCCAGTGCTTGTTAGAGTAACCTTGTCTTTTCTAACTTTTCTCTACTTTTCTCCTTCTTTCTCTTTGCCTCTCTTACCATTAGATAAAGAGATACCCATTTGTTTGGCACCAACATTTAATCTCGTTTGGTTTTAATCTGGTCTTTGGGAATATTTTGAACCTTCAAAGTTCTTTCCTTTTTATACTCAGAGATTTCCTTTTCTTTGCCCTTCTGGGTGTAAATCAGATAGTAACAAAGTGTCATAATGCTCTCCACGGTTCCGTGAGGCGCCACAATGTCACAATGGACTTTTGGTTCCATGAACTTTGGTACTGTCAGCAACAGTCTCCTTGGCTCCGCAGTGTCACAATGGACCCTTGGCTCCGTGAGGTTCAGTAGCGTAACACGGACGCCTTGATTGCATGAGGTTGTGCAGTGTCACAATGATCTCCTTGGTTCTGCGGCCCTGCTGTGTAACAATGGGCCCCTTCCTTTGCTGATGGCTCTGCGTCCTGCCTGCCTCTGCCTTGGCACACAAAGCCTTGGGCTGCTCCAGACTCCTTCTGGGGGACACGTTGCACCACTGCACTGCCCTGGGAGAGAAATTCCTTTCTCCTTGTGTCCAGCCTGGACCTGCCCAGCTGCCCTTGGCATTAATTCTTTCTTTTGCCAGCTGGTCTCTACTAGCTAGAAAGGATCCACCATGTCTGAAACCACCCTTCAAGCCCACCCAGGACTCTCCTCCACTGTCCTCAGTCTCCACTCCACTGAGCACAGAGCTCCTTTGTCCCTCTGTAGTGATCATGTGCTCGAGGCCACGGGCACCTGGACAAGAAGGTCGGTTCTTTTCTACAGGAAGGAAACCACAGAACCCCAGTGTTTTGAAGGCAGATGAGAGGCAGCCACCAGAGGCCAAGGCAAGGCAGACCTGTCTGTCCTTGCAGCTTCTGTCTGAAAGCAACCCTTGGACATACGGGGAGTTTTGGAGGTGGAATTCCATTTCAGCTGTGGGTGCCTGGACGGGAATGACACTTCTTCTCCCCAGGAAGGAAAGGGCAGAGCCCCAGTGTTTCAAAGGCTGATTAGTGGTGCCTCAAGGAGGCCAAGGCCAGCCAGACCTGTTTGTCTTGGCAGCTTTTGTCTTGGAGCAATCCTTGGCTAGATGCAATTTGGGAGGCCAAATCCCAGTTTTGTCCGTGGACATCTGGCCCAGAAGGACAGTTCTTTTCCATTGGCAGCAAAGTGAGGAGGCCCAGTGTTTCAAAGGCAGATGAGAGCTGGCCCTCAGGAAGCCAAGGGAAGCTGGACATTCCTGGCAGCTTTTGTCGGGGAGCTATTCCTTGGAGATATGGAATTTCAGAGGTGGATTCCCAATTTTGGCCATGGATGGCTGGACTTGAAAGATGGTTTTTTCCATGGGAAGAGAAGCACAGCCCCCGCGTGTTTTGAAGGCAGATGCGAGGTGGCCCCTAAGAGGCCAAGGCCAGCCTGAGCTGTCTGTCCTGGCAGGTTTCACATGGGAACAATCCTCGGATAGAATCCAATTTGGAGGTAGAATCCTAATTTCAGCCATGGGTCCCTGGAGGAGAAGGACAGTGCTTTCGCACAGAAAGGAAAGCAAGGAACTCCAGCGTTTCAGGGCCAGAGGAGAAGCACCCCTCAACATGCCAAGCTCAGCTGGACCAGGCAGGTGGCCCCCAGGAGGCCAAGCCAACCACACCTGTTCCACGCTCTTTGCAGCCTTGGGGCCCTGCAGCATCACCATTTTGTTCCCCTGAGGCCCAGCAATAGCACAGTGGTCTCCTTGGCTCTACAGCGGCACAAAGGCCCCTTGCTTCCACGAGGCCTGGCTGTGTCACAATGGTTTCCTTGCTTCCATGGGGCTGCAGAATAACACAATGGCCCACTGGTTCCATGAGGTCACAGAGGGTCACAAGGGTCTCCATGATTCCATAAGGTGCTGCAGGGTCACAATGGCTCCTTGGTTCTATTGGGCTCCCCAGGATCACAATGGCCCCTTGGTTCCACAAGGCCTGGCTGTGGCACACTGGCCCTTTGCTTCCGTGAGACCTTGCAGTGTCACAATGGCCCCTTGCTTCTGTGAGGCCTGGCTGTGTCACAATGGCCCCTGGCTCCCATGAGGCCCTGTGATGTCACAATGGTCTCACTGGTTCCACGAGGCCCTGCAGTTCCACCATGGCCCTTCAGTGTCACAAGGCCTTGAAGTGTCATAATAGTCTCAGCGGGTTGCCCAGCTGCTTCACAATGGCCTCCTTGGTTCCATGATGCCCCGTAGCGTAACAACGGTATCCTTGCTTCCACACAGTCAGAATGGCCCCGTGGCCTCCTGGAGCCCCACAGTGTCACTACGATCCCCTTGATTCCACGAGGCCCTGCCGTGCTACAATGACCCCTTGCTTATACAAGGCCCTGCTGTGTCACAATGGCCCCTTGCTTCTGAAGTGTGCAAGAGCCTAATACTAAGAGAAAGGCGCCAAAAAACGCTTCGCCATTATCACTGCTCAACACCTGAAAGGCTTCAAAAGTGCTTCGTCATGATGGCTGCTTATCATAATCACTTTTGAACGCCTGGAAACTACGTGCCGTACGGGCCGTGCATAGCCCGCCTTGAGGCCCATAAAAAGGAAGGCAAAACTGGTGCAAAATGTGGAGGCAAAAGCAAAAGGTAGAATCCCCGCCCTTTGCCTTTCCCCCCACCACCACCATCGCCTGCCGTGAGGCACCCTGAGGCCTCCGGGAGCCGACGCCGCCCGCCTGGGGAGCACCCCCCAATCCTTCACCCCTGGACTGAAATCCCGAGGGAGTTGTGCAACCCCTAGCCCTGCTCCTTCGTCCCAGGCGGACCCAGGTTCAGCTGCAAGCATCGAGCCTGCATCTCGGAGGATGGGCCGCCGCTTTCCAGCCAAACTGCTCTAGACTTCAGAAGAGGCAGATAAGACGCTTCAAACAGCAGGGGAAAAAAGGCAAAAACTTCTCCACTTCCCCCACCCTGTCTCAGCAGCAACAAAGGTAGCACAGTGTGGTGGTGACTTATCCAGTGCTTGTTAGAGTAACCTTGTCTTTTCTAACTTTTCTCTACTTTTCTCCTTCTTTCTCTTTGCCTCTCTTACCATTAGATAAAGAGATACCCATTTGTTTGGCACCAACATTTAATCTCGTTTGGTTTTAATCTGGTCTTTGGGAATATTTTGAACCTTCAAAGTTCTTTCCTTTTTATACTCAGAGATTTCCTTTTCTTTGCCCTTCTGGGTGTAAATCAGATAGTAACAAAGTGTCATAATGCTCTCCACGGTTCCGTGAGGCGCCACAATGTCACAATGGACTTTTGGTTCCATGAACTTTGGTACTGTCAGCAACAGTCTCCTTGGCTCCGCAGTGTCACAATGGACCCTTGGCTCCGTGAGGTTCAGTAGCGTAACACGGACGCCTTGATTGCATGAGGTTGTGCAGTGTCACAATGATCTCCTTGGTTCTGCGGCCCTGCTGTGTAACAATGGGCCCCTTCCTTTGCTGATGGCTCTGCGTCCTGCCTGCCTCTGCCTTGGCACACAAAGCCTTGGGCTGCTCCAGACTCCTTCTGGGGGACACGTTGCACCACTCACTGCACTGCCCTGGGAGAGAAATTCCTTTCTCCTTGTGTCCAGCCTGGACCTGCCCAGCTGCCCTTGGCATTAATTCTTTCTTTTGCCAGCTGGTCTCTACTAGCTAGAAAGGATCCACCATGTCTGAAACCACCCTTCAAGCCCACCCAGGACTCTCCTCCACTGTCCTCAGTCTCCACTCCACTGAGCACAGAGCTCCTTTGTCCCTCTGTAGTGATCATGTGCTCGAGGCCACGGGCACCTGGACAAGAAGGTCGGTTCTTTTCTACAGGAAGGAAACCACAGAACCCCAGTGTTTTGAAGGCAGATGAGAGGCAGCCACCAGAGGCCAAGGCAAGGCAGACGTGTCTGTCCTTGCAGCTTCTGTCTGAAAGCAACCCTTGGACATACGGGGAGTTTTGGAGGTGGAATTCCATTTCAGCTGTGGGTGCCTGGACGGGAATGACACTTCTTCTCCCCAGGAAGGAAAGGGCAGAGCCCCAGTGTTTCAAAGGCTGATTAGTGGTGCCTCAAGGAGGCCAAGGCCAGCCAGACCTGTTTGTCTTGGCAGCTTTTGTCTTGGAGCAATCCTTGGCTAGATGCAATTTGGGGGGCCAAATCCCAGTTTTGTCCGTGGACATCTGGCCCAGAAGGACAGTTCTTTTCCATTGGCAGCAAAGTGAGGAGGCCCAGTGTTTCAAAGGCAGATGAGAGCTGGCCCTCAGGAAGCCAAGGGAAGCTGGACATTCCTGGCAGCTTTTGTCGGGGAGCTATTCCTTGGAGATATGGAATTTCAGAGGTGGATTCCCAATTTTGGCCATGGATGGCTGGACTTGAAAGATGGTTTTTTCCATGGGAAGAGAAGCACAGCCCCCGCCTGTTTTGAAGGCAGATGCGAGGTGGCCCCTAAGAGGCCAAGGCCAGCCTGAGCTGTCTGTCCTGGCAGGTTTCACATGGGAACAATCCTCGGATAGAATCCAATTTGGAGGTAGAATCCTAATTTCAGCCATGGGTCCCTGGAGGAGAAGGACAGTGCTTTCGCACAGAAAGGAAAGCAAGGAACTCCAGCGTTTCAGGGCCAGAGGAGAAGCACCCCTCAACATGCCAAGCTCAGCTGGACCAGGCAGGTGGCCCCCAGGAGGCCAAGCCAACCACACCTGTTCCACGCTCTTTGCAGCCTTGGGGCCCTGCAGCATCACCATTTTGTTCCCCTGAGGCCCAGCAATAGCACAGTGGTCTCCTTGGCTCTACAGCGGCACAAAGGCCCCTTGCTTCCACGAGGCCTGGCTGTGTCACAATGGTTTCCTTGCTTCCATGGGGCTGCAGAATAACACAATGGCCCACTGGTTCCATGAGGTCACAGAGGGTCACAAGGGTCTCCATGATTCCGTAAGGTGCTGCAGGGTCACAATGGCTCCTTGGTTCTATTGGGCTCCCCAGGATCACAATGGCCCCTTGGTTCCACAAGGCCTGGCTGTGGCACACTGGCCCTTTGCTTCCGTGAGACCTTGCAGTGTCACAATGGCCCCTTGCTTCTGTCAGGCCTGGCTGTGTCACAATGGCCCCTGGCTCCCATGAGGCCCTGTGATGTCACAATGGTCTCACTGGTTCCACGAGGCCCTGCAGTTCCACCATGGCCCTTCAGTGTCACAAGGCCTTGAAGTGTCATAATAGTCTCAGCGGGTTGCCCAGCTGCTTCACAATGGCCTCCTTGGTTCCATGATGCCCCGTAGCGTAACAACGGTATCCTTGCTTCCACACAGTCAGAATGGCCCCGTGGCCTCCTGGAGCCCCACAGTGTCACTACGATCCCCTTGATTCCACGAGGCCCTGCCGTGCTACAATGACCCCTTGCTTATACAAGGCCCTGCTGTGTCACAATGGCCCCTTGCTTCTGAAGCGTGCAAGAGCCTAATACTAAGAGAAAGGCGCCAAAAAACGCTTCGCCATTATCACTGCTCAACACCTGAAAGGCTTCAAAAGTGCTTCGTCATGATGGCTGCTTATCATAATCACTTTTGAACGCCTGGAAACTACGTGCCGTACGGGCCGTGCATAGCCCGCCTTGAGGCCCATAAAAAGGAAGGCAAAACTGGTGCAAAATGTGGAGGCAAAAGCAAAAGGTAGAATCCCCGCCCTTTGCCTTTCCCCCCACCACCACCATCGCCTGCCGTGAGGCACCCTGAGGCCTCCGGGAGCCGACGCCGCCCGCCTGGGGAGCACCCCCCAATCCTTCACCCCTGGACTGAAATCCCGAGGGAGTTGTGCAACCCCTAGCCCTGCTCCTTCGTCCCAGGCGGACCCAGGTTCAGCTGCAAGCATCGAGCCAGCATCTCGGAGGATGGGCCGCCGCTTTCCAGCCAAACTGCTCTAGACTTCAGAAGAGGCAGATAAGACGCTTCAAACAGCAGGGGAAAAAAGGCAAAAACTTCTCCACTTCCCCCACCCTGTCTCAGCAGCAACAAAGGTAGCACAGTGTGGTGGTGACTTATCCAGTGCTTGTTAGAGTAACCTTGTCTTTTCTAACTTTTCTCTACTTTTCTCCTTCTTTCTCTTTGCCTCTCTTACCATTAGATAAAGAGATACCCATTTGTTTGGCACCAACATTTAATCTCGTTTGGTTTTAATCTGGTCTTTGGGAATATTTTGAACCTTCAAAGTTCTTTCCTTTTTATACTCAGAGATTTCCTTTTCTTTGCCCTTCTGGGTGTAAATCAGATAGTAACAAAGTGTCATAATGCTCTCCACGGTTCCGTGAGGCGCCACAATGTCACAATGGACTTTTGGTTCCATGAACTTTGGTACTGTCAGCAACAGTCTCCTTGGCTCCGCAGTGTCACAATGGACCCTTGGCTCCGTGAGGTTCAGTAGCGTAACACGGACGCCTTGATTGCATGAGGTTGTGCAGTGTCACAATGATCTCCTTGGTTCTGCGGCCCTGCTGTGTAACAATGGGCCCCTTCCTTTGCTGATGGCTCTGCGTCCTGCCTGCCTCTGCCTTGGCACACAAAGCCTTGGGCTGCTCCAGACTCCTTCTGGGGGACACGTTGCACCACTCACTGCACTGCCCTGGGAGAGAAATTCCTTTCTCCTTGTGTCCAGCCTGGACCTGCCCAGCTGCCCTTGGCATTAATTCTTTCTTTTGCCAGCTGGTCTCTACTAGCTAGAAAGGATCCACCATGTCTGAAACCACCCTTCAAGCCCACCCAGGACTCTCCTCCACTGTCCTCAGTCTCCACTCCACTGAGCACAGAGCTCCTTTGTCCCTCTGTAGTGATCATGTGCTCGAGGCCACGGGCACCTGGACAAGAAGGTCGGTTCTTTTCTACAGGAAGGAAACCACAGAACCCCAGTGTTTTGAAGGCAGATGAGAGGCAGCCACCAGAGGCCAAGGCAAGGCAGACGTGTCTGTCCTTGCAGCTTCTGTCTGAAAGCAACCCTTGGACATACGGGGAGTTTTGGAGGTGGAATTCCATTTCAGCTGTGGGTGCCTGGACGGGAATGACACTTCTTCTCCCCAGGAAGGAAAGGGCAGAGCCCCAGTGTTTCAAAGGCTGATTAGTGGTGCCTCAAGGAGGCCAAGGCCAGCCAGACCTGTTTGTCTTGGCAGCTTTTGTCTTGGAGCAATCCTTGGCTAGATGCAATTTGGGGGGCCAAATCCCAGTTTTGTCCGTGGACATCTGGCCCAGAAGGACAGTTCTTTTCCATTGGCAGCAAAGTGAGGAGGCCCAGTGTTTCAAAGGCAGATGAGAGCTGGCCCTCAGGAAGCCAAGGGAAGCTGGACATTCCTGGCAGCTTTTGTCGGGGAGCTATTCCTTGGAGATATGGAATTTCAGAGGTGGATTCCCAATTTTGGCCATGGATGGCTGGACTTGAAAGATGGTTTTTTCCATGGGAAGAGAAGCACAGCCCCCGCGTGTTTTGAAGGCAGATGCGAGGTGGCCCCTAAGAGGCCAAGGCCAGCCTGAGCTGTCTGTCCTGGCAGGTTTCACATGGGAACAATCCTCGGATAGAATCCAATTTGGAGGTAGAATCCTAATTTCAGCCATGGGTCCCTGGAGGAGAAGGACAGTGCTTTCGCACAGAAAGGAAAGCAAGGAACTCCAGCGTTTCAGGGCCAGAGGAGAAGCACCCCTCAACATGCCAAGCTCAGCTGGACCAGGCAGGTGGCCCCCAGGAGGCCAAGCCAACCACACCTGTTCCACGCTCTTTGCAGCCTTGGGGCCCTGCAGCATCACCATTTTGTTCCCCTGAGGCCCAGCAATAGCACAGTGGTCTCCTTGGCTCTACAGCGGCACAAAGGCCCCTTGCTTCCACGAGGCCTGGCTGTGTCACAATGGTTTCCTTGCTTCCATGGGGCTGCAGAATAACACAATGGCCCACTGGTTCCATGAGGTCACAGAGGGTCACAAGGGTCTCCATGATTCCGTAAGGTGCTGCAGGGTCACAATGGCTCCTTGGTTCTATTGGGCTCCCCAGGATCACAATGGCCCCTTGGTTCCACAAGGCCTGGCTGTGGCACACTGGCCCTTTGCTTCCGTGAGACCTTGCAGTGTCACAATGGCCCCTTGCTTCTGTCAGGCCTGGCTGTGTCACAATGGCCCCTGGCTCCCATGAGGCCCTGTGATGTCACAATGGTCTCACTGGTTCCACGAGGCCCTGCAGTTCCACAATGGCCCTTCAGTGTCACAAGGCCTTGAAGTGTCATAATAGTCTCAGCGGGTTGCCCAGCTGCTTCACAATGGCCTCCTTGGTTCCATGATGCCCCGTAGCGTAACAACGGTATCCTTGCTTCCACACAGTCAGAATGGCCCCGTGGCCTCCTGGAGCCCCACAGTGTCACTACGATCCCCTTGATTCCACGAGGCCCTGCCGTGCTACAATGACCCCTTGCTTATACAAGGCCCTGCTGTGTCACAATGGCCCCTTGCTTCTGAAGTGTGCAAGAGCCTAATACTAAGAGAAAGGCGCCAAAAAACGCTTCGCCATTATCACTGCTCAACACCTGAAAGGCTTCAAAAGTGCTTCGTCATGATGGCTGCTTATCATAATCACTTTTGAACGCCTGGAAACTACGTGCCGTACGGGCCGTGCATAGCCCGCCTTGAGGCCCATAAAAAGGAAGGCAAAACTGGTGCAAAATGTGGAGGCAAAAGCAAAAGGTAGAATCCCCGCCCTTTGCCTTTCCCCCCACCACCACCATCGCCTGCCGTGAGGCACCCTGAGGCCTCCGGGAGCCGACGCCGCCCGCCTGGGGAGCACCCCCCAATCCTTCACCCCTGGACTGAAATCCCGAGGGAGTTGTGCAACCCCTAGCCCTGCTCCTTCGTCCCAGGCGGACCCAGGTTCAGCTGCAAGCATCGAGCCTGCATCTCGGAGGATGGGCCGCCGCTTTCCAGCCAAACTGCTCTAGACTTCAGAAGAGGCAGATAAGACGCTTCAAACAGCAGGGGAAAAAAGGCAAAAACTTCTCCACTTCCCCCACCCTGTCTCAGCAGCAACAAAGGTAGCACAGTGTGGTGGTGACTTATCCAGTGCTTGTTAGAGTAACCTTGTCTTTTCTAACTTTTCTCTACTTTTCTCCTTCTTTCTCTTTGCCTCTCTTACCATTAGATAAAGAGATACCCATTTGTTTGGCACCAACATTTAATCTCGTTTGGTTTTAATCTGGTCTTTGGGAATATTTTGAACCTTCAAAGTTCTTTCCTTTTTATACTCAGAGATTTCCTTTTCTTTGCCCTTCTGGGTGTAAATCAGATAGTAACAAAGTGTCATAATGCTCTCCACGGTTCCGTGAGGCGCCACAATGTCACAATGGACTTTTGGTTCCATGAACTTTGGTACTGTCAGCAACAGTCTCCTTGGCTCCGCAGTGTCACAATGGACCCTTGGCTCCGTGAGGTTCAGTAGCGTAACACGGACGCCTTGATTGCATGAGGTTGTGCAGTGTCACAATGATCTCCTTGGTTCTGCGGCCCTGCTGTGTAACAATGGGCCCCTTCCTTTGCTGATGGCTCTGCGTCCTGCCTGCCTCTGCCTTGGCACACAAAGCCTTGGGCTGCTCCAGACTCCTTCTGGGGGACACGTTGCACCACTCACTGCACTGCCCTGGGAGAGAAATTCCTTTCTCCTTGTGTCCAGCCTGGACCTGCCCAGCTGCCCTTGGCATTAATTCTTTCTTTTGCCAGCTGGTCTCTACTAGCTAGAAAGGATCCACCATGTCTGAAACCACCCTTCAAGCCCACCCAGGACTCTCCTCCACTGTCCTCAGTCTCCACTCCACTGAGCACAGAGCTCCTTTGTCCCTCTGTAGTGATCATGTGCTCGAGGCCACGGGCACCTGGACAAGAAGGTCGGTTCTTTTCTACAGGAAGGAAACCACAGAACCCCAGTGTTTTGAAGGCAGATGAGAGGCAGCCACCAGAGGCCAAGGCAAGGCAGACGTGTCTGTCCTTGCAGCTTCTGTCTGAAAGCAACCCTTGGACATACGGGGAGTTTTGGAGGTGGAATTCCATTTCAGCTGTGGGTGCCTGGACGGGAATGACACTTCTTCTCCCCAGGAAGGAAAGGGCAGAGCCCCAGTGTTTCAAAGGCTGATTAGTGGTGCCTCAAGGAGGCCAAGGCCAGCCAGACCTGTTTGTCTTGGCAGCTTTTGTCTTGGAGCAATCCTTGGCTAGATGCAATTTGGGAGGCCAAATCCCAGTTTTGTCCGTGGACATCTGGCCCAGAAGGACAGTTCTTTTCCATTGGCAGCAAAGTGAGGAGGCCCAGTGTTTCAAAGGCAGATGAGAGCTGGCCCTCAGGAAGCCAAGGGAAGCTGGACATTCCTGGCAGCTTTTGTCGGGGAGCTATTCCTTGGAGATATGGAATTTCAGAGGTGGATTCCCAATTTTGGCCATGGATGGCTGGACTTGAAAGATGGTTTTTTCCATGGGAAGAGAAGCACAGCCCCCGCGTGTTTTGAAGGCAGATGCGAGGTGGCCCCTAAGAGGCCAAGGCCAGCCTGAGCTGTCTGTCCTGGCAGGTTTCACATGGGAACAATCCTCGGATAGAATCCAATTTGGAGGTAGAATCCTAATTTCAGCCATGGGTCCCTGGAGGAGAAGGACAGTGCTTTCGCACAGAAAGGAAAGCAAGGAACTCCAGCGTTTCAGGGCCAGAGGAGAAGCACCCCTCAACATGCCAAGCTCAGCTGGACCAGGCAGGTGGCCCCCAGGAGGCCAAGCCAACCACACCTGTTCCACGCTCTTTGCAGCCTTGGGGCCCTGCAGCATCACCATTTTGTTCCCCTGAGGCCCAGCAATAGCACAGTGGTCTCCTTGGCTCTACAGCGGCACAAAGGCCCCTTGCTTCCACGAGGCCTGGCTGTGTCACAATGGTTTCCTTGCTTCCATGGGGCTGCAGAATAACACAATGGCCCACTGGTTCCATGAGGTCACAGAGGGTCACAAGGGTCTCCATGATTCCATAAGGTGCTGCAGGGTCACAATGGCTCCTTGGTTCTATTGGGCTCCCCAGGATCACAATGGCCCCTTGGTTCCACAAGGCCTGGCTGTGGCACACTGGCCCTTTGCTTCCGTGAGACCTTGCAGTGTCACAATGGCCCCTTGCTTCTGTGAGGCCTGGCTGTGTCACAATGGCCCCTGGCTCCCATGAGGCCCTGTGATGTCACAATGGTCTCACTGGTTCCACGAGGCCCTGCAGTTCCACAATGGCCCTTCAGTGTCACAAGGCCTTGAAGTGTCATAATAGTCTCAGCGGGTTGCCCAGCTGCTTCACAATGGCCTCCTTGGTTCCATGATGCCCCGTAGCGTAACAACGGTATCCTTGCTTCCACACAGTCAGAATGGCCCCGTGGCCTCCTGGAGCCCCACAGTGTCACTACGATCCCCTTGATTCCACGAGGCCCTGCCGTGCTACAATGACCCCTTGCTTATACAAGGCCCTGCTGTGTCACAATGGCCCCTTGCTTCTGAAGTGTGCAAGAGCCTAATACTAAGAGAAAGGCGCCAAAAAACGCTTCGCCATTATCACTGCTCAACACCTGAAAGGCTTCAAAAGTGCTTCGTCATGATGGCTGCTTATCATAATCACTTTTGAACGCCTGGAAACTACGTGCCGTACGGGCCGTGCATAGCCCGCCTTGAGGCCCATAAAAAGGAAGGCAAAACTGGTGCAAAATGTGGAGGCAAAAGCAAAAGGTAGAATCCCCGCCCTTTGCCTTTCCCCCCACCACCACCATCGCCTGCCATGAGGCACCCTGAGGCCTCCGGGAGCCGACGCCGCCCGCCTGGGGAGCACCCCCCAATCCTTCACCCCTGGACTGAAATCCCGAGGGAGTTGTGCAACCCCTAGCCCTGCTCCTTCGTCCCAGGCGGACCCAGGTTCAGCTGCAAGCATCGAGCCAGCATCTCGGAGGATGGGCCGCCGCTTTCCAGCCAAACTGCTCTAGACTTCAGAAGAGGCAGATAAGACGCTTCAAACAGCAGGGGAAAAAAGGCAAAAACTTCTCCACTTCCCCCACCCTGTCTCAGCAGCAACAAAGGTAGCACAGTGTGGTGGTGACTTATCCAGTGCTTGTTAGAGTAACCTTGTCTTTTCTAACTTTTCTCTACTTTTCTCCTTCTTTCTCTTTGCCTCTCTTACCATTAGATAAAGAGATACCCATTTGTTTGGCACCAACATTTAATCTCGTTTGGTTTTAATCTGGTCTTTGGGAATATTTTGAACCTTCAAAGTTCTTTCCTTTTTATACTCAGAGATTTCCTTTTCTTTGCCCTTCTGGGTGTAAATCAGATAGTAACAAAGTGTCATAATGCTCTCCACGGTTCCGTGAGGCGCCACAATGTCACAATGGACTTTTGGTTCCATGAACTTTGGTACTGTCAGCAACAGTCTCCTTGGCTCCGCAGTGTCACAATGGACCCTTGGCTCCGTGAGGTTCAGTAGCGTAACACGGACGCCTTGATTGCATGAGGTTGTGCAGTGTCACAATGATCTCCTTGGTTCTGCGGCCCTGCTGTGTAACAATGGGCCCCTTCCTTTGCTGATGGCTCTGCGTCCTGCCTGCCTCTGCCTTGGCACACAAAGCCTTGGGCTGCTCCAGACTCCTTCTGGGGGACACGTTGCACCACTCACTGCACTGCCCTGGGAGAGAAATTCCTTTCTCCTTGTGTCCAGCCTGGACCTGCCCAGCTGCCCTTGGCATTAATTCTTTCTTTTGCCAGCTGGTCTCTACTAGCTAGAAAGGATCCACCATGTCTGAAACCACCCTTCAAGCCCACCCAGGACTCTCCTCCACTGTCCTCAGTCTCCACTCCACTGAGCACAGAGCTCCTTTGTCCCTCTGTAGTGATCATGTGCTCGAGGCCACGGGCACCTGGACAAGAAGGTCGGTTCTTTTCTACAGGAAGGAAACCACAGAACCCCAGTGTTTTGAAGGCAGATGAGAGGCAGCCACCAGAGGCCAAGGCAAGGCAGACGTGTCTGTCCTTGCAGCTTCTGTCTGAAAGCAACCCTTGGACATACGGGGAGTTTTGGAGGTGGAATTCCATTTCAGCTGTGGGTGCCTGGACGGGAATGACACTTCTTCTCCCCAGGAAGGAAAGGGCAGAGCCCCAGTGTTTCAAAGGCTGATTAGTGGTGCCTCAAGGAGGCCAAGGCCAGCCAGACCTGTTTGTCTTGGCAGCTTTTGTCTTGGAGCAATCCTTGGCTAGATGCAATTTGGGAGGCCAAATCCCAGTTTTGTCCGTGGACATCTGGCCCAGAAGGACAGTTCTTTTCCATTGGCAGCAAAGTGAGGAGGCCCAGTGTTTCAAAGGCAGATGAGAGCTGGCCCTCAGGAAGCCAAGGGAAGCTGGACATTCCTGGCAGCTTTTGTCGGGGAGCTATTCCTTGGAGATATGGAATTTCAGAGGTGGATTCCCAATTTTGGCCATGGATGGCTGGACTTGAAAGATGGTTTTTTCCATGGGAAGAGAAGCACAGCCCCCGCGTGTTTTGAAGGCAGATGCGAGGTGGCCCCTAAGAGGCCAAGGCCAGCCTGAGCTGTCTGTCCTGGCAGGTTTCACATGGGAACAATCCTCGGATAGAATCCAATTTGGAGGTAGAATCCTAATTTCAGCCATGGGTCCCTGGAGGAGAAGGACAGTGCTTTCGCACAGAAAGGAAAGCAAGGAACTCCAGCGTTTCAGGGCCAGAGGAGAAGCACCCCTCAACATGCCAAGCTCAGCTGGACCAGGCAGGTGGCCCCCAGGAGGCCAAGCCAACCACACCTGTTCCACGCTCTTTGCAGCCTTGGGGCCCTGCAGCATCACCATTTTGTTCCCCTGAGGCCCAGCAATAGCACAGTGGTCTCCTTGGCTCTACAGCGGCACAAAGGCCCCTTGCTTCCACGAGGCCTGGCTGTGTCACAATGGTTTCCTTGCTTCCATGGGGCTGCAGAATAACACAATGGCCCACTGGTTCCATGAGGTCACAGAGGGTCACAAGGGTCTCCATGATTCCATAAGGTGCTGCAGGGTCACAATGGCTCCTTGGTTCTATTGGGCTCCCCAGGATCACAATGGCCCCTTGGTTCCACAAGGCCTGGCTGTGGCACACTGGCCCTTTGCTTCCGTGAGACCTTGCAGTGTCACAATGGCCCCTTGCTTCTGTCAGGCCTGGCTGTGTCACAATGGCCCCTGGCTCCCATGAGGCCCTGTGATGTCACAATGGTCTCACTGGTTCCACGAGGCCCTGCAGTTCCACCATGGCCCTTCAGTGTCACAAGGCCTTGAAGTGTCATAATAGTCTCAGCGGGTTGCCCAGCTGCTTCACAATGGCCTCCTTGGTTCCATGATGCCCCGTAGCGTAACAACGGTATCCTTGCTTCCACACAGTCAGAATGGCCCCGTGGCCTCCTGGAGCCCCACAGTGTCACTACGATCCCCTTGATTCCACGAGGCCCTGCCGTGCTACAATGACCCCTTGCTTATACAAGGCCCTGCTGTGTCACAATGGCCCCTTGCTTCTGAAGTGTGCAAGAGCCTAATACTAAGAGAAAGGCGCCAAAAAACGCTTCGCCATTATCACTGCTCAACACCTGAAAGGCTTCAAAAGTGCTTCGTCATGATGGCTGCTTATCATAATCACTTTTGAACGCCTGGAAACTACGTGCCGTACGGGCCGTGCATAGCCCGCCTTGAGGCCCATAAAAAGGAAGGCAAAACTGGTGCAAAATGTGGAGGCAAAAGCAAAAGGTAGAATCCCCGCCCTTTGCCTTTCCCCCCACCACCACCATCGCCTGCCGTGAGGCACCCTGAGGCCTCCGGGAGCCGACGCCGCCCGCCTGGGGAGCACCCCCCAATCCTTCACCCCTGGACTGAAATCCCGAGGGAGTTGTGCAACCCCTAGCCCTGCTCCTTCGTCCCAGGCGGACCCAGGTTCAGCTGCAAGCATCGAGCCTGCATCTCGGAGGATGGGCCGCCGCTTTCCAGCCAAACTGCTCTAGACTTCAGAAGAGGCAGATAAGACGCTTCAAACAGCAGGGGAAAAAAGGCAAAAACTTCTCCACTTCCCCCACCCTGTCTCAGCAGCAACAAAGGTAGCACAGTGTGGTGGTGACTTATCCAGTGCTTGTTAGAGTAACCTTGTCTTTTCTAACTTTTCTCTACTTTTCTCCTTCTTTCTCTTTGCCTCTCTTACCATTAGATAAAGAGATACCCATTTGTTTGGCACCAACATTTAATCTCGTTTGGTTTTAATCTGGTCTTTGGGAATATTTTGAACCTTCAAAGTTCTTTCCTTTTTATACTCAGAGATTTCCTTTTCTTTGCCCTTCTGGGTGTAAATCAGATAGTAACAAAGTGTCATAATGCTCTCCACGGTTCCGTGAGGCGCCACAATGTCACAATGGACTTTTGGTTCCATGAACTTTGGTACTGTCAGCAACAGTCTCCTTGGCTCCGCAGTGTCACAATGGACCCTTGGCTCCGTGAGGTTCAGTAGCGTAACACGGACGCCTTGATTGCATGAGGTTGTGCAGTGTCACAATGATCTCCTTGGTTCTGCGGCCCTGCTGTGTAACAATGGGCCCCTTCCTTTGCTGATGGCTCTGCGTCCTGCCTGCCTCTGCCTTGGCACACAAAGCCTTGGGCTGCTCCAGACTCCTTCTGGGGGACACGTTGCACCACTCACTGCACTGCCCTGGGAGAGAAATTCCTTTCTCCTTGTGTCCAGCCTGGACCTGCCCAGCTGCCCTTGGCATTAATTCTTTCTTTTGCCAGCTGGTCTCTACTAGCTAGAAAGGATCCACCATGTCTGAAACCACCCTTCAAGCCCACCCAGGACTCTCCTCCACTGTCCTCAGTCTCCACTCCACTGAGCACAGAGCTCCTTTGTCCCTCTGTAGTGATCATGTGCTCGAGGCCACGGGCACCTGGACAAGAAGGTCGGTTCTTTTCTACAGGAAGGAAACCACAGAACCCCAGTGTTTTGAAGGCAGATGAGAGGCAGCCACCAGAGGCCAAGGCAAGGCAGACGTGTCTGTCCTTGCAGCTTCTGTCTGAAAGCAACCCTTGGACATACGGGGAGTTTTGGAGGTGGAATTCCATTTCAGCTGTGGGTGCCTGGACGGGAATGACACTTCTTCTCCCCAGGAAGGAAAGGGCAGAGCCCCAGTGTTTCAAAGGCTGATTAGTGGTGCCTCAAGGAGGCCAAGGCCAGCCAGACCTGTTTGTCTTGGCAGCTTTTGTCTTGGAGCAATCCTTGGCTAGATGCAATTTGGGGGGCCAAATCCCAGTTTTGTCCGTGGACATCTGGCCCAGAAGGACAGTTCTTTTCCATTGGCAGCAAAGTGAGGAGGCCCAGTGTTTCAAAGGCAGATGAGAGCTGGCCCTCAGGAAGCCAAGGGAAGCTGGACATTCCTGGCAGCTTTTGTCGGGGAGCTATTCCTTGGAGATATGGAATTTCAGAGGTGGATTCCCAATTTTGGCCATGGATGGCTGGACTTGAAAGATGGTTTTTTCCATGGGAAGAGAAGCACAGCCCCCGCGTGTTTTGAAGGCAGATGCGAGGTGGCCCCTAAGAGGCCAAGGCCAGCCTGAGCTGTCTGTCCTGGCAGGTTTCACATGGGAACAATCCTCGGATAGAATCCAATTTGGAGGTAGAATCCTAATTTCAGCCATGGGTCCCTGGAGGAGAAGGACAGTGCTTTCGCACAGAAAGGAAAGCAAGGAACTCCAGCGTTTCAGGGCCAGAGGAGAAGCACCCCTCAACATGCCAAGCTCAGCTGGACCAGGCAGGTGGCCCCCAGGAGGCCAAGCCAACCACACCTGTTCCACGCTCTTTGCAGCCTTGGGGCCCTGCAGCATCACCATTTTGTTCCCCTGAGGCCCAGCAATAGCACAGTGGTCTCCTTGGCTCTACAGCGGCACAAAGGCCCCTTGCTTCCACGAGGCCTGGCTGTGTCACAATGGTTTCCTTGCTTCCATGGGGCTGCAGAATAACACAATGGCCCACTGGTTCCATGAGGTCACAGAGGGTCACAAGGGTCTCCATGATTCCGTAAGGTGCTGCAGGGTCACAATGGCTCCTTGGTTCTATTGGGCTCCCCAGGATCACAATGGCCCCTTGGTTCCACAAGGCCTGGCTGTGGCACACTGGCCCTTTGCTTCCGTGAGACCTTGCAGTGTCACAATGGCCCCTTGCTTCTGTCAGGCCTGGCTGTGTCACAATGGCCCCTGGCTCCCATGAGGCCCTGTGATGTCACAATGGTCTCACTGGTTCCACGAGGCCCTGCAGTTCCACCATGGCCCTTCAGTGTCACAAGGCCTTGAAGTGTCATAATAGTCTCAGCGGGTTGCCCAGCTGCTTCACAATGGCCTCCTTGGTTCCATGATGCCCCGTAGCGTAACAACGGTATCCTTGCTTCCACACAGTCAGAATGGCCCCGTGGCCTCCTGGAGCCCCACAGTGTCACTACGATCCCCTTGATTCCACGAGGCCCTGCCGTGCTACAATGACCCCTTGCTTATACAAGGCCCTGCTGTGTCACAATGGCCCCTTGCTTCTGAAGCGTGCAAGAGCCTAATACTAAGAGAAAGGCGCCAAAAAACGCTTCGCCATTATCACTGCTCAACACCTGAAAGGCTTCAAAAGTGCTTCGTCATGATGGCTGCTTATCATAATCACTTTTGAACGCCTGGAAACTACGTGCCGTACGGGCCGTGCATAGCCCGCCTTGAGGCCCATAAAAAGGAAGGCAAAACTGGTGCAAAATGTGGAGGCAAAAGCAAAAGGTAGAATCCCCGCCCTTTGCCTTTCCCCCCACCACCACCATCGCCTGCCGTGAGGCACCCTGAGGCCTCCGGGAGCCGACGCCGCCCGCCTGGGGAGCACCCCCCAATCCTTCACCCCTGGACTGAAATCCCGAGGGAGTTGTGCAACCCCTAGCCCTGCTCCTTCGTCCCAGGCGGACCCAGGTTCAGCTGCAAGCATCGAGCCAGCATCTCGGAGGATGGGCCGCCGCTTTCCAGCCAAACTGCTCTAGACTTCAGAAGAGGCAGATAAGACGCTTCAAACAGCAGGGGAAAAAAGGCAAAAACTTCTCCACTTCCCCCACCCTGTCTCAGCAGCAACAAAGGTAGCACAGTGTGGTGGTGACTTATCCAGTGCTTGTTAGAGTAACCTTGTCTTTTCTAACTTTTCTCTACTTTTCTCCTTCTTTCTCTTTGCCTCTCTTACCATTAGATAAAGAGATACCCATTTGTTTGGCACCAACATTTAATCTCGTTTGGTTTTAATCTGGTCTTTGGGAATATTTTGAACCTTCAAAGTTCTTTCCTTTTTATACTCAGAGATTTCCTTTTCTTTGCCCTTCTGGGTGTAAATCAGATAGTAACAAAGTGTCATAATGCTCTCCACGGTTCCGTGAGGCGCCACAATGTCACAATGGACTTTTGGTTCCATGAACTTTGGTACTGTCAGCAACAGTCTCCTTGGCTCCGCAGTGTCACAATGGACCCTTGGCTCCGTGAGGTTCAGTAGCGTAACACGGACGCCTTGATTGCATGAGGTTGTGCAGTGTCACAATGATCTCCTTGGTTCTGCGGCCCTGCTGTGTAACAATGGGCCCCTTCCTTTGCTGATGGCTCTGCGTCCTGCCTGCCTCTGCCTTGGCACACAAAGCCTTGGGCTGCTCCAGACTCCTTCTGGGGGACACGTTGCACCACTCACTGCACTGCCCTGGGAGAGAAATTCCTTTCTCCTTGTGTCCAGCCTGGACCTGCCCAGCTGCCCTTGGCATTAATTCTTTCTTTTGCCAGCTGGTCTCTACTAGCTAGAAAGGATCCACCATGTCTGAAACCACCCTTCAAGCCCACCCAGGACTCTCCTCCACTGTCCTCAGTCTCCACTCCACTGAGCACAGAGCTCCTTTGTCCCTCTGTAGTGATCATGTGCTCGAGGCCACGGGCACCTGGACAAGAAGGTCGGTTCTTTTCTACAGGAAGGAAACCACAGAACCCCAGTGTTTTGAAGGCAGATGAGAGGCAGCCACCAGAGGCCAAGGCAAGGCAGACGTGTCTGTCCTTGCAGCTTCTGTCTGAAAGCAACCCTTGGACATACGGGGAGTTTTGGAGGTGGAATTCCATTTCAGCTGTGGGTGCCTGGACGGGAATGACACTTCTTCTCCCCAGGAAGGAAAGGGCAGAGCCCCAGTGTTTCAAAGGCTGATTAGTGGTGCCTCAAGGAGGCCAAGGCCAGCCAGACCTGTTTGTCTTGGCAGCTTTTGTCTTGGAGCAATCCTTGGCTAGATGCAATTTGGGGGGCCAAATCCCAGTTTTGTCCGTGGACATCTGGCCCAGAAGGACAGTTCTTTTCCATTGGCAGCAAAGTGAGGAGGCCCAGTGTTTCAAAGGCAGATGAGAGCTGGCCCTCAGGAAGCCAAGGGAAGCTGGACATTCCTGGCAGCTTTTGTCGGGGAGCTATTCCTTGGAGATATGGAATTTCAGAGGTGGATTCCCAATTTTGGCCATGGATGGCTGGACTTGAAAGATGGTTTTTTCCATGGGAAGAGAAGCACAGCCCCCGCGTGTTTTGAAGGCAGATGCGAGGTGGCCCCTAAGAGGCCAAGGCCAGCCTGAGCTGTCTGTCCTGGCAGGTTTCACATGGGAACAATCCTCGGATAGAATCCAATTTGGAGGTAGAATCCTAATTTCAGCCATGGGTCCCTGGAGGAGAAGGACAGTGCTTTCGCACAGAAAGGAAAGCAAGGAACTCCAGCGTTTCAGGGCCAGAGGAGAAGCACCCCTCAACATGCCAAGCTCAGCTGGACCAGGCAGGTGGCCCCCAGGAGGCCAAGCCAACCACACCTGTTCCACGCTCTTTGCAGCCTTGGGGCCCTGCAGCATCACCATTTTGTTCCCCTGAGGCCCAGCAATAGCACAGTGGTCTCCTTGGCTCTACAGCGGCACAAAGGCCCCTTGCTTCCACGAGGCCTGGCTGTGTCACAATGGTTTCCTTGCTTCCATGGGGCTGCAGAATAACACAATGGCCCACTGGTTCCATGAGGTCACAGAGGGTCACAAGGGTCTCCATGATTCCATAAGGTGCTGCAGGGTCACAATGGCTCCTTGGTTCTATTGGGCTCCCCAGGATCACAATGGCCCCTTGGTTCCACAAGGCCTGGCTGTGGCACACTGGCCCTTTGCTTCCGTGAGACCTTGCAGTGTCACAATGGCCCCTTGCTTCTGTCAGGCCTGGCTGTGTCACAATGGCCCCTGGCTCCCATGAGGCCCTGTGATGTCACAATGGTCTCACTGGTTCCACGAGGCCCTGCAGTTCCACAATGGCCCTTCAGTGTCACAAGGCCTTGAAGTGTCATAATAGTCTCAGCGGGTTGCCCAGCTGCTTCACAATGGCCTCCTTGGTTCCATGATGCCCCGTAGCGTAACAACGGTATCCTTGCTTCCACACAGTCAGAATGGCCCCGTGGCCTCCTGGAGCCCCACAGTGTCACTACGATCCCCTTGATTCCACGAGGCCCTGCCGTGCTACAATGACCCCTTGCTTATACAAGGCCCTGCTGTGTCACAATGGCCCCTTGCTTCTGAAGTGTGCAAGAGCCTAATACTAAGAGAAAGGCGCCAAAAAACGCTTCGCCATTATCACTGCTCAACACCTGAAAGGCTTCAAAAGTGCTTCGTCATGATGGCTGCTTATCATAATCACTTTTGAACGCCTGGAAACTACGTGCCGTACGGGCCGTGCATAGCCCGCCTTGAGGCCCATAAAAAGGAAGGCAAAACTGGTGCAAAATGTGGAGGCAAAAGCAAAAGGTAGAATCCCCGCCCTTTGCCTTTCCCCCCACCACCACCATCGCCTGCCGTGAGGCACCCTGAGGCCTCCGGGAGCCGACGCCGCCCGCCTGGGGAGCACCCCCCAATCCTTCACCCCTGGACTGAAATCCCGAGGGAGTTGTGCAACCCCTAGCCCTGCTCCTTCGTCCCAGGCGGACCCAGGTTCAGCTGCAAGCATCGAGCCTGCATCTCGGAGGATGGGCCGCCGCTTTCCAGCCAAACTGCTCTAGACTTCAGAAGAGGCAGATAAGACGCTTCAAACAGCAGGGGAAAAAAGGCAAAAACTTCTCCACTTCCCCCACCCTGTCTCAGCAGCAACAAAGGTAGCACAGTGTGGTGGTGACTTATCCAGTGCTTGTTAGAGTAACCTTGTCTTTTCTAACTTTTCTCTACTTTTCTCCTTCTTTCTCTTTGCCTCTCTTACCATTAGATAAAGAGATACCCATTTGTTTGGCACCAACATTTAATCTCGTTTGGTTTTAATCTGGTCTTTGGGAATATTTTGAACCTTCAAAGTTCTTTCCTTTTTATACTCAGAGATTTCCTTTTCTTTGCCCTTCTGGGTGTAAATCAGATAGTAACAAAGTGTCATAATGCTCTCCACGGTTCCGTGAGGCGCCACAATGTCACAATGGACTTTTGGTTCCATGAACTTTGGTACTGTCAGCAACAGTCTCCTTGGCTCCGCAGTGTCACAATGGACCCTTGGCTCCGTGAGGTTCAGTAGCGTAACACGGACGCCTTGATTGCATGAGGTTGTGCAGTGTCACAATGATCTCCTTGGTTCTGCGGCCCTGCTGTGTAACAATGGGCCCCTTCCTTTGCTGATGGCTCTGCGTCCTGCCTGCCTCTGCCTTGGCACACAAAGCCTTGGGCTGCTCCAGACTCCTTCTGGGGGACACGTTGCACCACTCACTGCACTGCCCTGGGAGAGAAATTCCTTTCTCCTTGTGTCCAGCCTGGACCTGCCCAGCTGCCCTTGGCATTAATTCTTTCTTTTGCCAGCTGGTCTCTACTAGCTAGAAAGGATCCACCATGTCTGAAACCACCCTTCAAGCCCACCCAGGACTCTCCTCCACTGTCCTCAGTCTCCACTCCACTGAGCACAGAGCTCCTTTGTCCCTCTGTAGTGATCATGTGCTCGAGGCCACGGGCACCTGGACAAGAAGGTCGGTTCTTTTCTACAGGAAGGAAACCACAGAACCCCAGTGTTTTGAAGGCAGATGAGAGGCAGCCACCAGAGGCCAAGGCAAGGCAGACGTGTCTGTCCTTGCAGCTTCTGTCTGAAAGCAACCCTTGGACATACGGGGAGTTTTGGAGGTGGAATTCCATTTCAGCTGTGGGTGCCTGGACGGGAATGACACTTCTTCTCCCCAGGAAGGAAAGGGCAGAGCCCCAGTGTTTCAAAGGCTGATTAGTGGTGCCTCAAGGAGGCCAAGGCCAGCCAGACCTGTTTGTCTTGGCAGCTTTTGTCTTGGAGCAATCCTTGGCTAGATGCAATTTGGGGGGCCAAATCCCAGTTTTGTCCGTGGACATCTGGCCCAGAAGGACAGTTCTTTTCCATTGGCAGCAAAGTGAGGAGGCCCAGTGTTTCAAAGGCAGATGAGAGCTGGCCCTCAGGAAGCCAAGGGAAGCTGGACATTCCTGGCAGCTTTTGTCGGGGAGCTATTCCTTGGAGATATGGAATTTCAGAGGTGGATTCCCAATTTTGGCCATGGATGGCTGGACTTGAAAGATGGTTTTTTCCATGGGAAGAGAAGCACAGCCCCCGCGTGTTTTGAAGGCAGATGCGAGGTGGCCCCTAAGAGGCCAAGGCCAGCCTGAGCTGTCTGTCCTGGCAGGTTTCACATGGGAACAATCCTCGGATAGAATCCAATTTGGAGGTAGAATCCTAATTTCAGCCATGGGTCCCTGGAGGAGAAGGACAGTGCTTTCGCACAGAAAGGAAAGCAAGGAACTCCAGCGTTTCAGGGCCAGAGGAGAAGCACCCCTCAACATGCCAAGCTCAGCTGGACCAGGCAGGTGGCCCCCAGGAGGCCAAGCCAACCACACCTGTTCCACGCTCTTTGCAGCCTTGGGGCCCTGCAGCATCACCATTTTGTTCCCCTGAGGCCCAGCAATAGCACAGTGGTCTCCTTGGCTCTACAGCGGCACAAAGGCCCCTTGCTTCCACGAGGCCTGGCTGTGTCACAATGGTTTCCTTGCTTCCATGGGGCTGCAGAATAACACAATGGCCCACTGGTTCCATGAGGTCACAGAGGGTCACAAGGGTCTCCATGATTCCGTAAGGTGCTGCAGGGTCACAATGGCTCCTTGGTTCTATTGGGCTCCCCAGGATCACAATGGCCCCTTGGTTCCACAAGGCCTGGCTGTGGCACACTGGCCCTTTGCTTCCGTGAGACCTTGCAGTGTCACAATGGCCCCTTGCTTCTGTCAGGCCTGGCTGTGTCACAATGGCCCCTGGCTCCCATGAGGCCCTGTGATGTCACAATGGTCTCACTGGTTCCACGAGGCCCTGCAGTTCCACCATGGCCCTTCAGTGTCACAAGGCCTTGAAGTGTCATAATAGTCTCAGCGGGTTGCCCAGCTGCTTCACAATGGCCTCCTTGGTTCCATGATGCCCCGTAGCGTAACAACGGTATCCTTGCTTCCACACAGTCAGAATGGCCCCGTGGCCTCCTGGAGCCCCACAGTGTCACTACGATCCCCTTGATTCCACGAGGCCCTGCCGTGCTACAATGACCCCTTGCTTATACAAGGCCCTGCTGTGTCACAATGGCCCCTTGCTTCTGAAGCGTGCAAGAGCCTAATACTAAGAGAAAGGCGCCAAAAAACGCTTCGCCATTATCACTGCTCAACACCTGAAAGGCTTCAAAAGTGCTTCGTCATGATGGCTGCTTATCATAATCACTTTTGAACGCCTGGAAACTACGTGCCGTACGGGCCGTGCATAGCCCGCCTTGAGGCCCATAAAAAGGAAGGCAAAACTGGTGCAAAATGTGGAGGCAAAAGCAAAAGGTAGAATCCCCGCCCTTTGCCTTTCCCCCCACCACCACCATCGCCTGCCGTGAGGCACCCTGAGGCCTCCGGGAGCCGACGCCGCCCGCCTGGGGAGCACCCCCCAATCCTTCACCCCTGGACTGAAATCCCGAGGGAGTTGTGCAACCCCTAGCCCTGCTCCTTCGTCCCAGGCGGACCCAGGTTCAGCTGCAAGCATCGAGCCAGCATCTCGGAGGATGGGCCGCCGCTTTCCAGCCAAACTGCTCTAGACTTCAGAAGAGGCAGATAAGACGCTTCAAACAGCAGGGGAAAAAAGGCAAAAACTTCTCCACTTCCCCCACCCTGTCTCAGCAGCAACAAAGGTAGCACAGTGTGGTGGTGACTTATCCAGTGCTTGTTAGAGTAACCTTGTCTTTTCTAACTTTTCTCTACTTTTCTCCTTCTTTCTCTTTGCCTCTCTTACCATTAGATAAAGAGATACCCATTTGTTTGGCACCAACATTTAATCTCGTTTGGTTTTAATCTGGTCTTTGGGAATATTTTGAACCTTCAAAGTTCTTTCCTTTTTATACTCAGAGATTTCCTTTTCTTTGCCCTTCTGGGTGTAAATCAGATAGTAACAAAGTGTCATAATGCTCTCCACGGTTCCGTGAGGCGCCACAATGTCACAATGGACTTTTGGTTCCATGAACTTTGGTACTGTCAGCAACAGTCTCCTTGGCTCCGCAGTGTCACAATGGACCCTTGGCTCCGTGAGGTTCAGTAGCGTAACACGGACGCCTTGATTGCATGAGGTTGTGCAGTGTCACAATGATCTCCTTGGTTCTGCGGCCCTGCTGTGTAACAATGGGCCCCTTCCTTTGCTGATGGCTCTGCGTCCTGCCTGCCTCTGCCTTGGCACACAAAGCCTTGGGCTGCTCCAGACTCCTTCTGGGGGACACGTTGCACCACTCACTGCACTGCCCTGGGAGAGAAATTCCTTTCTCCTTGTGTCCAGCCTGGACCTGCCCAGCTGCCCTTGGCATTAATTCTTTCTTTTGCCAGCTGGTCTCTACTAGCTAGAAAGGATCCACCATGTCTGAAACCACCCTTCAAGCCCACCCAGGACTCTCCTCCACTGTCCTCAGTCTCCACTCCACTGAGCACAGAGCTCCTTTGTCCCTCTGTAGTGATCATGTGCTCGAGGCCACGGGCACCTGGACAAGAAGGTCGGTTCTTTTCTACAGGAAGGAAACCACAGAACCCCAGTGTTTTGAAGGCAGATGAGAGGCAGCCACCAGAGGCCAAGGCAAGGCAGACGTGTCTGTCCTTGCAGCTTCTGTCTGAAAGCAACCCTTGGACATACGGGGAGTTTTGGAGGTGGAATTCCATTTCAGCTGTGGGTGCCTGGACGGGAATGACACTTCTTCTCCCCAGGAAGGAAAGGGCAGAGCCCCAGTGTTTCAAAGGCTGATTAGTGGTGCCTCAAGGAGGCCAAGGCCAGCCAGACCTGTTTGTCTTGGCAGCTTTTGTCTTGGAGCAATCCTTGGCTAGATGCAATTTGGGGGGCCAAATCCCAGTTTTGTCCGTGGACATCTGGCCCAGAAGGACAGTTCTTTTCCATTGGCAGCAAAGTGAGGAGGCCCAGTGTTTCAAAGGCAGATGAGAGCTGGCCCTCAGGAAGCCAAGGGAAGCTGGACATTCCTGGCAGCTTTTGTCGGGGAGCTATTCCTTGGAGATATGGAATTTCAGAGGTGGATTCCCAATTTTGGCCATGGATGGCTGGACTTGAAAGATGGTTTTTTCCATGGGAAGAGAAGCACAGCCCCCGCGTGTTTTGAAGGCAGATGCGAGGTGGCCCCTAAGAGGCCAAGGCCAGCCTGAGCTGTCTGTCCTGGCAGGTTTCACATGGGAACAATCCTCGGATAGAATCCAATTTGGAGGTAGAATCCTAATTTCAGCCATGGGTCCCTGGAGGAGAAGGACAGTGCTTTCGCACAGAAAGGAAAGCAAGGAACTCCAGCGTTTCAGGGCCAGAGGAGAAGCACCCCTCAACATGCCAAGCTCAGCTGGACCAGGCAGGTGGCCCCCAGGAGGCCAAGCCAACCACACCTGTTCCACGCTCTTTGCAGCCTTGGGGCCCTGCAGCATCACCATTTTGTTCCCCTGAGGCCCAGCAATAGCACAGTGGTCTCCTTGGCTCTACAGCGGCACAAAGGCCCCTTGCTTCCACGAGGCCTGGCTGTGTCACAATGGTTTCCTTGCTTCCATGGGGCTGCAGAATAACACAATGGCCCACTGGTTCCATGAGGTCACAGAGGGTCACAAGGGTCTCCATGATTCCATAAGGTGCTGCAGGGTCACAATGGCTCCTTGGTTCTATTGGGCTCCCCAGGATCACAATGGCCCCTTGGTTCCACAAGGCCTGGCTGTGGCACACTGGCCCTTTGCTTCCGTGAGACCTTGCAGTGTCACAATGGCCCCTTGCTTCTGTCAGGCCTGGCTGTGTCACAATGGCCCCTGGCTCCCATGAGGCCCTGTGATGTCACAATGGTCTCACTGGTTCCACGAGGCCCTGCAGTTCCACAATGGCCCTTCAGTGTCACAAGGCCTTGAAGTGTCATAATAGTCTCAGCGGGTTGCCCAGCTGCTTCACAATGGCCTCCTTGGTTCCATGATGCCCCGTAGCGTAACAACGGTATCCTTGCTTCCACACAGTCAGAATGGCCCCGTGGCCTCCTGGAGCCCCACAGTGTCACTACGATCCCCTTGATTCCACGAGGCCCTGCCGTGCTACAATGACCCCTTGCTTATACAAGGCCCTGCTGTGTCACAATGGCCCCTTGCTTCTGAAGTGTGCAAGAGCCTAATACTAAGAGAAAGGCGCCAAAAAACGCTTCGCCATTATCACTGCTCAACACCTGAAAGGCTTCAAAAGTGCTTCGTCATGATGGCTGCTTATCATAATCACTTTTGAACGCCTGGAAACTACGTGCCGTACGGGCCGTGCATAGCCCGCCTTGAGGCCCATAAAAAGGAAGGCAAAACTGGTGCAAAATGTGGAGGCAAAAGCAAAAGGTAGAATCCCCGCCCTTTGCCTTTCCCCCCACCACCACCATCGCCTGCCGTGAGGCACCCTGAGGCCTCCGGGAGCCGACGCCGCCCGCCTGGGGAGCACCCCCCAATCCTTCACCCCTGGACTGAAATCCCGAGGGAGTTGTGCAACCCCTAGCCCTGCTCCTTCGTCCCAGGCGGACCCAGGTTCAGCTGCAAGCATCGAGCCTGCATCTCGGAGGATGGGCCGCCGCTTTCCAGCCAAACTGCTCTAGACTTCAGAAGAGGCAGATAAGACGCTTCAAACAGCAGGGGAAAAAAGGCAAAAACTTCTCCACTTCCCCCACCCTGTCTCAGCAGCAACAAAGGTAGCACAGTGTGGTGGTGACTTATCCAGTGCTTGTTAGAGTAACCTTGTCTTTTCTAACTTTTCTCTACTTTTCTCCTTCTTTCTCTTTGCCTCTCTTACCATTAGATAAAGAGATACCCATTTGTTTGGCACCAACATTTAATCTCGTTTGGTTTTAATCTGGTCTTTGGGAATATTTTGAACCTTCAAAGTTCTTTCCTTTTTATACTCAGAGATTTCCTTTTCTTTGCCCTTCTGGGTGTAAATCAGATAGTAACAAAGTGTCATAATGCTCTCCACGGTTCCGTGAGGCGCCACAATGTCACAATGGACTTTTGGTTCCATGAACTTTGGTACTGTCAGCAACAGTCTCCTTGGCTCCGCAGTGTCACAATGGACCCTTGGCTCCGTGAGGTTCAGTAGCGTAACACGGACGCCTTGATTGCATGAGGTTGTGCAGTGTCACAATGATCTCCTTGGTTCTGCGGCCCTGCTGTGTAACAATGGGCCCCTTCCTTTGCTGATGGCTCTGCGTCCTGCCTGCCTCTGCCTTGGCACACAAAGCCTTGGGCTGCTCCAGACTCCTTCTGGGGGACACGCTGCACCACTCACTGCACTGCCCTGGGAGAGAAATTCCTTTCTCCTTGTGTCCAGCCTGGACCTGCCCAGCTGCCCTTGGCATTAATTCTTTCTTTTGCCAGCTGGTCTCTACTAGCTAGAAAGGATCCACCATGTCTGAAACCACCCTTCAAGCCCACCCAGGACTCTCCTCCACTGTCCTCAGTCTCCACTCCACTGAGCACAGAGCTCCTTTGTCCCTCTGTAGTGATCATGTGCTCGAGGCCACGGGCACCTGGACAAGAAGGTCGGTTCTTTTCTACAGGAAGGAAACCACAGAACCCCAGTGTTTTGAAGGCAGATGAGAGGCAGCCACCAGAGGCCAAGGCAAGGCAGACCTGTCTGTCCTTGCAGCTTCTGTCTGAAAGCAACCCTTGGACATACGGGGAGTTTTGGAGGTGGAATTCCATTTCAGCTGTGGGTGCCTGGACGGGAATGACACTTCTTCTCCCCAGGAAGGAAAGGGCAGAGCCCCAGTGTTTCAAAGGCTGATTAGTGGTGCCTCAAGGAGGCCAAGGCCAGCCAGACCTGTTTGTCTTGGCAGCTTTTGTCTTGGAGCAATCCTTGGCTAGATGCAATTTGGGGGGCCAAATCCCAGTTTTGTCCGTGGACATCTGGCCCAGAAGGACAGTTCTTTTCCATTGGCAGCAAAGTGAGGAGGCCCAGTGTTTCAAAGGCAGATGAGAGCTGGCCCTCAGGAAGCCAAGGGAAGCTGGACATTCCTGGCAGCTTTTGTCGGGGAGCTATTCCTTGGAGATATGGAATTTCAGAGGTGGATTCCCAATTTTGGCCATGGATGGCTGGACTTGAAAGATGGTTTTTTCCATGGGAAGAGAAGCACAGCCCCCGCGTGTTTTGAAGGCAGATGCGAGGTGGCCCCTAAGAGGCCAAGGCCAGCCTGAGCTGTCTGTCCTGGCAGGTTTCACATGGGAACAATCCTCGGATAGAATCCAATTTGGAGGTAGAATCCTAATTTCAGCCATGGGTCCCTGGAGGAGAAGGACAGTGCTTTCGCACAGAAAGGAAAGCAAGGAACTCCAGCGTTTCAGGGCCAGAGGAGAAGCACCCCTCAACATGCCAAGCTCAGCTGGACCAGGCAGGTGGCCCCCAGGAGGCCAAGCCAACCACACCTGTTCCACGCTCTTTGCAGCCTTGGGGCCCTGCAGCATCACCATTTTGTTCCCCTGAGGCCCAGCAATAGCACAGTGGTCTCCTTGGCTCTACAGCGGCACAAAGGCCCCTTGCTTCCACGAGGCCTGGCTGTGTCACAATGGTTTCCTTGCTTCCATGGGGCTGCAGAATAACACAATGGCCCACTGGTTCCATGAGGTCACAGAGGGTCACAAGGGTCTCCATGATTCCGTAAGGTGCTGCAGGGTCACAATGGCTCCTTGGTTCTATTGGGCTCCCCAGGATCACAATGGCCCCTTGGTTCCACAAGGCCTGGCTGTGGCACACTGGCCCTTTGCTTCCGTGAGACCTTGCAGTGTCACAATGGCCCCTTGCTTCTGTCAGGCCTGGCTGTGTCACAATGGCCCCTGGCTCCCATGAGGCCCTGTGATGTCACAATGGTCTCACTGGTTCCACGAGGCCCTGCAGTTCCACAATGGCCCTTCAGTGTCACAAGGCCTTGAAGTGTCATAATAGTCTCAGCGGGTTGCCCAGCTGCTTCACAATGGCCTCCTTGGTTCCATGATGCCCCGTAGCGTAACAACGGTATCCTTGCTTCCACACAGTCAGAATGGCCCCGTGGCCTCCTGGAGCCCCACAGTGTCACTACGATCCCCTTGATTCCACGAGGCCCTGCCGTGCTACAATGACCCCTTGCTTATACAAGGCCCTGCTGTGTCACAATGGCCCCTTGCTTCTGAAGTGTGCAAGAGCCTAATACTAAGAGAAAGGCGCCAAAAAACGCTTCGCCATTATCACTGCTCAACACCTGAAAGGCTTCAAAAGTGCTTCGTCATGATGGCTGCTTATCATAATCACTTTTGAACGCCTGGAAACTACGTGCCGTACGGGCCGTGCATAGCCCGCCTTGAGGCCCATAAAAAGGAAGGCAAAACTGGTGCAAAATGTGGAGGCAAAAGCAAAAGGTAGAATCCCCGCCCTTTGCCTTTCCCCCCACCACCACCATCGCCTGCCGTGAGGCACCCTGAGGCCTCCGGGAGCCGACGCCGCCCGCCTGGGGAGCACCCCCCAATCCTTCACCCCTGGACTGAAATCCCGAGGGAGTTGTGCAACCCCTAGCCCTGCTCCTTCGTCCCAGGCGGACCCAGGTTCAGCTGCAAGCATCGAGCCTGCATCTCGGAGGATGGGCCGCCGCTTTCCAGCCAAACTGCTCTAGACTTCAGAAGAGGCAGATAAGACGCTTCAAACAGCAGGGGAAAAAAGGCAAAAACTTCTCCACTTCCCCCACCCTGTCTCAGCAGCAACAAAGGTAGCACAGTGTGGTGGTGACTTATCCAGTGCTTGTTAGAGTAACCTTGTCTTTTCTAACTTTTCTCTACTTTTCTCCTTCTTTCTCTTTGCCTCTCTTACCATTAGATAAAGACATACCCATTTGTTTGGCACCAACATTTAATCTCGTTTGGTTTTAATCTGGTCTTTGGGAATATTTTGAACCTTCAAAGTTCTTTCCTTTTTATACTCAGAGATTTCCTTTTCTTTGCCCTTCTGGGTGTAAATCAGATAGTAACAAAGTGTCATAATGCTCTCCACGGTTCCGTGAGGCGCCACAATGTCACAATGGACTTTTGGTTCCATGAACTTTGGTACTGTCAGCAACAGTCTCCTTGGCTCCGCAGTGTCACAATGGACCCTTGGCTCCGTGAGGTTCAGTAGCGTAACACGGACGCCTTGATTGCATGAGGTTGTGCAGTGTCACAATGATCTCCTTGGTTCTGCGGCCCTGCTGTGTAACAATGGGCCCCTTCCTTTGCTGATGGCTCTGCGTCCTGCCTGCCTCTGCCTTGGCACACAAAGCCTTGGGCTGCTCCAGACTCCTTCTGGGGGACACGTTGCACCACTCACTGCACTGCCCTGGGAGAGAAATTCCTTTCTCCTTGTGTCCAGCCTGGACCTGCCCAGCTGCCCTTGGCATTAATTCTTTCTTTTGCCAGCTGGTCTCTACTAGCTAGAAAGGATCCACCATGTCTGAAACCACCCTTCAAGCCCACCCAGGACTCTCCTCCACTGTCCTCAGTCTCCACTCCACTGAGCACAGAGCTCCTTTGTCCCTCTGTAGTGATCATGTGCTCGAGGCCACGGGCACCTGGACAAGAAGGTCGGTTCTTTTCTACAGGAAGGAAACCACAGAACCCCAGTGTTTTGAAGGCAGATGAGAGGCAGCCACCAGAGGCCAAGGCAAGGCAGACGTGTCTGTCCTTGCAGCTTCTGTCTGAAAGCAACCCTTGGACATACGGGGAGTTTTGGAGGTGGAATTCCATTTCAGCTGTGGGTGCCTGGACGGGAATGACACTTCTTCTCCCCAGGAAGGAAAGGGCAGAGCCCCAGTGTTTCAAAGGCTGATTAGTGGTGCCTCAAGGAGGCCAAGGCCAGCCAGACCTGTTTGTCTTGGCAGCTTTTGTCTTGGAGCAATCCTTGGCTAGATGCAATTTGGGGGGCCAAATCCCAGTTTTGTCCGTGGACATCTGGCCCAGAAGGACAGTTCTTTTCCATTGGCAGCAAAGTGAGGAGGCCCAGTGTTTCAAAGGCAGATGAGAGCTGGCCCTCAGGAAGCCAAGGGAAGCTGGACATTCCTGGCAGCTTTTGTCGGGGAGCTATTCCTTGGAGATATGGAATTTCAGAGGTGGATTCCCAATTTTGGCCATGGATGGCTGGACTTGAAAGATGGTTTTTTCCATGGGAAGAGAAGCACAGCCCCCGCGTGTTTTGAAGGCAGATGCGAGGTGGCCCCTAAGAGGCCAAGGCCAGCCTGAGCTGTCTGTCCTGGCAGGTTTCACATGGGAACAATCCTCGGATAGAATCCAATTTGGAGGTAGAATCCTAATTTCAGCCATGGGTCCCTGGAGGAGAAGGACAGTGCTTTCGCACAGAAAGGAAAGCAAGGAACTCCAGCGTTTCAGGGCCAGAGGAGAAGCACCCCTCAACATGCCAAGCTCAGCTGGACCAGGCAGGTGGCCCCCAGGAGGCCAAGCCAACCACACCTGTTCCACGCTCTTTGCAGCCTTGGGGCCCTGCAGCATCACCATTTTGTTCCCCTGAGGCCCAGCAATAGCACAGTGGTCTCCTTGGCTCTACAGCGGCACAAAGGCCCCTTGCTTCCACGAGGCCTGGCTGTGTCACAATGGTTTCCTTGCTTCCATGGGGCTGCAGAATAACACAATGGCCCACTGGTTCCATGAGGTCACAGAGGGTCACAAGGGTCTCCATGATTCCGTAAGGTGCTGCAGGGTCACAATGGCTCCTTGGTTCTATTGGGCTCCCCAGGATCACAATGGCCCCTTGGTTCCACAAGGCCTGGCTGTGGCACACTGGCCCTTTGCTTCCGTGAGACCTTGCAGTGTCACAATGGCCCCTTGCTTCTGTCAGGCCTGGCTGTGTCACAATGGCCCCTGGCTCCCATGAGGCCCTGTGATGTCACAATGGTCTCACTGGTTCCACGAGGCCCTGCAGTTCCACAATGGCCCTTCAGTGTCACAAGGCCTTGAAGTGTCATAATAGTCTCAGCGGGTTGCCCAGCTGCTTCACAATGGCCTCCTTGGTTCCATGATGCCCCGTAGCGTAACAACGGTATCCTTGCTTCCACACAGTCAGAATGGCCCCGTGGCCTCCTGGAGCCCCACAGTGTCACTACGATCCCCTTGATTCCACGAGGCCCTGCCGTGCTACAATGACCCCTTGCTTATACAAGGCCCTGCTGTGTCACAATGGCCCCTTGCTTCTGAAGTGTGCAAGAGCCTAATACTAAGAGAAAGGCGCCAAAAAACGCTTCGCCATTATCACTGCTCAACACCTGAAAGGCTTCAAAAGTGCTTCGTCATGATGGCTGCTTATCATAATCACTTTTGAACGCCTGGAAACTACGTGCCGTACGGGCCGTGCATAGCCCGCCTTGAGGCCCATAAAAAGGAAGGCAAAACTGGTGCAAAATGTGGAGGCAAAAGCAAAAGGTAGAATCCCCGCCCTTTGCCTTTCCCCCCACCACCACCATCGCCTGCCATGAGGCACCCTGAGGCCTCCGGGAGCCGACGCCGCCCGCCTGGGGAGCACCCCCCAATCCTTCACCCCTGGACTGAAATCCCGAGGGAGTTGTGCAACCCCTAGCCCTGCTCCTTCGTCCCAGGCGGACCCAGGTTCAGCTGCAAGCATCGAGCCAGCATCTCGGAGGATGGGCCGCCGCTTTCCAGCCAAACTGCTCTAGACTTCAGAAGAGGCAGATAAGACGCTTCAAACAGCAGGGGAAAAAAGGCAAAAACTTCTCCACTTCCCCCACCCTGTCTCAGCAGCAACAAAGGTAGCACAGTGTGGTGGTGACTTATCCAGTGCTTGTTAGAGTAACCTTGTCTTTTCTAACTTTTCTCTACTTTTCTCCTTCTTTCTCTTTGCCTCTCTTACCATTAGATAAAGAGATACCCATTTGTTTGGCACCAACATTTAATCTCGTTTGGTTTTAATCTGGTCTTTGGGAATATTTTGAACCTTCAAAGTTCTTTCCTTTTTATACTCAGAGATTTCCTTTTCTTTGCCCTTCTGGGTGTAAATCAGATAGTAACAAAGTGTCATAATGCTCTCCACGGTTCCGTGAGGCGCCACAATGTCACAATGGACTTTTGGTTCCATGAACTTTGGTACTGTCAGCAACAGTCTCCTTGGCTCCGCAGTGTCACAATGGACCCTTGGCTCCGTGAGGTTCAGTAGCGTAACACGGACGCCTTGATTGCATGAGGTTGTGCAGTGTCACAATGATCTCCTTGGTTCTGCGGCCCTGCTGTGTAACAATGGGCCCCTTCCTTTGCTGATGGCTCTGCGTCCTGCCTGCCTCTGCCTTGGCACACAAAGCCTTGGGCTGCTCCAGACTCCTTCTGGGGGACACGTTGCACCACTCACTGCACTGCCCTGGGAGAGAAATTCCTTTCTCCTTGTGTCCAGCCTGGACCTGCCCAGCTGCCCTTGGCATTAATTCTTTCTTTTGCCAGCTGGTCTCTACTAGCTAGAAAGGATCCACCATGTCTGAAACCACCCTTCAAGCCCACCCAGGACTCTCCTCCACTGTCCTCAGTCTCCACTCCACTGAGCACAGAGCTCCTTTGTCCCTCTGTAGTGATCATGTGCTCGAGGCCACGGGCACCTGGACAAGAAGGTCGGTTCTTTTCTACAGGAAGGAAACCACAGAACCCCAGTGTTTTGAAGGCAGATGAGAGGCAGCCACCAGAGGCCAAGGCAAGGCAGACCTGTCTGTCCTTGCAGCTTCTGTCTGAAAGCAACCCTTGGACATACGGGGAGTTTTGGAGGTGGAATTCCATTTCAGCTGTGGGTGCCTGGACGGGAATGACACTTCTTCTCCCCAGGAAGGAAAGGGCAGAGCCCCAGTGTTTCAAAGGCTGATTAGTGGTGCCTCAAGGAGGCCAAGGCCAGCCAGACCTGTTTGTCTTGGCAGCTTTTGTCTTGGAGCAATCCTTGGCTAGATGCAATTTGGGGGGCCAAATCCCAGTTTTGTCCGTGGACATCTGGCCCAGAAGGACAGTTCTTTTCCATTGGCAGCAAAGTGAGGAGGCCCAGTGTTTCAAAGGCAGATGAGAGCTGGCCCTCAGGAAGCCAAGGGAAGCTGGACATTCCTGGCAGCTTTTGTCGGGGAGCTATTCCTTGGAGATATGGAATTTCAGAGGTGGATTCCCAATTTTGGCCATGGATGGCTGGACTTGAAAGATGGTTTTTTCCATGGGAAGAGAAGCACAGCCCCCGCGTGTTTTGAAGGCAGATGCGAGGTGGCCCCTAAGAGGCCAAGGCCAGCCTGAGCTGTCTGTCCTGGCAGGTTTCACATGGGAACAATCCTCGGATAGAATCCAATTTGGAGGTAGAATCCTAATTTCAGCCATGGGTCCCTGGAGGAGAAGGACAGTGCTTTCGCACAGAAAGGAAAGCAAGGAACTCCAGCGTTTCAGGGCCAGAGGAGAAGCACCCCTCAACATGCCAAGCTCAGCTGGACCAGGCAGGTGGCCCCCAGGAGGCCAAGCCAACCACACCTGTTCCACGCTCTTTGCAGCCTTGGGGCCCTGCAGCATCACCATTTTGTTCCCCTGAGGCCCAGCAATAGCACAGTGGTCTCCTTGGCTCTACAGCGGCACAAAGGCCCCTTGCTTCCACGAGGCCTGGCTGTGTCACAATGGTTTCCTTGCTTCCATGGGGCTGCAGAATAACACAATGGCCCACTGGTTCCATGAGGTCACAGAGGGTCACAAGGGTCTCCATGATTCCGTAAGGTGCTGCAGGGTCACAATGGCTCCTTGGTTCTATTGGGCTCCCCAGGATCACAATGGCCCCTTGGTTCCACAAGGCCTGGCTGTGGCACACTGGCCCTTTGCTTCCGTGAGACCTTGCAGTGTCACAATGGCCCCTTGCTTCTGTCAGGCCTGGCTGTGTCACAATGGCCCCTGGCTCCCATGAGGCCCTGTGATGTCACAATGGTCTCACTGGTTCCACGAGGCCCTGCAGTTCCACAATGGCCCTTCAGTGTCACAAGGCCTTGAAGTGTCATAATAGTCTCAGCGGGTTGCCCAGCTGCTTCACAATGGCCTCCTTGGTTCCATGATGCCCCGTAGCGTAACAACGGTATCCTTGCTTCCACACAGTCAGAATGGCCCCGTGGCCTCCTGGAGCCCCACAGTGTCACTACGATCCCCTTGATTCCACGAGGCCCTGCCGTGCTACAATGACCCCTTGCTTATACAAGGCCCTGCTGTGTCACAATGGCCCCTTGCTTCTGAAGTGTGCAAGAGCCTAATACTAAGAGAAAGGCGCCAAAAAACGCTTCGCCATTATCACTGCTCAACACCTGAAAGGCTTCAAAAGTGCTTCGTCATGATGGCTGCTTATCATAATCACTTTTGAACGCCTGGAAACTACGTGCCGTACGGGCCGTGCATAGCCCGCCTTGAGGCCCATAAAAAGGAAGGCAAAACTGGTGCAAAATGTGGAGGCAAAAGCAAAAGGTAGAATCCCCGCCCTTTGCCTTTCCCCCCACCACCACCATCGCCTGCCGTGAGGCACCCTGAGGCCTCCGGGAGCCGACGCCGCCCGCCTGGGGAGCACCCCCCAATCCTTCACCCCTGGACTGAAATCCCGAGGGAGTTGTGCAACCCCTAGCCCTGCTCCTTCGTCCCAGGCGGACCCAGGTTCAGCTGCAAGCATCGAGCCTGCATCTCGGAGGATGGGCCGCCGCTTTCCAGCCAAACTGCTCTAGACTTCAGAAGAGGCAGATAAGACGCTTCAAACAGCAGGGGAAAAAAGGCAAAAACTTCTCCACTTCCCCCACCCTGTCTCAGCAGCAACAAAGGTAGCACAGTGTGGTGGTGACTTATCCAGTGCTTGTTAGAGTAACCTTGTCTTTTCTAACTTTTCTCTACTTTTCTCCTTCTTTCTCTTTGCCTCTCTTACCATTAGATAAAGAGATACCCATTTGTTTGGCACCAACATTTAATCTCGTTTGGTTTTAATCTGGTCTTTGGGAATATTTTGAACCTTCAAAGTTCTTTCCTTTTTATACTCAGAGATTTCCTTTTCTTTGCCCTTCTGGGTGTAAATCAGATAGTAACAAAGTGTCATAATGCTCTCCACGGTTCCGTGAGGCGCCACAATGTCACAATGGACTTTTGGTTCCATGAACTTTGGTACTGTCAGCAACAGTCTCCTTGGCTCCGCAGTGTCACAATGGACCCTTGGCTCCGTGAGGTTCAGTAGCGTAACACGGACGCCTTGATTGCATGAGGTTGTGCAGTGTCACAATGATCTCCTTGGTTCTGCGGCCCTGCTGTGTAACAATGGGCCCCTTCCTTTGCTGATGGCTCTGCGTCCTGCCTGCCTCTGCCTTGGCACACAAAGCCTTGGGCTGCTCCAGACTCCTTCTGGGGGACACGTTGCACCACTCACTGCACTGCCCTGGGAGAGAAATTCCTTTCTCCTTGTGTCCAGCCTGGACCTGCCCAGCTGCCCTTGGCATTAATTCTTTCTTTTGCCAGCTGGTCTCTACTAGCTAGAAAGGATCCACCATGTCTGAAACCACCCTTCAAGCCCACCCAGGACTCTCCTCCACTGTCCTCAGTCTCCACTCCACTGAGCACAGAGCTCCTTTGTCCCTCTGTAGTGATCATGTGCTCGAGGCCACGGGCACCTGGACAAGAAGGTCGGTTCTTTTCTACAGGAAGGAAACCACAGAACCCCAGTGTTTTGAAGGCAGATGAGAGGCAGCCACCAGAGGCCAAGGCAAGGCAGACCTGTCTGTCCTTGCAGCTTCTGTCTGAAAGCAACCCTTGGACATACGGGGAGTTTTGGAGGTGGAATTCCATTTCAGCTGTGGGTGCCTGGACGGGAATGACACTTCTTCTCCCCAGGAAGGAAAGGGCAGAGCCCCAGTGTTTCAAAGGCTGATTAGTGGTGCCTCAAGGAGGCCAAGGCCAGCCAGACCTGTTTGTCTTGGCAGCTTTTGTCTTGGAGCAATCCTTGGCTAGATGCAATTTGGGGGGCCAAATCCCAGTTTTGTCCGTGGACATCTGGCCCAGAAGGACAGTTCTTTTCCATTGGCAGCAAAGTGAGGAGGCCCAGTGTTTCAAAGGCAGATGAGAGCTGGCCCTCAGGAAGCCAAGGGAAGCTGGACATTCCTGGCAGCTTTTGTCGGGGAGCTATTCCTTGGAGATATGGAATTTCAGAGGTGGATTCCCAATTTTGGCCATGGATGGCTGGACTTGAAAGATGGTTTTTTCCATGGGAAGAGAAGCACAGCCCCCGCGTGTTTTGAAGGCAGATGCGAGGTGGCCCCTAAGAGGCCAAGGCCAGCCTGAGCTGTCTGTCCTGGCAGGTTTCACATGGGAACAATCCTCGGATAGAATCCAATTTGGAGGTAGAATCCTAATTTCAGCCATGGGTCCCTGGAGGAGAAGGACAGTGCTTTCGCACAGAAAGGAAAGCAAGGAACTCCAGCGTTTCAGGGCCAGAGGAGAAGCACCCCTCAACATGCCAAGCTCAGCTGGACCAGGCAGGTGGCCCCCAGGAGGCCAAGCCAACCACACCTGTTCCACGCTCTTTGCAGCCTTGGGGCCCTGCAGCATCACCATTTTGTTCCCCTGAGGCCCAGCAATAGCACAGTGGTCTCCTTGGCTCTACAGCGGCACAAAGGCCCCTTGCTTCCACGAGGCCTGGCTGTGTCACAGTGGTTTCCTTGGTTCCATGGGGCTGCAGAATAACACAATGGCCCACTGGTTCCATGAGGTCACAGAGGGTCACAAGGGTCTCCATGATTCCGTAAGGTGCTGCAGGGTCACAATGGCTCCTTGGTTCTATTGGGCTCCCCAGGATCACAATGGCCCCTTGGTTCCACAAGGCCTGGCTGTGGCACACTGGCCCTTTGCTTCCGTGAGACCTTGCAGTGTCACAATGGCCCCTTGCTTCTGTCAGGCCTGGCTGTGTCACAATGGCCCCTGGCTCCCATGAGGCCCTGTGATGTCACAATGGTCTCACTGGTTCCACGAGGCCCTGCAGTTCCACAATGGCCCTTCAGTGTCACAAGGCCTTGAAGTGTCATAATAGTCTCAGCGGGTTGCCCAGCTGCTTCACAATGGCCTCCTTGGTTCCATGATGCCCCGTAGCGTAACAACGGTATCCTTGCTTCCACACAGTCAGAATGGCCCCGTGGCCTCCTGGAGCCCCACAGTGTCACTACGATCCCCTTGATTCCACGAGGCCCTGCCGTGCTACAATGACCCCTTGCTTATACAAGGCCCTGCTGTGTCACAATGGCCCCTTGCTTCTGAAGTGTGCAAGAGCCTAATACTAAGAGAAAGGCGCCAAAAAACGCTTCGCCATTATCACTGCTCAACACCTGAAAGGCTTCAAAAGTGCTTCGTCATGATGGCTGCTTATCATAATCACTTTTGAACGCCTGGAAACTACGTGCCGTACGGGCCGTGCATAGCCCGCCTTGAGGCCCATAAAAAGGAAGGCAAAACTGGTGCAAAATGTGGAGGCAAAAGCAAAAGGTAGAATCCCCGCCCTTTGCCTTTCCCCCCACCACCACCATCGCCTGCCGTGAGGCACCCTGAGGCCTCCGGGAGCCGACGCCGCCCGCCTGGGGAGCACCCCCCAATCCTTCACCCCTGGACTGAAATCCCGAGGGAGTTGTGCAACCCCTAGCCCTGCTCCTTCGTCCCAGGCGGACCCAGGTTCAGCTGCAAGCATCGAGCCTGCATCTCGGAGGATGGGCCGCCGCTTTCCAGCCAAACTGCTCTAGACTTCAGAAGAGGCAGATAAGACGCTTCAAACAGCAGGGGAAAAAAGGCAAAAACTTCTCCACTTCCCCCACCCTGTCTCAGCAGCAACAAAGGTAGCACAGTGTGGTGGTGACTTATGCAGTGCTTGTTAGAGTAACCTTGTCTTTTCTAACTTTTCTCTACTTTTCTCCTTCTTTCTCTTTGCCTCTCTTACCATTAGATAAAGAGATACCCATTTGTTTGGCACCAACATTTAATCTCGTTTGGTTTTAATCTGGTCTTTGGGAATATTTTGAACCTTCAAAGTTCTTTCCTTTTTATACTCAGAGATTTCCTTTTCTTTGCCCTTCTGGGTGTAAATCAGATAGTAACAAAGTGTCATAATGCTCTCCACGGTTCCGTGAGGCGCCACAATGTCACAATGGACTTTTGGTTCCATGAACTTTGGTACTGTCAGCAACAGTCTCCTTGGCTCCGCAGTGTCACAATGGACCCTTGGCTCCGTGAGGTTCAGTAGCGTAACACGGACGCCTTGATTGCATGAGGTTGTGCAGTGTCACAATGATCTCCTTGGTTCTGCGGCCCTGCTGTGTAACAATGGGCCCCTTCCTTTGCTGATGGCTCTGCGTCCTGCCTGCCTCTGCCTTGGCACACAAAGCCTTGGGCTGCTCCAGACTCCTTCTGGGGGACACGCTGCACCACTCACTGCACTGCCCTGGGAGAGAAATTCCTTTCTCCTTGTGTCCAGCCTGGACCTGCCCAGCTGCCCTTGGCATTAATTCTTTCTTTTGCCAGCTGGTCTCTACTAGCTAGAAAGGATCCACCATGTCTGAAACCACCCTTCAAGCCCACCCAGGACTCTCCTCCACTGTCCTCAGTCTCCACTCCACTGAGCACAGAGCTCCTTTGTCCCTCTGTAGTGATCATGTGCTCGAGGCCACGGGCACCTGGACAAGAAGGTCGGTTCTTTTCTACAGGAAGGAAACCACAGAACCCCAGTGTTTTGAAGGCAGATGAGAGGCAGCCACCAGAGGCCAAGGCAAGGCAGACGTGTCTGTCCTTGCAGCTTCTGTCTGAAAGCAACCCTTGGACATACGGGGAGTTTTGGAGGTGGAATTCCATTTCAGCTGTGGGTGCCTGGACGGGAATGACACTTCTTCTCCCCAGGAAGGAAAGGGCAGAGCCCCAGTGTTTCAAAGGCTGATTAGTGGTGCCTCAAGGAGGCCAAGGCCAGCCAGACCTGTTTGTCTTGGCAGCTTTTGTCTTGGAGCAATCCTTGGCTAGATGCAATTTGGGGGGCCAAATCCCAGTTTTGTCCGTGGACATCTGGCCCAGAAGGACAGTTCTTTTCCATTGGCAGCAAAGTGAGGAGGCCCAGTGTTTCAAAGGCAGATGAGAGCTGGCCCTCAGGAAGCCAAGGGAAGCTGGACATTCCTGGCAGCTTTTGTCGGGGAGCTATTCCTTGGAGATATGGAATTTCAGAGGTGGATTCCCAATTTTGGCCATGGATGGCTGGACTTGAAAGATGGTTTTTTCCATGGGAAGAGAAGCACAGCCCCCGCGTGTTTTGAAGGCAGATGCGAGGTGGCCCCTAAGAGGCCAAGGCCAGCCTGAGCTGTCTGTCCTGGCAGGTTTCACATGGGAACAATCCTCGGATAGAATCCAATTTGGAGGTAGAATCCTAATTTCAGCCATGGGTCCCTGGAGGAGAAGGACAGTGCTTTCGCACAGAAAGGAAAGCAAGGAACTCCAGCGTTTCAGGGCCAGAGGAGAAGCACCCCTCAACATGCCAAGCTCAGCTGGACCAGGCAGGTGGCCCCCAGGAGGCCAAGCCAACCACACCTGTTCCACGCTCTTTGCAGCCTTGGGGCCCTGCAGCATCACCATTTTGTTCCCCTGAGGCCCAGCAATAGCACAGTGGTCTCCTTGGCTCTACAGCGGCACAAAGGCCCCTTGCTTCCACGAGGCCTGGCTGTGTCACAGTGGTTTCCTTGGTTCCATGGGGCTGCAGAATAACACAATGGCCCACTGGTTCCATGAGGTCACAGAGGGTCACAAGGGTCTCCATGATTCCGTAAGGTGCTGCAGGGTCACAATGGCTCCTTGGTTCTATTGGGCTCCCCAGGATCACAATGGCCCCTTGGTTCCACAAGGCCTGGCTGTGGCACACTGGCCCTTTGCTTCCGTGAGACCTTGCAGTGTCACAATGGCCCCTTGCTTCTGTCAGGCCTGGCTGTGTCACAATGGCCCCTGGCTCCCATGAGGCCCTGTGATGTCACAATGGTCTCACTGGTTCCACGAGGCCCTGCAGTTCCACAATGGCCCTTCAGTGTCACAAGGCCTTGAAGTGTCATAATAGTCTCAGCGGGTTGCCCAGCTGCTTCACAATGGCCTCCTTGGTTCCATGATGCCCCGTAGCGTAACAACGGTATCCTTGCTTCCACACAGTCAGAATGGCCCCGTGGCCTCCTGGAGCCCCACAGTGTCACTACGATCCCCTTGATTCCACGAGGCCCTGCCGTGCTACAATGACCCCTTGCTTATACAAGGCCCTGCTGTGTCACAATGGCCCCTTGCTTCTGAAGTGTGCAAGAGCCTAATACTAAGAGAAAGGCGCCAAAAAACGCTTCGCCATTATCACTGCTCAACACCTGAAAGGCTTCAAAAGTGCTTCGTCATGATGGCTGCTTATCATAATCACTTTTGAACGCCTGGAAACTACGTGCCGTACGGGCCGTGCATAGCCCGCCTTGAGGCCCATAAAAAGGAAGGCAAAACTGGTGCAAAATGTGGAGGCAAAAGCAAAAGGTAGAATCCCCGCCCTTTGCCTTTCCCCCCACCACCACCATCGCCTGCCGTGAGGCACCCTGAGGCCTCCGGGAGCCGACGCCGCCCGCCTGGGGAGCACCCCCCAATCCTTCACCCCTGGACTGAAATCCCGAGGGAGTTGTGCAACCCCTAGCCCTGCTCCTTCGTCCCAGGCGGACCCAGGTTCAGCTGCAAGCATCGAGCCTGCATCTCGGAGGATGGGCCGCCGCTTTCCAGCCAAACTGCTCTAGACTTCAGAAGAGGCAGATAAGACGCTTCAAACAGCAGGGGAAAAAAGGCAAAAACTTCTCCACTTCCCCCACCCTGTCTCAGCAGCAACAAAGGTAGCACAGTGTGGTGGTGACTTATCCAGTGCTTGTTAGAGTAACCTTGTCTTTTCTAACTTTTCTCTACTTTTCTCCTTCTTTCTCTTTGCCTCTCTTACCATTAGATAAAGACATACCCATTTGTTTGGCACCAACATTTAATCTCGTTTGGTTTTAATCTGGTCTTTGGGAATATTTTGAACCTTCAAAGTTCTTTCCTTTTTATACTCAGAGATTTCCTTTTCTTTGCCCTTCTGGGTGTAAATCAGATAGTAACAAAGTGTCATAATGCTCTCCACGGTTCCGTGAGGCGCCACAATGTCACAATGGACTTTTGGTTCCATGAACTTTGGTACTGTCAGCAACAGTCTCCTTGGCTCCGCAGTGTCACAATGGACCCTTGGCTCCGTGAGGTTCAGTAGCGTAACACGGACGCCTTGATTGCATGAGGTTGTGCAGTGTCACAATGATCTCCTTGGTTCTGCGGCCCTGCTGTGTAACAATGGGCCCCTTCCTTTGCTGATGGCTCTGCGTCCTGCCTGCCTCTGCCTTGGCACACAAAGCCTTGGGCTGCTCCAGACTCCTTCTGGGGGACACGTTGCACCACTGCACTGCCCTGGGAGAGAAATTCCTTTCTCCTTGTGTCCAGCCTGGACCTGCCCAGCTGCCCTTGGCATTAATTCTTTCTTTTGCCAGCTGGTCTCTACTAGCTAGAAAGGATCCACCATGTCTGAAACCACCCTTCAAGCCCACCCAGGACTCTCCTCCACTGTCCTCAGTCTCCACTCCACTGAGCACAGAGCTCCTTTGTCCCTCTGTAGTGATCATGTGCTCGAGGCCACGGGCACCTGGACAAGAAGGTCGGTTCTTTTCTACAGGAAGGAAACCACAGAACCCCAGTGTTTTGAAGGCAGATGAGAGGCAGCCACCAGAGGCCAAGGCAAGGCAGACGTGTCTGTCCTTGCAGCTTCTGTCTGAAAGCAACCCTTGGACATACGGGGAGTTTTGGAGGTGGAATTCCATTTCAGCTGTGGGTGCCTGGACGGGAATGACACTTCTTCTCCCCAGGAAGGAAAGGGCAGAGCCCCAGTGTTTCAAAGGCTGATTAGTGGTGCCTCAAGGAGGCCAAGGCCAGCCAGACCTGTTTGTCTTGGCAGCTTTTGTCTTGGAGCAATCCTTGGCTAGATGCAATTTGGGAGGCCAAATCCCAGTTTTGTCCGTGGACATCTGGCCCAGAAGGACAGTTCTTTTCCATTGGCAGCAAAGTGAGGAGGCCCAGTGTTTCAAAGGCAGATGAGAGCTGGCCCTCAGGAAGCCAAGGGAAGCTGGACATTCCTGGCAGCTTTTGTCGGGGAGCTATTCCTTGGAGATATGGAATTTCAGAGGTGGATTCCCAATTTTGGCCATGGATGGCTGGACTTGAAAGATGGTTTTTTCCATGGGAAGAGAAGCACAGCCCCCGCGTGTTTTGAAGGCAGATGCGAGGTGGCCCCTAAGAGGCCAAGGCCAGCCTGAGCTGTCTGTCCTGGCAGGTTTCACATGGGAACAATCCTCGGATAGAATCCAATTTGGAGGTAGAATCCTAATTTCAGCCATGGGTCCCTGGAGGAGAAGGACAGTGCTTTCGCACAGAAAGGAAAGCAAGGAACTCCAGCGTTTCAGGGCCAGAGGAGAAGCACCCCTCAACATGCCAAGCTCAGCTGGACCAGGCAGGTGGCCCCCAGGAGGCCAAGCCAACCACACCTGTTCCACGCTCTTTGCAGCCTTGGGGCCCTGCAGCATCACCATTTTGTTCCCCTGAGGCCCAGCAATAGCACAGTGGTCTCCTTGGCTCTACAGCGGCACAAAGGCCCCTTGCTTCCACGAGGCCTGGCTGTGTCACAATGGTTTCCTTGCTTCCATGGGGCTGCAGAATAACACAATGGCCCACTGGTTCCATGAGGTCACAGAGGGTCACAAGGGTCTCCATGATTCCATAAGGTGCTGCAGGGTCACAATGGCTCCTTGGTTCTATTGGGCTCCCCAGGATCACAATGGCCCCTTGGTTCCACAAGGCCTGGCTGTGGCACACTGGCCCTTTGCTTCCGTGAGACCTTGCAGTGTCACAATGGCCCCTTGCTTCTGTCAGGCCTGGCTGTGTCACAATGGCCCCTGGCTCCCATGAGGCCCTGTGATGTCACAATGGTCTCACTGGTTCCACGAGGCCCTGCAGTTCCACAATGGCCCTTCAGTGTCACAAGGCCTTGAAGTGTCATAATAGTCTCAGCAGGTTGCCCAGCTGCTTCACAATGGCCTCCTTGGTTCCATGATGCCCCGTAGCGTAACAACGGTATCCTTGCTTCCACACAGTCAGAATGGCCCCGTGGCCTCCTGGAGCCCCACAGTGTCACTACGATCCCCTTGATTCCACAAGGCCCTGCCGTGCTACAATGACCCCTTGCTTATACAAGGCCCTGCTGTGTCACAATGGCCCCTTGCTTCTGAAGTGTGCAAGAGCCTAATACTAAGAGAAAGGCGCCAAAAAACGCTTCGCCATTATCACTGCTCAACACCTGAAAGGCTTCAAAAGTGCTTCGTCATGATGGCTGCTTATCATAATCACTTTTGAACGCCTGGAAACTACGTGCCGTACGGGCCGTGCATAGCCCGCCTTGAGGCCCATAAAAAGGAAGGCAAAACTGGTGCAAAATGTGGAGGCAAAAGCAAAAGGTAGAATCCCCGCCCTTTGCCTTTCCCCCCACCACCACCATCGCCTGCCATGAGGCACCCTGAGGCCTCCGGGAGCCGACGCCGCCCGCCTGGGGAGCACCCCCCAATCCTTCACCCCTGGACTGAAATCCCGAGGGAGTTGTGCAACCCCTAGCCCTGCTCCTTCGTCCCAGGCGGACCCAGGTTCAGCTGCAAGCATCGAGCCAGCATCTCGGAGGATGGGCCGCCGCTTTCCAGCCAAACTGCTCTAGACTTCAGAAGAGGCAGATAAGACGCTTCAAACAGCAGGGGAAAAAAGGCAAAAACTTCTCCACTTCCCCCACCCTGTCTCAGCAGCAACAAAGGTAGCACAGTGTGGTGGTGACTTATCCAGTGCTTGTTAGAGTAACCTTGTCTTTTCTAACTTTTCTCTACTTTTCTCCTTCTTTCTCTTTGCCTCTCTTACCATTAGATAAAGAGATACCCATTTGTTTGGCACCAACATTTAATCTCGTTTGGTTTTAATCTGGTCTTTGGGAATATTTTGAACCTTCAAAGTTCTTTCCTTTTTATACTCAGAGATTTCCTTTTCTTTGCCCTTCTGGGTGTAAATCAGATAGTAACAAAGTGTCATAATGCTCTCCACGGTTCCGTGAGGCGCCACAATGTCACAATGGACTTTTGGTTCCATGAACTTTGGTACTGTCAGCAACAGTCTCCTTGGCTCCGCAGTGTCACAATGGACCCTTGGCTCCGTGAGGTTCAGTAGCGTAACACGGACGCCTTGATTGCATGAGGTTGTGCAGTGTCACAATGATCTCCTTGGTTCTGCGGCCCTGCTGTGTAACAATGGGCCCCTTCCTTTGCTGATGGCTCTGCGTCCTGCCTGCCTCTGCCTTGGCACACAAAGCCTTGGGCTGCTCCAGACTCCTTCTGGGGGACACGTTGCACCACTGCACTGCCCTGGGAGAGAAATTCCTTTCTCCTTGTGTCCAGCCTGGACCTGCCCAGCTGCCCTTGGCATTAATTCTTTCTTTTGCCAGCTGGTCTCTACTAGGTAGAAAGGATCCACCATGTCTGAAACCACCCTTCAAGCCCACCCAGGACTCTCCTCCACTGTCCTCAGTCTCCACTCCACTGAGCACAGAGCTCCTTTGTCCCTCTGTAGTGATCATGTGCTCGAGGCCACGGGCACCTGGACAAGAAGGTCGGTTCTTTTCTACAGGAAGGAAACCACAGAACCCCAGTGTTTTGAAGGCAGATGAGAGGCAGCCACCAGAGGCCAAGGCAAGGCAGACGTGTCTGTCCTTGCAGCTTCTGTCTGAAAGCAACCCTTGGACATACGGGGAGTTTTGGAGGTGGAATTCCATTTCAGCTGTGGGTGCCTGGACGGGAATGACACTTCTTCTCCCCAGGAAGGAAAGGGCAGAGCCCCAGTGTTTCAAAGGCTGATTAGTGGTGCCTCAAGGAGGCCAAGGCCAGCCAGACCTGTTTGTCTTGGCAGCTTTTGTCTTGGAGCAATCCTTGGCTAGATGCAATTTGGGAGGCCAAATCCCAGTTTTGTCCGTGGACATCTGGCCCAGAAGGACAGTTCTTTTCCATTGGCAGCAAAGTGAGGAGGCCCAGTGTTTCAAAGGCAGATGAGAGCTGGCCCTCAGGAAGCCAAGTGAAGCTGGACATTCCTGGCAGCTTTTGTCGGGGAGCTATTCCTTGGAGATATGGAATTTCAGAGGTGGATTCCCAATTTTGGCCATGGATGGCTGGACTTGAAAGATGGTTTTTTCCATGGGAAGAGAAGCACAGCCCCCGCGTGTTTTGAAGGCAGATGCGAGGTGGCCCCTAAGAGGCCAAGGCCAGCCTGAGCTGTCTGTCCTGGCAGGTTTCACATGGGAACAATCCTCGGATAGAATCCAATTTGGAGGTAGAATCCTAATTTCAGCCATGGGTCCCTGGAGGAGAAGGACAGTGCTTTCGCACAGAAAGGAAAGCAAGGAACTCCAGCGTTTCAGGGCCAGAGGAGAAGCACCCCTCAACATGCCAAGCTCAGCTGGACCAGGCAGGTGGCCCCCAGGAGGCCAAGCCAACCACACCTGTTCCACGCTCTTTGCAGCCTTGGGGCCCTGCAGCATCACCATTTTGTTCCCCTGAGGCCCAGCAATAGCACAGTGGTCTCCTTGGCTCTACAGCGGCACAAAGGCCCCTTGCTTCCACGAGGCCTGGCTGTGTCACAATGGTTTCCTTGCTTCCATGGGGCTGCAGAATAACACAATGGCCCACTGGTTCCATGAGGTCACAGAGGGTCACAAGGGTCTCCATGATTCCATAAGGTGCTGCAGGGTCACAATGGCTCCTTGGTTCTATTGGGCTCCCCAGGATCACAATGGCCCCTTGGTTCCACAAGGCCTGGCTGTGGCACACTGGCCCTTTGCTTCCGTGAGACCTTGCAGTGTCACAATGGCCCCTTGCTTCTGTCAGGCCTGGCTGTGTCACAATGGCCCCTGGCTCCCATGAGGCCCTGTGATGTCACAATGGTCTCACTGGTTCCACGAGGCCCTGCAGTTCCACAATGGCCCTTCAGTGTCACAAGGCCTTGAAGTGTCATAATAGTCTCAGCGGGTTGCCCAGCTGCTTCACAATGGCCTCCTTGGTTCCATGATGCCCCGTAGCGTAACAACGGTATCCTTGCTTCCACACAGTCAGAATGGCCCCGTGGCCTCCTGGAGCCCCACAGTGTCACTACGATCCCCTTGATTCCACGAGGCCCTGCCGTGCTACAATGACCCCTTGCTTATACAAGGCCCTGCTGTGTCACAATGGCCCCTTGCTTCTGAAGTGTGCAAGAGCCTAATACTAAGAGAAAGGCGCCAAAAAACGCTTCGCCATTATCACTGCTCAACACCTGAAAGGCTTCAAAAGTGCTTCGTCATGATGGCTGCTTATCATAATCACTTTTGAACGCCTGGAAACTACGTGCCGTACGGGCCGTGCATAGCCCGCCTTGAGGCCCATAAAAAGGAAGGCAAAACTGGTGCAAAATGTGGAGGCAAAAGCAAAAGGTAGAATCCCCGCCCTTTGCCTTTCCCCCCACCACCACCATCGCCTGCCGTGAGGCACCCTGAGGCCTCCGGGAGCCGACGCCGCCCGCCTGGGGAGCACCCCCCAATCCTTCACCCCTGGACTGAAATCCCGAGGGAGTTGTGCAACCCCTAGCCCTGCTCCTTCGTCCCAGGCGGACCCAGGTTCAGCTGCAAGCATCGAGCCAGCATCTCGGAGGATGGGCCGCCGCTTTCCAGCCAAACTGCTCTAGACTTCAGAAGAGGCAGATAAGACGCTTCAACAGCAGGGGAAAAAAGGCAAAAACTTCTCCACTTCCCCCACCCTGTCTCAGCAGCAACAAAGGTAGCACAGTGTGGTGGTGACTTATGCAGTGCTTGTTAGAGTAACCTTGTCTTTTCTAACTTTTCTCTACTTTTCTCCTTCTTTCTCTTTGCCTCTCTTACCATTAGATAAAGAGATACCCATTTGTTTGGCACCAACATTTAATCTCGTTTGGTTTTAATCTGGTCTTTGGGAATATTTTGAACCTTCAAAGTTCTTTCCTTTTTATACTCAGAGATTTCCTTTTCTTTGCCCTTCTGGGTGTAAATCAGATAGTAACAAAGTGTCATAATGCTCTCCACGGTTCCGTGAGGCGCCACAATGTCACAATGGACTTTTGGTTCCATGAACTTTGGTACTGTCAGCAACAGTCTCCTTGGCTCCGCAGTGTCACAATGGACCCTTGGCTCCGTGAGGTTCAGTAGCGTAACACGGACGCCTTGATTGCATGAGGTTGTGCAGTGTCACAATGATCTCCTTGGTTCTGCGGCCCTGCTGTGTAACAATGGGCCCCTTCCTTTGCTGATGGCTCTGCGTCCTGCCTGCCTCTGCCTTGGCACACAAAGCCTTGGGCTGCTCCAGACTCCTTCTGGGGGACACGTTGCACCACTCACTGCACTGCCCTGGGAGAGAAATTCCTTTCTCCTTGTGTCCAGCCTGGACCTGCCCAGCTGCCCTTGGCATTAATTCTTTCTTTTGCCAGCTGGTCTCTACTAGCTAGAAAGGATCCACCATGTCTGAAACCACCCTTCAAGCCCACCCAGGACTCTCCTCCACTGTCCTCAGTCTCCACTCCACTGAGCACAGAGCTCCTTTGTCCCTCTGTAGTGATCATGTGCTCGAGGCCACGGGCACCTGGACAAGAAGGTCGGTTCTTTTCTACAGGAAGGAAACCACAGAACCCCAGTGTTTTGAAGGCAGATGAGAGGCAGCCACCAGAGGCCAAGGCAAGGCAGACGTGTCTGTCCTTGCAGCTTCTGTCTGAAAGCAACCCTTGGACATACGGGGAGTTTTGGAGGTGGAATTCCATTTCAGCTGTGGGTGCCTGGACGGGAATGACACTTCTTCTCCCCAGGAAGGAAAGGGCAGAGCCCCAGTGTTTCAAAGGCTGATTAGTGGTGCCTCAAGGAGGCCAAGGCCAGCCAGACCTGTTTGTCTTGGCAGCTTTTGTCTTGGAGCAATCCTTGGCTAGATGCAATTTGGGGGGCCAAATCCCAGTTTTGTCTGTGGACATCTGGCCCAGAAGGACAGTTCTTTTCCATTGGCAGCAAAGTGAGGAGGCCCAGTGTTTCAAAGGCAGATGAGAGCTGGCCCTCAGGAAGCCAAGGGAAGCTGGACATTCCTGGCAGCTTTTGTCGGGGAGCTATTCCTTGGAGATATGGAATTTCAGAGGTGGATTCCCAATTTTGGCCATGGATGGCTGGACTTGAAAGATGGTTTTTTCCATGGGAAGAGAAGCACAGCCCCCGCCTGTTTTGAAGGCAGATGCGAGGTGGCCCCTAAGAGGCCAAGGCCAGCCTGAGCTGTCTGTCCTGGCAGGTTTCACATGGGAACAATCCTCGGATAGAATCCAATTTGGAGGTAGAATCCTAATTTCAGCCATGGGTCCCTGGAGGAGAAGGACAGTGCTTTCGCACAGAAAGGAAAGCAAGGAACTCCAGCGTTTCAGGGCCAGAGGAGAAGCACCCCTCAACATGCCAAGCTCAGCTGGACCAGGCAGGTGGCCCCCAGGAGGCCAAGCCAACCACACCTGTTCCACGCTCTTTGCAGCCTTGGGGCCCTGCAGCATCACCATTTTGTTCCCCTGAGGCCCAGCAATAGCACAGTGGTCTCCTTGGCTCTACAGCGGCACAAAGGCCCCTTGCTTCCACGAGGCCTGGCTGTGTCACTATGGTTTCCTTGGTTCCATGGGGCTGCAGAATAACACAATGGCCCACTGGTTCCATGAGGTCACAGAGGGTCACAAGGGTCTCCATGATTCCGTAAGGTGCTGCAGGGTCACAATGGCTCCTTGGTTCTATTGGGCTCCCCAGGATCACAATGGCCCCTTGGTTCCACAAGGCCTGGCTGTGGCACACTGGCCCTTTGCTTCCGTGAGACCTTGCAGTGTCACAATGGCCCCTTGCTTCTGTCAGGCCTGGCTGTGTCACAATGGCCCCTGGCTCCCATGAGGCCCTGTGATGTCACAATGGTCTCACTGGTTCCACGAGGCCCTGCAGTTCCACAATGGCCCTTCAGTGTCACAAGGCCTTGAAGTGTCATAATAGTCTCAGCGGGTTGCCCAGCTGCTTCACAATGGCCTCCTTGGTTCCATGATGCCCCGTAGCGTAACAACGGTATCCTTGCTTCCACACAGTCAGAATGGCCCCGTGGCCTCCTGGAGCCCCGCAGTGTCACTACGATCCCCTTGATTCCACGAGGCCCTGCCGTGCTACAATGACCCCTTGCTTATACAAGGCCCTGCTGTGTCACAATGGCCCCTTGCTTCTGAAGTGTGCAAGAGCCTAATACTAAGAGAAAGGCGCCAAAAAACGCTTCGCCATTATCACTGCTCAACACCTGAAAGGCTTCAAAAGTGCTTCGTCATGATGGCTGCTTATCATAATCACTTTTGAACGCCTGGAAACTACGTGCCGTACGGGCCGTGCATAGCCCGCCTTGAGGCCCATAAAAAGGAAGGCAAAACTGGTGCAAAATGTGGAGGCAAAAGCAAAAGGTAGAATCCCCGCCCTTTGCCTTTCCCCCCACCACCACCATCGCCTGCCGTGAGGCACCCTGAGGCCTCCGGGAGCCGACGCCGCCCGCCTGGGGAGCACCCCCCAATCCTTCACCCCTGGACTGAAATCCCGAGGGAGTTGTGCAACCCCTAGCCCTGCTCCTTCGTCCCAGGCGGACCCAGGTTCAGCTGCAAGCATCGAGCCTGCATCTCGGAGGATGGGCCGCCGCTTTCCAGCCAAACTGCTCTAGACTTCAGAAGAGGCAGATAAGACGCTTCAAACAGCAGGGGAAAAAAGGCAAAAACTTCTCCACTTCCCCCACCCTGTCTCAGCAGCAACAAAGGTAGCACAGTGTGGTGGTGACTTATCCAGTGCTTGTTAGAGTAACCTTGTCTTTTCTAACTTTTCTCTACTTTTCTCCTTCTTTCTCTTTGCCTCTCTTACCATTAGATAAAGAGATACCCATTTGTTTGGCACCAACATTTAATCTCGTTTGGTTTTAATCTGGTCTTTGGGAATATTTTGAACCTTCAAAGTTCTTTCCTTTTTATACTCAGAGATTTCCTTTTCTTTGCCCTTCTGGGTGTAAATCAGATAGTAACAAAGTGTCATAATGCTCTCCACGGTTCCGTGAGGCGCCACAATGTCACAATGGACTTTTGGTTCCATGAACTTTGGTACTGTCAGCAACAGTCTCCTTGGCTCCGCAGTGTCACAATGGACCCTTGGCTCCGTGAGGTTCAGTAGCGTAACACGGACGCCTTGATTGCATGAGGTTGTGCAGTGTCACAATGATCTCCTTGGTTCTGCGGCCCTGCTGTGTAACAATGGGCCCCTTCCTTTGCTGATGGCTCTGCGTCCTGCCTGCCTCTGCCTTGGCACACAAAGCCTTGGGCTGCTCCAGACTCCTTCTGGGGGACACGTTGCACCACTCACTGCACTGCCCTGGGAGAGAAATTCCTTTCTCCTTGTGTCCAGCCTGGACCTGCCCAGCTGCCCTTGGCATTAATTCTTTCTTTTGCCAGCTGGTCTCTACTAGCTAGAAAGGATCCACCATGTCTGAAACCACCCTTCAAGCCCACCCAGGACTCTCCTCCACTGTCCTCAGTCTCCACTCCACTGAGCACAGAGCTCCTTTGTCCCTCTGTAGTGATCATGTGCTCGAGGCCACGGGCACCTGGACAAGAAGGTCGGTTCTTTTCTACAGGAAGGAAACCACAGAACCCCAGTGTTTTGAAGGCAGATGAGAGGCAGCCACCAGAGGCCAAGGCAAGGCAGACGTGTCTGTCCTTGCAGCTTCTGTCTGAAAGCAACCCTTGGACATACGGGGAGTTTTGGAGGTGGAATTCCATTTCAGCTGTGGGTGCCTGGACGGGAATGACACTTCTTCTCCCCAGGAAGGAAAGGGCAGAGCCCCAGTGTTTCAAAGGCTGATTAGTGGTGCCTCAAGGAGGCCAAGGCCAGCCAGACCTGTTTGTCTTGGCAGCTTTTGTCTTGGAGCAATCCTTGGCTAGATGCAATTTGGGGGGCCAAATCCCAGTTTTGTCCGTGGACATCTGGCCCAGAAGGACAGTTCTTTTCCATTGGCAGCAAAGTGAGGAGGCCCAGTGTTTCAAAGGCAGATGAGAGCTGGCCCTCAGGAAGCCAAGGGAAGCTGGACATTCCTGGCAGCTTTTGTCGGGGAGCTATTCCTTGGAGATATGGAATTTCAGAGGTGGATTCCCAATTTTGGCCATGGATGGCTGGACTTGAAAGATGGTTTTTTCCATGGGAAGAGAAGCACAGCCCCCGCGTGTTTTGAAGGCAGATGCGAGGTGGCCCCTAAGAGGCCAAGGCCAGCCTGAGCTGTCTGTCCTGGCAGGTTTCACATGGGAACAATCCTCGGATAGAATCCAATTTGGAGGTAGAATCCTAATTTCAGCCATGGGTCCCTGGAGGAGAAGGACAGTGCTTTCGCACAGAAAGGAAAGCAAGGAACTCCAGCGTTTCAGGGCCAGAGGAGAAGCACCCCTCAACATGCCAAGCTCAGCTGGACCAGGCAGGTGGCCCCCAGGAGGCCAAGCCAACCACACCTGTTCCACGCTCTTTGCAGCCTTGGGGCCCTGCAGCATCACCATTTTGTTCCCCTGAGGCCCAGCAATAGCACAGTGGTCTCCTTGGCTCTACAGCGGCACAAAGGCCCCTTGCTTCCACGAGGCCTGGCTGTGTCACAATGGTTTCCTTGCTTCCATGGGGCTGCAGAATAACACAATGGCCCACTGGTTCCATGAGGTCACAGAGGGTCACAAGGGTCTCCATGATTCCATAAGGTGCTGCAGGGTCACAATGGCTCCTTGGTTCTATTGGGCTCCCCAGGATCACAATGGCCCCTTGGTTCCACAAGGCCTGGCTGTGGCACACTGGCCCTTTGCTTCCGTGAGACCTTGCAGTGTCACAATGGCCCCTTGCTTCTGTCAGGCCTGGCTGTGTCACAATGGCCCCTGGCTCCCATGAGGCCCTGTGATGTCACAATGGTCTCACTGGTTCCACGAGGCCCTGCAGTTCCACAATGGCCCTTCAGTGTCACAAGGCCTTGAAGTGTCATAATAGTCTCAGCGGGTTGCCCAGCTGCTTCACAATGGCCTCCTTGGTTCCATGATGCCCCGTAGCGTAACAACGGTATCCTTGCTTCCACACAGTCAGAATGGCCCCGTGGCCTCCTGGAGCCCCACAGTGTCACTACGATCCCCTTGATTCCACGAGGCCCTGCCGTGCTACAATGACCCCTTGCTTATACAAGGCCCTGCTGTGTCACAATGGCCCCTTGCTTCTGAAGTGTGCAAGAGCCTAATACTAAGAGAAAGGCGCCAAAAAACGCTTCGCCATTATCACTGCTCAACACCTGAAAGGCTTCAAAAGTGCTTCGTCATGATGGCTGCTTATCATAATCACTTTTGAACGCCTGGAAACTACGTGCCGTACGGGCCGTGCATAGCCCGCCTTGAGGCCCATAAAAAGGAAGGCAAAACTGGTGCAAAATGTGGAGGCAAAAGCAAAAGGTAGAATCCCCGCCCTTTGCCTTTCCCCCCACCACCACCATCGCCTGCCGTGAGGCACCCTGAGGCCTCCGGGAGCCGACGCCGCCCGCCTGGGGAGCACCCCCCAATCCTTCACCCCTGGACTGAAATCCCGAGGGAGTTGTGCAACCCCTAGCCCTGCTCCTTCGTCCCAGGCGGACCCAGGTTCAGCTGCAAGCATCGAGCCTGCATCTCGGAGGATGGGCCGCCGCTTTCCAGCCAAACTGCTCTAGACTTCAGAAGAGGCAGATAAGACGCTTCAAACAGCAGGGGAAAAAAGGCAAAAACTTCTCCACTTCCCCCACCCTGTCTCAGCAGCAACAAAGGTAGCACAGTGTGGTGGTGACTTATCCAGTGCTTGTTAGAGTAACCTTGTCTTTTCTAACTTTTCTCTACTTTTCTCCTTCTTTCTCTTTGCCTCTCTTACCATTAGATAAAGAGATACCCATTTGTTTGGCACCAACATTTAATCTCGTTTGGTTTTAATCTGGTCTTTGGGAATATTTTGAACCTTCAAAGTTCTTTCCTTTTTATACTCAGAGATTTCCTTTTCTTTGCCCTTCTGGGTGTAAATCAGATAGTAACAAAGTGTCATAATGCTCTCCACGGTTCCGTGAGGCGCCACAATGTCACAATGGACTTTTGGTTCCATGAACTTTGGTACTGTCAGCAACAGTCTCCTTGGCTCCGCAGTGTCACAATGGACCCTTGGCTCCGTGAGGTTCAGTAGCGTAACACGGACGCCTTGATTGCATGAGGTTGTGCAGTGTCACAATGATCTCCTTGGTTCTGCGGCCCTGCTGTGTAACAATGGGCCCCTTCCTTTGCTGATGGCTCTGCGTCCTGCCTGCCTCTGCCTTGGCACACAAAGCCTTGGGCTGCTCCAGACTCCTTCTGGGGGACACGTTGCACCACTGCACTGCCCTGGGAGAGAAATTCCTTTCTCCTTGTGTCCAGCCTGGACCTGCCCAGCTGCCCTTGGCATTAATTCTTTCTTTTGCCAGCTGGTCTCTACTAGGTAGAAAGGATCCACCATGTCTGAAACCACCCTTCAAGCCCACCCAGGACTCTCCTCCACTGTCCTCAGTCTCCACTCCACTGAGCACAGAGCTCCTTTGTCCCTCTGTAGTGATCATGTGCTCGAGGCCACGGGCACCTGGACAAGAAGGTCGGTTCTTTTCTACAGGAAGGAAACCACAGAACCCCAGTGTTTTGAAGGCAGATGAGAGGCAGCCACCAGAGGCCAAGGCAAGGCAGACGTGTCTGTCCTTGCAGCTTCTGTCTGAAAGCAACCCTTGGACATACGGGGAGTTTTGGAGGTGGAATTCCATTTCAGCTGTGGGTGCCTGGACGGGAATGACACTTCTTCTCCCCAGGAAGGAAAGGGCAGAGCCCCAGTGTTTCAAAGGCTGATTAGTGGTGCCTCAAGGAGGCCAAGGCCAGCCAGACCTGTTTGTCTTGGCAGCTTTTGTCTTGGAGCAATCCTTGGCTAGATGCAATTTGGGAGGCCAAATCCCAGTTTTGTCCGTGGACATCTGGCCCAGAAGGACAGTTCTTTTCCATTGGCAGCAAAGTGAGGAGGCCCAGTGTTTCAAAGGCAGATGAGAGCTGGCCCTCAGGAAGCCAAGGGAAGCTGGACATTCCTGGCAGCTTTTGTCGGGGAGCTATTCCTTGGAGATATGGAATTTCAGAGGTGGATTCCCAATTTTGGCCATGGATGGCTGGACTTGAAAGATGGTTTTTTCCATGGGAAGAGAAGCACAGCCCCCGCGTGTTTTGAAGGCAGATGCGAGGTGGCCCCTAAGAGGCCAAGGCCAGCCTGAGCTGTCTGTCCTGGCAGGTTTCACATGGGAACAATCCTCGGATAGAATCCAATTTGGAGGTAGAATCCTAATTTCAGCCATGGGTCCCTGGAGGAGAAGGACAGTGCTTTCGCACAGAAAGGAAAGCAAGGAACTCCAGCGTTTCAGGGCCAGAGGAGAAGCACCCCTCAACATGCCAAGCTCAGCTGGACCAGGCAGGTGGCCCCCAGGAGGCCAAGCCAACCACACCTGTTCCACGCTCTTTGCAGCCTTGGGGCCCTGCAGCATCACCATTTTGTTCCCCTGAGGCCCAGCAATAGCACAGTGGTCTCCTTGGCTCTACAGCGGCACAAAGGCCCCTTGCTTCCACGAGGCCTGGCTGTGTCACTATGGTTTCCTTGCTTCCATGGGGCTGCAGAATAACACAATGGCCCACTGGTTCCATGAGGTCACAGAGGGTCACAAGGGTCTCCATGATTCCGTAAGGTGCTGCAGGGTCACAATGGCTCCTTGGTTCTATTGGGCTCCCCAGGATCACAATGGCCCCTTGGTTCCACAAGGCCTGGCTGTGGCACACTGGCCCTTTGCTTCCGTGAGACCTTGCAGTGTCACAATGGCCCCTTGCTTCTGTCAGGCCTGGCTGTGTCACAATGGCCCCTGGCTCCCATGAGGCCCTGTGATGTCACAATGGTCTCACTGGTTCCACGAGGCCCTGCAGTTCCACAATGGCCCTTCAGTGTCACAAGGCCTTGAAGTGTCATAATAGTCTCAGCGGGTTGCCCAGCTGCTTCACAATGGCCTCCTTGGTTCCATGATGCCCCGTAGCGTAACAACGGTATCCTTGCTTCCACACAGTCAGAATGGCCCCGTGGCCTCCTGGAGCCCCACAGTGTCACTACGATCCCCTTGATTCCACGAGGCCCTGCCGTGCTACAATGACCCCTTGCTTATACAAGGCCCTGCTGTGTCACAATGGCCCCTTGCTTCTGAAGTGTGCAAGAGCCTAATACTAAGAGAAAGGCGCCAAAAAACGCTTCGCCATTATCACTGCTCAACACCTGAAAGGCTTCAAAAGTGCTTCGTCATGATGGCTGCTTATCATAATCACTTTTGAACGCCTGGAAACTACGTGCCGTACGGGCCGTGCATAGCCCGCCTTGAGGCCCATAAAAAGGAAGGCAAAACTGGTGCAAAATGTGGAGGCAAAAGCAAAAGGTAGAATCCCCGCCCTTTGCCTTTCCCCCCCCCACCACCATCGCCTGCCGTGAGGCACCCTGAGGCCTCCGGGAGCCGACGCCGCCCGCCTGGGGAGCACCCCCCAATCCTTCACCCCTGGACTGAAATCCCGAGGGAGTTGTGCAACCCCTAGCCCTGCTCCTTCGTCCCAGGCGGACCCAGGTTCAGCTGCAAGCATCGAGCCTGCATCTCGGAGGATGGGCCGCCGCTTTCCAGCCAAACTGCTCTAGACTTCAGAAGAGGCAGATAAGACGCTTCAAACAGCAGGGGAAAAAAGGCAAAAACTTCTCCACTTCCCCCACCCTGTCTCAGCAGCAACAAAGGTAGCACAGTGTGGTGGTGACTTATCCAGTGCTTGTTAGAGTAACCTTGTCTTTTCTAACTTTTCTCTACTTTTCTCCTTCTTTCTCTTTGCCTCTCTTACCATTAGATAAAGAGATACCCATTTGTTTGGCACCAACATTTAATCTCGTTTGGTTTTAATCTGGTCTTTGGGAATATTTTGAACCTTCAAAGTTCTTTCCTTTTTATACTCAGAGATTTCCTTTTCTTTGCCCTTCTGGGTGTAAATCAGATAGTAACAAAGTGTCATAATGCTCTCCACGGTTCCGTGAGGCGCCACAATGTCACAATGGACTTTTGGTTCCATGAACTTTGGTACTGTCAGCAACAGTCTCCTTGGCTCCGCAGTGTCACAATGGACCCTTGGCTCCGTGAGGTTCAGTAGCGTAACACGGACGCCTTGATTGCATGAGGTTGTGCAGTGTCACAATGATCTCCTTGGTTCTGCGGCCCTGCTGTGTAACAATGGGCCCCTTCCTTTGCTGATGGCTCTGCGTCCTGCCTGCCTCTGCCTTGGCACACAAAGCCTTGGGCTGCTCCAGACTCCTTCTGGGGGACACGTTGCACCACTGCACTGCCCTGGGAGAGAAATTCCTTTCTCCTTGTGTCCAGCCTGGACCTGCCCAGCTGCCCTTGGCATTAATTCTTTCTTTTGCCAGCTGGTCTCTACTAGCTAGAAAGGATCCACCATGTCTGAAACCACCCTTCAAGCCCACCCAGGACTCTCCTCCACTGTCCTCAGTCTCCACTCCACTGAGCACAGAGCTCCTTTGTCCCTCTGTAGTGATCATGTGCTCGAGGCCACGGGCACCTGGACAAGAAGGTCGGTTCTTTTCTACAGGAAGGAAACCACAGAACCCCAGTGTTTTGAAGGCAGATGAGAGGCAGCCACCAGAGGCCAAGGCAAGGCAGACCTGTCTGTCCTTGCAGCTTCTGTCTGAAAGCAACCCTTGGACATACGGGGAGTTTTGGAGGTGGAATTCCATTTCAGCTGTGGGTGCCTGGACGGGAATGACACTTCTTCTCCCCAGGAAGGAAAGGGCAGAGCCCCAGTGTTTCAAAGGCTGATTAGTGGTGCCTCAAGGAGGCCAAGGCCAGCCAGACCTGTTTGTCTTGGCAGCTTTTGTCTTGGAGCAATCCTTGGCTAGATGCAATTTGGGAGGCCAAATCCCAGTTTTGTCCGTGGACATCTGGCCCAGAAGGACAGTTCTTTTCCATTGGCAGCAAAGTGAGGAGGCCCAGTGTTTCAAAGGCAGATGAGAGCTGGCCCTCAGGAAGCCAAGGGAAGCTGGACATTCCTGGCAGCTTTTGTCGGGGAGCTATTCCTTGGAGATATGGAATTTCAGAGGTGGATTCCCAATTTTGGCCATGGATGGCTGGACTTGAAAGATGGTTTTTTCCATGGGAAGAGAAGCACAGCCCCCGCGTGTTTTGAAGGCAGATGCGAGGTGGCCCCTAAGAGGCCAAGGCCAGCCTGAGCTGTCTGTCCTGGCAGGTTTCACATGGGAACAATCCTCGGATAGAATCCAATTTGGAGGTAGAATCCTAATTTCAGCCATGGGTCCCTGGAGGAGAAGGACAGTGCTTTCGCACAGAAAGGAAAGCAAGGAACTCCAGCGTTTCAGGGCCAGAGGAGAAGCACCCCTCAACATGCCAAGCTCAGCTGGACCAGGCAGGTGGCCCCCAGGAGGCAAAGCCAACCACACCTGTTCCACGCTCTTTGCAGCCTTGGGGCCCTGCAGCATCACCATTTTGTTCCCCTGAGGCCCAGCAATAGCACAGTGGTCTCCTTGGCTCTACAGCGGCACAAAGGCCCCTTGCTTCCACGAGGCCTGGCTGTGTCACAATGGTTTCCTTGCTTCCATGGGGCTGCAGAATAACACAATGGCCCACTGGTTCCATGAGGTCACAGAGGGTCACAAGGGTCTCCATGATTCCGTAAGGTGCTGCAGGGTCACAATGGCTCCTTGGTTCTATTGGGCTCCCCAGGATCACAATGGCCCCTTGGTTCCACAAGGCCTGGCTGTGGCACACTGGCCCTTTGCTTCCGTGAGACCTTGCAGTGTCACAATGGCCCCTTGCTTCTGTCAGGCCTGGCTGTGTCACAATGGCCCCTGGCTCCCATGAGGCCCTGTGATGTCACAATGGTCTCACTGGTTCCACGAGGCCCTGCAGTTCCACAATGGCCCTTCAGTGTCACAAGGCCTTGAAGTGTCATAATAGTCTCAGCGGGTTGCCCAGCTGCTTCACAATGGCCTCCTTGGTTCCATGATGCCCCGTAGCGTAACAACGGTATCCTTGCTTCCACACAGTCAGAATGGCCCCGTGGCCTCCTGGAGCCCCACAGTGTCACTACGATCCCCTTGATTCCACGAGGCCCTGCCGTGCTACAATGACCCCTTGCTTATACAAGGCCCTGCTGTGTCACAATGGCCCCTTGCTTCTGAAGTGTGCAAGAGCCTAATACTAAGAGAAAGGCGCCAAAAAACGCTTCGCCATTATCACTGCTCAACACCTGAAAGGCTTCAAAAGTGCTTCGTCATGATGGCTGCTTATCATAATCACTTTTGAACGCCTGGAAACTACGTGCCGTACGGGCCGTGCATAGCCCGCCTTGAGGCCCATAAAAAGGAAGGCAAAACTGGTGCAAAATGTGGAGGCAAAAGCAAAAGGTAGAATCCCCGCCCTTTGCCTTTACCCCCCACCACCATCGCCTGCCGTGAGGCACCCTGAGGCCTCCGGGAGCCGACGCCGCCCGCCTGGGGAGCACCCCCCAATCCTTCACCCCTGGACTGAAATCCCGAGGGAGTTGTGCAACCCCTAGCCCTGCTCCTTCGTCCCAGGCGGACCCAGGTTCAGCTGCAAGCATCGAGCCTGCATCTCGGAGGATGGGCCGCCGCTTTCCAGCCAAACTGCTCTAGACTTCAGAAGAGGCAGATAAGACGCTTCAAACAGCAGGGGAAAAAAGGCAAAAACTTCTCCACTTCCCCCACCCTGTCTCAGCAGCAACAAAGGTAGCACAGTGTGGTGGTGACTTATCCAGTGCTTGTTAGAGTAACCTTGTCTTTTCTAACTTTTCTCTACTTTTCTCCTTCTTTCTCTTTGCCTCTCTTACCATTAGATAAAGAGATACCCATTTGTTTGGCACCAACATTTAATCTCGTTTGGTTTTAATCTGGTCTTTGGGAATATTTTGAACCTTCAAAGTTCTTTCCTTTTTATACTCAGAGATTTCCTTTTCTTTGCCCTTCTGGGTGTAAATCAGATAGTAACAAAGTGTCATAATGCTCTCCACGGTTCCGTGAGGCGCCACAATGTCACAATGGACTTTTGGTTCCATGAACTTTGGTACTGTCAGCAACAGTCTCCTTGGCTCCGCAGTGTCACAATGGACCCTTGGCTCCGTGAGGTTCAGTAGCGTAACACGGACGCCTTGATTGCATGAGGTTGTGCAGTGTCACAATGATCTCCTTGGTTCTGCGGCCCTGCTGTGTAACAATGGGCCCCTTCCTTTGCTGATGGCTCTGCGTCCTGCCTGCCTCTGCCTTGGCACACAAAGCCTTGGGCTGCTCCAGACTCCTTCTGGGGGACACGTTGCACCACTGCACTGCCCTGGGAGAGAAATTCCTTTCTCCTTGTGTCCAGCCTGGACCTGCCCAGCTGCCCTTGGCATTAATTCTTTCTTTTGCCAGCTGGTCTCTACTAGGTAGAAAGGATCCACCATGTCTGAAACCACCCTTCAAGCCCACCCAGGACTCTCCTCCACTGTCCTCAGTCTCCACTCCACTGAGCACAGAGCTCCTTTGTCCCTCTGTAGTGATCATGTGCTCGAGGCCACGGGCACCTGGACAAGAAGGTCGGTTCTTTTCTACAGGAAGGAAACCACAGAACCCCAGTGTTTTGAAGGCAGATGAGAGGCAGCCACCAGAGGCCAAGGCAAGGCAGACGTGTCTGTCCTTGCAGCTTCTGTCTGAAAGCAACCCTTGGACATACGGGGAGTTTTGGAGGTGGAATTCCATTTCAGCTGTGGGTGCCTGGACGGGAATGACACTTCTTCTCCCCAGGAAGGAAAGGGCAGAGCCCCAGTGTTTCAAAGGCTGATTAGTGGTGCCTCAAGGAGGCCAAGGCCAGCCAGACCTGTTTGTCTTGGCAGCTTTTGTCTTGGAGCAATCCTTGGCTAGATGCAATTTGGGAGGCCAAATCCCAGTTTTGTCCGTGGACATCTGGCCCAGAAGGACAGTTCTTTTCCATTGGCAGCAAAGTGAGGAGGCCCAGTGTTTCAAAGGCAGATGAGAGCTGGCCCTCAGGAAGCCAAGGGAAGCTGGACATTCCTGGCAGCTTTTGTCGGGGAGCTATTCCTTGGAGATATGGAATTTCAGAGGTGGATTCCCAATTTTGGCCATGGATGGCTGGACTTGAAAGATGGTTTTTTCCATGGGAAGAGAAGCACAGCCCCCGCGTGTTTTGAAGGCAGATGCGAGGTGGCCCCTAAGAGGCCAAGGCCAGCCTGAGCTGTCTGTCCTGGCAGGTTTCACATGGGAACAATCCTCGGATAGAATCCAATTTGGAGGTAGAATCCTAATTTCAGCCATGGGTCCCTGGAGGAGAAGGACAGTGCTTTCGCACAGAAAGGAAAGCAAGGAACTCCAGCGTTTCAGGGCCAGAGGAGAAGCACCCCTCAACATGCCAAGCTCAGCTGGACCAGGCAGGTGGCCCCCAGGAGGCCAAGCCAACCACACCTGTTCCACGCTCTTTGCAGCCTTGGGGCCCTGCAGCATCACCATTTTGTTCCCCTGAGGCCCAGCAATAGCACAGTGGTCTCCTTGGCTCTACAGCGGCACAAAGGCCCCTTGCTTCCACGAGGCCTGGCTGTGTCACTATGGTTTCCTTGGTTCCATGGGGCTGCAGAATAACACAATGGCCCACTGGTTCCATGAGGTCACAGAGGGTCACAAGGGTCTCCATGATTCCGTAAGGTGCTGCAGGGTCACAATGGCTCCTTGGTTCTATTGGGCTCCCCAGGATCACAATGGCCCCTTGGTTCCACAAGGCCTGGCTGTGGCACACTGGCCCTTTGCTTCCGTGAGACCTTGCAGTGTCACAATGGCCCCTTGCTTCTGTCAGGCCTGGCTGTGTCACAATGGCCCCTGGCTCCCATGAGGCCCTGTGATGTCACAATGGTCTCACTGGTTCCACGAGGCCCTGCAGTTCCACAATGGCCCTTCAGTGTCACAAGGCCTTGAAGTGTCATAATAGTCTCAGCGGGTTGCCCAGCTGCTTCACAATGGCCTCCTTGGTTCCATGATGCCCCGTAGCGTAACAACGGTATCCTTGCTTCCACACAGTCAGAATGGCCCCGTGGCCTCCTGGAGCCCCACAGTGTCACTACGATCCCCTTGATTCCACGAGGCCCTGCCGTGCTACAATGACCCCTTGCTTATACAAGGCCCTGCTGTGTCACAATGGCCCCTTGCTTCTGAAGTGTGCAAGAGCCTAATACTAAGAGAAAGGCGCCAAAAAACGCTTCGCCATTATCACTGCTCAACACCTGAAAGGCTTCAAAAGTGCTTCGTCATGATGGCTGCTTATCATAATCACTTTTGAACGCCTGGAAACTACGTGCCGTACGGGCCGTGCATAGCCCGCCTTGAGGCCCATAAAAAGGAAGGCAAAACTGGTGCAAAATGTGGAGGCAAAAGCAAAAGGTAGAATCCCCGCCCTTTGCCTTTCCCCCCCCACCACCATCGCCTGCCGTGAGGCACCCTGAGGCCTCCGGGAGCCGACGCCGCCCGCCTGGGGAGCACCCCCCAATCCTTCACCCCTGGACTGAAATCCCGAGGGAGTTGTGCAACCCCTAGCCCTGCTCCTTCGTCCCAGGCGGACCCAGGTTCAGCTGCAAGCATCGAGCCTGCATCTCGGAGGATGGGCCGCCGCTTTCCAGCCAAACTGCTCTAGACTTCAGAAGAGGCAGATAAGACGCTTCAAACAGCAGGGGAAAAAAGGCAAAAACTTCTCCACTTCCCCCACCCTGTCTCAGCAGCAACAAAGGTAGCACAGTGTGGTGGTGACTTATCCAGTGCTTGTTAGAGTAACCTTGTCTTTTCTAACTTTTCTCTACTTTTCTCCTTCTTTCTCTTTGCCTCTCTTACCATTAGATAAAGAGATACCCATTTGTTTGGCACCAACATTTAATCTCGTTTGGTTTTAATCTGGTCTTTGGGAATATTTTGAACCTTCAAAGTTCTTTCCTTTTTATACTCAGAGATTTCCTTTTCTTTGCCCTTCTGGGTGTAAATCAGATAGTAACAAAGTGTCATAATGCTCTCCACGGTTCCGTGAGGCGCCACAATGTCACAATGGACTTTTGGTTCCATGAACTTTGGTACTGTCAGCAACAGTCTCCTTGGCTCCGCAGTGTCACAATGGACCCTTGGCTCCGTGAGGTTCAGTAGCGTAACACGGACGCCTTGATTGCATGAGGTTGTGCAGTGTCACAATGATCTCCTTGGTTCTGCGGCCCTGCTGTGTAACAATGGGCCCCTTCCTTTGCTGATGGCTCTGCGTCCTGCCTGCCTCTGCCTTGGCACACAAAGCCTTGGGCTGCTCCAGACTCCTTCTGGGGGACACGTTGCACCACTGCACTGCCCTGGGAGAGAAATTCCTTTCTCCTTGTGTCCAGCCTGGACCTGCCCAGCTGCCCTTGGCATTAATTCTTTCTTTTGCCAGCTGGTCTCTACTAGGTAGAAAGGATCCACCATGTCTGAAACCACCCTTCAAGCCCACCCAGGACTCTCCTCCACTGTCCTCAGTCTCCACTCCACTGAGCACAGAGCTCCTTTGTCCCTCTGTAGTGATCATGTGCTCGAGGCCACGGGCACCTGGACAAGAAGGTCGGTTCTTTTCTACAGGAAGGAAACCACAGAACCCCAGTGTTTTGAAGGCAGATGAGAGGCAGCCACCAGAGGCCAAGGCAAGGCAGACCTGTCTGTCCTTGCAGCTTCTGTCTGAAAGCAACCCTTGGACATACGGGGAGTTTTGGAGGTGGAATTCCATTTCAGCTGTGGGTGCCTGGACGGGAATGACACTTCTTCTCCCCAGGAAGGAAAGGGCAGAGCCCCAGTGTTTCAAAGGCTGATTAGTGGTGCCTCAAGGAGGCCAAGGCCAGCCAGACCTGTTTGTCTTGGCAGCTTTTGTCTTGGAGCAATCCTTGGCTAGATGCAATTTGGGAGGCCAAATCCCAGTTTTGTCCGTGGACATCTGGCCCAGAAGGACAGTTCTTTTCCATTGGCAGCAAAGTGAGGAGGCCCAGTGTTTCAAAGGCAGATGAGAGCTGGCCCTCAGGAAGCCAAGGGAAGCTGGACATTCCTGGCAGCTTTTGTCGGGGAGCTATTCCTTGGAGATATGGAATTTCAGAGGTGGATTCCCAATTTTGGCCATGGATGGCTGGACTTGAAAGATGGTTTTTTCCATGGGAAGAGAAGCACAGCCCCCGCGTGTTTTGAAGGCAGATGCGAGGTGGCCCCTAAGAGGCCAAGGCCAGCCTGAGCTGTCTGTCCTGGCAGGTTTCACATGGGAACAATCCTCGGATAGAATCCAATTTGGAGGTAGAATCCTAATTTCAGCCATGGGTCCCTGGAGGAGAAGGACAGTGCTTTCGCACAGAAAGGAAAGCAAGGAACTCCAGCGTTTCAGGGCCAGAGGAGAAGCACCCCTCAACATGCCAAGCTCAGCTGGACCAGGCAGGTGGCCCCCAGGAGGCCAAGCCAACCACACCTGTTCCACGCTCTTTGCAGCCTTGGGGCCCTGCAGCATCACCATTTTGTTCCCCTGAGGCCCAGCAATAGCACAGTGGTCTCCTTGGCTCTACAGCGGCACAAAGGCCCCTTGCTTCCACGAGGCCTGGCTGTGTCACTATGGTTTCCTTGCTTCCATGGGGCTGCAGAATAACACAATGGCCCACTGGTTCCATGAGGTCACAGAGGGTCACAAGGGTCTCCATGATTCCGTAAGGTGCTGCAGGGTCACAATGGCTCCTTGGTTCTATTGGGCTCCCCAGGATCACAATGGCCCCTTGGTTCCACAAGGCCTGGCTGTGGCACACTGGCCCTTTGCTTCCGTGAGACCTTGCAGTGTCACAATGGCCCCTTGCTTCTGTCAGGCCTGGCTGTGTCACAATGGCCCCTGGCTCCCATGAGGCCCTGTGATGTCACAATGGTCTCACTGGTTCCACGAGGCCCTGCAGTTCCACAATGGCCCTTCAGTGTCACAAGGCCTTGAAGTGTCATAATAGTCTCAGCGGGTTGCCCAGCTGCTTCACAATGGCCTCCTTGGTTCCATGATGCCCCGTAGCGTAACAACGGTATCCTTGCTTCCACACAGTCAGAATGGCCCCGTGGCCTCCTGGAGCCCCACAGTGTCACTACGATCCCCTTGATTCCACGAGGCCCTGCCGTGCTACAATGACCCCTTGCTTATACAAGGCCCTGCTGTGTCACAATGGCCCCTTGCTTCTGAAGTGTGCAAGAGCCTAATACTAAGAGAAAGGCGCCAAAAAACGCTTCGCCATTATCACTGCTCAACACCTGAAAGGCTTCAAAAGTGCTTCGTCATGATGGCTGCTTATCATAATCACTTTTGAACGCCTGGAAACTACGTGCCGTACGGGCCGTGCATAGCCCGCCTTGAGGCCCATAAAAAGGAAGGCAAAACTGGTGCAAAATGTGGAGGCAAAAGCAAAAGGTAGAATCCCCGCCCTTTGCCTTTCCCCCCCCCACCACCATCGCCTGCCGTGAGGCACCCTGAGGCCTCCGGGAGCCGACGCCGCCCACCTGGGGAGCACCCCCCAATCCTTCACCCCTGGACTGAAATCCCGAGGGAGTTGTGCAACCCCTAGCCCTGCTCCTTCGTCCCAGGCGGACCCAGGTTCAGCTGCAAGCATCGAGCCTGCATCTCGGAGGATGGGCCGCCGCTTTCCAGCCAAACTGCTCTAGACTTCAGAAGAGGCAGATAAGACGCTTCAAACAGCAGGGGAAAAAAGGCAAAAACTTCTCCACTTCCCCCACCCTGTCTCAGCAGCAACAAAGGTAGCACAGTGTGGTGGTGACTTATCCAGTGCTTGTTAGAGTAACCTTGTCTTTTCTAACTTTTCTCTACTTTTCTCCTTCTTTCTCTTTGCCTCTCTTACCATTAGATAAAGAGATACCCATTTGTTTGGCACCAACATTTAATCTCGTTTGGTTTTAATCTGGTCTTTGGGAATATTTTGAACCTTCAAAGTTCTTTCCTTTTTATACTCAGAGATTTCCTTTTCTTTGCCCTTCTGGGTGTAAATCAGATAGTAACAAAGTGTCATAATGCTCTCCACAGTTCCGTGAGGCGCCACAATGTCACAATGGACTTTTGGTTCCATGAACTTTGGTACTGTCAGCAACAGTCTCCTTGGCTCCGCAGTGTCACAATGGACCCTTGGCTCCGTGAGGTTCAGTAGCGTAACACGGACGCCTTGATTGCATGAGGTTGTGCAGTGTCACAATGATCTCCTTGGTTCTGCGGCCCTGCTGTGTAACAATGGGCCCCTTCCTTTGCTGATGGCTCTGCGTCCTGCCTGCCTCTGCCTTGGCACACAAAGCCTTGGGCTGCTCCAGACTCCTTCTGGGGGACACGTTGCACCACTGCACTGCCCTGGGAGAGAAATTCCTTTCTCCTTGTGTCCAGCCTGGACCTGCCCAGCTGCCCTTGGCATTAATTCTTTCTTTTGCCAGCTGGTCTCTACTAGCTAGAAAGGATCCACCATGTCTGAAACCACCCTTCAAGCCCACCCAGGACTCTCCTCCACTGTCCTCAGTCTCCACTCCACTGAGCACAGAGCTCCTTTGTCCCTCTGTAGTGATCATGTGCTCGAGGCCACGGGCACCTGGACAAGAAGGTCGGTTCTTTTCTACAGGAAGGAAACCACAGAACCCCAGTGTTTTGAAGGCAGATGAGAGGCAGCCACCAGAGGCCAAGGCAAGGCAGACCTGTCTGTCCTTGCAGCTTCTGTCTGAAAGCAACCCTTGGACATACGGGGAGTTTTGGAGGTGGAATTCCATTTCAGCTGTGGGTGCCTGGACGGGAATGACACTTCTTCTCCCCAGGAAGGAAAGGGCAGAGCCCCAGTGTTTCAAAGGCTGATTAGTGGTGCCTCAAGGAGGCCAAGGCCAGCCAGACCTGTTTGTCTTGGCAGCTTTTGTCTTGGAGCAATCCTTGGCTAGATGCAATTTGGGGGGCCAAATCCCAGTTTTGTCCGTGGACATCTGGCCCAGAAGGACAGTTCTTTTCCATTGGCAGCAAAGTGAGGAGGCCCAGTGTTTCAAAGGCAGATGAGAGCTGGCCCTCAGGAAGCCAAGGGAAGCTGGACATTCCTGGCAGCTTTTGTCGGGGAGCTATTCCTTGGAGATATGGAATTTCAGAGGTGGATTCCCAATTTTGGCCATGGATGGCTGGACTTGAAAGATGGTTTTTTCCATGGGAAGAGAAGCACAGCCCCCGCCTGTTTTGAAGGCAGATGCGAGGTGGCCCCTAAGAGGCCAAGGCCAGCCTGAGCTGTCTGTCCTGGCAGGTTTCACATGGGAACAATCCTCGGATAGAATCCAATTTGGAGGTAGAATCCTAATTTCAGCCATGGGTCCCTGGAGGAGAAGGACAGTGCTTTCGCACAGAAAGGAAAGCAAGGAACTCCAGCGTTTCAGGGCCAGAGGAGAAGCACCCCTCAACATGCCAAGCTCAGCTGGACCAGGCAGGTGGCCCCCAGGAGGCCAAGCCAACCACACCTGTTCCACGCTCTTTGCAGCCTTGGGGCCCTGCAGCATCACCATTTTGTTCCCCTGAGGCCCAGCAATAGCACAGTGGTCTCCTTGGCTCTACAGCGGCACAAAGGCCCCTTGCTTCCACGAGGCCTGGCTGTGTCACTATGGTTTCCTTGGTTCCATGGGGCTGCAGAATAACACAATGGCCCACTGGTTCCATGAGGTCACAGAGGGTCACAAGGGTCTCCATGATTCCGTAAGGTGCTGCAGGGTCACAATGGCTCCTTGGTTCTATTGGGCTCCCCAGGATCACAATGGCCCCTTGGTTCCACAAGGCCTGGCTGTGGCACACTGGCCCTTTGCTTCCGTGAGACCTTGCAGTGTCACAATGGCCCCTTGCTTCTGTCAGGCCTGGCTGTGTCACAATGGCCCCTGGCTCCCATGAGGCCCTGTGATGTCACAATGGTCTCACTGGTTCCACGAGGCCCTGCAGTTCCACAATGGCCCTTCAGTGTCACAAGGCCTTGAAGTGTCATAATAGTCTCAGCGGGTTGCCCAGCTGCTTCACAATGGCCTCCTTGGTTCCATGATGCCCCGTAGCGTAACAACGGTATCCTTGCTTCCACACAGTCAGAATGGCCCCGTGGCCTCCTGGAGCCCCACAGTGTCACTACGATCCCCTTGATTCCACGAGGCCCTGCCGTGCTACAATGACCCCTTGCTTATACAAGGCCCTGCTGTGTCACAATGGCCCCTTGCTTCTGAAGTGTGCAAGAGCCTAATACTAAGAGAAAGGCGCCAAAAAACGCTTCGCCATTATCACTGCTCAACACCTGAAAGGCTTCAAAAGTGCTTCGTCATGATGGCTGCTTATCATAATCACTTTTGAACGCCTGGAAACTACGTGCCGTACGGGCCGTGCATAGCCCGCCTTGAGGCCCATAAAAAGGAAGGCAAAACTGGTGCAAAATGTGGAGGCAAAAGCAAAAGGTAGAATCCCCGCCCTTTGCCTTTCCCCCCACCACCACCATCGCCTGCCGTGAGGCACCCTGAGGCCTCCGGGAGCCGACGCCGCCCGCCTGGGGAGCACCCCCCAATCCTTCACCCCTGGACTGAAATCCCGAGGGAGTTGTGCAACCCCTAGCCCTGCTCCTTCGTCCCAGGCGGACCCAGGTTCAGCTGCAAGCATCGAGCCTGCATCTCGGAGGATGGGCCGCCGCTTTCCAGCCAAACTGCTCTAGACTTCAGAAGAGGCAGATAAGACGCTTCAAACAGCAGGGGAAAAAAGGCAAAAACTTCTCCACTTCCCCCACCCTGTCTCAGCAGCAACAAAGGTAGCACAGTGTGGTGGTGACTTATCCAGTGCTTGTTAGAGTAACCTTGTCTTTTCTAACTTTTCTCTACTTTTCTCCTTCTTTCTCTTTGCCTCTCTTACCATTAGATAAAGAGATACCCATTTGTTTGGCACCAACATTTAATCTCGTTTGGTTTTAATCTGGTCTTTGGGAATATTTTGAACCTTCAAAGTTCTTTCCTTTTTATACTCAGAGATTTCCTTTTCTTTGCCCTTCTGGGTGTAAATCAGATAGTAACAAAGTGTCATAATGCTCTCCACAGTTCCGTGAGGCGCCACAATGTCACAATGGACTTTTGGTTCCATGAACTTTGGTACTGTCAGCAACAGTCTCCTTGGCTCCGCAGTGTCACAATGGACCCTTGGCTCCGTGAGGTTCAGTAGCGTAACACGGACGCCTTGATTGCATGAGGTTGTGCAGTGTCACAATGATCTCCTTGGTTCTGCGGCCCTGCTGTGTAACAATGGGCCCCTTCCTTTGCTGATGGCTCTGCGTCCTGCCTGCCTCTGCCTTGGCACACAAAGCCTTGGGCTGCTCCAGACTCCTTCTGGGGGACACGTTGCACCACTGCACTGCCCTGGGAGAGAAATTCCTTTCTCCTTGTGTCCAGCCTGGACCTGCCCAGCTGCCCTTGGCATTAATTCTTTCTTTTGCCAGCTGGTCTCTACTAGCTAGAAAGGATCCACCATGTCTGAAACCACCCTTCAAGCCCACCCAGGACTCTCCTCCACTGTCCTCAGTCTCCACTCCACTGAGCACAGAGCTCCTTTGTCCCTCTGTAGTGATCATGTGCTCGAGGCCACGGGCGCCTGGACAAGAAGGTCGGTTCTTTTCTACAGGAAGGAAACCACAGAACCCCAGTGTTTTGAAGGCAGATGAGAGGCAGCCACCAGAGGCCAAGGCAAGGCAGACGTGTCTGTCCTTGCAGCTTCTGTCTGAAAGCAACCCTTGGACATACGGGGAGTTTTGGAGGTGGAATTCCATTTCAGCTGTGGGTGCCTGGACGGGAATGACACTTCTTCTCCCCAGGAAGGAAAGGGCAGAGCCCCAGTGTTTCAAAGGCTGATTAGTGGTGCCTCAAGGAGGCCAAGGCCAGCCAGACCTGTTTGTCTTGGCAGCTTTTGTCTTGGAGCAATCCTTGGCTAGATGCAATTTGGGAGGCCAAATCCCAGTTTTGTCCGTGGACATCTGGCCCAGAAGGACAGTTCTTTTCCATTGGCAGCAAAGTGAGGAGGCCCAGTGTTTCAAAGGCAGATGAGAGCTGGCCCTCAGGAAGCCAAGGGAAGCTGGACATTCCTGGCAGCTTTTGTCGGGGAGCTATTCCTTGGAGATATGGAATTTCAGAGGTGGATTCCCAATTTTGGCCATGGATGGCTGGACTTGAAAGATGGTTTTTTCCATGGGAAGAGAAGCACAGCCCCCGCCTGTTTTGAAGGCAGATGCGAGGTGGCCCCTAAGAGGCCAAGGCCAGCCTGAGCTGTCTGTCCTGGCAGGTTTCACATGGGAACAATCCTTGGATAGAATCCAATTTGGAGGTAGAATCCTAATTTCAGCCATGGGTCCCTGGAGGAGAAGGACAGTGCTTTCGCACAGAAAGGAAAGCAAGGAACTCCAGCGTTTCAGGGCCAGAGGAGAAGCACCCCTCAACATGCCAAGCTCAGCTGGACCAGGCAGGTGGCCCCCAGGAGGCCAAGCCAACCACACCTGTTCCACGCTCTTTGCAGCCTTGGGGCCCTGCAGCATCACCATTTTGTTCCCCTGAGGCCCAGCAATAGCACAGTGGTCTCCTTGGCTCTACAGCGGCACAAAGGCCCCTTGCTTCCACGAGGCCTGGCTGTGTCACTATGGTTTCCTTGGTTCCATGGGGCTGCAGAATAACACAATGGCCCACTGGTTCCATGAGGTCACAGAGGGTCACAAGGGTCTCCATGATTCCGTAAGGTGCTGCAGGGTCACAATGGCTCCTTGGTTCTATTGGGCTCCCCAGGATCACAATGGCCCCTTGGTTCCACAAGGCCTGGCTGTGGCACACTGGCCCTTTGCTTCCGTGAGACCTTGCAGTGTCACAATGGCCCCTTGCTTCTGTCAGGCCTGGCTGTGTCACAATGGCCCCTGGCTCCCATGAGGCCCTGTGATGTCACAATGGTCTCACTGGTTCCACGAGGCCCTGCAGTTCCACAATGGCCCTTCAGTGTCACAAGGCCTTGAAGTGTCATAATAGTCTCAGCGGGTTGCCCAGCTGCTTCACAATGGCCTCCTTGGTTCCATGATGCCCCGTAGCGTAACAACGGTATCCTTGCTTCCACACAGTCAGAATGGCCCCGTGGCCTCCTGGAGCCCCACAGTGTCACTACGATCCCCTTGATTCCACGAGGCCCTGCCGTGCTACAATGACCCCTTGCTTATACAAGGCCCTGCTGTGTCACAATGGCCCCTTGCTTCTGAAGTGTGCAAGAGCCTAATACTAAGAGAAAGGCGCCAAAAAACGCTTCGCCATTATCACTGCTCAACACCTGAAAGGCTTCAAAAGTGCTTCGTCATGATGGCTGCTTATCATAATCACTTTTGAACGCCTGGAAACTACGTGCCGTACGGGCCGTGCATAGCCCGCCTTGAGGCCCATAAAAAGGAAGGCAAAACTGGTGCAAAATGTGGAGGCAAAAGCAAAAGGTAGAATCCCCGCCCTTTGCCTTTCCCCCCCCCCACCACCATCGCCTGCCGTGAGGCACCCTGAGGCCTCCGGGAGCCGACGCCGCCCGCCTGGGGAGCACCCCCCAATCCTTCACCCCTGGACTGAAATCCCGAGGGAGTTGTGCAACCCCTAGCCCTGCTCCTTCGTCCCAGGCGGACCCAGGTTCAGCTGCAAGCATCGAGCCTGCATCTCGGAGGATGGGCCGCCGCTTTCCAGCCAAACTGCTCTAGACTTCAGAAGAGGCAGATAAGACGCTTCAAACAGCAGGGGAAAAAAGGCAAAAACTTCTCCACTTCCCCCACCCTGTCTCAGCAGCAACAAAGGTAGCACAGTGTGGTGGTGACTTATCCAGTGCTTGTTAGAGTAACCTTGTCTTTTCTAACTTTTCTCTACTTTTCTCCTTCTTTCTCTTTGCCTCTCTTACCATTAGATAAAGAGATACCCATTTGTTTGGCACCAACATTTAATCTCGTTTGGTTTTAATCTGGTCTTTGGGAATATTTTGAACCTTCAAAGTTCTTTCCTTTTTATACTCAGAGATTTCCTTTTCTTTGCCCTTCTGGGTGTAAATCAGATAGTAACAAAGTGTCATAATGCTCTCCACAGTTCCGTGAGGCGCCACAATGTCACAATGGACTTTTGGTTCCATGAACTTTGGTACTGTCAGCAACAGTCTCCTTGGCTCCGCAGTGTCACAATGGACCCTTGGCTCCGTGAGGTTCAGTAGCGTAACACGGACGCCTTGATTGCATGAGGTTGTGCAGTGTCACAATGATCTCCTTGGTTCTGCGGCCCTGCTGTGTAACAATGGGCCCCTTCCTTTGCTGATGGCTCTGCGTCCTGCCTGCCTCTGCCTTGGCACACAAAGCCTTGGGCTGCTCCAGACTCCTTCTGGGGGACACGTTGCACCACTGCACTGCCCTGGGAGAGAAATTCCTTTCTCCTTGTGTCCAGCCTGGACCTGCCCAGCTGCCCTTGGCATTAATTCTTTCTTTTGCCAGCTGGTCTCTACTAGCTAGAAAGGATCCACCATGTCTGAAACCACCCTTCAAGCCCACCCAGGACTCTCCTCCACTGTCCTCAGTCTCCACTCCACTGAGCACAGAGCTCCTTTGTCCCTCTGTAGTGATCATGTGCTCGAGGCCACGGGCACCTGGACAAGAAGGTCGGTTCTTTTCTACAGGAAGGAAACCACAGAACCCCAGTGTTTTGAAGGCAGATGAGAGGCAGCCACCAGAGGCCAAGGCAAGGCAGACGTGTCTGTCCTTGCAGCTTCTGTCTGAAAGCAACCCTTGGACATACGGGGAGTTTTGGAGGTGGAATTCCATTTCAGCTGTGGGTGCCTGGACGGGAATGACACTTCTTCTCCCCAGGAAGGAAAGGGCAGAGCCCCAGTGTTTCAAAGGCTGATTAGTGGTGCCTCAAGGAGGCCAAGGCCAGCCAGACCTGTTTGTCTTGGCAGCTTTTGTCTTGGAGCAATCCTTGGCTAGATGCAATTTGGGAGGCCAAATCCCAGTTTTGTCCGTGGACATCTGGCCCAGAAGGACAGTTCTTTTCCATTGGCAGCAAAGTGAGGAGGCCCAGTGTTTCAAAGGCAGATGAGAGCTGGCCCTCAGGAAGCCAAGGGAAGCTGGACATTCCTGGCAGCTTTTGTCGGGGAGCTATTCCTTGGAGATATGGAATTTCAGAGGTGGATTCCCAATTTTGGCCATGGATGGCTGGACTTGAAAGATGGTTTTTTCCATGGGAAGAGAAGCACAGCCCCCGCCTGTTTTGAAGGCAGATGCGAGGTGGCCCCTAAGAGGCCAAGGCCAGCCTGAGCTGTCTGTCCTGGCAGGTTTCACATGGGAACAATCCTCGGATAGAATCCAATTTGGAGGTAGAATCCTAATTTCAGCCATGGGTCCCTGGAGGAGAAGGACAGTGCTTTCGCACAGAAAGGAAAGCAAGGAACTCCAGCGTTTCAGGGCCAGAGGAGAAGCACCCCTCAACATGCCAAGCTCAGCTGGACCAGGCAGGTGGCCCCCAGGAGGCCAAGCCAACCACACCTGTTCCACGCTCTTTGCAGCCTTGGGGCCCTGCAGCATCACCATTTTGTTCCTCTGAGGCCCAGCAATAGCACAGTGGTCTCCTTGGCTCTACAGCGGCACAAAGGCCCCTTGCTTCCACGAGGCCTGGCTGTGTCACAATGGTTTCCTTGGTTCCATGGGGCTGCAGAATAACACAATGGCCCACTGGTTCCATGAGGTCACAGAGGGTCACAAGGGTCTCCATGATTCCGTAAGGTGCTGCAGGGTCACAATGGCTCCTTGGTTCTATTGGGCTCCCCAGGATCACAATGGCCCCTTGGTTCCACAAGGCCTGGCTGTGGCACACTGGCCCTTTGCTTCCGTGAGACCTTGCAGTGTCACAATGGCCCCTTGCTTCTGTCAGGCCTGGCTGTGTCACAATGGCCCCTGGCTCCCATGAGGCCCTGTGATGTCACAATGGTCTCACTGGTTCCACGAGGCCCTGCAGTTCCACAATGGCCCTTCAGTGTCACAAGGCCTTGAAGTGTCATAATAGTCTCAGCGGGTTGCCCAGCTGCTTCACAATGGCCTCCTTGGTTCCATGATGCCCCGTAGCGTAACAACGGTATCCTTGCTTCCACACAGTCAGAATGGCCCCGTGGCCTCCTGGAGCCCCACAGTGTCACTACGATCCCCTTGATTCCACGAGGCCCTGCCGTGCTACAATGACCCCTTGCTTATACAAGGCCCTGCTGTGTCACAATGGCCCCTTGCTTCTGAAGTGTGCAAGAGCCTAATACTAAGAGAAAGGCGCCAAAAAACGCTTCGCCATTATCACTGCTCAACACCTGAAAGGCTTCAAAAGTGCTTCGTCATGATGGCTGCTTATCATAATCACTTTTGAACGCCTGGAAACTACGTGCCGTACGGGCCGTGCATAGCCCGCCTTGAGGCCCATAAAAAGGAAGGCAAAACTGGTGCAAAATGTGGAGGCAAAAGCAAAAGGTAGAATCCCCGCCCTTTGCCTTTCCCCCCCCCACCACCATCGCCTGCCGTGAGGCACCCTGAGGCCTCCGGGAGCCGACGCCGCCCGCCTGGGGAGCACCCCCCAATCCTTCACCCCTGGACTGAAATCCCGAGGGAGTTGTGCAACCCCTAGCCCTGCTCCTTCGTCCCAGGCGGACCCAGGTTCAGCTGCAAGCATCGAGCCTGCATCTCGGAGGATGGGCCGCCGCTTTCCAGCCAAACTGCTCTAGACTTCAGAAGAGGCAGATAAGACGCTTCAAACAGCAGGGGAAAAAAGGCAAAAACTTCTCCACTTCCCCCACCCTGTCTCAGCAGCAACAAAGGTAGCACAGTGTGGTGGTGACTTATGCAGTGCTTGTTAGAGTAACCTTGTCTTTTCTAACTTTTCTCTACTTTTCTCCTTCTTTCTCTTTGCCTCTCTTACCATTAGATAAAGAGATACCCATTTGTTTGGCACCAACATTTAATCTCGTTTGGTTTTAATCTGGTCTTTGGGAATATTTTGAACCTTCAAAGTTCTTTCCTTTTTATACTCAGAGATTTCCTTTTCTTTGCCCTTCTGGGTGTAAATCAGATAGTAACAAAGTGTCATAATGCTCTCCACGGTTCCGTGAGGCGCCACAATGTCACAATGGACTTTTGGTTCCATGAACTTTGGTACTGTCAGCAACAGTCTCCTTGGCTCCGCAGTGTCACAATGGACCCTTGGCTCCGTGAGGTTCAGTAGCGTAACACGGACGCCTTGATTGCATGAGGTTGTGCAGTGTCACAATGATCTCCTTGGTTCTGCGGCCCTGCTGTGTAACAATGGGCCCCTTCCTTTGCTGATGGCTCTGCGTCCTGCCTGCCTCTGCCTTGGCACACAAAGCCTTGGGCTGCTCCAGACTCCTTCTGGGGGACACGTTGCACCACTGCACTGCCCTGGGAGAGAAATTCCTTTCTCCTTGTGTCCAGCCTGGACCTGCCCAGCTGCCCTTGGCATTAATTCTTTCTTTTGCCAGCTGGTCTCTACTAGCTAGAAAGGATCCACCATGTCTGAAACCACCCTTCAAGCCCACCCAGGACTCTCCTCCACTGTCCTCAGTCTCCACTCCACTGAGCACAGAGCTCCTTTGTAGTGATCATGTGCTCGAGGCCACGGGCACCTGGACAAGAAGGTCGGTTCTTTTCTACAGGAAGGAAACCACAGAACCCCAGTGTTTTGAAGGCAGATGAGAGGCAGCCACCAGAGGCCAAGGCAAGGCAGACGTGTCTGTCCTTGCAGCTTCTGTCTGAAAGCAACCCTTGGACATACGGGGAGTTTTGGAGGTGGAATTCCATTTCAGCTGTGGGTGCCTGGACGGGAATGACACTTCTTCTCCCCAGGAAGGAAAGGGCAGAGCCCCAGTGTTTCAAAGGCTGATTAGTGGTGCCTCAAGGAGGCCAAGGCCAGCCAGACCTGTTTGTCTTGGCAGCTTTTGTCTTGGAGCAATCCTTGGCTAGATGCAATTTGGGAGGCCAAATCCCAGTTTTGTCCGTGGACATCTGGCCCAGAAGGACAGTTCTTTTCCATTGGCAGCAAAGTGAGGAGGCCCAGTGTTTCAAAGGCAGATGAGAGCTGGCCCTCAGGAAGCCAAGGGAAGCTGGACATTCCTGGCAGCTTTTGTCGGGGAGCTATTCCTTGGAGATATGGAATTTCAGAGGTGGATTCCCAATTTTGGCCATGGATGGCTGGACTTGAAAGATGGTTTTTTCCATGGGAAGAGAAGCACAGCCCCCGCGTGTTTTGAAGGCAGATGCGAGGTGGCCCCTAAGAGGCCAAGGCCAGCCTGAGCTGTCTGTCCTGGCAGGTTTCACATGGGAACAATCCTCGGATAGAATCCAATTTGGAGGTAGAATCCTAATTTCAGCCATGGGTCCCTGGAGGAGAAGGACAGTGCTTTCGCACAGAAAGGAAAGCAAGGAACTCCAGCGTTTCAGGGCCAGAGGAGAAGCACCCCTCAACATGCCAAGCTCAGCTGGACCAGGCAGGTGGCCCCCAGGAGGCCAAGCCAACCACACCTGTTCCACGCTCTTTGCAGCCTTGGGGCCCTGCAGCATCACCATTTTGTTCCCCTGAGGCCCAGCAATAGCACAGTGGTCTCCTTGGCTCTACAGCGGCACAAAGGCCCCTTGCTTCCACGAGGCCTGGCTGTGTCACTATGGTTTCCTTGGTTCCATGGGGCTGCAGAATAACACAATGGCCCACTGGTTCCATGAGGTCACAGAGGGTCACAAGGGTCTCCATGATTCCGTAAGGTGCTGCAGGGTCACAATGGCTCCTTGGTTCTATTGGGCTCCCCAGGATCACAATGGCCCCTTGGTTCCACAAGGCCTGGCTGTGGCACACTGGCCCTTTGCTTCCGTGAGACCTTGCAGTGTCACAATGGCCCCTTGCTTCTGTCAGGCCTGGCTGTGTCACAATGGCCCCTGGCTCCCATGAGGCCCTGTGATGTCACAATGGTCTCACTGGTTCCACGAGGCCCTGCAGTTCCACAATGGCCCTTCAGTGTCACAAGGCCTTGAAGTGTCATAATAGTCTCAGCGGGTTGCCCAGCTGCTTCACAATGGCCTCCTTGGTTCCATGATGCCCCGTAGCGTAACAACGGTATCCTTGCTTCCACACAGTCAGAATGGCCCCGTGGCCTCCTGGAGCCCCACAGTGTCACTACGATCCCCTTGATTCCACGAGGCCCTGCCGTGCTACAATGACCCCTTGCTTATACAAGGCCCTGCTGTGTCACAATGGCCCCTTGCTTCTGAAGTGTGCAAGAGCCTAATACTAAGAGAAAGGCGCCAAAAAACGCTTCGCCATTATCACTGCTCAACACCTGAAAGGCTTCAAAAGTGCTTCGTCATGATGGCTGCTTATCATAATCACTTTTGAACGCCTGGAAACTACGTGCCGTACGGGCCGTGCATAGCCCGCCTTGAGGCCCATAAAAAGGAAGGCAAAACTGGTGCAAAATGTGGAGGCAAAAGCAAAAGGTAGAATCCCCGCCCTTTGCCTTTCCCCCCCCCACCACCATCGCCTGCCGTGAGGCACCCTGAGGCCTCCGGGAGCCGACGCCGCCCGCCTGGGGAGCACCCCCCAATCCTTCACCCCTGGACTGAAATCCCGAGGGAGTTGTGCAACCCCTAGCCCTGCTCCTTCGTCCCAGGCGGACCCAGGTTCAGCTGCAAGCATCGAGCCTGCATCTCGGAGGATGGGCCGCCGCTTTCCAGCCAAACTGCTCTAGACTTCAGAAGAGGCAGATAAGACGCTTCAAACAGCAGGGGAAAAAAGGCAAAAACTTCTCCACTTCCCCCACCCTGTCTCAGCAGCAACAAAGGTAGCACAGTGTGGTGGTGACTTATCCAGTGCTTGTTAGAGTAACCTTGTCTTTTCTAACTTTTCTCTACTTTTCTCCTTCTTTCTCTTTGCCTCTCTTACCATTAGATAAAGAGATACCCATTTGTTTGGCACCAACATTTAATCTCGTTTGGTTTTAATCTGGTCTTTGGGAATATTTTGAACCTTCAAAGTTCTTTCCTTTTTATACTCAGAGATTTCCTTTTCTTTGCCCTTCTGGGTGTAAATCAGATAGTAACAAAGTGTCATAATGCTCTCCACAGTTCCGTGAGGCGCCACAATGTCACAATGGACTTTTGGTTCCATGAACTTTGGTACTGTCAGCAACAGTCTCCTTGGCTCCGCAGTGTCACAATGGACCCTTGGCTCCGTGAGGTTCAGTAGCGTAACACGGACGCCTTGATTGCATGAGGTTGTGCAGTGTCACAATGATCTCCTTGGTTCTGCGGCCCTGCTGTGTAACAATGGGCCCCTTCCTTTGCTGATGGCTCTGCGTCCTGCCTGCCTCTGCCTTGGCACACAAAGCCTTGGGCTGCTCCAGACTCCTTCTGGGGGACACGTTGCACCACTGCACTGCCCTGGGAGAGAAATTCCTTTCTCCTTGTGTCCAGCCTGGACCTGCCCAGCTGCCCTTGGCATTAATTCTTTCTTTTGCCAGCTGGTCTCTACTAGCTAGAAAGGATCCACCATGTCTGAAACCACCCTTCAAGCCCACCCAGGACTCTCCTCCACTGTCCTCAGTCTCCACTCCACTGAGCACAGAGCTCCTTTGTCCCTCTGTAGTGATCATGTGCTCGAGGCCACGGGCACCTGGACAAGAAGGTCGGTTCTTTTCTACAGGAAGGAAACCACAGAACCCCAGTGTTTTGAAGGCAGATGAGAGGCAGCCACCAGAGGCCAAGGCAAGGCAGACCTGTCTGTCCTTGCAGCTTCTGTCTGAAAGCAACCCTTGGACATACGGGGAGTTTTGGAGGTGGAATTCCATTTCAGCTGTGGGTGCCTGGACGGGAATGACACTTCTTCTCCCCAGGAAGGAAAGGGCAGAGCCCCAGTGTTTCAAAGGCTGATTAGTGGTGCCTCAAGGAGGCCAAGGCCAGCCAGACCTGTTTGTCTTGGCAGCTTTTGTCTTGGAGCAATCCTTGGCTAGATGCAATTTGGGGGGCCAAATCCCAGTTTTGTCCGTGGACATCTGGCCCAGAAGGACAGTTCTTTTCCATTGGCAGCAAAGTGAGGAGGCCCAGTGTTTCAAAGGCAGATGAGAGCTGGCCCTCAGGAAGCCAAGGGAAGCTGGACATTCCTGGCAGCTTTTGTCGGGGAGCTATTCCTTGGAGATATGGAATTTCAGAGGTGGATTCCCAATTTTGGCCATGGATGGCTGGACTTGAAAGATGGTTTTTTCCATGGGAAGAGAAGCACAGCCCCCGCCTGTTTTGAAGGCAGATGCGAGGTGGCCCCTAAGAGGCCAAGGCCAGCCTGAGCTGTCTGTCCTGGCAGGTTTCACATGGGAACAATCCTCGGATAGAATCCAATTTGGAGGTAGAATCCTAATTTCAGCCATGGGTCCCTGGAGGAGAAGGACAGTGCTTTCGCACAGAAAGGAAAGCAAGGAACTCCAGCGTTTCAGGGCCAGAGGAGAAGCACCCCTCAACATGCCAAGCTCAGCTGGACCAGGCAGGTGGCCCCCAGGAGGCCAAGCCAACCACACCTGTTCCACGCTCTTTGCAGCCTTGGGGCCCTGCAGCATCACCATTTTGTTCCCCTGAGGCCCAGCAATAGCACAGTGGTCTCCTTGGCTCTACAGCGGCACAAAGGCCCCTTGCTTCCACGAGGCCTGGCTGTGTCACTATGGTTTCCTTGCTTCCATGGGGCTGCAGAATAACACAATGGCCCACTGGTTCCATGAGGTCACAGAGGGTCACAAGGGTCTCCATGATTCCGTAAGGTGCTGCAGGGTCACAATGGCTCCTTGGTTCTATTGGGCTCCCCAGGATCACAATGGCCCCTTGGTTCCACAAGGCCTGGCTGTGGCACACTGGCCCTTTGCTTCCGTGAGACCTTGCAGTGTCACAATGGCCCCTTGCTTCTGTCAGGCCTGGCTGTGTCACAATGGCCCCTGGCTCCCATGAGGCCCTGTGATGTCACAATGGTCTCACTGGTTCCACGAGGCCCTGCAGTTCCACAATGGCCCTTCAGTGTCACAAGGCCTTGAAGTGTCATAATAGTCTCAGCGGGTTGCCCAGCTGCTTCACAATGGCCTCCTTGGTTCCATGATGCCCCGTAGCGTAACAACGGTATCCTTGCTTCCACACAGTCAGAATGGCCCCGTGGCCTCCTGGAGCCCCACAGTGTCACTACGATCCCCTTGATTCCACGAGGCCCTGCCGTGCTACAATGACCCCTTGCTTATACAAGGCCCTGCTGTGTCACAATGGCCCCTTGCTTCTGAAGTGTGCAAGAGCCTAATACTAAGAGAAAGGCGCCAAAAAACGCTTCGCCATTATCACTGCTCAACACCTGAAAGGCTTCAAAAGTGCTTCGTCATGATGGCTGCTTATCATAATCACTTTTGAACGCCTGGAAACTACGTGCCGTACGGGCCGTGCATAGCCCGCCTTGAGGCCCATAAAAAGGAAGGCAAAACTGGTGCAAAATGTGGAGGCAAAAGCAAAAGGTAGAATCCCCGCCCTTTGCCTTTCCCCCCCCCACCACCATCGCCTGCCGTGAGGCACCCTGAGGCCTCCGGGAGCCGACGCCGCCCACCTGGGGAGCACCCCCCAATCCTTCACCCCTGGACTGAAATCCCGAGGGAGTTGTGCAACCCCTAGCCCTGCTCCTTCGTCCCAGGCGGACCCAGGTTCAGCTGCAAGCATCGAGCCTGCATCTCGGAGGATGGGCCGCCGCTTTCCAGCCAAACTGCTCTAGACTTCAGAAGAGGCAGATAAGACGCTTCAAACAGCAGGGGAAAAAAGGCAAAAACTTCTCCACTTCCCCCACCCTGTCTCAGCAGCAACAAAGGTAGCACAGTGTGGTGGTGACTTATCCAGTGCTTGTTAGAGTAACCTTGTCTTTTCTAACTTTTCTCTACTTTTCTCCTTCTTTCTCTTTGCCTCTCTTACCATTAGATAAAGAGATACCCATTTGTTTGGCACCAACATTTAATCTCGTTTGGTTTTAATCTGGTCTTTGGGAATATTTTGAACCTTCAAAGTTCTTTCCTTTTTATACTCAGAGATTTCCTTTTCTTTGCCCTTCTGGGTGTAAATCAGATAGTAACAAAGTGTCATAATGCTCTCCACAGTTCCGTGAGGCGCCACAATGTCACAATGGACTTTTGGTTCCATGAACTTTGGTACTGTCAGCAACAGTCTCCTTGGCTCCGCAGTGTCACAATGGACCCTTGGCTCCGTGAGGTTCAGTAGCGTAACACGGACGCCTTGATTGCATGAGGTTGTGCAGTGTCACAATGATCTCCTTGGTTCTGCGGCCCTGCTGTGTAACAATGGGCCCCTTCCTTTGCTGATGGCTCTGCGTCCTGCCTGCCTCTGCCTTGGCACACAAAGCCTTGGGCTGCTCCAGACTCCTTCTGGGGGACACGTTGCACCACTGCACTGCCCTGGGAGAGAAATTCCTTTCTCCTTGTGTCCAGCCTGGACCTGCCCAGCTGCCCTTGGCATTAATTCTTTCTTTTGCCAGCTGGTCTCTACTAGCTAGAAAGGATCCACCATGTCTGAAACCACCCTTCAAGCCCACCCAGGACTCTCCTCCACTGTCCTCAGTCTCCACTCCACTGAGCACAGAGCTCCTTTGTCCCTCTGTAGTGATCATGTGCTCGAGGCCACGGGCACCTGGACAAGAAGGTCGGTTCTTTTCTACAGGAAGGAAACCACAGAACCCCAGTGTTTTGAAGGCAGATGAGAGGCAGCCACCAGAGGCCAAGGCAAGGCAGACCTGTCTGTCCTTGCAGCTTCTGTCTGAAAGCAACCCTTGGACATACGGGGAGTTTTGGAGGTGGAATTCCATTTCAGCTGTGGGTGCCTGGACGGGAATGACACTTCTTCTCCCCAGGAAGGAAAGGGCAGAGCCCCAGTGTTTCAAAGGCTGATTAGTGGTGCCTCAAGGAGGCCAAGGCCAGCCAGACCTGTTTGTCTTGGCAGCTTTTGTCTTGGAGCAATCCTTGGCTAGATGCAATTTGGGAGGCCAAATCCCAGTTTTGTCCGTGGACATCTGGCCCAGAAGGACAGTTCTTTTCCATTGGCAGCAAAGTGAGGAGGCCCAGTGTTTCAAAGGCAGATGAGAGCTGGCCCTCAGGAAGCCAAGGGAAGCTGGACATTCCTGGCAGCTTTTGTCGGGGAGCTATTCCTTGGAGATATGGAATTTCAGAGGTGGATTCCCAATTTTGGCCATGGATGGCTGGACTTGAAAGATGGTTTTTTCCATGGGAAGAGAAGCACAGCCCCCGCGTGTTTTGAAGGCAGATGCGAGGTGGCCCCTAAGAGGCCAAGGCCAGCCTGAGCTGTCTGTCCTGGCAGGTTTCACATGGGAACAATCCTCGGATAGAATCCAATTTGGAGGTAGAATCCTAATTTCAGCCATGGGTCCCTGGAGGAGAAGGACAGTGCTTTCGCACAGAAAGGAAAGCAAGGAACTCCAGCGTTTCAGGGCCAGAGGAGAAGCACCCCTCAACATGCCAAGCTCAGCTGGACCAGGCAGGTGGCCCCCAGGAGGCCAAGCCAACCACACCTGTTCCACGCTCTTTGCAGCCTTGGGGCCCTGCAGCATCACCATTTTGTTCCCCTGAGGCCCAGCAATAGCACAGTGGTCTCCTTGGCTCTACAGCGGCACAAAGGCCCCTTGCTTCCACGAGGCCTGGCTGTGTCACAATGGTTTCCTTGGTTCCATGGGGCTGCAGAATAACACAATGGCCCACTGGTTCCATGAGGTCACAGAGGGTCACAAGGGTCTCCATGATTCCATAAGGTGCTGCAGGGTCACAATGGCTCCTTGGTTCTATTGGGCTCCCCAGGATCACAATGGCCCCTTGGTTCCACAAGGCCTGGCTGTGGCACACTGGCCCTTTGCTTCCGTGAGACCTTGCAGTGTCACAATGGCCCCTTGCTTCTGTCAGGCCTGGCTGTGTCACAATGGCCCCTGGCTCCCATGAGGCCCTGTGATGTCACAATGGTCTCACTGGTTCCACAAGGCCCTGCAGTTCCACAATGGCCCTTCAGTGTCACAAGGCCTTGAAGTGTCATAATAGTCTCAGCGGGTTGCCCAGCTGCTTCACAATGGCCTCCTTGGTTCCATGATGCCCCGTAGCGTAACAACGGTATCCTTGCTTCCACACAGTCAGAATGGCCCCGTGGCCTCCTGGAGCCCCACAGTGTCACTACGATCCCCTTGATTCCACGAGGCCCTGCCGTGCTACAATGACCCCTTGCTTATACAAGGCCCTGCTGTGTCACAATGGCCCCTTGCTTCTGAAGTGTGCAAGAGCCTAATACTAAGAGAAAGGCGCCAAAAAACGCTTCGCCATTATCACTGCTCAACACCTGAAAGGCTTCAAAAGTGCTTCGTCATGATGGCTGCTTATCATAATCACTTTTGAACGCCTGGAAACTACGTGCCGTACGGGCCGTGCATAGCCCGCCTTGAGGCCCATAAAAAGGAAGGCAAAACTGGTGCAAAATGTGGAGGCAAAAGCAAAAGGTAGAATCCCCGCCCTTTGCCTTTCCCCCCACCACCACCATCGCCTGCCGTGAGGCACCCTGAGGCCTCCGGGAGCCGACGCCGCCCGCCTGGGGAGCACCCCCCAATCCTTCACCCCTGGACTGAAATCCCGAGGGAGTTGTGCAACCCCTAGCCCTGCTCCTTCGTCCCAGGCGGACCCAGGTTCAGCTGCAAGCATCGAGCCTGCATCTCGGAGGATGGGCCGCCGCTTTCCAGCCAAACTGCTCTAGACTTCAGAAGAGGCAGATAAGACGCTTCAAACAGCAGGGGAAAAAAGGCAAAAACTTCTCCACTTCCCCCACCCTGTCTCAGCAGCAACAAAGGTAGCACAGTGTGGTGGTGACTTATCCAGTGCTTGTTAGAGTAACCTTGTCTTTTCTAACTTTTCTCTACTTTTCTCCTTCTTTCTCTTTGCCTCTCTTACCATTAGATAAAGAGATACCCATTTGTTTGGCACCAACATTTAATCTCGTTTGGTTTTAATCTGGTCTTTGGGAATATTTTGAACCTTCAAAGTTCTTTCCTTTTTATACTCAGAGATTTCCTTTTCTTTGCCCTTCTGGGTGTAAATCAGATAGTAACAAAGTGTCATAATGCTCTCCACAGTTCCGTGAGGCGCCACAATGTCACAATGGACTTTTGGTTCCATGAACTTTGGTACTGTCAGCAACAGTCTCCTTGGCTCCGCAGTGTCACAATGGACCCTTGGCTCCGTGAGGTTCAGTAGCGTAACACGGACGCCTTGATTGCATGAGGTTGTGCAGTGTCACAATGATCTCCTTGGTTCTGCGGCCCTGCTGTGTAACAATGGGCCCCTTCCTTTGCTGATGGCTCTGCGTCCTGCCTGCCTCTGCCTTGGCACACAAAGCCTTGGGCTGCTCCAGACTCCTTCTGGGGGACACGTTGCACCACTGCACTGCCCTGGGAGAGAAATTCCTTTCTCCTTGTGTCCAGCCTGGACCTGCCCAGCTGCCCTTGGCATTAATTCTTTCTTTTGCCAGCTGGTCTCTACTAGCTAGAAAGGATCCACCATGTCTGAAACCACCCTTCAAGCCCACCCAGGACTCTCCTCCACTGTCCTCAGTCTCCACTCCACTGAGCACAGAGCTCCTTTGTCCCTCTGTAGTGATCATGTGCTCGAGGCCACGGGCACCTGGACAAGAAGGTCGGTTCTTTTCTACAGGAAGGAAACCACAGAACCCCAGTGTTTTGAAGGCAGATGAGAGGCAGCCACCAGAGGCCAAGGCAAGGCAGACCTGTCTGTCCTTGCAGCTTCTGTCTGAAAGCAACCCTTGGACATACGGGGAGTTTTGGAGGTGGAATTCCATTTCAGCTGTGGGTGCCTGGACGGGAATGACACTTCTTCTCCCCAGGAAGGAAAGGGCAGAGCCCCAGTGTTTCAAAGGCTGATTAGTGGTGCCTCAAGGAGGCCAAGGCCAGCCAGACCTGTTTGTCTTGGCAGCTTTTGTCTTGGAGCAATCCTTGGCTAGATGCAATTTGGGGGGCCAAATCCCAGTTTTGTCCGTGGACATCTGGCCCAGAAGGACAGTTCTTTTCCATTGGCAGCAAAGTGAGGAGGCCCAGTGTTTCAAAGGCAGATGAGAGCTGGCCCTCAGGAAGCCAAGGGAAGCTGGACATTCCTGGCAGCTTTTGTCGGGGAGCTATTCCTTGGAGATATGGAATTTCAGAGGTGGATTCCCAATTTTGGCCATGGATGGCTGGACTTGAAAGATGGTTTTTTCCATGGGAAGAGAAGCACAGCCCCCGCCTGTTTTGAAGGCAGATGCGAGGTGGCCCCTAAGAGGCCAAGGCCAGCCTGAGCTGTCTGTCCTGGCAGGTTTCACATGGGAACAATCCTCGGATAGAATCCAATTTGGAGGTAGAATCCTAATTTCAGCCATGGGTCCCTGGAGGAGAAGGACAGTGCTTTCGCACAGAAAGGAAAGCAAGGAACTCCAGCGTTTCAGGGCCAGAGGAGAAGCACCCCTCAACATGCCAAGCTCAGCTGGACCAGGCAGGTGGCCCCCAGGAGGCCAAGCCAACCACACCTGTTCCACGCTCTTTGCAGCCTTGGGGCCCTGCAGCATCACCATTTTGTTCCCCTGAGGCCCAGCAATAGCACAGTGGTCTCCTTGGCTCTACAGCGGCACAAAGGCCCCTTGCTTCCACGAGGCCTGGCTGTGTCACTATGGTTTCCTTGGTTCCATGGGGCTGCAGAATAACACAATGGCCCACTGGTTCCATGAGGTCACAGAGGGTCACAAGGGTCTCCATGATTCCGTAAGGTGCTGCAGGGTCACAATGGCTCCTTGGTTCTATTGGGCTCCCCAGGATCACAATGGCCCCTTGGTTCCACAAGGCCTGGCTGTGGCACACTGGCCCTTTGCTTCCGTGAGACCTTGCAGTGTCACAATGGCCCCTTGCTTCTGTCAGGCCTGGCTGTGTCACAATGGCCCCTGGCTCCCATGAGGCCCTGTGATGTCACAATGGTCTCACTGGTTCCACGAGGCCCTGCAGTTCCACAATGGCCCTTCAGTGTCACAAGGCCTTGAAGTGTCATAATAGTCTCAGCGGGTTGCCCAGCTGCTTCACAATGGCCTCCTTGGTTCCATGATGCCCCGTAGCGTAACAACGGTATCCTTGCTTCCACACAGTCAGAATGGCCCCGTGGCCTCCTGGAGCCCCACAGTGTCACTACGATCCCCTTGATTCCACGAGGCCCTGCCGTGCTACAATGACCCCTTGCTTATACAAGGCCCTGCTGTGTCACAATGGCCCCTTGCTTCTGAAGTGTGCAAGAGCCTAATACTAAGAGAAAGGCGCCAAAAAACGCTTCGCCATTATCACTGCTCAACACCTGAAAGGCTTCAAAAGTGCTTCGTCATGATGGCTGCTTATCATAATCACTTTTGAACGCCTGGAAACTACGTGCCGTACGGGCCGTGCATAGCCCGCCTTGAGGCCCATAAAAAGGAAGGCAAAACTGGTGCAAAATGTGGAGGCAAAAGCAAAAGGTAGAATCCCCGCCCTTTGCCTTTCCCCCCACCACCACCATCGCCTGCCGTGAGGCACCCTGAGGCCTCCGGGAGCCGACGCCGCCCGCCTGGGGAGCACCCCCCAATCCTTCACCCCTGGACTGAAATCCCGAGGGAGTTGTGCAACCCCTAGCCCTGCTCCTTCGTCCCAGGCGGACCCAGGTTCAGCTGCAAGCATCGAGCCTGCATCTCGGAGGATGGGCCGCCGCTTTCCAGCCAAACTGCTCTAGACTTCAGAAGAGGCAGATAAGACGCTTCAAACAGCAGGGGAAAAAAGGCAAAAACTTCTCCACTTCCCCCACCCTGTCTCAGCAGCAACAAAGGTAGCACAGTGTGGTGGTGACTTATCCAGTGCTTGTTAGAGTAACCTTGTCTTTTCTAACTTTTCTCTACTTTTCTCCTTCTTTCTCTTTGCCTCTCTTACCATTAGATAAAGAGATACCCATTTGTTTGGCACCAACATTTAATCTCGTTTGGTTTTAATCTGGTCTTTGGGAATATTTTGAACCTTCAAAGTTCTTTCCTTTTTATACTCAGAGATTTCCTTTTCTTTGCCCTTCTGGGTGTAAATCAGATAGTAACAAAGTGTCATAATGCTCTCCACAGTTCCGTGAGGCGCCACAATGTCACAATGGACTTTTGGTTCCATGAACTTTGGTACTGTCAGCAACAGTCTCCTTGGCTCCGCAGTGTCACAATGGACCCTTGGCTCCGTGAGGTTCAGTAGCGTAACACGGACGCCTTGATTGCATGAGGTTGTGCAGTGTCACAATGATCTCCTTGGTTCTGCGGCCCTGCTGTGTAACAATGGGCCCCTTCCTTTGCTGATGGCTCTGCGTCCTGCCTGCCTCTGCCTTGGCACACAAAGCCTTGGGCTGCTCCAGACTCCTTCTGGGGGACACGTTGCACCACTGCACTGCCCTGGGAGAGAAATTCCTTTCTCCTTGTGTCCAGCCTGGACCTGCCCAGCTGCCCTTGGCATTAATTCTTTCTTTTGCCAGCTGGTCTCTACTAGCTAGAAAGGATCCACCATGTCTGAAACCACCCTTCAAGCCCACCCAGGACTCTCCTCCACTGTCCTCAGTCTCCACTCCACTGAGCACAGAGCTCCTTTGTCCCTCTGTAGTGATCATGTGCTCGAGGCCACGGGCGCCTGGACAAGAAGGTCGGTTCTTTTCTACAGGAAGGAAACCACAGAACCCCAGTGTTTTGAAGGCAGATGAGAGGCAGCCACCAGAGGCCAAGGCAAGGCAGACGTGTCTGTCCTTGCAGCTTCTGTCTGAAAGCAACCCTTGGACATACGGGGAGTTTTGGAGGTGGAATTCCATTTCAGCTGTGGGTGCCTGGACGGGAATGACACTTCTTCTCCCCAGGAAGGAAAGGGCAGAGCCCCAGTGTTTCAAAGGCTGATTAGTGGTGCCTCAAGGAGGCCAAGGCCAGCCAGACCTGTTTGTCTTGGCAGCTTTTGTCTTGGAGCAATCCTTGGCTAGATGCAATTTGGGAGGCCAAATCCCAGTTTTGTCCGTGGACATCTGGCCCAGAAGGACAGTTCTTTTCCATTGGCAGCAAAGTGAGGAGGCCCAGTGTTTCAAAGGCAGATGAGAGCTGGCCCTCAGGAAGCCAAGGGAAGCTGGACATTCCTGGCAGCTTTTGTCGGGGAGCTATTCCTTGGAGATATGGAATTTCAGAGGTGGATTCCCAATTTTGGCCATGGATGGCTGGACTTGAAAGATGGTTTTTTCCATGGGAAGAGAAGCACAGCCCCCGCCTGTTTTGAAGGCAGATGCGAGGTGGCCCCTAAGAGGCCAAGGCCAGCCTGAGCTGTCTGTCCTGGCAGGTTTCACATGGGAACAATCCTTGGATAGAATCCAATTTGGAGGTAGAATCCTAATTTCAGCCATGGGTCCCTGGAGGAGAAGGACAGTGCTTTCGCACAGAAAGGAAAGCAAGGAACTCCAGCGTTTCAGGGCCAGAGGAGAAGCACCCCTCAACATGCCAAGCTCAGCTGGACCAGGCAGGTGGCCCCCAGGAGGCCAAGCCAACCACACCTGTTCCACGCTCTTTGCAGCCTTGGGGCCCTGCAGCATCACCATTTTGTTCCCCTGAGGCCCAGCAATAGCACAGTGGTCTCCTTGGCTCTACAGCGGCACAAAGGCCCCTTGCTTCCACGAGGCCTGGCTGTGTCACTATGGTTTCCTTGGTTCCATGGGGCTGCAGAATAACACAATGGCCCACTGGTTCCATGAGGTCACAGAGGGTCACAAGGGTCTCCATGATTCCGTAAGGTGCTGCAGGGTCACAATGGCTCCTTGGTTCTATTGGGCTCCCCAGGATCACAATGGCCCCTTGGTTCCACAAGGCCTGGCTGTGGCACACTGGCCCTTTGCTTCCGTGAGACCTTGCAGTGTCACAATGGCCCCTTGCTTCTGTCAGGCCTGGCTGTGTCACAATGGCCCCTGGCTCCCATGAGGCCCTGTGATGTCACAATGGTCTCACTGGTTCCACGAGGCCCTGCAGTTCCACAATGGCCCTTCAGTGTCACAAGGCCTTGAAGTGTCATAATAGTCTCAGCGGGTTGCCCAGCTGCTTCACAATGGCCTCCTTGGTTCCATGATGCCCCGTAGCGTAACAACGGTATCCTTGCTTCCACACAGTCAGAATGGCCCCGTGGCCTCCTGGAGCCCCACAGTGTCACTACGATCCCCTTGATTCCACGAGGCCCTGCCGTGCTACAATGACCCCTTGCTTATACAAGGCCCTGCTGTGTCACAATGGCCCCTTGCTTCTGAAGTGTGCAAGAGCCTAATACTAAGAGAAAGGCGCCAAAAAACGCTTCGCCATTATCACTGCTCAACACCTGAAAGGCTTCAAAAGTGCTTCGTCATGATGGCTGCTTATCATAATCACTTTTGAACGCCTGGAAACTACGTGCCGTACGGGCCGTGCATAGCCCGCCTTGAGGCCCATAAAAAGGAAGGCAAAACTGGTGCAAAATGTGGAGGCAAAAGCAAAAGGTAGAATCCCCGCCCTTTGCCTTTCCCCCCACCACCACCATCGCCTGCCGTGAGGCACCCTGAGGCCTCCGGGAGCCGACGCCGCCCGCCTGGGGAGCACCCCCCAATCCTTCACCCCTGGACTGAAATCCCGAGGGAGTTGTGCAACCCCTAGCCCTGCTCCTTCGTCCCAGGCGGACCCAGGTTCAGCTGCAAGCATCGAGCCTGCATCTCGGAGGATGGGCCGCCGCTTTCCAGCCAAACTGCTCTAGACTTCAGAAGAGGCAGATAAGACGCTTCAAACAGCAGGGGAAAAAAGGCAAAAACTTCTCCACTTCCCCCACCCTGTCTCAGCAGCAACAAAGGTAGCACAGTGTGGTGGTGACTTATCCAGTGCTTGTTAGAGTAACCTTGTCTTTTCTAACTTTTCTCTACTTTTCTCCTTCTTTCTCTTTGCCTCTCTTACCATTAGATAAAGAGATACCCATTTGTTTGGCACCAACATTTAATCTCGTTTGGTTTTAATCTGGTCTTTGGGAATATTTTGAACCTTCAAAGTTCTTTCCTTTTTATACTCAGAGATTTCCTTTTCTTTGCCCTTCTGGGTGTAAATCAGATAGTAACAAAGTGTCATAATGCTCTCCACAGTTCCGTGAGGCGCCACAATGTCACAATGGACTTTTGGTTCCATGAACTTTGGTACTGTCAGCAACAGTCTCCTTGGCTCCGCAGTGTCACAATGGACCCTTGGCTCCGTGAGGTTCAGTAGCGTAACACGGACGCCTTGATTGCATGAGGTTGTGCAGTGTCACAATGATCTCCTTGGTTCTGCGGCCCTGCTGTGTAACAATGGGCCCCTTCCTTTGCTGATGGCTCTGCGTCCTGCCTGCCTCTGCCTTGGCACACAAAGCCTTGGGCTGCTCCAGACTCCTTCTGGGGGACACGTTGCACCACTGCACTGCCCTGGGAGAGAAATTCCTTTCTCCTTGTGTCCAGCCTGGACCTGCCCAGCTGCCCTTGGCATTAATTCTTTCTTTTGCCAGCTGGTCTCTACTAGCTAGAAAGGATCCACCATGTCTGAAACCACCCTTCAAGCCCACCCAGGACTCTCCTCCACTGTCCTCAGTCTCCACTCCACTGAGCACAGAGCTCCTTTGTCCCTCTGTAGTGATCATGTGCTCGAGGCCACGGGCACCTGGACAAGAAGGTCGGTTCTTTTCTACAGGAAGGAAACCACAGAACCCCAGTGTTTTGAAGGCAGATGAGAGGCAGCCACCAGAGGCCAAGGCAAGGCAGACGTGTCTGTCCTTGCAGCTTCTGTCTGAAAGCAACCCTTGGACATACGGGGAGTTTTGGAGGTGGAATTCCATTTCAGCTGTGGGTGCCTGGACGGGAATGACACTTCTTCTCCCCAGGAAGGAAAGGGCAGAGCCCCAGTGTTTCAAAGGCTGATTAGTGGTGCCTCAAGGAGGCCAAGGCCAGCCAGACCTGTTTGTCTTGGCAGCTTTTGTCTTGGAGCAATCCTTGGCTAGATGCAATTTGGGAGGCCAAATCCCAGTTTTGTCCGTGGACATCTGGCCCAGAAGGACAGTTCTTTTCCATTGGCAGCAAAGTGAGGAGGCCCAGTGTTTCAAAGGCAGATGAGAGCTGGCCCTCAGGAAGCCAAGGGAAGCTGGACATTCCTGGCAGCTTTTGTCGGGGAGCTATTCCTTGGAGATATGGAATTTCAGAGGTGGATTCCCAATTTTGGCCATGGATGGCTGGACTTGAAAGATGGTTTTTTCCATGGGAAGAGAAGCACAGCCCCCGCCTGTTTTGAAGGCAGATGCGAGGTGGCCCCTAAGAGGCCAAGGCCAGCCTGAGCTGTCTGTCCTGGCAGGTTTCACATGGGAACAATCCTCGGATAGAATCCAATTTGGAGGTAGAATCCTAATTTCAGCCATGGGTCCCTGGAGGAGAAGGACAGTGCTTTCGCACAGAAAGGAAAGCAAGGAACTCCAGCGTTTCAGGGCCAGAGGAGAAGCACCCCTCAACATGCCAAGCTCAGCTGGACCAGGCAGGTGGCCCCCAGGAGGCCAAGCCAACCACACCTGTTCCACGCTCTTTGCAGCCTTGGGGCCCTGCAGCATCACCATTTTGTTCCTCTGAGGCCCAGCAATAGCACAGTGGTCTCCTTGGCTCTACAGCGGCACAAAGGCCCCTTGCTTCCACGAGGCCTGGCTGTGTCACAATGGTTTCCTTGGTTCCATGGGGCTGCAGAATAACACAATGGCCCACTGGTTCCATGAGGTCACAGAGGGTCACAAGGGTCTCCATGATTCCGTAAGGTGCTGCAGGGTCACAATGGCTCCTTGGTTCTATTGGGCTCCCCAGGATCACAATGGCCCCTTGGTTCCACAAGGCCTGGCTGTGGCACACTGGCCCTTTGCTTCCGTGAGACCTTGCAGTGTCACAATGGCCCCTTGCTTCTGTCAGGCCTGGCTGTGTCACAATGGCCCCTGGCTCCCATGAGGCCCTGTGATGTCACAATGGTCTCACTGGTTCCACGAGGCCCTGCAGTTCCACAATGGCCCTTCAGTGTCACAAGGCCTTGAAGTGTCATAATAGTCTCAGCGGGTTGCCCAGCTGCTTCACAATGGCCTCCTTGGTTCCATGATGCCCCGTAGCGTAACAACGGTATCCTTGCTTCCACACAGTCAGAATGGCCCCGTGGCCTCCTGGAGCCCCACAGTGTCACTACGATCCCCTTGATTCCACGAGGCCCTGCCGTGCTACAATGACCCCTTGCTTATACAAGGCCCTGCTGTGTCACAATGGCCCCTTGCTTCTGAAGTGTGCAAGAGCCTAATACTAAGAGAAAGGCGCCAAAAAACGCTTCGCCATTATCACTGCTCAACACCTGAAAGGCTTCAAAAGTGCTTCGTCATGATGGCTGCTTATCATAATCACTTTTGAACGCCTGGAAACTACGTGCCGTACGGGCCGTGCATAGCCCGCCTTGAGGCCCATAAAAAGGAAGGCAAAACTGGTGCAAAATGTGGAGGCAAAAGCAAAAGGTAGAATCCCCGCCCTTTGCCTTTCCCCCCCCCACCACCATCGCCTGCCGTGAGGCACCCTGAGGCCTCCGGGAGCCGACGCCGCCCGCCTGGGGAGCACCCCCCAATCCTTCACCCCTGGACTGAAATCCCGAGGGAGTTGTGCAACCCCTAGCCCTGCTCCTTCGTCCCAGGCGGACCCAGGTTCAGCTGCAAGCATCGAGCCTGCATCTCGGAGGATGGGCCGCCGCTTTCCAGCCAAACTGCTCTAGACTTCAGAAGAGGCAGATAAGACGCTTCAAACAGCAGGGGAAAAAAGGCAAAAACTTCTCCACTTCCCCCACCCTGTCTCAGCAGCAACAAAGGTAGCACAGTGTGGTGGTGACTTATCCAGTGCTTGTTAGAGTAACCTTGTCTTTTCTAACTTTTCTCTACTTTTCTCCTTCTTTCTCTTTCCTCTCTTACCATTAGATAAAGAGATACCCATTTGTTTGGCACCAACATTTAATCTCGTTTGGTTTTAATCTGGTCTTTGGGAATATTTTGAACCTTCAAAGTTCTTTCCTTTTTATACTCAGAGATTTCCTTTTCTTTGCCCTTCTGGGTGTAAATCAGATAGTAACAAAGTGTCATAATGCTCTCCACGGTTCCGTGAGGCGCCACAATGTCACAATGGACTTTTGGTTCCATGAACTTTGGTACTGTCAGCAACAGTCTCCTTGGCTCCGCAGTGTCACAATGGACCCTTGGCTCCGTGAGGTTCAGTAGCGTAACACGGACGCCTTGATTGCATGAGGTTGTGCAGTGTCACAATGATCTCCTTGGTTCTGCGGCCCTGCTGTGTAACAATGGGCCCCTTCCTTTGCTGATGGCTCTGCGTCCTGCCTGCCTCTGCCTTGGCACACAAAGCCTTGGGCTGCTCCAGACTCCTTCTGGGGGACACGTTGCACCACTGCACTGCCCTGGGAGAGAAATTCCTTTCTCCTTGTGTCCAGCCTGGACCTGCCCAGCTGCCCTTGGCATTAATTCTTTCTTTTGCCAGCTGGTCTCTACTAGCTAGAAAGGATCCACCATGTCTGAAACCACCCTTCAAGCCCACCCAGGACTCTCCTCCACTGTCCTCAGTCTCCACTCCACTGAGCACAGAGCTCCTTTGTAGTGATCATGTGCTCGAGGCCACGGGCACCTGGACAAGAAGGTCGGTTCTTTTCTACAGGAAGGAAACCACAGAACCCCAGTGTTTTGAAGGCAGATGAGAGGCAGCCACCAGAGGCCAAGGCAAGGCAGACGTGTCTGTCCTTGCAGCTTCTGTCTGAAAGCAACCCTTGGACATACGGGGAGTTTTGGAGGTGGAATTCCATTTCAGCTGTGGGTGCCTGGACGGGAATGACACTTCTTCTCCCCAGGAAGGAAAGGGCAGAGCCCCAGTGTTTCAAAGGCTGATTAGTGGTGCCTCAAGGAGGCCAAGGCCAGCCAGACCTGTTTGTCTTGGCAGCTTTTGTCTTGGAGCAATCCTTGGCTAGATGCAATTTGGGGGGCCAAATCCCAGTTTTGTCCGTGGACATCTGGCCCAGAAGGACAGTTCTTTTCCATTGGCAGCAAAGTGAGGAGGCCCAGTGTTTCAAAGGCAGATGAGAGCTGGCCCTCAGGAAGCCAAGGGAAGCTGGACATTCCTGGCAGCTTTTGTCGGGGAGCTATTCCTTGGAGATATGGAATTTCAGAGGTGGATTCCCAATTTTGGCCATGGATGGCTGGACTTGAAAGATGGTTTTTTCCATGGGAAGAGAAGCACAGCCCCCGCGTGTTTTGAAGGCAGATGCGAGGTGGCCCCTAAGAGGCCAAGGCCAGCCTGAGCTGTCTGTCCTGGCAGGTTTCACATGGGAACAATCCTCGGATAGAATCCAATTTGGAGGTAGAATCCTAATTTCAGCCATGGGTCCCTGGAGGAGAAGGACAGTGCTTTCGCACAGAAAGGAAAGCAAGGAACTCCAGCGTTTCAGGGCCAGAGGAGAAGCACCCCTCAACATGCCAAGCTCAGCTGGACCAGGCAGGTGGCCCCCAGGAGGCCAAGCCAACCACACCTGTTCCACGCTCTTTGCAGCCTTGGGGCCCTGCAGCATCACCATTTTGTTCCCCTGAGGCCCAGCAATAGCACAGTGGTCTCCTTGGCTCTACAGCGGCACAAAGGCCCCTTGCTTCCACGAGGCCTGGCTGTGTCACTATGGTTTCCTTGGTTCCATGGGGCTGCAGAATAACACAATGGCCCACTGGTTCCATGAGGTCACAGAGGGTCACAAGGGTCTCCATGATTCCGTAAGGTGCTGCAGGGTCACAATGGCTCCTTGGTTCTATTGGGCTCCCCAGGATCACAATGGCCCCTTGGTTCCACAAGGCCTGGCTGTGGCACACTGGCCCTTTGCTTCCGTGAGACCTTGCAGTGTCACAATGGCCCCTTGCTTCTGTCAGGCCTGGCTGTGTCACAATGGCCCCTGGCTCCCATGAGGCCCTGTGATGTCACAATGGTCTCACTGGTTCCACGAGGCCCTGCAGTTCCACAATGGCCCTTCAGTGTCACAAGGCCTTGAAGTGTCATAATAGTCTCAGCGGGTTGCCCAGCTGCTTCACAATGGCCTCCTTGGTTCCATGATGCCCCGTAGCGTAACAACGGTATCCTTGCTTCCACACAGTCAGAATGGCCCCGTGGCCTCCTGGAGCCCCACAGTGTCACTACGATCCCCTTGATTCCACGAGGCCCTGCCGTGCTACAATGACCCCTTGCTTATACAAGGCCCTGCTGTGTCACAATGGCCCCTTGCTTCTGAAGTGTGCAAGAGCCTAATACTAAGAGAAAGGCGCCAAAAAACGCTTCGCCATTATCACTGCTCAACACCTGAAAGGCTTCAAAAGTGCTTCGTCATGATGGCTGCTTATCATAATCACTTTTGAACGCCTGGAAACTACGTGCCGTACGGGCCGTGCATAGCCCGCCTTGAGGCCCATAAAAAGGAAGGCAAAACTGGTGCAAAATGTGGAGGCAAAAGCAAAAGGTAGAATCCCCGCCCTTTGCCTTTCCCCCCACCACCACCATCGCCTGCCGTGAGGCACCCTGAGGCCTCCGGGAGCCGACGCCGCCCGCCTGGGGAGCACCCCCCAATCCTTCACCCCTGGACTGAAATCCCGAGGGAGTTGTGCAACCCCTAGCCCTGCTCCTTCGTCCCAGGCGGACCCAGGTTCAGCTGCAAGCATCGAGCCTGCATCTCGGAGGATGGGCCGCCGCTTTCCAGCCAAACTGCTCTAGACTTCAGAAGAGGCAGATAAGACGCTTCAAACAGCAGGGGAAAAAAGGCAAAAACTTCTCCACTTCCCCCACCCTGTCTCAGCAGCAACAAAGGTAGCACAGTGTGGTGGTGACTTATCCAGTGCTTGTTAGAGTAACCTTGTCTTTTCTAACTTTTCTCTACTTTTCTCCTTCTTTCTCTTTGCCTCTCTTACCATTAGATAAAGAGATACCCATTTGTTTGGCACCAACATTTAATCTCGTTTGGTTTTAATCTGGTCTTTGGGAATATTTTGAACCTTCAAAGTTCTTTCCTTTTTATACTCAGAGATTTCCTTTTCTTTGCCCTTCTGGGTGTAAATCAGATAGTAACAAAGTGTCATAATGCTCTCCACAGTTCCGTGAGGCGCCACAATGTCACAATGGACTTTTGGTTCCATGAACTTTGGTACTGTCAGCAACAGTCTCCTTGGCTCCGCAGTGTCACAATGGACCCTTGGCTCCGTGAGGTTCAGTAGCGTAACACGGACGCCTTGATTGCATGAGGTTGTGCAGTGTCACAATGATCTCCTTGGTTCTGCGGCCCTGCTGTGTAACAATGGGCCCCTTCCTTTGCTGATGGCTCTGCGTCCTGCCTGCCTCTGCCTTGGCACACAAAGCCTTGGGCTGCTCCAGACTCCTTCTGGGGGACACGTTGCACCACTGCACTGCCCTGGGAGAGAAATTCCTTTCTCCTTGTGTCCAGCCTGGACCTGCCCAGCTGCCCTTGGCATTAATTCTTTCTTTTGCCAGCTGGTCTCTACTAGCTAGAAAGGATCCACCATGTCTGAAACCACCCTTCAAGCCCACCCAGGACTCTCCTCCACTGTCCTCAGTCTCCACTCCACTGAGCACAGAGCTCCTTTGTCCCTCTGTAGTGATCATGTGCTCGAGGCCACGGGCGCCTGGACAAGAAGGTCGGTTCTTTTCTACAGGAAGGAAACCACAGAACCCCAGTGTTTTGAAGGCAGATGAGAGGCAGCCACCAGAGGCCAAGGCAAGGCAGACGTGTCTGTCCTTGCAGCTTCTGTCTGAAAGCAACCCTTGGACATACGGGGAGTTTTGGAGGTGGAATTCCATTTCAGCTGTGGGTGCCTGGACGGGAATGACACTTCTTCTCCCCAGGAAGGAAAGGGCAGAGCCCCAGTGTTTCAAAGGCTGATTAGTGGTGCCTCAAGGAGGCCAAGGCCAGCCAGACCTGTTTGTCTTGGCAGCTTTTGTCTTGGAGCAATCCTTGGCTAGATGCAATTTGGGAGGCCAAATCCCAGTTTTGTCCGTGGACATCTGGCCCAGAAGGACAGTTCTTTTCCATTGGCAGCAAAGTGAGGAGGCCCAGTGTTTCAAAGGCAGATGAGAGCTGGCCCTCAGGAAGCCAAGGGAAGCTGGACATTCCTGGCAGCTTTTGTCGGGGAGCTATTCCTTGGAGATATGGAATTTCAGAGGTGGATTCCCAATTTTGGCCATGGATGGCTGGACTTGAAAGATGGTTTTTTCCATGGGAAGAGAAGCACAGCCCCCGCCTGTTTTGAAGGCAGATGCGAGGTGGCCCCTAAGAGGCCAAGGCCAGCCTGAGCTGTCTGTCCTGGCAGGTTTCACATGGGAACAATCCTTGGATAGAATCCAATTTGGAGGTAGAATCCTAATTTCAGCCATGGGTCCCTGGAGGAGAAGGACAGTGCTTTCGCACAGAAAGGAAAGCAAGGAACTCCAGCGTTTCAGGGCCAGAGGAGAAGCACCCCTCAACATGCCAAGCTCAGCTGGACCAGGCAGGTGGCCCCCAGGAGGCCAAGCCAACCACACCTGTTCCACGCTCTTTGCAGCCTTGGGGCCCTGCAGCATCACCATTTTGTTCCCCTGAGGCCCAGCAATAGCACAGTGGTCTCCTTGGCTCTACAGCGGCACAAAGGCCCCTTGCTTCCACGAGGCCTGGCTGTGTCACTATGGTTTCCTTGGTTCCATGGGGCTGCAGAATAACACAATGGCCCACTGGTTCCATGAGGTCACAGAGGGTCACAAGGGTCTCCATGATTCCGTAAGGTGCTGCAGGGTCACAATGGCTCCTTGGTTCTATTGGGCTCCCCAGGATCACAATGGCCCCTTGGTTCCACAAGGCCTGGCTGTGGCACACTGGCCCTTTGCTTCCGTGAGACCTTGCAGTGTCACAATGGCCCCTTGCTTCTGTCAGGCCTGGCTGTGTCACAATGGCCCCTGGCTCCCATGAGGCCCTGTGATGTCACAATGGTCTCACTGGTTCCACGAGGCCCTGCAGTTCCACAATGGCCCTTCAGTGTCACAAGGCCTTGAAGTGTCATAATAGTCTCAGCGGGTTGCCCAGCTGCTTCACAATGGCCTCCTTGGTTCCATGATGCCCCGTAGCGTAACAACGGTATCCTTGCTTCCACACAGTCAGAATGGCCCCGTGGCCTCCTGGAGCCCCACAGTGTCACTACGATCCCCTTGATTCCACGAGGCCCTGCCGTGCTACAATGACCCCTTGCTTATACAAGGCCCTGCTGTGTCACAATGGCCCCTTGCTTCTGAAGTGTGCAAGAGCCTAATACTAAGAGAAAGGCGCCAAAAAACGCTTCGCCATTATCACTGCTCAACACCTGAAAGGCTTCAAAAGTGCTTCGTCATGATGGCTGCTTATCATAATCACTTTTGAACGCCTGGAAACTACGTGCCGTACGGGCCGTGCATAGCCCGCCTTGAGGCCCATAAAAAGGAAGGCAAAACTGGTGCAAAATGTGGAGGCAAAAGCAAAAGGTAGAATCCCCGCCCTTTGCCTTTCCCCCCCCCACCACCATCGCCTGCCGTGAGGCACCCTGAGGCCTCCGGGAGCCGACGCCGCCCGCCTGGGGAGCACCCCCCAATCCTTCACCCCTGGACTGAAATCCCGAGGGAGTTGTGCAACCCCTAGCCCTGCTCCTTCGTCCCAGGCGGACCCAGGTTCAGCTGCAAGCATCGAGCCTGCATCTCGGAGGATGGGCCGCCGCTTTCCAGCCAAACTGCTCTAGACTTCAGAAGAGGCAGATAAGACGCTTCAAACAGCAGGGGAAAAAAGGCAAAAACTTCTCCACTTCCCCCACCCTGTCTCAGCAGCAACAAAGGTAGCACAGTGTGGTGGTGACTTATCCAGTGCTTGTTAGAGTAACCTTGTCTTTTCTAACTTTTCTCTACTTTTCTCCTTCTTTCTCTTTGCCTCTCTTACCATTAGATAAAGAGATACCCATTTGTTTGGCACCAACATTTAATCTCGTTTGGTTTTAATCTGGTCTTTGGGAATATTTTGAACCTTCAAAGTTCTTTCCTTTTTATACTCAGAGATTTCCTTTTCTTTGCCCTTCTGGGTGTAAATCAGATAGTAACAAAGTGTCATAATGCTCTCCACAGTTCCGTGAGGCGCCACAATGTCACAATGGACTTTTGGTTCCATGAACTTTGGTACTGTCAGCAACAGTCTCCTTGGCTCCGCAGTGTCACAATGGACCCTTGGCTCCGTGAGGTTCAGTAGCGTAACACGGACGCCTTGATTGCATGAGGTTGTGCAGTGTCACAATGATCTCCTTGGTTCTGCGGCCCTGCTGTGTAACAATGGGCCCCTTCCTTTGCTGATGGCTCTGCGTCCTGCCTGCCTCTGCCTTGGCACACAAAGCCTTGGGCTGCTCCAGACTCCTTCTGGGGGACACGTTGCACCACTGCACTGCCCTGGGAGAGAAATTCCTTTCTCCTTGTGTCCAGCCTGGACCTGCCCAGCTGCCCTTGGCATTAATTCTTTCTTTTGCCAGCTGGTCTCTACTAGCTAGAAAGGATCCACCATGTCTGAAACCACCCTTCAAGCCCACCCAGGACTCTCCTCCACTGTCCTCAGTCTCCACTCCACTGAGCACAGAGCTCCTTTGTCCCTCTGTAGTGATCATGTGCTCGAGGCCACGGGCACCTGGACAAGAAGGTCGGTTCTTTTCTACAGGAAGGAAACCACAGAACCCCAGTGTTTTGAAGGCAGATGAGAGGCAGCCACCAGAGGCCAAGGCAAGGCAGACCTGTCTGTCCTTGCAGCTTCTGTCTGAAAGCAACCCTTGGACATACGGGGAGTTTTGGAGGTGGAATTCCATTTCAGCTGTGGGTGCCTGGACGGGAATGACACTTCTTCTCCCCAGGAAGGAAAGGGCAGAGCCCCAGTGTTTCAAAGGCTGATTAGTGGTGCCTCAAGGAGGCCAAGGCCAGCCAGACCTGTTTGTCTTGGCAGCTTTTGTCTTGGAGCAATCCTTGGCTAGATGCAATTTGGGAGGCCAAATCCCAGTTTTGTCCGTGGACATCTGGCCCAGAAGGACAGTTCTTTTCCATTGGCAGCAAAGTGAGGAGGCCCAGTGTTTCAAAGGCAGATGAGAGCTGGCCCTCAGGAAGCCAAGGGAAGCTGGACATTCCTGGCAGCTTTTGTCGGGGAGCTATTCCTTGGAGATATGGAATTTCAGAGGTGGATTCCCAATTTTGGCCATGGATGGCTGGACTTGAAAGATGGTTTTTTCCATGGGAAGAGAAGCACAGCCCCCGCCTGTTTTGAAGGCAGATGCGAGGTGGCCCCTAAGAGGCCAAGGCCAGCCTGAGCTGTCTGTCCTGGCAGGTTTCACATGGGAACAATCCTCGGATAGAATCCAATTTGGAGGTAGAATCCTAATTTCAGCCATGGGTCCCTGGAGGAGAAGGACAGTGCTTTCGCACAGAAAGGAAAGCAAGGAACTCCAGCGTTTCAGGGCCAGAGGAGAAGCACCCCTCAACATGCCAAGCTCAGCTGGACCAGGCAGGTGGCCCCCAGGAGGCCAAGCCAACCACACCTGTTCCACGCTCTTTGCAGCCTTGGGGCCCTGCAGCATCACCATTTTGTTCCTCTGAGGCCCAGCAATAGCACAGTGGTCTCCTTGGCTCTACAGCGGCACAAAGGCCCCTTGCTTCCACGAGGCCTGGCTGTGTCACAATGGTTTCCTTGGTTCCATGGGGCTGCAGAATAACACAATGGCCCACTGGTTCCATGAGGTCACAGAGGGTCACAAGGGTCTCCATGATTCCGTAAGGTGCTGCAGGGTCACAATGGCTCCTTGGTTCTATTGGGCTCCCCAGGATCACAATGGCCCCTTGGTTCCACAAGGCCTGGCTGTGGCACACTGGCCCTTTGCTTCCGTGAGACCTTGCAGTGTCACAATGGCCCCTTGCTTCTGTCAGGCCTGGCTGTGTCACAATGGCCCCTGGCTCCCATGAGGCCCTGTGATGTCACAATGGTCTCACTGGTTCCACGAGGCCCTGCAGTTCCACAATGGCCCTTCAGTGTCACAAGGCCTTGAAGTGTCATAATAGTCTCAGCGGGTTGCCCAGCTGCTTCACAATGGCCTCCTTGGTTCCATGATGCCCCGTAGCGTAACAACGGTATCCTTGCTTCCACACAGTCAGAATGGCCCCGTGGCCTCCTGGAGCCCCACAGTGTCACTACGATCCCCTTGATTCCACGAGGCCCTGCCGTGCTACAATGACCCCTTGCTTATACAAGGCCCTGCTGTGTCACAATGGCCCCTTGCTTCTGAAGTGTGCAAGAGCCTAATACTAAGAGAAAGGCGCCAAAAAACGCTTCGCCATTATCACTGCTCAACACCTGAAAGGCTTCAAAAGTGCTTCGTCATGATGGCTGCTTATCATAATCACTTTTGAACGCCTGGAAACTACGTGCCGTACGGGCCGTGCATAGCCCGCCTTGAGGCCCATAAAAAGGAAGGCAAAACTGGTGCAAAATGTGGAGGCAAAAGCAAAAGGTAGAATCCCCGCCCTTTGCCTTTCCCCCCCCCACCACCATCGCCTGCCGTGAGGCACCCTGAGGCCTCCGGGAGCCGACGCCGCCCGCCTGGGGAGCACCCCCCAATCCTTCACCCCTGGACTGAAATCCCGAGGGAGTTGTGCAACCCCTAGCCCTGCTCCTTCGTCCCAGGCGGACCCAGGTTCAGCTGCAAGCATCGAGCCTGCATCTCGGAGGATGGGCCGCCGCTTTCCAGCCAAACTGCTCTAGACTTCAGAAGAGGCAGATAAGACGCTTCAAACAGCAGGGGAAAAAAGGCAAAAACTTCTCCACTTCCCCCACCCTGTCTCAGCAGCAACAAAGGTAGCACAGTGTGGTGGTGACTTATCCAGTGCTTGTTAGAGTAACCTTGTCTTTTCTAACTTTTCTCTACTTTTCTCCTTCTTTCTCTTTGCCTCTCTTACCATTAGATAAAGAGATACCCATTTGTTTGGCACCAACATTTAATCTCGTTTGGTTTTAATCTGGTCTTTGGGAATATTTTGAACCTTCAAAGTTCTTTCCTTTTTATACTCAGAGATTTCCTTTTCTTTGCCCTTCTGGGTGTAAATCAGATAGTAACAAAGTGTCATAATGCTCTCCACAGTTCCGTGAGGCGCCACAATGTCACAATGGACTTTTGGTTCCATGAACTTTGGTACTGTCAGCAACAGTCTCCTTGGCTCCGCAGTGTCACAATGGACCCTTGGCTCCGTGAGGTTCAGTAGCGTAACACGGACGCCTTGATTGCATGAGGTTGTGCAGTGTCACAATGATCTCCTTGGTTCTGCGGCCCTGCTGTGTAACAATGGGCCCCTTCCTTTGCTGATGGCTCTGCGTCCTGCCTGCCTCTGCCTTGGCACACAAAGCCTTGGGCTGCTCCAGACTCCTTCTGGGGGACACGTTGCACCACTGCACTGCCCTGGGAGAGAAATTCCTTTCTCCTTGTGTCCAGCCTGGACCTGCCCAGCTGCCCTTGGCATTAATTCTTTCTTTTGCCAGCTGGTCTCTACTAGCTAGAAAGGATCCACCATGTCTGAAACCACCCTTCAAGCCCACCCAGGACTCTCCTCCACTGTCCTCAGTCTCCACTCCACTGAGCACAGAGCTCCTTTGTCCCTCTGTAGTGATCATGTGCTCGAGGCCACGGGCACCTGGACAAGAAGGTCGGTTCTTTTCTACAGGAAGGAAACCACAGAACCCCAGTGTTTTGAAGGCAGATGAGAGGCAGCCACCAGAGGCCAAGGCAAGGCAGACGTGTCTGTCCTTGCAGCTTCTGTCTGAAAGCAACCCTTGGACATACGGGGAGTTTTGGAGGTGGAATTCCATTTCAGCTGTGGGTGCCTGGACGGGAATGACACTTCTTCTCCCCAGGAAGGAAAGGGCAGAGCCCCAGTGTTTCAAAGGCTGATTAGTGGTGCCTCAAGGAGGCCAAGGCCAGCCAGACCTGTTTGTCTTGGCAGCTTTTGTCTTGGAGCAATCCTTGGCTAGATGCAATTTGGGAGGCCAAATCCCAGTTTTGTCCGTGGACATCTGGCCCAGAAGGACAGTTCTTTTCCATTGGCAGCAAAGTGAGGAGGCCCAGTGTTTCAAAGGCAGATGAGAGCTGGCCCTCAGGAAGCCAAGGGAAGCTGGACATTCCTGGCAGCTTTTGTCGGGGAGCTATTCCTTGGAGATATGGAATTTCAGAGGTGGATTCCCAATTTTGGCCATGGATGGCTGGACTTGAAAGATGGTTTTTTCCATGGGAAGAGAAGCACAGCCCCCGCCTGTTTTGAAGGCAGATGCGAGGTGGCCCCTAAGAGGCCAAGGCCAGCCTGAGCTGTCTGTCCTGGCAGGTTTCACATGGGAACAATCCTCGGATAGAATCCAATTTGGAGGTAGAATCCTAATTTCAGCCATGGGTCCCTGGAGGAGAAGGACAGTGCTTTCGCACAGAAAGGAAAGCAAGGAACTCCAGCGTTTCAGGGCCAGAGGAGAAGCACCCCTCAACATGCCAAGCTCAGCTGGACCAGGCAGGTGGCCCCCAGGAGGCCAAGCCAACCACACCTGTTCCACGCTCTTTGCAGCCTTGGGGCCCTGCAGCATCACCATTTTGTTCCTCTGAGGCCCAGCAATAGCACAGTGGTCTCCTTGGCTCTACAGCGGCACAAAGGCCCCTTGCTTCCACGAGGCCTGGCTGTGTCACAATGGTTTCCTTGGTTCCATGGGGCTGCAGAATAACACAATGGCCCACTGGTTCCATGAGGTCACAGAGGGTCACAAGGGTCTCCATGATTCCGTAAGGTGCTGCAGGGTCACAATGGCTCCTTGGTTCTATTGGGCTCCCCAGGATCACAATGGCCCCTTGGTTCCACAAGGCCTGGCTGTGGCACACTGGCCCTTTGCTTCCGTGAGACCTTGCAGTGTCACAATGGCCCCTTGCTTCTGTCAGGCCTGGCTGTGTCACAATGGCCCCTGGCTCCCATGAGGCCCTGTGATGTCACAATGGTCTCACTGGTTCCACGAGGCCCTGCAGTTCCACAATGGCCCTTCAGTGTCACAAGGCCTTGAAGTGTCATAATAGTCTCAGCGGGTTGCCCAGCTGCTTCACAATGGCCTCCTTGGTTCCATGATGCCCCGTAGCGTAACAACGGTATCCTTGCTTCCACACAGTCAGAATGGCCCCGTGGCCTCCTGGAGCCCCACAGTGTCACTACGATCCCCTTGATTCCACGAGGCCCTGCCGTGCTACAATGACCCCTTGCTTATACAAGGCCCTGCTGTGTCACAATGGCCCCTTGCTTCTGAAGTGTGCAAGAGCCTAATACTAAGAGAAAGGCGCCAAAAAACGCTTCGCCATTATCACTGCTCAACACCTGAAAGGCTTCAAAAGTGCTTCGTCATGATGGCTGCTTATCATAATCACTTTTGAACGCCTGGAAACTACGTGCCGTACGGGCCGTGCATAGCCCGCCTTGAGGCCCATAAAAAGGAAGGCAAAACTGGTGCAAAATGTGGAGGCAAAAGCAAAAGGTAGAATCCCCGCCCTTTGCCTTTCCCCCCACCACCACCATCGCCTGCCGTGAGGCACCCTGAGGCCTCCGGGAGCCGACGCCGCCCGCCTGGGGAGCACCCCCCAATCCTTCACCCCTGGACTGAAATCCCGAGGGAGTTGTGCAACCCCTAGCCCTGCTCCTTCGTCCCAGGCGGACCCAGGTTCAGCTGCAAGCATCGAGCCTGCATCTCGGAGGATGGGCCGCCGCTTTCCAGCCAAACTGCTCTAGACTTCAGAAGAGGCAGATAAGACGCTTCAAACAGCAGGGGAAAAAAGGCAAAAACTTCTCCACTTCCCCCACCCTGTCTCAGCAGCAACAAAGGTAGCACAGTGTGGTGGTGACTTATCCAGTGCTTGTTAGAGTAACCTTGTCTTTTCTAACTTTTCTCTACTTTTCTCCTTCTTTCTCTTTGCCTCTCTTACCATTAGATAAAGAGATACCCATTTGTTTGGCACCAACATTTAATCTCGTTTGGTTTTAATCTGGTCTTTGGGAATATTTTGAACCTTCAAAGTTCTTTCCTTTTTATACTCAGAGATTTCCTTTTCTTTGCCCTTCTGGGTGTAAATCAGATAGTAACAAAGTGTCATAATGCTCTCCACGGTTCCGTGAGGCGCCACAATGTCACAATGGACTTTTGGTTCCATGAACTTTGGTACTGTCAGCAACAGTCTCCTTGGCTCCGCAGTGTCACAATGGACCCTTGGCTCCGTGAGGTTCAGTAGCGTAACACGGACGCCTTGATTGCATGAGGTTGTGCAGTGTCACAATGATCTCCTTGGTTCTGCGGCCCTGCTGTGTAACAATGGGCCCCTTCCTTTGCTGATGGCTCTGCGTCCTGCCTGCCTCTGCCTTGGCACACAAAGCCTTGGGCTGCTCCAGACTCCTTCTGGGGGACACGTTGCACCACTGCACTGCCCTGGGAGAGAAATTCCTTTCTCCTTGTGTCCAGCCTGGACCTGCCCAGCTGCCCTTGGCATTAATTCTTTCTTTTGCCAGCTGGTCTCTACTAGCTAGAAAGGATCCACCATGTCTGAAACCACCCTTCAAGCCCACCCAGGACTCTCCTCCACTGTCCTCAGTCTCCACTCCACTGAGCACAGAGCTCCTTTGTCCCTCTGTAGTGATCATGTGCTCGAGGCCACGGGCACCTGGACAAGAAGGTCGGTTCTTTTCTACAGGAAGGAAACCACAGAACCCCAGTGTTTTGAAGGCAGATGAGAGGCAGCCACCAGAGGCCAAGGCAAGGCAGACCTGTCTGTCCTTGCAGCTTCTGTCTGAAAGCAACCCTTGGACATACGGGGAGTTTTGGAGGTGGAATTCCATTTCAGCTGTGGGTGCCTGGACGGGAATGACACTTCTTCTCCCCAGGAAGGAAAGGGCAGAGCCCCAGTGTTTCAAAGGCTGATTAGTGGTGCCTCAAGGAGGCCAAGGCCAGCCAGACCTGTTTGTCTTGGCAGCTTTTGTCTTGGAGCAATCCTTGGCTAGATGCAATTTGGGAGGCCAAATCCCAGTTTTGTCCGTGGACATCTGGCCCAGAAGGACAGTTCTTTTCCATTGGCAGCAAAGTGAGGAGGCCCAGTGTTTCAAAGGCAGATGAGAGCTGGCCCTCAGGAAGCCAAGTGAAGCTGGACATTCCTGGCAGCTTTTGTCGGGGAGCTATTCCTTGGAGATATGGAATTTCAGAGGTGGATTCCCAATTTTGGCCATGGATGGCTGGACTTGAAAGATGGTTTTTTCCATGGGAAGAGAAGCACAGCCCCCGCCTGTTTTGAAGGCAGATGCGAGGTGGCCCCTAAGAGGCCAAGGCCAGCCTGAGCTGTCTGTCCTGGCAGGTTTCACATGGGAACAATCCTCGGATAGAATCCAATTTGGAGGTAGAATCCTAATTTCAGCCATGGGTCCCTGGAGGAGAAGGACAGTGCTTTCGCACAGAAAGGAAAGCAAGGAACTCCAGCGTTTCAGGGCCAGAGGAGAAGCACCCCTCAACATGCCAAGCTCAGCTGGACCAGGCAAGTGGCCCCCAGGAGGCCAAGCCAACCACACCTGTTCCACGCTCTTTGCAGCCTTGGGGCCCTGCAGCATCACCATTTTGTTCCCCTGAGGCCCAGCAATAGCACAGTGGTCTCCTTGGCTCTACAGCGGCACAAAGGCCCCTTGCTTCCACGAGGCCTGGCTGTGTCACTATGGTTTCCTTGGTTCCATGGGGCTGCAGAATAACACAATGGCCCACTGGTTCCATGAGGTCACAGAGGGTCACAAGGGTCTCCATGATTCCGTAAGGTGCTGCAGGGTCACAATGGCTCCTTGGTTCTATTGGGCTCCCCAGGATCACAATGGCCCCTTGGTTCCACAAGGCCTGGCTGTGGCACACTGGCCCTTTGCTTCCGTGAGACCTTGCAGTGTCACAATGGCCCCTTGCTTCTGTCAGGCCTGGCTGTGTCACAATGGCCCCTGGCTCCCATGAGGCCCTGTGATGTCACAATGGTCTCACTGGTTCCACGAGGCCCTGCAGTTCCACAATGGCCCTTCAGTGTCACAAGGCCTTGAAGTGTCATAATAGTCTCAGCGGGTTGCCCAGCTGCTTCACAATGGCCTCCTTGGTTCCATGATGCCCCGTAGCGTAACAACGGTATCCTTGCTTCCACACAGTCAGAATGGCCCCGTGGCCTCCTGGAGCCCCACAGTGTCACTACGATCCCCTTGATTCCACGAGGCCCTGCCGTGCTACAATGACCCCTTGCTTATACAAGGCCCTGCTGTGTCACAATGGCCCCTTGCTTCTGAAGTGTGCAAGAGCCTAATACTAAGAGAAAGGCGCCAAAAAACGCTTCGCCATTATCACTGCTCAACACCTGAAAGGCTTCAAAAGTGCTTCGTCATGATGGCTGCTTATCATAATCACTTTTGAACGCCTGGAAACTACGTGCCGTACGGGCCGTGCATAGCCCGCCTTGAGGCCCATAAAAAGGAAGGCAAAACTGGTGCAAAATGTGGAGGCAAAAGCAAAAGGTAGAATCCCCGCCCTTTGCCTTTCCCCCCACCACCACCATCGCCTGCCGTGAGGCACCCTGAGGCCTCCGGGAGCCGACGCCGCCCGCCTGGGGAGCACCCCCCAATCCTTCACCCCTGGACTGAAATCCCGAGGGAGTTGTGCAACCCCTAGCCCTGCTCCTTCGTCCCAGGCGGACCCAGGTTCAGCTGCAAGCATCGAGCCTGCATCTCGGAGGATGGGCCGCCGCTTTCCAGCCAAACTGCTCTAGACTTCAGAAGAGGCAGATAAGACGCTTCAAACAGCAGGGGAAAAAAGGCAAAAACTTCTCCACTTCCCCCACCCTGTCTCAGCAGCAACAAAGGTAGCACAGTGTGGTGGTGACTTATCCAGTGCTTGTTAGAGTAACCTTGTCTTTTCTAACTTTTCTCTACTTTTCTCCTTCTTTCTCTTTGCCTCTCTTACCATTAGATAAAGAGATACCCATTTGTTTGGCACCAACATTTAATCTCGTTTGGTTTTAATCTGGTCTTTGGGAATATTTTGAACCTTCAAAGTTCTTTCCTTTTTATACTCAGAGATTTCCTTTTCTTTGCCCTTCTGGGTGTAAATCAGATAGTAACAAAGTGTCATAATGCTCTCCACGGTTCCGTGAGGCGCCACAATGTCACAATGGACTTTTGGTTCCATGAACTTTGGTACTGTCAGCAACAGTCTCCTTGGCTCCGCAGGGTCACAATGGACCCTTGGCTCCGTGAGGTTCAGTAGCGTAACACGGACGCCTTGATTGCATGAGGTTGTGCAGTGTCACAATGATCTCCTTGGTTCTGCGGCCCTGCTGTGTAACAATGGGCCCCTTCCTTTGCTGATGGCTCTGCGTCCTGCCTGCCTCTGCCTTGGCACACAAAGCCTTGGGCTGCTCCAGACTCCTTCTGGGGGACACGTTGCACCACTGCACTGCCCTGGGAGAGAAATTCCTTTCTCCTTGTGTCCAGCCTGGACCTGCCCAGCTGCCCTTGGCATTAATTCTTTCTTTTGCCAGCTGGTCTCTACTAGCTAGAAAGGATCCACCATGTCTGAAACCACCCTTCAAGCCCACCCAGGACTCTCCTCCACTGTCCTCAGTCTCCACTCCACTGAGCACAGAGCTCCTTTGTCCCTCTGTAGTGATCATGTGCTCGAGGCCACGGGCACCTGGACAAGAAGGTCGGTTCTTTTCTACAGGAAGGAAACCACAGAACCCCAGTGTTTTGAAGGCAGATGAGAGGCAGCCACCAGAGGCCAAGGCAAGGCAGACCTGTCTGTCCTTGCAGCTTCTGTCTGAAAGCAACCCTTGGACATACGGGGAGTTTTGGAGGTGGAATTCCATTTCAGCTGTGGGTGCCTGGACGGGAATGACACTTCTTCTCCCCAGGAAGGAAAGGGCAGAGCCCCAGTGTTTCAAAGGCTGATTAGTGGTGCCTCAAGGAGGCCAAGGCCAGCCAGACCTGTTTGTCTTGGCAGCTTTTGTCTTGGAGCAATCCTTGGCTAGATGCAATTTGGGAGGCCAAATCCCAGTTTTGTCCGTGGACATCTGGCCCAGAAGGACAGTTCTTTTCCATTGGCAGCAAAGTGAGGAGGCCCAGTGTTTCAAAGGCAGATGAGAGCTGGCCCTCAGGAAGCCAAGTGAAGCTGGACATTCCTGGCAGCTTTTGTCGGGGAGCTATTCCTTGGAGATATGGAATTTCAGAGGTGGATTCCCAATTTTGGCCATGGATGGCTGGACTTGAAAGATGGTTTTTTCCATGGGAAGAGAAGCACAGCCCCCGCCTGTTTTGAAGGCAGATGCGAGGTGGCCCCTAAGAGGCCAAGGCCAGCCTGAGCTGTCTGTCCTGGCAGGTTTCACATGGGAACAATCCTCGGATAGAATCCAATTTGGAGGTAGAATCCTAATTTCAGCCATGGGTCCCTGGAGGAGAAGGACAGTGCTTTCGCACAGAAAGGAAAGCAAGGAACTCCAGCGTTTCAGGGCCAGAGGAGAAGCACCCCTCAACATGCCAAGCTCAGCTGGACCAGGCAAGTGGCCCCCAGGAGGCCAAGCCAACCACACCTGTTCCACGCTCTTTGCAGCCTTGGGGCCCTGCAGCATCACCATTTTGTTCCCCTGAGGCCCAGCAATAGCACAGTGGTCTCCTTGGCTCTACAGCGGCACAAAGGCCCCTTGCTTCCACGAGGCCTGGCTGTGTCACTATGGTTTCCTTGGTTCCATGGGGCTGCAGAATAACACAATGGCCCACTGGTTCCATGAGGTCACAGAGGGTCACAAGGGTCTCCATGATTCCGTAAGGTGCTGCAGGGTCACAATGGCTCCTTGGTTCTATTGGGCTCCCCAGGATCACAATGGCCCCTTGGTTCCACAAGGCCTGGCTGTGGCACACTGGCCCTTTGCTTCCGTGAGACCTTGCAGTGTCACAATGGCCCCTTGCTTCTGTCAGGCCTGGCTGTGTCACAATGGCCCCTGGCTCCCATGAGGCCCTGTGATGTCACAATGGTCTCACTGGTTCCACGAGGCCCTGCAGTTCCACAATGGCCCTTCAGTGTCACAAGGCCTTGAAGTGTCATAATAGTCTCAGCGGGTTGCCCAGCTGCTTCACAATGGCCTCCTTGGTTCCATGATGCCCCGTAGCGTAACAACGGTATCCTTGCTTCCACACAGTCAGAATGGCCCCGTGGCCTCCTGGAGCCCCACAGTGTCACTACGATCCCCTTGATTCCACGAGGCCCTGCCGTGCTACAATGACCCCTTGCTTATACAAGGCCCTGCTGTGTCACAATGGCCCCTTGCTTCTGAAGTGTGCAAGAGCCTAATACTAAGAGAAAGGCGCCAAAAAACGCTTCGCCATTATCACTGCTCAACACCTGAAAGGCTTCAAAAGTGCTTCGTCATGATGGCTGCTTATCATAATCACTTTTGAACGCCTGGAAACTACGTGCCGTACGGGCCGTGCATAGCCCGCCTTGAGGCCCATAAAAAGGAAGGCAAAACTGGTGCAAAATGTGGAGGCAAAAGCAAAAGGTAGAATCCCCGCCCTTTGCCTTTCCCCCCCCCACCACCATCGCCTGCCGTGAGGCACCCTGAGGCCTCCGGGAGCCGACGCCGCCCGCCTGGGGAGCACCCCCCAATCCTTCACCCCTGGACTGAAATCCCGAGGGAGTTGTGCAACCCCTAGCCCTGCTCCTTCGTCCCAGGCGGACCCAGGTTCAGCTGCAAGCATCGAGCCTGCATCTCGGAGGATGGGCCGCCGCTTTCCAGCCAAACTGCTCTAGACTTCAGAAGAGGCAGATAAGACGCTTCAAACAGCAGGGGAAAAAAGGCAAAAACTTCTCCACTTCCCCCACCCTGTCTCAGCAGCAACAAAGGTAGCACAGTGTGGTGGTGACTTATCCAGTGCTTGTTAGAGTAACCTTGTCTTTTCTAACTTTTCTCTACTTTTCTCCTTCTTTCTCTTTGCCTCTCTTACCATTAGATAAAGAGATACCCATTTGTTTGGCACCAACATTTAATCTCGTTTGGTTTTAATCTGGTCTTTGGGAATATTTTGAACCTTCAAAGTTCTTTCCTTTTTATACTCAGAGATTTCCTTTTCTTTGCCCTTCTGGGTGTAAATCAGATAGTAACAAAGTGTCATAATGCTCTCCACGGTTCCGTGAGGCGCCACAATGTCACAATGGACTTTTGGTTCCATGAACTTTGGTACTGTCAGCAACAGTCTCCTTGGCTCCGCAGGGTCACAATGGACCCTTGGCTCCGTGAGGTTCAGTAGCGTAACACGGACGCCTTGATTGCATGAGGTTGTGCAGTGTCACAATGATCTCCTTGGTTCTGCGGCCCTGCTGTGTAACAATGGGCCCCTTCCTTTGCTGATGGCTCTGCGTCCTGCCTGCCTCTGCCTTGGCACACAAAGCCTTGGGCTGCTCCAGACTCCTTCTGGGGGACACGTTGCACCACTGCACTGCCCTGGGAGAGAAATTCCTTTCTCCTTGTGTCCAGCCTGGACCTGCCCAGCTGCCCTTGGCATTAATTCTTTCTTTTGCCAGCTGGTCTCTACTAGCTAGAAAGGATCCACCATGTCTGAAACCACCCTTCAAGCCCACCCAGGACTCTCCTCCACTGTCCTCAGTCTCCACTCCACTGAGCACAGAGCTCCTTTGTCCCTCTGTAGTGATCATGTGCTCGAGGCCACGGGCACCTGGACAAGAAGGTCGGTTCTTTTCTACAGGAAGGAAACCACAGAACCCCAGTGTTTTGAAGGCAGATGAGAGGCAGCCACCAGAGGCCAAGGCAAGGCAGACGTGTCTGTCCTTGCAGCTTCTCTCTGAAAGCAACCCTTGGACATACAGGGAGTTTTGGAGGTGGAATTCCATTTCAGCTGTGGGTGCCTGGACGGGAATGACACTTCTTCTCCCCAGGAAGGAAAGGGCAGAGCCCCAGTGTTTCAAAGGCTGATTAGTGGTGCCTCAAGGAGGCCAAGGCCAGCCAGACCTGTTTGTCTTGGCAGCTTTTGTCTTGGAGCAATCCTTGGCTAGATGCAATTTGGGAGGCCAAATCCCAGTTTTGTCCGTGGACATCTGGCCCAGAAGGACAGTTCTTTTCCATTGGCAGCAAAGTGAGGAGGCCCAGTGTTTCAAAGGCAGATGAGAGCTGGCCCTCAGGAAGCCAAGGGAAGCTGGACATTCCTGGCAGCTTTTGTCGGGGAGCTATTCCTTGGAGATATGGAATTTCAGAGGTGGATTCCCAATTTTGGCCATGGATGGCTGGACTTGAAAGATGGTTTTTTCCATGGGAAGAGAAGCACAGCCCCCGCGTGTTTTGAAGGCAGATGCGAGGTGGCCCCTAAGAGGCCAAGGCCAGCCTGAGCTGTCTGTCCTGGCAGGTTTCACATGGGAACAATCCTCGGATAGAATCCAATTTGGAGGTAGAATCCTAATTTCAGCCATGGGTCCCTGGAGGAGAAGGACAGTGCTTTCGCACAGAAAGGAAAGCAAGGAACTCCAGCGTTTCAGGGCCAGAGGAGAAGCACCCCTCAACATGCCAAGCTCAGCTGGACCAGGCAGGTGGCCCCCAGGAGGCCAAGCCAACCACACCTGTTCCACGCTCTTTGCAGCCTTGGGGCCCTGCAGCATCACCATTTTGTTCCCCTGAGGCCCAGCAATAGCACAGTGGTCTCCTTGGCTCTACAGCGGCACAAAGGCCCCTTGCTTCCACGAGGCCTGGCTGTGTCACAATGGTTTCCTTGGTTCCATGGGGCTGCAGAATAACACAATGGCCCACTGGTTCCATGAGGTCACAGAGGGTCACAAGGGTCTCCATGATTCCGTAAGGTGCTGCAGGGTCACAATGGCTCCTTGGTTCTATTGGGCTCCCCAGGATCACAATGGCCCCTTGGTTCCACAAGGCCTGGCTGTGGCACACTGGCCCTTTGCTTCCGTGAGACCTTGCAGTGTCACAATGGCCCCTTGCTTCTGTCAGGCCTGGCTGTGTCACAATGGCCCCTGGCTCCCATGAGGCCCTGTGATGTCACAATGGTCTCACTGGTTCCACGAGGCCCTGCAGTTCCACAATGGCCCTTCAGTGTCACAAGGCCTTGAAGTGTCATAATAGTCTCAGCGGGTTGCCCAGCTGCTTCACAATGGCCTCCTTGGTTCCATGATGCCCCGTAGCGTAACAACGGTATCCTTGCTTCCACACAGTCAGAATGGCCCCGTGGCCTCCTGGAGCCCCACAGTGTCACTACGATCCCCTTGATTCCACGAGGCCCTGCCGTGCTACAATGACCCCTTGCTTATACAAGGCCCTGCTGTGTCACAATGGCCCCTTGCTTCTGAAGTGTGCAAGAGCCTAATACTAAGAGAAAGGCGCCAAAAAACGCTTCGCCATTATCACTGCTCAACACCTGAAAGGCTTCAAAAGTGCTTCGTCATGATGGCTGCTTATCATAATCACTTTTGAACGCCTGGAAACTACGTGCCGTACGGGCCGTGCATAGCCCGCCTTGAGGCCCATAAAAAGGAAGGCAAAACTGGTGCAAAATGTGGAGGCAAAAGCAAAAGGTAGAATCCCCGCCCTTTGCCTTTCCCCCCCCCACCACCATCGCCTGCCGTGAGGCACCCTGAGGCCTCCGGGAGCCGACGCCGCCCGCCTGGGGAGCACCCCCCAATCCTTCACCCCTGGACTGAAATCCCGAGGGAGTTGTGCAACCCCTAGCCCTGCTCCTTCGTCCCAGGCGGACCCAGGTTCAGCTGCAAGCATCGAGCCTGCATCTCGGAGGATGGGCCGCCGCTTTCCAGCCAAACTGCTCTAGACTTCAGAAGAGGCAGATGAGACGCTTCAAACAGCAGGGGAAAAAAGGCAAAAACTTCTCCACTTCCCCCACCCTGTCTCAGCAGCAACAAAGGTAGCACAGTGTGGTGGTGACTTATCCAGTGCTTGTTAGAGTAACCTTGTCTTTTCTAACTTTTCTCTACTTTTCTCCTTCTTTCTCTTTGCCTCTCTTACCATTAGATAAAGAGATACCCATTTGTTTGGCACCAACATTTAATCTCGTTTGGTTTTAATCTGGTCTTTGGGAATATTTTGAACCTTCAAAGTTCTTTCCTTTTTATACTCAGAGATTTCCTTTTCTTTGCCCTTCTGGGTGTAAATCAGATAGTAACAAAGTGTCATAATGCTCTCCACGGTTCCGTGAGGCGCCACAATGTCACAATGGACTTTTGGTTCCATGAACTTTGGTACTGTCAGCAACAGTCTCCTTGGCTCCGCAGGGTCACAATGGACCCTTGGCTCCGTGAGGTTCAGTAGCGTAACACGGACGCCTTGATTGCATGAGGTTGTGCAGTGTCACAATGATCTCCTTGGTTCTGCGGCCCTGCTGTGTAACAATGGGCCCCTTCCTTTGCTGATGGCTCTGCGTCCTGCCTGCCTCTGCCTTGGCACACAAAGCCTTGGGCTGCTCCAGACTCCTTCTGGGGGACACGTTGCACCACTGCACTGCCCTGGGAGAGAAATTCCTTTCTCCTTGTGTCCAGCCTGGACCTGCCCAGCTGCCCTTGGCATTAATTCTTTCTTTTGCCAGCTGGTCTCTACTAGCTAGAAAGGATCCACCATGTCTGAAACCACCCTTCAAGCCCACCCAGGACTCTCCTCCACTGTCCTCAGTCTCCACTCCACTGAGCACAGAGCTCCTTTGTCCCTCTGTAGTGATCATGTGCTCGAGGCCACGGGCACCTGGACAAGAAGGTCGGTTCTTTTCTACAGGAAGGAAACCACAGAACCCCAGTGTTTTGAAGGCAGATGAGAGGCAGCCACCAGAGGCCAAGGCAAGGCAGACGTGTCTGTCCTTGCAGCTTCTGTCTGAAAGCAACCCTTGGACATACGGGGAGTTTTGGAGGTGGAATTCCATTTCAGCTGTGGGTGCCTGGACGGGAATGACACTTCTTCTCCCCAGGAAGGAAAGGGCAGAGCCCCAGTGTTTCAAAGGCTGATTAGTGGTGCCTCAAGGAGGCCAAGGCCAGCCAGACCTGTTTGTCTTGGCAGCTTTTGTCTTGGAGCAATCCTTGGCTAGATGCAATTTGGGAGGCCAAATCCCAGTTTTGTCCGTGGACATCTGGCCCAGAAGGACAGTTCTTTTCCATTGGCAGCAAAGTGAGGAGGCCCAGTGTTTCAAAGGCAGATGAGAGCTGGCCCTCAGGAAGCCAAGGGAAGCTGGACATTCCTGGCAGCTTTTGTCGGGGAGCTATTCCTTGGAGATATGGAATTTCAGAGGTGGATTCCCAATTTTGGCCATGGATGGCTGGACTTGAAAGATGGTTTTTTCCATGGGAAGAGAAGCACAGCCCCCGCCTGTTTTGAAGGCAGATGCGAGGTGGCCCCTAAGAGGCCAAGGCCAGCCTGAGCTGTCTGTCCTGGCAGGTTTCACATGGGAACAATCCTCGGATAGAATCCAATTTGGAGGTAGAATCCTAATTTCAGCCATGGGTCCCTGGAGGAGAAGGACAGTGCTTTCGCACAGAAAGGAAAGCAAGGAACTCCAGCGTTTCAGGGCCAGAGGAGAAGCACCCCTCAACATGCCAAGCTCAGCTGGACCAGGCAGGTGGCCCCCAGGAGGCCAAGCCAACCACACCTGTTCCACGCTCTTTGCAGCCTTGGGGCCCTGCAGCATCACCATTTTGTTCCTCTGAGGCCCAGCAATAGCACAGTGGTCTCCTTGGCTCTACAGCGGCACAAAGGCCCCTTGCTTCCACGAGGCCTGGCTGTGTCACTATGGTTTCCTTGGTTCCATGGGGCTGCAGAATAACACAATGGCCCACTGGTTCCATGAGGTCACAGAGGGTCACAAGGGTCTCCATGATTCCGTAAGGTGCTGCAGGGTCACAATGGCTCCTTGGTTCTATTGGGCTCCCCAGGATCACAATGGCCCCTTGGTTCCACAAGGCCTGGCTGTGGCACACTGGCCCTTTGCTTCCGTGAGACCTTGCAGTGTCACAATGGCCCCTTGCTTCTGTCAGGCCTGGCTGTGTCACAATGGCCCCTGGCTCCCATGAGGCCCTGTGATGTCACAATGGTCTCACTGGTTCCACGAGGCCCTGCAGTTCCACAATGGCCCTTCAGTGTCACAAGGCCTTGAAGTGTCATAATAGTCTCAGCGGGTTGCCCAGCTGCTTCACAATGGCCTCCTTGGTTCCATGATGCCCCGTAGCGTAACAACGGTATCCTTGCTTCCACACAGTCAGAATGGCCCCGTGGCCTCCTGGAGCCCCACAGTGTCACTACGATCCCCTTGATTCCACGAGGCCCTGCCGTGCTACAATGACCCCTTGCTTATACAAGGCCCTGCTGTGTCACAATGGCCCCTTGCTTCTGAAGTGTGCAAGAGCCTAATACTAAGAGAAAGGCGCCAAAAAACGCTTCGCCATTATCACTGCTCAACACCTGAAAGGCTTCAAAAGTGCTTCGTCATGATGGCTGCTTATCATAATCACTTTTGAACGCCTGGAAACTACGTGCCGTACGGGCCGTGCATAGCCCGCCTTGAGGCCCATAAAAAGGAAGGCAAAACTGGTGCAAAATGTGGAGGCAAAAGCAAAAGGTAGAATCCCCGCCCTTTGCCTTTCCCCCCCCCACCACCATCGCCTGCCGTGAGGCACCCTGAGGCCTCCGGGAGCCGACGCCGCCCGCCTGGGGAGCACCCCCCAATCCTTCACCCCTGGACTGAAATCCCGAGGGAGTTGTGCAACCCCTAGCCCTGCTCCTTCGTCCCAGGCGGACCCAGGTTCAGCTGCAAGCATCGAGCCTGCATCTCGGAGGATGGGCCGCCGCTTTCCAGCCAAACTGCTCTAGACTTCAGAAGAGGCAGATAAGACGCTTCAAACAGCAGGGGAAAAAAGGCAAAAACTTCTCCACTTCCCCCACCCTGTCTCAGCAGCAACAAAGGTAGCACAGTGTGGTGGTGACTTATCCAGTGCTTGTTAGAGTAACCTTGTCTTTTCTAACTTTTCTCTACTTTTCTCCTTCTTTCTCTTTGCCTCTCTTACCATTAGATAAAGAGATACCCATTTGTTTGGCACCAACATTTAATCTCGTTTGGTTTTAATCTGGTCTTTGGGAATATTTTGAACCTTCAAAGTTCTTTCCTTTTTATACTCAGAGATTTCCTTTTCTTTGCCCTTCTGGGTGTAAATCAGATAGTAACAAAGTGTCATAATGCTCTCCACGGTTCCGTGAGGCGCCACAATGTCACAATGGACTTTTGGTTCCATGAACTTTGGTACTGTCAGCAACAGTCTCCTTGGCTCCGCAGTGTCACAATGGACCCTTGGCTCCGTGAGGTTCAGTAGCGTAACACGGACGCCTTGATTGCATGAGGTTGTGCAGTGTCACAATGATCTCCTTGGTTCTGCGGCCCTGCTGTGTAACAATGGGCCCCTTCCTTTGCTGATGGCTCTGCGTCCTGCCTGCCTCTGCCTTGGCACACAAAGCCTTGGGCTGCTCCAGACTCCTTCTGGGGGACACGTTGCACCACTGCACTGCCCTGGGAGAGAAATTCCTTTCTCCTTGTGTCCAGCCTGGACCTGCCCAGCTGCCCTTGGCATTAATTCTTTCTTTTGCCAGCTGGTCTCTACTAGCTAGAAAGGATCCACCATGTCTGAAACCACCCTTCAAGCCCACCCAGGACTCTCCTCCACTGTCCTCAGTCTCCACTCCACTGAGCACAGAGCTCCTTTGTCCCTCTGTAGTGATCATGTGCTCGAGGCCACGGGCACCTGGACAAGAAGGTCGGTTCTTTTCTACAGGAAGGAAACCACAGAACCCCAGTGTTTTGAAGGCAGATGAGAGGCAGCCACCAGAGGCCAAGGCAAGGCAGACCTGTCTGTCCTTGCAGCTTCTGTCTGAAAGCAACCCTTGGACATACGGGGAGTTTTGGAGGTGGAATTCCATTTCAGCTGTGGGTGCCTGGACGGGAATGACACTTCTTCTCCCCAGGAAGGAAAGGGCAGAGCCCCAGTGTTTCAAAGGCTGATTAGTGGTGCCTCAAGGAGGCCAAGGCCAGCCAGACCTGTTTGTCTTGGCAGCTTTTGTCTTGGAGCAATCCTTGGCTAGATGCAATTTGGGAGGCCAAATCCCAGTTTTGTCCGTGGACATCTGGCCCAGAAGGACAGTTCTTTTCCATTGGCAGCAAAGTGAGGAGGCCCAGTGTTTCAAAGGCAGATGAGAGCTGGCCCTCAGGAAGCCAAGGGAAGCTGGACATTCCTGGCAGCTTTTGTCGGGGAGCTATTCCTTGGAGATATGGAATTTCAGAGGTGGATTCCCAATTTTGGCCATGGATGGCTGGACTTGAAAGATGGTTTTTTCCATGGGAAGAGAAGCACAGCCCCCGCGTGTTTTGAAGGCAGATGCGAGGTGGCCCCTAAGAGGCCAAGGCCAGCCTGAGCTGTCTGTCCTGGCAGGTTTCACATGGGAACAATCCTCGGATAGAATCCAATTTGGAGGTAGAATCCTAATTTCAGCCATGGGTCCCTGGAGGAGAAGGACAGTGCTTTCGCACAGAAAGGAAAGCAAGGAACTCCAGCGTTTCAGGGCCAGAGGAGAAGCACCCCTCAACATGCCAAGCTCAGCTGGACCAGGCAGGTGGCCCCCAGGAGGCCAAGCCAACCACACCTGTTCCACGCTCTTTGCAGCCTTGGGGCCCTGCAGCATCACCATTTTGTTCCCCTGAGGCCCAGCAATAGCACAGTGGTCTCCTTGGCTCTACAGCGGCACAAAGGCCCCTTGCTTCCACGAGGCCTGGCTGTGTCACAATGGTTTCCTTGGTTCCATGGGGCTGCAGAATAACACAATGGCCCACTGGTTCCATGAGGTCACAGAGGGTCACAAGGGTCTCCATGATTCCGTAAGGTGCTGCAGGGTCACAATGGCTCCTTGGTTCTATTGGGCTCCCCAGGATCACAATGGCCCCTTGGTTCCACAAGGCCTGGCTGTGGCACACTGGCCCTTTGCTTCCGTGAGACCTTGCAGTGTCACAATGGCCCCTTGCTTCTGTCAGGCCTGGCTGTGTCACAATGGCCCCTGGCTCCCATGAGGCCCTGTGATGTCACAATGGTCTCACTGGTTCCACGAGGCCCTGCAGTTCCACAATGGCCCTTCAGTGTCACAAGGCCTTGAAGTGTCATAATAGTCTCAGCGGGTTGCCCAGCTGCTTCACAATGGCCTCCTTGGTTCCATGATGCCCCGTAGCGTAACAACGGTATCCTTGCTTCCACACAGTCAGAATGGCCCCGTGGCCTCCTGGAGCCCCACAGTGTCACTACGATCCCCTTGATTCCACGAGGCCCTGCCGTGCTACAATGACCCCTTGCTTATACAAGGCCCTGCTGTGTCACAATGGCCCCTTGCTTCTGAAGTGTGCAAGAGCCTAATACTAAGAGAAAGGCGCCAAAAAACGCTTCGCCATTATCACTGCTCAACACCTGAAAGGCTTCAAAAGTGCTTCGTCATGATGGCTGCTTATCATAATCACTTTTGAACGCCTGGAAACTACGTGCCGTACGGGCCGTGCATAGCCCGCCTTGAGGCCCATAAAAAGGAAGGCAAAACTGGTGCAAAATGTGGAGGCAAAAGCAAAAGGTAGAATCCCCGCCCTTTGCCTTTCCCCCCCCCACCACCATCGCCTGCCGTGAGGCACCCTGAGGCCTCCGGGAGCCGACGCCGCCCGCCTGGGGAGCACCCCCCAATCCTTCACCCCTGGACTGAAATCCCGAGGGAGTTGTGCAACCCCTAGCCCTGCTCCTTCGTCCCAGGCGGACCCAGGTTCAGCTGCAAGCATCGAGCCTGCATCTCGGAGGATGGGCCGCCGCTTTCCAGCCAAACTGCTCTAGACTTCAGAAGAGGCAGATGAGACGCTTCAAACAGCAGGGGAAAAAAGGCAAAAACTTCTCCACTTCCCCCACCCTGTCTCAGCAGCAACAAAGGTAGCACAGTGTGGTGGTGACTTATCCAGTGCTTGTTAGAGTAACCTTGTCTTTTCTAACTTTTCTCTACTTTTCTCCTTCTTTCTCTTTGCCTCTCTTACCATTAGATAAAGAGATACCCATTTGTTTGGCACCAACATTTAATCTCGTTTGGTTTTAATCTGGTCTTTGGGAATATTTTGAACCTTCAAAGTTCTTTCCTTTTTATACTCAGAGATTTCCTTTTCTTTGCCCTTCTGGGTGTAAATCAGATAGTAACAAAGTGTCATAATGCTCTCCACGGTTCCGTGAGGCGCCACAATGTCACAATGGACTTTTGGTTCCATGAACTTTGGTACTGTCAGCAACAGTCTCCTTGGCTCCGCAGGGTCACAATGGACCCTTGGCTCCGTGAGGTTCAGTAGCGTAACACGGACGCCTTGATTGCATGAGGTTGTGCAGTGTCACAATGATCTCCTTGGTTCTGCGGCCCTGCTGTGTAACAATGGGCCCCTTCCTTTGCTGATGGCTCTGCGTCCTGCCTGCCTCTGCCTTGGCACACAAAGCCTTGGGCTGCTCCAGACTCCTTCTGGGGGACACGTTGCACCACTGCACTGCCCTGGGAGAGAAATTCCTTTCTCCTTGTGTCCAGCCTGGACCTGCCCAGCTGCCCTTGGCATTAATTCTTTCTTTTGCCAGCTGGTCTCTACTAGCTAGAAAGGATCCACCATGTCTGAAACCACCCTTCAAGCCCACCCAGGACTCTCCTCCACTGTCCTCAGTCTCCACTCCACTGAGCACAGAGCTCCTTTGTCCCTCTGTAGTGATCATGTGCTCGAGGCCACGGGCACCTGGACAAGAAGGTCGGTTCTTTTCTACAGGAAGGAAACCACAGAACCCCAGTGTTTTGAAGGCAGATGAGAGGCAGCCACCAGAGGCCAAGGCAAGGCAGACGTGTCTGTCCTTGCAGCTTCTGTCTGAAAGCAACCCTTGGACATACGGGGAGTTTTGGAGGTGGAATTCCATTTCAGCTGTGGGTGCCTGGACGGGAATGACACTTCTTCTCCCCAGGAAGGAAAGGGCAGAGCCCCAGTGTTTCAAAGGCTGATTAGTGGTGCCTCAAGGAGGCCAAGGCCAGCCAGACCTGTTTGTCTTGGCAGCTTTTGTCTTGGAGCAATCCTTGGCTAGATGCAATTTGGGAGGCCAAATCCCAGTTTTGTCCGTGGACATCTGGCCCAGAAGGACAGTTCTTTTCCATTGGCAGCAAAGTGAGGAGGCCCAGTGTTTCAAAGGCAGATGAGAGCTGGCCCTCAGGAAGCCAAGGGAAGCTGGACATTCCTGGCAGCTTTTGTCGGGGAGCTATTCCTTGGAGATATGGAATTTCAGAGGTGGATTCCCAATTTTGGCCATGGATGGCTGGACTTGAAAGATGGTTTTTTCCATGGGAAGAGAAGCACAGCCCCCGCGTGTTTTGAAGGCAGATGCGAGGTGGCCCCTAAGAGGCCAAGGCCAGCCTGAGCTGTCTGTCCTGGCAGGTTTCACATGGGAACAATCCTCGGATAGAATCCAATTTGGAGGTAGAATCCTAATTTCAGCCATGGGTCCCTGGAGGAGAAGGACAGTGCTTTCGCACAGAAAGGAAAGCAAGGAACTCCAGCGTTTCAGGGCCAGAGGAGAAGCACCCCTCAACATGCCAAGCTCAGCTGGACCAGGCAGGTGGCCCCCAGGAGGCCAAGCCAACCACACCTGTTCCACGCTCTTTGCAGCCTTGGGGCCCTGCAGCATCACCATTTTGTTCCCCTGAGGCCCAGCAATAGCACAGTGGTCTCCTTGGCTCTACAGCGGCACAAAGGCCCCTTGCTTCCACGAGGCCTGGCTGTGTCACTATGGTTTCCTTGGTTCCATGGGGCTGCAGAATAACACAATGGCCCACTGGTTCCATGAGGTCACAGAGGGTCACAAGGGTCTCCATGATTCCGTAAGGTGCTGCAGGGTCACAATGGCTCCTTGGTTCTATTGGGCTCCCCAGGATCACAATGGCCCCTTGGTTCCACAAGGCCTGGCTGTGGCACACTGGCCCTTTGCTTCCATGAGACCTTGCAGTGTCACAATGGCCCCTTGCTTCTGTCAGGCCTGGCTGTGTCACAATGGCCCCTGGCTCCCATGAGGCCCTGTGATGTCACAATGGTCTCACTGGTTCCACGAGGCCCTGCAGTTCCACAATGGCCCTTCAGTGTCACAAGGCCTTGAAGTGTCATAATAGTCTCAGCGGGTTGCCCAGCTGCTTCACAATGGCCTCCTTGGTTCCATGATGCCCCGTAGCGTAACAACGGTATCCTTGCTTCCACACAGTCAGAATGGCCCCGTGGCCTCCTGGAGCCCCACAGTGTCACTACGATCCCCTTGATTCCACGAGGCCCTGCCGTGCTACAATGACCCCTTGCTTATACAAGGCCCTGCTGTGTCACAATGGCCCCTTGCTTCTGAAGTGTGCAAGAGCCTAATACTAAGAGAAAGGCGCCAAAAAACGCTTCGCCATTATCACTGCTCAACACCTGAAAGGCTTCAAAAGTGCTTCGTCATGATGGCTGCTTATCATAATCACTTTTGAACGCCTGGAAACTACGTGCCGTACGGGCCGTGCATAGCCCGCCTTGAGGCCCATAAAAAGGAAGGCAAAACTGGTGCAAAATGTGGAGGCAAAAGCAAAAGGTAGAATCCCCGCCCTTTGCCTTTCCCCCCCCCACCACCATCGCCTGCCGTGAGGCACCCTGAGGCCTCCGGGAGCCGACGCCGCCCGCCTGGGGAGCACCCCCCAATCCTTCACCCCTGGACTGAAATCCCGAGGGAGTTGTGCAACCCCTAGCCCTGCTCCTTCGTCCCAGGCGGACCCAGGTTCAGCTGCAAGCATCGAGCCTGCATCTCGGAGGATGGGCCGCCGCTTTCCAGCCAAACTGCTCTAGACTTCAGAAGAGGCAGATAAGACGCTTCAAACAGCAGGGGAAAAAAGGCAAAAACTTCTCCACTTCCCCCACCCTGTCTCAGCAGCAACAAAGGTAGCACAGTGTGGTGGTGACTTATCCAGTGCTTGTTAGAGTAACCTTGTCTTTTCTAACTTTTCTCTACTTTTCTCCTTCTTTCTCTTTGCCTCTCTTACCATTAGATAAAGAGATACCCATTTGTTTGGCACCAACATTTAATCTCGTTTGGTTTTAATCTGGTCTTTGGGAATATTTTGAACCTTCAAAGTTCTTTCCTTTTTATACTCAGAGATTTCCTTTTCTTTGCCCTTCTGGGTGTAAATCAGATAGTAACAAAGTGTCATAATGCTCTCCACGGTTCCGTGAGGCGCCACAATGTCACAATGGACTTTTGGTTCCATGAACTTTGGTACTGTCAGCAACAGTCTCCTTGGCTCCGCAGTGTCACAATGGACCCTTGGCTCCGTGAGGTTCAGTAGCGTAACACGGACGCCTTGATTGCATGAGGTTGTGCAGTGTCACAATGATCTCCTTGGTTCTGCGGCCCTGCTGTGTAACAATGGGCCCCTTCCTTTGCTGATGGCTCTGCGTCCTGCCTGCCTCTGCCTTGGCACACAAAGCCTTGGGCTGCTCCAGACTCCTTCTGGGGGACACGTTGCACCACTGCACTGCCCTGGGAGAGAAATTCCTTTCTCCTTGTGTCCAGCCTGGACCTGCCCAGCTGCCCTTGGCATTAATTCTTTCTTTTGCCAGCTGGTCTCTACTAGCTAGAAAGGATCCACCATGTCTGAAACCACCCTTCAAGCCCACCCAGGACTCTCCTCCACTGTCCTCAGTCTCCACTCCACTGAGCACAGAGCTCCTTTGTCCCTCTGTAGTGATCATGTGCTCGAGGCCACGGGCACCTGGACAAGAAGGTCGGTTCTTTTCTACAGGAAGGAAACCACAGAACCCCAGTGTTTTGAAGGCAGATGAGAGGCAGCCACCAGAGGCCAAGGCAAGGCAGACGTGTCTGTCCTTGCAGCTTCTGTCTGAAAGCAACCCTTGGACATACGGGGAGTTTTGGAGGTGGAATTCCATTTCAGCTGTGGGTGCCTGGACGGGAATGACACTTCTTCTCCCCAGGAAGGAAAGGGCAGAGCCCCAGTGTTTCAAAGGCTGATTAGTGGTGCCTCAAGGAGGCCAAGGCCAGCCAGACCTGTTTGTCTTGGCAGCTTTTGTCTTGGAGCAATCCTTGGCTAGATGCAATTTGGGGGGCCAAATCCCAGTTTTGTCCGTGGACATCTGGCCCAGAAGGACAGTTCTTTTCCATTGGCAGCAAAGTGAGGAGGCCCAGTGTTTCAAAGGCAGATGAGAGCTGGCCCTCAGGAAGCCAAGGGAAGCTGGACATTCCTGGCAGCTTTTGTCGGGGAGCTATTCCTTGGAGATATGGAATTTCAGAGGTGGATTCCCAATTTTGGCCATGGATGGCTGGACTTGAAAGATGGTTTTTTCCATGGGAAGAGAAGCACAGCCCCCGCCTGTTTTGAAGGCAGATGCGAGGTGGCCCCTAAGAGGCCAAGGCCAGCCTGAGCTGTCTGTCCTGGCAGGTTTCACATGGGAACAATCCTCGGATAGAATCCAATTTGGAGGTAGAATCCTAATTTCAGCCATGGGTCCCTGGAGGAGAAGGACAGTGCTTTCGCACAGAAAGGAAAGCAAGGAACTCCAGCGTTTCAGGGCCAGAGGAGAAGCACCCCTCAACATGCCAAGCTCAGCTGGACCAGGCAGGTGGCCCCCAGGAGGCCAAGCCAACCACACCTGTTCCACGCTCTTTGCAGCCTTGGGGCCCTGCAGCATCACCATTTTGTTCCCCTGAGGCCCAGCAATAGCACAGTGGTCTCCTTGGCTCTACAGCGGCACAAAGGCCCCTTGCTTCCACGAGGCCTGGCTGTGTCACTATGGTTTCCTTGGTTCCATGGGGCTGCAGAATAACACAATGGCCCACTGGTTCCATGAGGTCACAGAGGGTCACAAGGGTCTCCATGATTCCATAAGGTGCTGCAGGGTCACAATGGCTCCTTGGTTCTATTGGGCTCCCCAGGATCACAATGGCCCCTTGGTTCCACAAGGCCTGGCTGTGGCACACTGGCCCTTTGCTTCCGTGAGACCTTGCAGTGTCACAATGGCCCCTTGCTTCTGTCAGGCCTGGCTGTGTCACAATGGCCCCTGGCTCCCATGAGGCCCTGTGATGTCACAATGGTCTCACTGGTTCCACGAGGCCCTGCAGTTCCACAATGGCCCTTCAGTGTCACAAGGCCTTGAAGTGTCATAATAGTCTCAGCGGGTTGCCCAGCTGCTTCACAATGGCCTCCTTGGTTCCATGATGCCCCGTAGCGTAACAACGGTATCCTTGCTTCCACACAGTCAGAATGGCCCCGTGGCCTCCTGGAGCCCCACAGTGTCACTACGATCCCCTTGATTCCACGAGGCCCTGCCATGCTACAATGACCCCTTGCTTATACAAGGCCCTGCTGTGTCACAATGGCCCCTTGCTTCTGAAGTGTGCAAGAGCCTAATACTAAGAGAAAGGCGCCAAAAAACGCTTCGCCATTATCACTGCTCAACACCTGAAAGGCTTCAAAAGTGCTTCGTCATGATGGCTGCTTATCATAATCACTTTTGAACGCCTGGAAACTACGTGCCGTACGGGCCGTGCATAGCCCGCCTTGAGGCCCATAAAAAGGAAGGCAAAACTGGTGCAAAATGTGGAGGCAAAAGCAAAAGGTAGAATCCCCGCCCTTTGCCTTTCCCCCCCCCACCACCATCGCCTGCCGTGAGGCACCCTGAGGCCTCCGGGAGCCGACGCCGCCCGCCTGGGGAGCACCCCCCAATCCTTCACCCCTGGACTGAAATCCCGAGGGAGTTGTGCAACCCCTAGCCCTGCTCCTTCGTCCCAGGCGGACCCAGGTTCAGCTGCAAGCATCGAGCCTGCATCTCGGAGGATGGGCCGCCGCTTTCCAGCCAAACTGCTCTAGACTTCAGAAGAGGCAGATAAGACGCTTCAAACAGCAGGGGAAAAAAGGCAAAAACTTCTCCACTTCCCCCACCCTGTCTCAGCAGCAACAAAGGTAGCACAGTGTGGTGGTGACTTATCCAGTGCTTGTTAGAGTAACCTTGTCTTTTCTAACTTTTCTCTACTTTTCTCCTTCTTTCTCTTTGCCTCTCTTACCATTAGATAAAGAGATACCCATTTGTTTGGCACCAACATTTAATCTCGTTTGGTTTTAATCTGGTCTTTGGGAATATTTTGAACCTTCAAAGTTCTTTCCTTTTTATACTCAGAGATTTCCTTTTCTTTGCCCTTCTGGGTGTAAATCAGATAGTAACAAAGTGTCATAATGCTCTCCACGGTTCCGTGAGGCGCCACAATGTCACAATGGACTTTTGGTTCCATGAACTTTGGTACTGTCAGCAACAGTCTCCTTGGCTCCGCAGGGTCACAATGGACCCTTGGCTCCGTGAGGTTCAGTAGCGTAACACGGACGCCTTGATTGCATGAGGTTGTGCAGTGTCACAATGATCTCCTTGGTTCTGCGGCCCTGCTGTGTAACAATGGGCCCCTTCCTTTGCTGATGGCTCTGCGTCCTGCCTGCCTCTGCCTTGGCACACAAAGCCTTGGGCTGCTCCAGCCTCCTTCTGGGGGACACGTTGCACCACTGCACTGCCCTGGGAGAGAAATTCCTTTCTCCTTGTGTCCAGCCTGGACCTGCCCAGCTGCCCTTGGCATTAATTCTTTCTTTTGCCAGCTGGTCTCTACTAGCTAGAAAGGATCCACCATGTCTGAAACCACCCTTCAAGCCCACCCAGGACTCTCCTCCACTGTCCTCAGTCTCCACTCCACTGAGCACAGAGCTCCTTTGTCCCTCTGTAGTGATCATGTGCTCGAGGCCACGGGCACCTGGACAAGAAGGTCGGTTCTTTTCTACAGGAAGGAAACCACAGAACCCCAGTGTTTTGAAGGCAGATGAGAGGCAGCCACCAGAGGCCAAGGCAAGGCAGACGTGTCTGTCCTTGCAGCTTCTGTCTGAAAGCAACCCTTGGACATACGGGGAGTTTTGGAGGTGGAATTCCATTTCAGCTGTGGGTGCCTGGACGGGAATGACACTTCTTCTCCCCAGGAAGGAAAGGGCAGAGCCCCAGTGTTTCAAAGGCTGATTAGTGGTGCCTCAAGGAGGCCAAGGCCAGCCAGACCTGTTTGTCTTGGCAGCTTTTGTCTTGGAGCAATCCTTGGCTAGATGCAATTTGGGAGGCCAAATCCCAGTTTTGTCCGTGGACATCTGGCCCAGAAGGACAGTTCTTTTCCATTGGCAGCAAAGTGAGGAGGCCCAGTGTTTCAAAGGCAGATGAGAGCTGGCCCTCAGGAAGCCAAGGGAAGCTGGACATTCCTGGCAGCTTTTGTCGGGGAGCTATTCCTTGGAGATATGGAATTTCAGAGGTGGATTCCCAATTTTGGCCATGGATGGCTGGACTTGAAAGATGGTTTTTTCCATGGGAAGAGAAGCACAGCCCCCGCGTGTTTTGAAGGCAGATGCGAGGTGGCCCCTAAGAGGCCAAGGCCAGCCTGAGCTGTCTGTCCTGGCAGGTTTCACATGGGAACAATCCTCGGATAGAATCCAATTTGGAGGTAGAATCCTAATTTCAGCCATGGGTCCCTGGAGGAGAAGGACAGTGCTTTCGCACAGAAAGGAAAGCAAGGAACTCCAGCGTTTCAGGGCCAGAGGAGAAGCACCCCTCAACATGCCAAGCTCAGCTGGACCAGGCAGGTGGCCCCCAGGAGGCCAAGCCAACCACACCTGTTCCACGCTCTTTGCAGCCTTGGGGCCCTGCAGCATCACCATTTTGTTCCCCTGAGGCCCAGCAATAGCACAGTGGTCTCCTTGGCTCTACAGCGGCACAAAGGCCCCTTGCTTCCACGAGGCCTGGCTGTGTCACTATGGTTTCCTTGGTTCCATGGGGCTGCAGAATAACACAATGGCCCACTGGTTCCATGAGGTCACAGAGGGTCACAAGGGTCTCCATGATTCCGTAAGGTGCTGCAGGGTCACAATGGCTCCTTGGTTCTATTGGGCTCCCCAGGATCACAATGGCCCCTTGGTTCCACAAGGCCTGGCTGTGGCACACTGGCCCTTTGCTTCCGTGAGACCTTGCAGTGTCACAATGGCCCCTTGCTTCTGTCAGGCCTGGCTGTGTCACAATGGCCCCTGGCTCCCATGAGGCCCTGTGATGTCACAATGGTCTCACTGGTTCCACGAGGCCCTGCAGTTCCACAATGGCCCTTCAGTGTCACAAGGCCTTGAAGTGTCATAATAGTCTCAGCGGGTTGCCCAGCTGCTTCACAATGGCCTCCTTGGTTCCATGATGCCCCGTAGCGTAACAACGGTATCCTTGCTTCCACACAGTCAGAATGGCCCCGTGGCCTCCTGGAGCCCCACAGTGTCACTACGATCCCCTTGATTCCACGAGGCCCTGCCGTGCTACAATGACCCCTTGCTTATACAAGGCCCTGCTGTGTCACAATGGCCCCTTGCTTCTGAAGTGTGCAAGAGCCTAATACTAAGAGAAAGGCGCCAAAAAACGCTTCGCCATTATCACTGCTCAACACCTGAAAGGCTTCAAAAGTGCTTCGTCATGATGGCTGCTTATCATAATCACTTTTGAACGCCTGGAAACTACGTGCCGTACGGGCCGTGCATAGCCCGCCTTGAGGCCCATAAAAAGGAAGGCAAAACTGGTGCAAAATGTGGAGGCAAAAGCAAAAGGTAGAATCCCCGCCCTTTGCCTTTCCCCCCACCACCACCATCGCCTGCCGTGAGGCACCCTGAGGCCTCCGGGAGCCGACGCCGCCCGCCTGGGGAGCACCCCCCAATCCTTCACCCCTGGACTGAAATCCCGAGGGAGTTGTGCAACCCCTAGCCCTGCTCCTTCGTCCCAGGCGGACCCAGGTTCAGCTGCAAGCATCGAGCCTGCATCTCGGAGGATGGGCCGCCGCTTTCCAGCCAAACTGCTCTAGACTTCAGAAGAGGCAGATAAGACGCTTCAAACAGCAGGGGAAAAAAGGCAAAAACTTCTCCACTTCCCCCACCCTGTCTCAGCAGCAACAAAGGTAGCACAGTGTGGTGGTGACTTATCCAGTGCTTGTTAGAGTAACCTTGTCTTTTCTAACTTTTCTCTACTTTTCTCCTTCTTTCTCTTTGCCTCTCTTACCATTAGATAAAGAGATACCCATTTGTTTGGCACCAACATTTAATCTCGTTTGGTTTTAATCTGGTCTTTGGGAATATTTTGAACCTTCAAAGTTCTTTCCTTTTTATACTCAGAGATTTCCTTTTCTTTGCCCTTCTGGGTGTAAATCAGATAGTAACAAAGTGTCATAATGCTCTCCACAGTTCCGTGAGGCGCCACAATGTCACAATGGACTTTTGGTTCCATGAACTTTGGTACTGTCAGCAACAGTCTCCTTGGCTCCGCAGTGTCACAATGGACCCTTGGCTCCGTGAGGTTCAGTAGCGTAACACGGACGCCTTGATTGCATGAGGTTGTGCAGTGTCACAATGATCTCCTTGGTTCTGCGGCCCTGCTGTGTAACAATGGGCCCCTTCCTTTGCTGATGGCTCTGCGTCCTGCCTGCCTCTGCCTTGGCACACAAAGCCTTGGGCTGCTCCAGACTCCTTCTGGGGGACACGTTGCACCACTGCACTGCCCTGGGAGAGAAATTCCTTTCTCCTTGTGTCCAGCCTGGACCTGCCCAGCTGCCCTTGGCATTAATTCTTTCTTTTGCCAGCTGGTCTCTACTAGCTAGAAAGGATCCACCATGTCTGAAACCACCCTTCAAGCCCACCCAGGACTCTCCTCCACTGTCCTCAGTCTCCACTCCACTGAGCACAGAGCTCCTTTGTCCCTCTGTAGTGATCATGTGCTCGAGGCCACGGGCACCTGGACAAGAAGGTCGGTTCTTTTCTACAGGAAGGAAACCACAGAACCCCAGTGTTTTGAAGGCAGATGAGAGGCAGCCACCAGAGGCCAAGGCAAGGCAGACCTGTCTGTCCTTGCAGCTTCTGTCTGAAAGCAACCCTTGGACATACGGGGAGTTTTGGAGGTGGAATTCCATTTCAGCTGTGGGTGCCTGGACGGGAATGACACTTCTTCTCCCCAGGAAGGAAAGGGCAGAGCCCCAGTGTTTCAAAGGCTGATTAGTGGTGCCTCAAGGAGGCCAAGGCCAGCCAGACCTGTTTGTCTTGGCAGCTTTTGTCTTGGAGCAATCCTTGGCTAGATGCAATTTGGGAGGCCAAATCCCAGTTTTGTCCGTGGACATCTGGCCCAGAAGGACAGTTCTTTTCCATTGGCAGCAAAGTGAGGAGGCCCAGTGTTTCAAAGGCAGATGAGAGCTGGCCCTCAGGAAGCCAAGGGAAGCTGGACATTCCTGGCAGCTTTTGTCGGGGAGCTATTCCTTGGAGATATGGAATTTCAGAGGTGGATTCCCAATTTTGGCCATGGATGGCTGGACTTGAAAGATGGTTTTTTCCATGGGAAGAGAAGCACAGCCCCCGCGTGTTTTGAAGGCAGATGCGAGGTGGCCCCTAAGAGGCCAAGGCCAGCCTGAGCTGTCTGTCCTGGCAGGTTTCACATGGGAACAATCCTCGGATAGAATCCAATTTGGAGGTAGAATCCTAATTTCAGCCATGGGTCCCTGGAGGAGAAGGACAGTGCTTTCGCACAGAAAGGAAAGCAAGGAACTCCAGCGTTTCAGGGCCAGAGGAGAAGCACCCCTCAACATGCCAAGCTCAGCTGGACCAGGCAGGTGGCCCCCAGGAGGCCAAGCCAACCACACCTGTTCCACGCTCTTTGCAGCCTTGGGGCCCTGCAGCATCACCATTTTGTTCCCCTGAGGCCCAGCAATAGCACAGTGGTCTCCTTGGCTCTACAGCGGCAGAAAGGCCCCTTGCTTCCACGAGGCCTGGCTGTGTCACTATGGTTTCCTTGGTTCCATGGGGCTGCAGAATAACACAATGGCCCACTGGTTCCATGAGGTCACAGAGGGTCACAAGGGTCTCCATGATTCCGTAAGGTGCTGCAGGGTCACAATGGCTCCTTGGTTCTATTGGGCTCCCCAGGATCACAATGGCCCCTTGGTTCCACAAGGCCTGGCTGTGGCACACTGGCCCTTTGCTTCCATGAGACCTTGCAGTGTCACAATGGCCCCTTGCTTCTGTCAGGCCTGGCTGTGTCACAATGGCCCCTGGCTCCCATGAGGCCCTGTGATGTCACAATGGTCTCACTGGTTCCACGAGGCCCTGCAGTTCCACAATGGCCCTTCAGTGTCACAAGGCCTTGAAGTGTCATAATAGTCTCAGCGGGTTGCCCAGCTGCTTCACAATGGCCTCCTTGGTTCCATGATGCCCCGTAGCGTAACAACGGTATCCTTGCTTCCACACAGTCAGAATGGCCCCGTGGCCTCCTGGAGCCCCACAGTGTCACTACGATCCCCTTGATTCCACGAGGCCCTGCCGTGCTACAATGACCCCTTGCTTATACAAGGCCCTGCTGTGTCACAATGGCCCCTTGCTTCTGAAGTGTGCAAGAGCCTAATACTAAGAGAAAGGCGCCAAAAAACGCTTCGCCATTATCACTGCTCAACACCTGAAAGGCTTCAAAAGTGCTTCGTCATGATGGCTGCTTATCATAATCACTTTTGAACGCCTGGAAACTACGTGCCGTACGGGCCGTGCATAGCCCGCCTTGAGGCCCATAAAAAGGAAGGCAAAACTGGTGCAAAATGTGGAGGCAAAAGCAAAAGGTAGAATCCCCGCCCTTTGCCTTTCCCCCCCCCACCACCATCGCCTGCCGTGAGGCACCCTGAGGCCTCCGGGAGCCGACGCCGCCCGCCTGGGGAGCACCCCCCAATCCTTCACCCCTGGACTGAAATCCCGAGGGAGTTGTGCAACCCCTAGCCCTGCTCCTTCGTCCCAGGCGGACCCAGGTTCAGCTGCAAGCATCGAGCCTGCATCTCGGAGGATGGGCCGCCGCTTTCCAGCCAAACTGCTCTAGACTTCAGAAGAGGCAGATAAGACGCTTCAAACAGCAGGGGAAAAAAGGCAAAAACTTCTCCACTTCCCCCACCCTGTCTCAGCAGCAACAAAGGTAGCACAGTGTGGTGGTGACTTATCCAGTGCTTGTTAGAGTAACCTTGTCTTTTCTAACTTTTCTCTACTTTTCTCCTTCTTTCTCTTTGCCTCTCTTACCATTAGATAAAGAGATACCCATTTGTTTGGCACCAACATTTAATCTCGTTTGGTTTTAATCTGGTCTTTGGGAATATTTTGAACCTTCAAAGTTCTTTCCTTTTTATACTCAGAGATTTCCTTTTCTTTGCCCTTCTGGGTGTAAATCAGATAGTAACAAAGTGTCATAATGCTCTCCACGGTTCCGTGAGGCGCCACAATGTCACAATGGACTTTTGGTTCCATGAACTTTGGTACTGTCAGCAACAGTCTCCTTGGCTCCGCAGTGTCACAATGGACCCTTGGCTCCGTGAGGTTCAGTAGCGTAACACGGACGCCTTGATTGCATGAGGTTGTGCAGTGTCACAATGATCTCCTTGGTTCTGCGGCCCTGCTGTGTAACAATGGGCCCCTTCCTTTGCTGATGGCTCTGCGTCCTGCCTGCCTCTGCCTTGGCACACAAAGCCTTGGGCTGCTCCAGACTCCTTCTGGGGGACACGTTGCACCACTGCACTGCCCTGGGAGAGAAATTCCTTTCTCCTTGTGTCCAGCCTGGACCTGCCCAGCTGCCCTTGGCATTAATTCTTTCTTTTGCCAGCTGGTCTCTACTAGCTAGAAAGGATCCACCATGTCTGAAACCACCCTTCAAGCCCACCCAGGACTCTCCTCCACTGTCCTCAGTCTCCACTCCACTGAGCACAGAGCTCCTTTGTCCCTCTGTAGTGATCATGTGCTCGAGGCCACGGGCACCTGGACAAGAAGGTCGGTTCTTTTCTACAGGAAGGAAACCACAGAACCCCAGTGTTTTGAAGGCAGATGAGAGGCAGCCACCAGAGGCCAAGGCAAGGCAGACCTGTCTGTCCTTGCAGCTTCTGTCTGAAAGCAACCCTTGGACATACGGGGAGTTTTGGAGGTGGAATTCCATTTCAGCTGTGGGTGCCTGGACGGGAATGACACTTCTTCTCCCCAGGAAGGAAAGGGCAGAGCCCCAGTGTTTCAAAGGCTGATTAGTGGTGCCTCAAGGAGGCCAAGGCCAGCCAGACCTGTTTGTCTTGGCAGCTTTTGTCTTGGAGCAATCCTTGGCTAGATGCAATTTGGGGGGCCAAATCCCAGTTTTGTCCGTGGACATCTGGCCCAGAAGGACAGTTCTTTTCCATTGGCAGCAAAGTGAGGAGGCCCAGTGTTTCAAAGGCAGATGAGAGCTGGCCCTCAGGAAGCCAAGGGAAGCTGGACATTCCTGGCAGCTTTTGTCGGGGAGCTATTCCTTGGAGATATGGAATTTCAGAGGTGGATTCCCAATTTTGGCCATGGATGGCTGGACTTGAAAGATGGTTTTTTCCATGGGAAGAGAAGCACAGCCCCCGCCTGTTTTGAAGGCAGATGCGAGGTGGCCCCTAAGAGGCCAAGGCCAGCCTGAGCTGTCTGTCCTGGCAGGTTTCACATGGGAACAATCCTCGGATAGAATCCAATTTGGAGGTAGAATCCTAATTTCAGCCATGGGTCCCTGGAGGAGAAGGACAGTGCTTTCGCACAGAAAGGAAAGCAAGGAACTCCAGCGTTTCAGGGCCAGAGGAGAAGCACCCCTCAACATGCCAAGCTCAGCTGGACCAGGCAGGTGGCCCCCAGGAGGCCAAGCCAACCACACCTGTTCCACGCTCTTTGCAGCCTTGGGGCCCTGCAGCATCACCATTTTGTTCCCCTGAGGCCCAGCAATAGCACAGTGGTCTCCTTGGCTCTACAGCGGCACAAAGGCCCCTTGCTTCCACGAGGCCTGGCTGTGTCACTATGGTTTCCTTGCTTCCATGGGGCTGCAGAATAACACAATGGCCCACTGGTTCCATGAGGTCACAGAGGGTCACAAGGGTCTCCATGATTCCATAAGGTGCTGCAGGGTCACAATGGCTCCTTGGTTCTATTGGGCTCCCCAGGATCACAATGGCCCCTTGGTTCCACAAGGCCTGGCTGTGGCACACTGGCCCTTTGCTTCCGTGAGACCTTGCAGTGTCACAATGGCCCCTTGCTTCTGTCAGGCCTGGCTGTGTCACAATGGCCCCTGGCTCCCATGAGGCCCTGTGATGTCACAATGGTCTCACTGGTTCCACGAGGCCCTGCAGTTCCACAATGGCCCTTCAGTGTCACAAGGCCTTGAAGTGTCATAATAGTCTCAGCGGGTTGCCCAGCTGCTTCACAATGGCCTCCTTGGTTCCATGATGCCCCGTAGCGTAACAACGGTATCCTTGCTTCCACACAGTCAGAATGGCCCCGTGGCCTCCTGGAGCCCCACAGTGTCACTACGATCCCCTTGATTCCACGAGGCCCTGCCGTGCTACAATGACCCCTTGCTTATACAAGGCCCTGCCTGTGTCACAATGGCCCCTTGCTTCTGAAGTGTGCAAGAGCCTAATACTAAGAGAAAGGCGCCAAAAAACGCTTCGCCATTATCACTGCTCAACACCTGAAAGGCTTCAAAAGTGCTTCGTCATGATGGCTGCTTATCATAATCACTTTTGAACGCCTGGAAACTACGTGCCGTACGGGCCGTGCATAGCCCGCCTTGAGGCCCATAAAAAGGAAGGCAAAACTGGTGCAAAATGTGGAGGCAAAAGCAAAAGGTAGAATCCCCGCCCTTTGCCTTTCCCCCCCCCACCACCATCGCCTGCCGTGAGGCACCCTGAGGCCTCCGGGAGCCGACGCCGCCCGCCTGGGGAGCACCCCCCAATCCTTCACCCCTGGACTGAAATCCCGAGGGAGTTGTGCAACCCCTAGCCCTGCTCCTTCGTCCCAGGCGGACCCAGGTTCAGCTGCAAGCATCGAGCCTGCATCTCGGAGGATGGGCCGCCGCTTTCCAGCCAAACTGCTCTAGACTTCAGAAGAGGCAGATAAGACGCTTCAAACAGCAGGGGAAAAAAGGCAAAAACTTCTCCACTTCCCCCACCCTGTCTCAGCAGCAACAAAGGTAGCACAGTGTGGTGGTGACTTATCCAGTGCTTGTTAGAGTAACCTTGTCTTTTCTAACTTTTCTCTACTTTTCTCCTTCTTTCTCTTTGCCTCTCTTACCATTAGATAAAGAGATACCCATTTGTTTGGCACCAACATTTAATCTCGTTTGGTTTTAATCTGGTCTTTGGGAATATTTTGAACCTTCAAAGTTCTTTCCTTTTTATACTCAGAGATTTCCTTTTCTTTGCCCTTCTGGGTGTAAATCAGATAGTAACAAAGTGTCATAATGCTCTCCACAGTTCCGTGAGGCGCCACAATGTCACAATGGACTTTTGGTTCCATGAACTTTGGTACTGTCAGCAACAGTCTCCTTGGCTCCGCAGTGTCACAATGGACCCTTGGCTCCGTGAGGTTCAGTAGCGTAACACGGACGCCTTGATTGCATGAGGTTGTGCAGTGTCACAATGATCTCCTTGGTTCTGCGGCCCTGCTGTGTAACAATGGGCCCCTTCCTTTGCTGATGGCTCTGCGTCCTGCCTGCCTCTGCCTTGGCACACAAAGCCTTGGGCTGCTCCAGACTCCTTCTGGGGGACACGTTGCACCACTGCACTGCCCTGGGAGAGAAATTCCTTTCTCCTTGTGTCCAGCCTGGACCTGCCCAGCTGCCCTTGGCATTAATTCTTTCTTTTGCCAGCTGGTCTCTACTAGCTAGAAAGGATCCACCATGTCTGAAACCACCCTTCAAGCCCACCCAGGACTCTCCTCCACTGTCCTCAGTCTCCACTCCACTGAGCACAGAGCTCCTTTGTCCCTCTGTAGTGATCATGTGCTCGAGGCCACGGGCACCTGGACAAGAAGGTCGGTTCTTTTCTACAGGAAGGAAACCACAGAACCCCAGTGTTTTGAAGGCAGATGAGAGGCAGCCACCAGAGGCCAAGGCAAGGCAGACCTGTCTGTCCTTGCAGCTTCTGTCTGAAAGCAACCCTTGGACATACGGGGAGTTTTGGAGGTGGAATTCCATTTCAGCTGTGGGTGCCTGGACGGGAATGACACTTCTTCTCCCCAGGAAGGAAAGGGCAGAGCCCCAGTGTTTCAAAGGCTGATTAGTGGTGCCTCAAGGAGGCCAAGGCCAGCCAGACCTGTTTGTCTTGGCAGCTTTTGTCTTGGAGCAATCCTTGGCTAGATGCAATTTGGGAGGCCAAATCCCAGTTTTGTCCGTGGACATCTGGCCCAGAAGGACAGTTCTTTTCCATTGGCAGCAAAGTGAGGAGGCCCAGTGTTTCAAAGGCAGATGAGAGCTGGCCCTCAGGAAGCCAAGGGAAGCTGGACATTCCTGGCAGCTTTTGTCGGGGAGCTATTCCTTGGAGATATGGAATTTCAGAGGTGGATTCCCAATTTTGGCCATGGATGGCTGGACTTGAAAGATGGTTTTTTCCATGGGAAGAGAAGCACAGCCCCCGCGTGTTTTGAAGGCAGATGCGAGGTGGCCCCTAAGAGGCCAAGGCCAGCCTGAGCTGTCTGTCCTGGCAGGTTTCACATGGGAACAATCCTCGGATAGAATCCAATTTGGAGGTAGAATCCTAATTTCAGCCATGGGTCCCTGGAGGAGAAGGACAGTGCTTTCGCACAGAAAGGAAAGCAAGGAACTCCAGCGTTTCAGGGCCAGAGGAGAAGCACCCCTCAACATGCCAAGCTCAGCTGGACCAGGCAGGTGGCCCCCAGGAGGCCAAGCCAACCACACCTGTTCCACGCTCTTTGCAGCCTTGGGGCCCTGCAGCATCACCATTTTGTTCCCCTGAGGCCCAGCAATAGCACAGTGGTCTCCTTGGCTCTACAGCGGCACAAAGGCCCCTTGCTTCCACGAGGCCTGGCTGTGTCACTATGGTTTCCTTGGTTCCATGGGGCTGCAGAATAACACAATGGCCCACTGGTTCCATGAGGTCACAGAGGGTCACAAGGGTCTCCATGATTCCGTAAGGTGCTGCAGGGTCACAATGGCTCCTTGGTTCTATTGGGCTCCCCAGGATCACAATGGCCCCTTGGTTCCACAAGGCCTGGCTGTGGCACACTGGCCCTTTGCTTCCATGAGACCTTGCAGTGTCACAATGGCCCCTTGCTTCTGTCAGGCCTGGCTGTGTCACAATGGCCCCTGGCTCCCATGAGGCCCTGTGATGTCACAATGGTCTCACTGGTTCCACGAGGCCCTGCAGTTCCACAATGGCCCTTCAGTGTCACAAGGCCTTGAAGTGTCATAATAGTCTCAGCGGGTTGCCCAGCTGCTTCACAATGGCCTCCTTGGTTCCATGATGCCCCGTAGCGTAACAACGGTATCCTTGCTTCCACACAGTCAGAATGGCCTCGTGGCCTCCTGGAGCCCCACAGTGTCACTACGATCCCCTTGATTCCACGAGGCCCTGCCGTGCTACAATGACCCCTTGCTTATACAAGGCCCTGCTGTGTCACAATGGCCCCTTGCTTCTGAAGTGTGCAAGAGCCTAATACTAAGAGAAAGGCGCCAAAAAACGCTTCGCCATTATCACTGCTCAACACCTGAAAGGCTTCAAAAGTGCTTCGTCATGATGGCTGCTTATCATAATCACTTTTGAACGCCTGGAAACTACGTGCCGTACGGGCCGTGCATAGCCCGCCTTGAGGCCCATAAAAAGGAAGGCAAAACTGGTGCAAAATGTGGAGGCAAAAGCAAAAGGTAGAATCCCCGCCCTTTGCCTTTCCCCCCCCCACCACCATCGCCTGCCGTGAGGCACCCTGAGGCCTCCGGGAGCCGACGCCGCCCGCCTGGGGAGCACCCCCCAATCCTTCACCCCTGGACTGAAATCCCGAGGGAGTTGTGCAACCCCTAGCCCTGCTCCTTCGTCCCAGGCGGACCCAGGTTCAGCTGCAAGCATCGAGCCTGCATCTCGGAGGATGGGCCGCCGCTTTCCAGCCAAACTGCTCTAGACTTCAGAAGAGGCAGATAAGACGCTTCAAACAGCAGGGGAAAAAAGGCAAAAACTTCTCCACTTCCCCCACCCTGTCTCAGCAGCAACAAAGGTAGCACAGTGTGGTGGTGACTTATCCAGTGCTTGTTAGAGTAACCTTGTCTTTTCTAACTTTTCTCCTTCTTTCTCTTTGCCTCTCTTACCATTAGATAAAGAGATACCCATTTGTTTGGCACCAACATTTAATCTCGTTTGGTTTTAATCTGGTCTTTGGGAATATTTTGAACCTTCAAAGTTCTTTCCTTTTTATACTCAGAGATTTCCTTTTCTTTGCCCTTCTGGGTGTAAATCAGATAGTAACAAAGTGTCATAATGCTCTCCACGGTTCCATGAGGCGCCACAATGTCACAATGGACTTTTGGTTCCATGAACTTTGGTACTGTCAGCAACAGTCTCCTTGGCTCCGCAGTGTCACAATGGACCCTTGGCTCCGTGAGGTTCAGTAGCGTAACACGGACGCCTTGATTGCATGAGGTTGTGCAGTGTCACAATGATCTCCTTGGTTCTGCGGCCCTGCTGTGTAACAATGGGCCCCTTCCTTTGCTGATGGCTCTGCGTCCTGCCTGCCTCTGCCTTGGCACACAAAGCCTTGGGCTGCTCCAGACTCCTTCTGGGGGACACGTTGCACCACTGCACTGCCCTGGGAGAGAAATTCCTTTCTCCTTGTGTCCAGCCTGGACCTGCCCAGCTGCCCTTGGCATTAATTCTTTCTTTTGCCAGCTGGTCTCTACTAGCTAGAAAGGATCCACCATGTCTGAAACCACCCTTCAAGCCCACCCAGGACTCTCCTCCACTGTCCTCAGTCTCCACTCCACTGAGCACAGAGCTCCTTTGTCCCTCTGTAGTGATCATGTGCTCGAGGCCACGGGCACCTGGACAAGAAGGTCGGTTCTTTTCTACAGGAAGGAAACCACAGAACCCCAGTGTTTTGAAGGCAGATGAGAGGCAGCCACCAGAGGCCAAGGCAAGGCAGACCTGTCTGTCCTTGCAGCTTCTGTCTGAAAGCAACCCTTGGACATACGGGGAGTTTTGGAGGTGGAATTCCATTTCAGCTGTGGGTGCCTGGACGGGAATGACACTTCTTCTCCCCAGGAAGGAAAGGGCAGAGCCCCAGTGTTTCAAAGGCTGATTAGTGGTGCCTCAAGGAGGCCAAGGCCAGCCAGACCTGTTTGTCTTGGCAGCTTTTGTCTTGGAGCAATCCTTGGCTAGATGCAATTTGGGAGGCCAAATCCCAGTTTTGTCCGTGGACATCTGGCCCAGAAGGACAGTTCTTTTCCATTGGCAGCAAAGTGAGGAGGCCCAGTGTTTCAAAGGCAGATGAGAGCTGGCCCTCAGGAAGCCAAGGGAAGCTGGACATTCCTGGCAGCTTTTGTCGGGGAGCTATTCCTTGGAGATATGGAATTTCAGAGGTGGATTCCCAATTTTGGCCATGGATGGCTGGACTTGAAAGATGGTTTTTTCCATGGGAAGAGAAGCACAGCCCCCGCCTGTTTTGAAGGCAGATGCGAGGTGGCCCCTAAGAGGCCAAGGCCAGCCTGAGCTGTCTGTCCTGGCAGGTTTCACATGGGAACAATCCTCGGATAGAATCCAATTTGGAGGTAGAATCCTAATTTCAGCCATGGGTCCCTGGAGGAGAAGGACAGTGCTTTCGCACAGAAAGGAAAGCAAGGAACTCCAGCGTTTCAGGGCCAGAGGAGAAGCACCCCTCAACATGCCAAGCTCAGCTGGACCAGGCAGGTGGCCCCCAGGAGGCCAAGCCAACCACACCTGTTCCACGCTCTTTGCAGCCTTGGGGCCCTGCAGCATCACCATTTTGTTCCCCTGAGGCCCAGCAATAGCACAGTGGTCTCCTTGGCTCTACAGCGGCACAAAGGCCCCTTGCTTCCACGAGGCCTGGCTGTGTCACTATGGTTTCCTTGCTTCCATGGGGCTGCAGAATAACACAATGGCCCACTGGTTCCATGAGGTCACAGAGGGTCACAAGGGTCTCCATGATTCCATAAGGTGCTGCAGGGTCACAATGGCTCCTTGGTTCTATTGGGCTCCCCAGGATCACAATGGCCCCTTGGTTCCACAAGGCCTGGCTGTGGCACACTGGCCCTTTGCTTCCGTGAGACCTTGCAGTGTCACAATGGCCCCTTGCTTCTGTCAGGCCTGGCTGTGTCACAATGGCCCCTGGCTCCCATGAGGCCCTGTGATGTCACAATGGTCTCACTGGTTCCACGAGGCCCTGCAGTTCCACAATGGCCCTTCAGTGTCACAAGGCCTTGAAGTGTCATAATAGTCTCAGCGGGTTGCCCAGCTGCTTCACAATGGCCTCCTTGGTTCCATGATGCCCCGTAGCGTAACAACGGTATCCTTGCTTCCACACAGTCAGAATGGCCCCGTGGCCTCCTGGAGCCCCACAGTGTCACTACGATCCCCTTGATTCCACGAGGCCCTGCCGTGCTACAATGACCCCTTGCTTATACAAGGCCCTGCTGTGTCACAATGGCCCCTTGCTTCTGAAGTGTGCAAGAGCCTAATACTAAGAGAAAGGCGCCAAAAAACGCTTCGCCATTATCACTGCTCAACACCTGAAAGGCTTCAAAAGTGCTTCGTCATGATGGCTGCTTATCATAATCACTTTTGAACGCCTGGAAACTACGTGCCGTACGGGCCGTGCATAGCCCGCCTTGAGGCCCATAAAAAGGAAGGCAAAACTGGTGCAAAATGTGGAGGCAAAAGCAAAAGGTAGAATCCCCGCCCTTTGCCTTTCCCCCCACCACCACCATCGCCTGCCGTGAGGCACCCTGAGGCCTCCGGGAGCCGACGCCGCCCGCCTGGGGAGCACCCCCCAATCCTTCACCCCTGGACTGAAATCCCGAGGGAGTTGTGCAACCCCTAGCCCTGCTCCTTCGTCCCAGGCGGACCCAGGTTCAGCTGCAAGCATCGAGCCTGCATCTCGGAGGATGGGCCGCCGCTTTCCAGCCAAACTGCTCTAGACTTCAGAAGAGGCAGATAAGACGCTTCAAACAGCAGGGGAAAAAAGGCAAAAACTTCTCCACTTCCCCCACCCTGTCTCAGCAGCAACAAAGGTAGCACAGTGTGGTGGTGACTTATCCAGTGCTTGTTAGAGTAACCTTGTCTTTTCTAACTTTTCTCTACTTTTCTCCTTCTTTCTCTTTGCCTCTCTTACCATTAGATAAAGAGATACCCATTTGTTTGGCACCAACATTTAATCTCGTTTGGTTTTAATCTGGTCTTTGGGAATATTTTGAACCTTCAAAGTTCTTTCCTTTTTATACTCAGAGATTTCCTTTTCTTTGCCCTTCTGGGTGTAAATCAGATAGTAACAAAGTGTCATAATGCTCTCCACGGTTCCGTGAGGCGCCACAATGTCACAATGGACTTTTGGTTCCATGAACTTTGGTACTGTCAGCAACAGTCTCCTTGGCTCCGCAGTGTCACAATGGACCCTTGGCTCCGTGAGGTTCAGTAGCGTAACACGGACGCCTTGATTGCATGAGGTTGTGCAGTGTCACAATGATCTCCTTGGTTCTGCGGCCCTGCTGTGTAACAATGGGCCCCTTCCTTTGCTGATGGCTCTGCGTCCTGCCTGCCTCTGCCTTGGCACACAAAGCCTTGGGCTGCTCCAGACTCCTTCTGGGGGACACGTTGCACCACTGCACTGCCCTGGGAGAGAAATTCCTTTCTCCTTGTGTCCAGCCTGGACCTGCCCAGCTGCCCTTGGCATTAATTCTTTCTTTTGCCAGCTGGTCTCTACTAGCTAGAAAGGATCCACCATGTCTGAAACCACCCTTCAAGCCCACCCAGGACTCTCCTCCACTGTCCTCAGTCTCCACTCCACTGAGCACAGAGCTCCTTTGTCCCTCTGTAGTGATCATGTGCTCGAGGCCACGGGCACCTGGACAAGAAGGTCGGTTCTTTTCTACAGGAAGGAAACCACAGAACCCCAGTGTTTTGAAGGCAGATGAGAGGCAGCCACCAGAGGCCAAGGCAAGGCAGACCTGTCTGTCCTTGCAGCTTCTGTCTGAAAGCAACCCTTGGACATACGGGGAGTTTTGGAGGTGGAATTCCATTTCAGCTGTGGGTGCCTGGACGGGAATGACACTTCTTCTCCCCAGGAAGGAAAGGGCAGAGCCCCAGTGTTTCAAAGGCTGATTAGTGGTGCCTCAAGGAGGCCAAGGCCAGCCAGACCTGTTTGTCTTGGCAGCTTTTGTCTTGGAGCAATCCTTGGCTAGATGCAATTTGGGAGGCCAAATCCCAGTTTTGTCCGTGGACATCTGGCCCAGAAGGACAGTTCTTTTCCATTGGCAGCAAAGTGAGGAGGCCCAGTGTTTCAAAGGCAGATGAGAGCTGGCCCTCAGGAAGCCAAGGGAAGCTGGACATTCCTGGCAGCTTTTGTCGGGGAGCTATTCCTTGGAGATATGGAATTTCAGAGGTGGATTCCCAATTTTGGCCATGGATGGCTGGACTTGAAAGATGGTTTTTTCCATGGGAAGAGAAGCACAGCCCCCGCCTGTTTTGAAGGCAGATGCGAGGTGGCCCCTAAGAGGCCAAGGCCAGCCTGAGCTGTCTGTCCTGGCAGGTTTCACATGGGAACAATCCTCGGATAGAATCCAATTTGGAGGTAGAATCCTAATTTCAGCCATGGGTCCCTGGAGGAGAAGGACAGTGCTTTCGCACAGAAAGGAAAGCAAGGAACTCCAGCGTTTCAGGGCCAGAGGAGAAGCACCCCTCAACATGCCAAGCTCAGCTGGACCAGGCAGGTGGCCCCCAGGAGGCCAAGCCAACCACACCTGTTCCACGCTCTTTGCAGCCTTGGGGCCCTGCAGCATCACCATTTTGTTCCCCTGAGGCCCAGCAATAGCACAGTGGTCTCCTTGGCTCTACAGCGGCACAAAGGCCCCTTGCTTCCACGAGGCCTGGCTGTGTCACTATGGTTTCCTTGGTTCCATGGGGCTGCAGAATAACACAATGGCCCACTGGTTCCATGAGGTCACAGAGGGTCACAAGGGTCTCCATGATTCCATAAGGTGCTGCAGGGTCACAATGGCTCCTTGGTTCTATTGGGCTCCCCAGGATCACAATGGCCCCTTGGTTCCACAAGGCCTGGCTGTGGCACACTGGCCCTTTGCTTCCGTGAGACCTTGCAGTGTCACAATGGCCCCTTGCTTCTGTCAGGCCTGGCTGTGTCACAATGGCCCCTGGCTCCCATGAGGCCCTGTGATGTCACAATGGTCTCACTGGTTCCACGAGGCCCTGCAGTTCCACAATGGCCCTTCAGTGTCACAAGGCCTTGAAGTGTCATAATAGTCTCAGCGGGTTGCCCAGCTGCTTCACAATGGCCTCCTTGGTTCCATGATGCCCCGTAGCGTAACAACGGTATCCTTGCTTCCACACAGTCAGAATGGCCCCGTGGCCTCCTGGAGCCCCACAGTGTCACTACGATCCCCTTGATTCCACGAGGCCCTGCCGTGCTACAATGACCCCTTGCTTATACAAGGCCCTGCTGTGTCACAATGGCCCCTTGCTTCTGAAGTGTGCAAGAGCCTAATACTAAGAGAAAGGCGCCAAAAAACGCTTCGCCATTATCACTGCTCAACACCTGAAAGGCTTCAAAAGTGCTTCGTCATGATGGCTGCTTATCATAATCACTTTTGAACGCCTGGAAACTACGTGCCGTACGGGCCGTGCATAGCCCGCCTTGAGGCCCATAAAAAGGAAGGCAAAACTGGTGCAAAATGTGGAGGCAAAAGCAAAAGGTAGAATCCCCGCCCTTTGCCTTTCCCCCCCCCACCACCATCGTCTGCCGTGAGGCACCCTGAGGCCTCCGGGAGCCGACGCCGCCCGCCTGGGGAGCACCCCCCAATCCTTCACCCCTGGACTGAAATCCCGAGGGAGTTGTGCAACCCCTAGCCCTGCTCCTTCGTCCCAGGCGGACCCAGGTTCAGCTGCAAGCATCGAGCCTGCATCTCGGAGGATGGGCCGCCGCTTTCCAGCCAAACTGCTCTAGACTTCAGAAGAGGCAGATAAGACGCTTCAAACAGCAGGGGAAAAAAGGCAAAAACTTCTCCACTTCCCCCACCCTGTCTCAGCAGCAACAAAGGTAGCACAGTGTGGTGGTGACTTATCCAGTGCTTGTTAGAGTAACCTTGTCTTTTCTAACTTTTCTCTACTTTTCTCCTTCTTTCTCTTTGCCTCTCTTACCATTAGATAAAGAGATACCCATTTGTTTGGCACCAACATTTAATCTCGTTTGGTTTTAATCTGGTCTTTGGGAATATTTTGAACCTTCAAAGTTCTTTCCTTTTTATACTCAGAGATTTCCTTTTCTTTGCCCTTCTGGGTGTAAATCAGATAGTAACAAAGTGTCATAATGCTCTCCACGGTTCCGTGAGGCGCCACAATGTCACAATGGACTTTTGGTTCCATGAACTTTGGTACTGTCAGCAACAGTCTCCTTGGCTCCGCAGTGTCACAATGGACCCTTGGCTCCGTGAGGTTCAGTAGCGTAACACGGACGCCTTGATTGCATGAGGTTGTGCAGTGTCACAATGATCTCCTTGGTTCTGCGGCCCTGCTGTGTAACAATGGGCCCCTTCCTTTGCTGATGGCTCTGCGTCCTGCCTGCCTCTGCCTTGGCACACAAAGCCTTGGGCTGCTCCAGACTCCTTCTGGGGGACACGTTGCACCACTGCACTGCCCTGGGAGAGAAATTCCTTTCTCCTTGTGTCCAGCCTGGACCTGCCCAGCTGCCCTTGGCATTAATTCTTTCTTTTGCCAGCTGGTCTCTACTAGCTAGAAAGGATCCACCATGTCTGAAACCACCCTTCAAGCCCACCCAGGACTCTCCTCCACTGTCCTCAGTCTCCACTCCACTGAGCACAGAGCTCCTTTGTCCCTCTGTAGTGATCATGTGCTCGAGGCCACGGGCACCTGGACAAGAAGGTCGGTTCTTTTCTACAGGAAGGAAACCACAGAACCCCAGTGTTTTGAAGGCAGATGAGAGGCAGCCACCAGAGGCCAAGGCAAGGCAGACGTGTCTGTCCTTGCAGCTTCTGTCTGAAAGCAACCCTTGGACATACGGGGAGTTTTGGAGGTGGAATTCCATTTCAGCTGTGGGTGCCTGGACGGGAATGACACTTCTTCTCCCCAGGAAGGAAAGGGCAGAGCCCCAGTGTTTCAAAGGCTGATTAGTGGTGCCTCAAGGAGGCCAAGGCCAGCCAGACCTGTTTGTCTTGGCAGCTTTTGTCTTGGAGCAATCCTTGGCTAGATGCAATTTGGGAGGCCAAATCCCAGTTTTGTCCGTGGACATCTGGCCCAGAAGGACAGTTCTTTTCCATTGGCAGCAAAGTGAGGAGGCCCAGTGTTTCAAAGGCAGATGAGAGCTGGCCCTCAGGAAGCCAAGGGAAGCTGGACATTCCTGGCAGCTTTTGTCGGGGAGCTATTCCTTGGAGATATGGAATTTCAGAGGTGGATTCCCAATTTTGGCCATGGATGGCTGGACTTGAAAGATGGTTTTTTCCATGGGAAGAGAAGCACAGCCCCCGCCTGTTTTGAAGGCAGATGCGAGGTGGCCCCTAAGAGGCCAAGGCCAGCCTGAGCTGTCTGTCCTGGCAGGTTTCACATGGGAACAATCCTCGGATAGAATCCAATTTGGAGGTAGAATCCTAATTTCAGCCATGGGTCCCTGGAGGAGAAGGACAGTGCTTTCGCACAGAAAGGAAAGCAAGGAACTCCAGCGTTTCAGGGCCAGAGGAGAAGCACCCCTCAACATGCCAAGCTCAGCTGGACCAGGCAGGTGGCCCCCAGGAGGCCAAGCCAACCACACCTGTTCCACGCTCTTTGCAGCCTTGGGGCCCTGCAGCATCACCATTTTGTTCCCCTGAGGCCCAGCAATAGCACAGTGGTCTCCTTGGCTCTACAGCGGCACAAAGGCCCCTTGCTTCCACGAGGCCTGGCTGTGTCACTATGGTTTCCTTGGTTCCATGGGGCTGCAGAATAACACAATGGCCCACTGGTTCCATGAGGTCACAGAGGGTCACAAGGGTCTCCATGATTCCGTAAGGTGCTGCAGGGTCACAATGGCTCCTTGGTTCTATTGGGCTCCCCAGGATCACAATGGCCCCTTGGTTCCACAAGGCCTGGCTGTGGCACACTGGCCCTTTGCTTCCGTGAGACCTTGCAGTGTCACAATGGCCCCTTGCTTCTGTCAGGCCTGGCTGTGTCACAATGGCCCCTGGCTCCCATGAGGCCCTGTGATGTCACAATGGTCTCACTGGTTCCACGAGGCCCTGCAGTTCCACAATGGCCCTTCAGTGTCACAAGGCCTTGAAGTGTCATAATAGTCTCAGCGGGTTGCCCAGCTGCTTCACAATGGCCTCCTTGGTTCCATGATGCCCCGTAGCGTAACAACGGTATCCTTGCTTCCACACAGTCAGAATGGCCCCGTGGCCTCCTGGAGCCCCACAGTGTCACTACGATCCCCTTGATTCCACGAGGCCCTGCCGTGCTACAATGACCCCTTGCTTATACAAGGCCCTGCTGTGTCACAATGGCCCCTTGCTTCTGAAGTGTGCAAGAGCCTAATACTAAGAGAAAGGCGCCAAAAAACGCTTCGCCATTATCACTGCTCAACACCTGAAAGGCTTCAAAAGTGCTTCGTCATGATGGCTGCTTATCATAATCACTTTTGAACGCCTGGAAACTACGTGCCGTACGGGCCGTGCATAGCCCGCCTTGAGGCCCATAAAAAGGAAGGCAAAACTGGTGCAAAATGTGGAGGCAAAAGCAAAAGGTAGAATCCCCGCCCTTTGCCTTTCCCCCCCCACCACCATCGCCTGCCGTGAGGCACCCTGAGGCCTCCGGGAGCCGACGCCGCCCGCCTGGGGAGCACCCCCCAATCCTTCACCCCTGGACTGAAATCCCGAGGGAGTTGTGCAACCCCTAGCCCTGCTCCTTCGTCCCAGGCGGACCCAGGTTCAGCTGCAAGCATCGAGCCTGCATCTCGGAGGATGGGCCGCCGCTTTCCAGCCAAACTGCTCTAGACTTCAGAAGAGGCAGATAAGACGCTTCAAACAGCAGGGGAAAAAAGGCAAAAACTTCTCCACTTCCCCCACCCTGTCTCAGCAGCAACAAAGGTAGCACAGTGTGGTGGTGACTTATCCAGTGCTTGTTAGAGTAACCTTGTCTTTTCTAACTTTTCTCTACTTTTCTCCTTCTTTCTCTTTGCCTCTCTTACCATTAGATAAAGAGATACCCATTTGTTTGGCACCAACATTTAATCTCGTTTGGTTTTAATCTGGTCTTTGGGAATATTTTGAACCTTCAAAGTTCTTTCCTTTTTATACTCAGAGATTTCCTTTTCTTTGCCCTTCTGGGTGTAAATCAGATAGTAACAAAGTGTCATAATGCTCTCCACAGTTCCGTGAGGCGCCACAATGTCACAATGGACTTTTGGTTCCATGAACTTTGGTACTGTCAGCAACAGTCTCCTTGGCTCCGCAGGGTCACAATGGACCCTTGGCTCCGTGAGGTTCAGTAGCGTAACACGGACGCCTTGATTGCATGAGGTTGTGCAGTGTCACAATGATCTCCTTGGTTCTGCGGCCCTGCTGTGTAACAATGGGCCCCTTCCTTTGCTGATGGCTCTGCGTCCTGCCTGCCTCTGCCTTGGCACACAAAGCCTTGGGCTGCTCCAGACTCCTTCTGGGGGACACGTTGCACCACTGCACTGCCCTGGGAGAGAAATTCCTTTCTCCTTGTGTCCAGCCTGGACCTGCCCAGCTGCCCTTGGCATTAATTCTTTCTTTTGCCAGCTGGTCTCTACTAGCTAGAAAGGATCCACCATGTCTGAAACCACCCTTCAAGCCCACCCAGGACTCTCCTCCACTGTCCTCAGTCTCCACTCCACTGAGCACAGAGCTCCTTTGTCCCTCTGTAGTGATCATGTGCTCGAGGCCACGGGCACCTGGACAAGAAGGTCGGTTCTTTTCTACAGGAAGGAAACCACAGAACCCCAGTGTTTTGAAGGCAGATGAGAGGCAGCCACCAGAGGCCAAGGCAAGGCAGACGTGTCTGTCCTTGCAGCTTCTGTCTGAAAGCAACCCTTGGACATACGGGGAGTTTTGGAGGTGGAATTCCATTTCAGCTGTGGGTGCCTGGACGGGAATGACACTTCTTCTCCCCAGGAAGGAAAGGGCAGAGCCCCAGTGTTTCAAAGGCTGATTAGTGGTGCCTCAAGGAGGCCAAGGCCAGCCAGACCTGTTTGTCTTGGCAGCTTTTGTCTTGGAGCAATCCTTGGCTAGATGCAATTTGGGAGGCCAAATCCCAGTTTTGTCCGTGGACATCTGGCCCAGAAGGACAGTTCTTTTCCATTGGCAGCAAAGTGAGGAGGCCCAGTGTTTCAAAGGCAGATGAGAGCTGGCCCTCAGGAAGCCAAGGGAAGCTGGACATTCCTGGCAGCTTTTGTCAGGGAGCTATTCCTTGGAGATATGGAATTTCAGAGGTGGATTCCCAATTTTGGCCATGGATGGCTGGACTTGAAAGATGGTTTTTTCCATGGGAAGAGAAGCACAGCCCCCGCGTGTTTTGAAGGCAGATGCGAGGTGGCCCCTAAGAGGCCAAGGCCAGCCTGAGCTGTCTGTCCTGGCAGGTTTCACATGGGAACAATCCTCGGATAGAATCCAATTTGGAGGTAGAATCCTAATTTCAGCCATGGGTCCCTGGAGGAGAAGGACAGTGCTTTCGCACAGAAAGGAAAGCAAGGAACTCCAGCGTTTCAGGGCCAGAGGAGAAGCACCCCTCAACATGCCAAGCTCAGCTGGACCAGGCAGGTGGCCCCCAGGAGGCCAAGCCAACCACACCTGTTCCACGCTCTTTGCAGCCTTGGGGCCCTGCAGCATCACCATTTTGTTCCCCTGAGGCCCAGCAATAGCACAGTGGTCTCCTTGGCTCTACAGCGGCACAAAGGCCCCTTGCTTCCACGAGGCCTGGCTGTGTCACTATGGTTTCCTTGGTTCCATGGGGCTGCAGAATAACACAATGGCCCACTGGTTCCATGAGGTCACAGAGGGTCACAAGGGTCTCCATGATTCCATAAGGTGCTGCAGGGTCACAATGGCTCCTTGGTTCTATTGGGCTCCCCAGGATCACAATGGCCCCTTGGTTCCACAAGGCCTGGCTGTGGCACACTGGCCCTTTGCTTCCGTGAGACCTTGCAGTGTCACAATGGCCCCTTGCTTCTGTCAGGCCTGGCTGTGTCACAATGGCCCCTGGCTCCCATGAGGCCCTGTGATGTCACAATGGTCTCACTGGTTCCACGAGGCCCTGCAGTTCCACAATGGCCCTTCAGTGTCACAAGGCCTTGAAGTGTCATAATAGTCTCAGCGGGTTGCCCAGCTGCTTCACAATGGCCTCCTTGGTTCCATGATGCCCCGTAGCGTAACAACGGTATCCTTGCTTCCACACAGTCAGAATGGCCCCGTGGCCTCCTGGAGCCCCACAGTGTCACTACGATCCCCTTGATTCCACGAGGCCCTGCCGTGCTACAATGACCCCTTGCTTATACAAGGCCCTGCTGTGTCACAATGGCCCCTTGCTTCTGAAGTGTGCAAGAGCCTAATACTAAGAGAAAGGCGCCAAAAAACGCTTCGCCATTATCACTGCTCAACACCTGAAAGGCTTCAAAAGTGCTTCGTCATGATGGCTGCTTATCATAATCACTTTTGAACGCCTGGAAACTACGTGCCGTACGGGCCGTGCATAGCCCGCCTTGAGGCCCATAAAAAGGAAGGCAAAACTGGTGCAAAATGTGGAGGCAAAAGCAAAAGGTAGAATCCCCGCCCTTTGCCTTTCCCCCCCCCACCACCATCGCCTGCCGTGAGGCACCCTGAGGCCTCCGGGAGCCGACGCCGCCCGCCTGGGGAGCACCCCCCAATCCTTCACCCCTGGACTGAAATCCCGAGGGAGTTGTGCAACCCCTAGCCCTGCTCCTTCGTCCCAGGCGGACCCAGGTTCAGCTGCAAGCATCGAGCCTGCATCTCGGAGGATGGGCCGCCGCTTTCCAGCCAAACTGCTCTAGACTTCAGAAGAGGCAGATAAGACGCTTCAAACAGCAGGGGAAAAAAGGCAAAAACTTCTCCACTTCCCCCACCCTGTCTCAGCAGCAACAAAGGTAGCACAGTGTGGTGGTGACTTATCCAGTGCTTGTTAGAGTAACCTTGTCTTTTCTAACTTTTCTCTACTTTTCTCCTTCTTTCTCTTTGCCTCTCTTACCATTAGATAAAGAGATACCCATTTGTTTGGCACCAACATTTAATCTCGTTTGGTTTTAATCTGGTCTTTGGGAATATTTTGAACCTTCAAAGTTCTTTCCTTTTTATACTCAGAGATTTCCTTTTCTTTGCCCTTCTGGGTGTAAATCAGATAGTAACAAAGTGTCATAATGCTCTCCACGGTTCCGTGAGGCGCCACAATGTCACAATGGACTTTTGGTTCCATGAACTTTGGTACTGTCAGCAACAGTCTCCTTGGCTCCGCAGTGTCACAATGGACCCTTGGCTCCGTGAGGTTCAGTAGCGTAACACGGACGCCTTGATTGCATGAGGTTGTGCAGTGTCACAATGATCTCCTTGGTTCTGCGGCCCTGCTGTGTAACAATGGGCCCCTTCCTTTGCTGATGGCTCTGCGTCCTGCCTGCCTCTGCCTTGGCACACAAAGCCTTGGGCTGCTCCAGACTCCTTCTGGGGGACACGTTGCACCACTGCACTGCCCTGGGAGAGAAATTCCTTTCTCCTTGTGTCCAGCCTGGACCTGCCCAGCTGCCCTTGGCATTAATTCTTTCTTTTGCCAGCTGGTCTCTACTAGCTAGAAAGGATCCACCATGTCTGAAACCACCCTTCAAGCCCACCCAGGACTCTCCTCCACTGTCCTCAGTCTCCACTCCACTGAGCACAGAGCTCCTTTGTAGTGATCATGTGCTCGAGGCCACGGGCACCTGGACAAGAAGGTCGGTTCTTTTCTACAGGAAGGAAACCACAGAACCCCAGTGTTTTGAAGGCAGATGAGAGGCAGCCACCAGAGGCCAAGGCAAGGCAGACCTGTCTGTCCTTGCAGCTTCTGTCTGAAAGCAACCCTTGGACATACGGGGAGTTTTGGAGGTGGAATTCCATTTCAGCTGTGGGTGCCTGGACGGGAATGACACTTCTTCTCCCCAGGAAGGAAAGGGCAGAGCCCCAGTGTTTCAAAGGCTGATTAGTGGTGCCTCAAGGAGGCCAAGGCCAGCCAGACCTGTTTGTCTTGGCAGCTTTTGTCTTGGAGCAATCCTTGGCTAGATGCAATTTGGGAGGCCAAATCCCAGTTTTGTCCGTGGACATCTGGCCCAGAAGGACAGTTCTTTTCCATTGGCAGCAAAGTGAGGAGGCCCAGTGTTTCAAAGGCAGATGAGAGCTGGCCCTCAGGAAGCCAAGGGAAGCTGGACATTCCTGGCAGCTTTTGTCGGGGAGCTATTCCTTGGAGATATGGAATTTCAGAGGTGGATTCCCAATTTTGGCCATGGATGGCTGGACTTGAAAGATGGTTTTTTCCATGGGAAGAGAAGCACAGCCCCCGCCTGTTTTGAAGGCAGATGCGAGGTGGCCCCTAAGAGGCCAAGGCCAGCCTGAGCTGTCTGTCCTGGCAGGTTTCACATGGGAACAATCCTCGGATAGAATCCAATTTGGAGGTAGAATCCTAATTTCAGCCATGGGTCCCTGGAGGAGAAGGACAGTGCTTTCGCACAGAAAGGAAAGCAAGGAACTCCAGCGTTTCAGGGCCAGAGGAGAAGCACCCCTCAACATGCCAAGCTCAGCTGGACCAGGCAGGTGGCCCCCAGGAGGCCAAGCCAACCACACCTGTTCCACGCTCTTTGCAGCCTTGGGGCCCTGCAGCATCACCATTTTGTTCCCCTGAGGCCCAGCAATAGCACAGTGGTCTCCTTGGCTCTACAGCGGCACAAAGGCCCCTTGCTTCCACGAGGCCTGGCTGTGTCACTATGGTTTCCTTGGTTCCATGGGGCTGCAGAATAACACAATGGCCCACTGGTTCCATGAGGTCACAGAGGGTCACAAGGGTCTCCATGATTCCATAAGGTGCTGCAGGGTCACAATGGCTCCTTGGTTCTATTGGGCTCCCCAGGATCACAATGGCCCCTTGGTTCCACAAGGCCTGGCTGTGGCACACTGGCCCTTTGCTTCCGTGAGACCTTGCAGTGTCACAATGGCCCCTTGCTTCTGTCAGGCCTGGCTGTGTCACAATGGCCCCTGGCTCCCATGAGGCCCTGTGATGTCACAATGGTCTCACTGGTTCCACGAGGCCCTGCAGTTCCACAATGGCCCTTCAGTGTCACAAGGCCTTGAAGTGTCATAATAGTCTCAGCGGGTTGCCCAGCTGCTTCACAATGGCCTCCTTGGTTCCATGATGCCCCGTAGCGTAACAACGGTATCCTTGCTTCCACACAGTCAGAATGGCCCCGTGGCCTCCTGGAGCCCCACAGTGTCACTACGATCCCCTTGATTCCACGAGGCCCTGCCGTGCTACAATGACCCCTTGCTTATACAAGGCCCTGCTGTGTCACAATGGCCCCTTGCTTCTGAAGTGTGCAAGAGCCTAATACTAAGAGAAAGGCGCCAAAAAACGCTTCGCCATTATCACTGCTCAACACCTGAAAGGCTTCAAAAGTGCTTCGTCATGATGGCTGCTTATCATAATCACTTTTGAACGCCTGGAAACTACGTGCCGTACGGGCCGTGCATAGCCCGCCTTGAGGCCCATAAAAAGGAAGGCAAAACTGGTGCAAAATGTGGAGGCAAAAGCAAAAGGTAGAATCCCCGCCCTTTGCCTTTCCCCCCACCACCACCATCGCCTGCCGTGAGGCACCCTGAGGCCTCCGGGAGCCGACGCCGCCCGCCTGGGGAGCACCCCCCAATCCTTCACCCCTGGACTGAAATCCCGAGGGAGTTGTGCAACCCCTAGCCCTGCTCCTTCGTCCCAGGCGGACCCAGGTTCAGCTGCAAGCATCGAGCCTGCATCTCGGAGGATGGGCCGCCGCTTTCCAGCCAAACTGCTCTAGACTTCAGAAGAGGCAGATAAGACGCTTCAAACAGCAGGGGAAAAAAGGCAAAAACTTCTCCACTTCCCCCACCCTGTCTCAGCAGCAACAAAGGTAGCACAGTGTGGTGGTGACTTATCCAGTGCTTGTTAGAGTAACCTTGTCTTTTCTAACTTTTCTCTACTTTTCTCCTTCTTTCTCTTTGCCTCTCTTACCATTAGATAAAGAGATACCCATTTGTTTGGCACCAACATTTAATCTCGTTTGGTTTTAATCTGGTCTTTGGGAATATTTTGAACCTTCAAAGTTCTTTCCTTTTTATACTCAGAGATTTCCTTTTCTTTGCCCTTCTGGGTGTAAATCAGATAGTAACAAAGTGTCATAATGCTCTCCACGGTTCCGTGAGGCGCCACAATGTCACAATGGACTTTTGGTTCCATGAACTTTGGTACTGTCAGCAACAGTCTCCTTGGCTCCGCAGTGTCACAATGGACCCTTGGCTCCGTGAGGTTCAGTAGCGTAACACGGACGCCTTGATTGCATGAGGTTGTGCAGTGTCACAATGATCTCCTTGGTTCTGCGGCCCTGCTGTGTAACAATGGGCCCCTTCCTTTGCTGATGGCTCTGCGTCCTGCCTGCCTCTGCCTTGGCACACAAAGCCTTGGGCTGCTCCAGACTCCTTCTGGGGGACACGTTGCACCACTGCACTGCCCTGGGAGAGAAATTCCTTTCTCCTTGTGTCCAGCCTGGACCTGCCCAGCTGCCCTTGGCATTAATTCTTTCTTTTGCCAGCTGGTCTCTACTAGCTAGAAAGGATCCACCATGTCTGAAACCACCCTTCAAGCCCACCCAGGACTCTCCTCCACTGTCCTCAGTCTCCACTCCACTGAGCACAGAGCTCCTTTGTAGTGATCATGTGCTCGAGGCCACGGGCACCTGGACAAGAAGGTCGGTTCTTTTCTACAGGAAGGAAACCACAGAACCCCAGTGTTTTGAAGGCAGATGAGAGGCAGCCACCAGAGGCCAAGGCAAGGCAGACGTGTCTGTCCTTGCAGCTTCTGTCTGAAAGCAACCCTTGGACATACGGGGAGTTTTGGAGGTGGAATTCCATTTCAGCTGTGGGTGCCTGGACGGGAATGACACTTCTTCTCCCCAGGAAGGAAAGGGCAGAGCCCCAGTGTTTCAAAGGCTGATTAGTGGTGCCTCAAGGAGGCCAAGGCCAGCCAGACCTGTTTGTCTTGGCAGCTTTTGTCTTGGAGCAATCCTTGGCTAGATGCAATTTGGGAGGCCAAATCCCAGTTTTGTCCGTGGACATCTGGCCCAGAAGGACAGTTCTTTTCCATTGGCAGCAAAGTGAGGAGGCCCAGTGTTTCAAAGGCAGATGAGAGCTGGCCCTCAGGAAGCCAAGGGAAGCTGGACATTCCTGGCAGCTTTTGTCGGGGAGCTATTCCTTGGAGATATGGAATTTCAGAGGTGGATTCCCAATTTTGGCCATGGATGGCTGGACTTGAAAGATGGTTTTTTCCATGGGAAGAGAAGCACAGCCCCCGCCTGTTTTGAAGGCAGATGCGAGGTGGCCCCTAAGAGGCCAAGGCCAGCCTGAGCTGTCTGTCCTGGCAGGTTTCACATGGGAACAATCCTCGGATAGAATCCAATTTGGAGGTAGAATCCTAATTTCAGCCATGGGTCCCTGGAGGAGAAGGACAGTGCTTTCGCACAGAAAGGAAAGCAAGGAACTCCAGCGTTTCAGGGCCAGAGGAGAAGCACCCCTCAACATGCCAAGCTCAGCTGGACCAGGCAGGTGGCCCCCAGGAGGCCAAGCCAACCACACCTGTTCCACGCTCTTTGCAGCCTTGGGGCCCTGCAGCATCACCATTTTGTTCCCCTGAGGCCCAGCAATAGCACAGTGGTCTCCTTGGCTCTACAGCGGCACAAAGGCCCCTTGCTTCCACGAGGCCTGGCTGTGTCACTATGGTTTCCTTGGTTCCATGGGGCTGCAGAATAACACAATGGCCCACTGGTTCCATGAGGTCACAGAGGGTCACAAGGGTCTCCATGATTCCATAAGGTGCTGCAGGGTCACAATGGCTCCTTGGTTCTATTGGGCTCCCCAGGATCACAATGGCCCCTTGGTTCCACAAGGCCTGGCTGTGGCACACTGGCCCTTTGCTTCCGTGAGACCTTGCAGTGTCACAATGGCCCCTTGCTTCTGTCAGGCCTGGCTGTGTCACAATGGCCCCTGGCTCCCATGAGGCCCTGTGATGTCACAATGGTCTCACTGGTTCCACGAGGCCCTGCAGTTCCACAATGGCCCTTCAGTGTCACAAGGCCTTGAAGTGTCATAATAGTCTCAGCGGGTTGCCCAGCTGCTTCACAATGGCCTCCTTGGTTCCATGATGCCCCGTAGCGTAACAACGGTATCCTTGCTTCCACACAGTCAGAATGGCCCCGTGGCCTCCTGGAGCCCCACAGTGTCACTACGATCCCCTTGATTCCACGAGGCCCTGCCGTGCTACAATGACCCCTTGCTTATACAAGGCCCTGCTGTGTCACAATGGCCCCTTGCTTCTGAAGTGTGCAAGAGCCTAATACTAAGAGAAAGGCGCCAAAAAACGCTTCGCCATTATCACTGCTCAACACCTGAAAGGCTTCAAAAGTGCTTCGTCATGATGGCTGCTTATCATAATCACTTTTGAACGCCTGGAAACTACGTGCCGTACGGGCCGTGCATAGCCCGCCTTGAGGCCCATAAAAAGGAAGGCAAAACTGGTGCAAAATGTGGAGGCAAAAGCAAAAGGTAGAATCCCCGCCCTTTGCCTTTCCCCCCACCACCACCATCGCCTGCCGTGAGGCACCCTGAGGCCTCCGGGAGCCGACGCCGCCCGCCTGGGGAGCACCCCCCAATCCTTCACCCCTGGACTGAAATCCCGAGGGAGTTGTGCAACCCCTAGCCCTGCTCCTTCGTCCCAGGCGGACCCAGGTTCAGCTGCAAGCATCGAGCCTGCATCTCGGAGGATGGGCCGCCGCTTTCCAGCCAAACTGCTCTAGACTTCAGAAGAGGCAGATAAGACGCTTCAAACAGCAGGGGAAAAAAGGCAAAAACTTCTCCACTTCCCCCACCCTGTCTCAGCAGCAACAAAGGTAGCACAGTGTGGTGGTGACTTATCCAGTGCTTGTTAGAGTAACCTTGTCTTTTCTAACTTTTCTCTACTTTTCTCCTTCTTTCTCTTTGCCTCTCTTACCATTAGATAAAGAGATACCCATTTGTTTGGCACCAACATTTAATCTCGTTTGGTTTTAATCTGGTCTTTGGGAATATTTTGAACCTTCAAAGTTCTTTCCTTTTTATACTCAGAGATTTCCTTTTCTTTGCCCTTCTGGGTGTAAATCAGATAGTAACAAAGTGTCATAATGCTCTCCACAGTTCCGTGAGGCGCCACAATGTCACAATGGACTTTTGGTTCCATGAACTTTGGTACTGTCAGCAACAGTCTCCTTGGCTCCGCAGTGTCACAATGGACCCTTGGCTCCGTGAGGTTCAGTAGCGTAACACGGACGCCTTGATTGCATGAGGTTGTGCAGTGTCACAATGATCTCCTTGGTTCTGCGGCCCTGCTGTGTAACAATGGGCCCCTTCCTTTGCTGATGGCTCTGCGTCCTGCCTGCCTCTGCCTTGGCACACAAAGCCTTGGGCTGCTCCAGACTCCTTCTGGGGGACACGTTGCACCACTGCACTGCCCTGGGAGAGAAATTCCTTTCTCCTTGTGTCCAGCCTGGACCTGCCCAGCTGCCCTTGGCATTAATTCTTTCTTTTGCCAGCTGGTCTCTACTAGCTAGAAAGGATCCACCATGTCTGAAACCACCCTTCAAGCCCACCCAGGACTCTCCTCCACTGTCCTCAGTCTCCACTCCACTGAGCACAGAGCTCCTTTGTCCCTCTGTAGTGATCATGTGCTCGAGGCCACGGGCACCTGGACAAGAAGGTCGGTTCTTTTCTACAGGAAGGAAACCACAGAACCCCAGTGTTTTGAAGGCAGATGAGAGGCAGCCACCAGAGGCCAAGGCAAGGCAGACCTGTCTGTCCTTGCAGCTTCTGTCTGAAAGCAACCCTTGGACATACGGGGAGTTTTGGAGGTGGAATTCCATTTCAGCTGTGGGTGCCTGGACGGGAATGACACTTCTTCTCCCCAGGAAGGAAAGGGCAGAGCCCCAGTGTTTCAAAGGCTGATTAGTGGTGCCTCAAGGAGGCCAAGGCCAGCCAGACCTGTTTGTCTTGGCAGCTTTTGTCTTGGAGCAATCCTTGGCTAGATGCAATTTGGGAGGCCAAATCCCAGTTTTGTCCGTGGACATCTGGCCCAGAAGGACAGTTCTTTTCCATTGGCAGCAAAGTGAGGAGGCCCAGTGTTTCAAAGGCAGATGAGAGCTGGCCCTCAGGAAGCCAAGGGAAGCTGGACATTCCTGGCAGCTTTTGTCGGGGAGCTATTCCTTGGAGATATGGAATTTCAGAGGTGGATTCCCAATTTTGGCCATGGATGGCTGGACTTGAAAGATGGTTTTTTCCATGGGAAGAGAAGCACAGCCCCCGCCTGTTTTGAAGGCAGATGCGAGGTGGCCCCTAAGAGGCCAAGGCCAGCCTGAGCTGTCTGTCCTGGCAGGTTTCACATGGGAACAATCCTCGGATAGAATCCAATTTGGAGGTAGAATCCTAATTTCAGCCATGGGTCCCTGGAGGAGAAGGACAGTGCTTTCGCACAGAAAGGAAAGCAAGGAACTCCAGCGTTTCAGGGCCAGAGGAGAAGCACCCCTCAACATGCCAAGCTCAGCTGGACCAGGCAGGTGGCCCCCAGGAGGCCAAGCCAACCACACCTGTTCCACGCTCTTTGCAGCCTTGGGGCCCTGCAGCATCACCATTTTGTTCCCCTGAGGCCCAGCAATAGCACAGTGGTCTCCTTGGCTCTACAGCGGCACAAAGGCCCCTTGCTTCCACGAGGCCTGGCTGTGTCACTATGGTTTCCTTGGTTCCATGGGGCTGCAGAATAACACAATGGCCCACTGGTTCCATGAGGTCACAGAGGGTCACAAGGGTCTCCATGATTCCATAAGGTGCTGCAGGGTCACAATGGCTCCTTGGTTCTATTGGGCTCCCCAGGATCACAATGGCCCCTTGGTTCCACAAGGCCTGGCTGTGGCACACTGGCCCTTTGCTTCCGTGAGACCTTGCAGTGTCACAATGGCCCCTTGCTTCTGTCAGGCCTGGCTGTGTCACAATGGCCCCTGGCTCCCATGAGGCCCTGTGATGTCACAATGGTCTCACTGGTTCCACGAGGCCCTGCAGTTCCACAATGGCCCTTCAGTGTCACAAGGCCTTGAAGTGTCATAATAGTCTCAGCGGGTTGCCCAGCTGCTTCACAATGGCCTCCTTGGTTCCATGATGCCCCGTAGCGTAACAACGGTATCCTTGCTTCCACACAGTCAGAATGGCCCCGTGGCCTCCTGGAGCCCCACAGTGTCACTACGATCCCCTTGATTCCACGAGGCCCTGCCGTGCTACAATGACCCCTTGCTTATACAAGGCCCTGCTGTGTCACAATGGCCCCTTGCTTCTGAAGTGTGCAAGAGCCTAATACTAAGAGAAAGGCGCCAAAAAACGCTTCGCCATTATCACTGCTCAACACCTGAAAGGCTTCAAAAGTGCTTCGTCATGATGGCTGCTTATCATAATCACTTTTGAACGCCTGGAAACTACGTGCCGTACGGGCCGTGCATAGCCCGCCTTGAGGCCCATAAAAAGGAAGGCAAAACTGGTGCAAAATGTGGAGGCAAAAGCAAAAGGTAGAATCCCCGCCCTTTGCCTTTCCCCCCCCCACCACCATCGTCTGCCGTGAGGCACCCTGAGGCCTCCGGGAGCCGACGCCGCCCGCCTGGGGAGCACCCCCCAATCCTTCACCCCTGGACTGAAATCCCGAGGGAGTTGTGCAACCCCTAGCCCTGCTCCTTCGTCCCAGGCGGACCCAGGTTCAGCTGCAAGCATCGAGCCTGCATCTCGGAGGATGGGCCGCCGCTTTCCAGCCAAACTGCTCTAGACTTCAGAAGAGGCAGATAAGAGGCTTCAAACAGCAGGGGAAAAAAGGCAAAAACTTCTCCACTTCCCCCACCCTGTCTCAGCAGCAACAAAGGTAGCACAGTGTGGTGGTGACTTATCCAGTGCTTGTTAGAGTAACCTTGTCTTTTCTAACTTTTCTCTACTTTTCTCCTTCTTTCTCTTTGCCTCTCTTACCATTAGATAAAGAGATACCCATTTGTTTGGCACCAACATTTAATCTCGTTTGGTTTTAATCTGGTCTTTGGGAATATTTTGAACCTTCAAAGTTCTTTCCTTTTTATACTCAGAGATTTCCTTTTCTTTGCCCTTCTGGGTGTAAATCAGATAGTAACAAAGTGTCATAATGCTCTCCACGGTTCCGTGAGGCGCCACAATGTCACAATGGACTTTTGGTTCCATGAACTTTGGTACTGTCAGCAACAGTCTCCTTGGCTCCGCAGTGTCACAATGGACCCTTGGCTCCGTGAGGTTCAGTAGCGTAACACGGACGCCTTGATTGCATGAGGTTGTGCAGTGTCACAATGATCTCCTTGGTTCTGCGGCCCTGCTGTGTAACAATGGGCCCCTTCCTTTGCTGATGGCTCTGCGTCCTGCCTGCCTCTGCCTTGGCACACAAAGCCTTGGGCTGCTCCAGACTCCTTCTGGGGGACACGTTGCACCACTGCACTGCCCTGGGAGAGAAATTCCTTTCTCCTTGTGTCCAGCCTGGACCTGCCCAGCTGCCCTTGGCATTAATTCTTTCTTTTGCCAGCTGGTCTCTACTAGCTAGAAAGGATCCACCATGTCTGAAACCACCCTTCAAGCCCACCCAGGACTCTCCTCCACTGTCCTCAGTCTCCACTCCACTGAGCACAGAGCTCCTTTGTCCCTCTGTAGTGATCATGTGCTCGAGGCCACGGGCACCTGGACAAGAAGGTCGGTTCTTTTCTACAGGAAGGAAACCACAGAACCCCAGTGTTTTGAAGGCAGATGAGAGGCAGCCACCAGAGGCCAAGGCAAGGCAGACGTGTCTGTCCTTGCAGCTTCTGTCTGAAAGCAACCCTTGGACATACGGGGAGTTTTGGAGGTGGAATTCCATTTCAGCTGTGGGTGCCTGGACGGGAATGACACTTCTTCTCCCCAGGAAGGAAAGGGCAGAGCCCCAGTGTTTCAAAGGCTGATTAGTGGTGCCTCAAGGAGGCCAAGGCCAGCCAGACCTGTTTGTCTTGGCAGCTTTTGTCTTGGAGCAATCCTTGGCTAGATGCAATTTGGGAGGCCAAATCCCAGTTTTGTCCGTGGACATCTGGCCCAGAAGGACAGTTCTTTTCCATTGGCAGCAAAGTGAGGAGGCCCAGTGTTTCAAAGGCAGATGAGAGCTGGCCCTCAGGAAGCCAAGGGAAGCTGGACATTCCTGGCAGCTTTTGTCGGGGAGCTATTCCTTGGAGATATGGAATTTCAGAGGTGGATTCCCAATTTTGGCCATGGATGGCTGGACTTGAAAGATGGTTTTTTCCATGGGAAGAGAAGCACAGCCCCCGCGTGTTTTGAAGGCAGATGCGAGGTGGCCCCTAAGAGGCCAAGGCCAGCCTGAGCTGTCTGTCCTGGCAGGTTTCACATGGGAACAATCCTCGGATAGAATCCAATTTGGAGGTAGAATCCTAATTTCAGCCATGGGTCCCTGGAGGAGAAGGACAGTGCTTTCGCACAGAAAGGAAAGCAAGGAACTCCAGCGTTTCAGGGCCAGAGGAGAAGCACCCCTCAACATGCCAAGCTCAGCTGGACCAGGCAGGTGGCCCCCAGGAGGCCAAGCCAACCACACCTGTTCCACGCTCTTTGCAGCCTTGGGGCCCTGCAGCATCACCATTTTGTTCCCCTGAGGCCCAGCAATAGCACAGTGGTCTCCTTGGCTCTACAGCGGCACAAAGGCCCCTTGCTTCCACGAGGCCTGGCTGTGTCACTATGGTTTCCTTGGTTCCATGGGGCTGCAGAATAACACAATGGCCCACTGGTTCCATGAGGTCACAGAGGGTCACAAGGGTCTCCATGATTCCGTAAGGTGCTGCAGGGTCACAATGGCTCCTTGGTTCTATTGGGCTCCCCAGGATCACAATGGCCCCTTGGTTCCACAAGGCCTGGCTGTGGCACACTGGCCCTTTGCTTCCGTGAGACCTTGCAGTGTCACAATGGCCCCTTGCTTCTGTCAGGCCTGGCTGTGTCACAATGGCCCCTGGCTCCCATGAGGCCCTGTGATGTCACAATGGTCTCACTGGTTCCACGAGGCCCTGCAGTTCCACAATGGCCCTTCAGTGTCACAAGGCCTTGAAGTGTCATAATAGTCTCAGCGGGTTGCCCAGCTGCTTCACAATGGCCTCCTTGGTTCCATGATGCCCCGTAGCGTAACAACGGTATCCTTGCTTCCACACAGTCAGAATGGCCCCGTGGCCTCCTGGAGCCCCACAGTGTCACTACGATCCCCTTGATTCCACGAGGCCCTGCCGTGCTACAATGACCCCTTGCTTATACAAGGCCCTGCTGTGTCACAATGGCCCCTTGCTTCTGAAGTGTGCAAGAGCCTAATACTAAGAGAAAGGCGCCAAAAAACGCTTCGCCATTATCACTGCTCAACACCTGAAAGGCTTCAAAAGTGCTTCGTCATGATGGCTGCTTATCATAATCACTTTTGAACGCCTGGAAACTACGTGCCGTACGGGCCGTGCATAGCCCGCCTTGAGGCCCATAAAAAGGAAGGCAAAACTGGTGCAAAATGTGGAGGCAAAAGCAAAAGGTAGAATCCCCGCCCTTTGCCTTTCCCCCCCCCACCACCATCGCCTGCCGTGAGGCACCCTGAGGCCTCCGGGAGCCGACGCCGCCCGCCTGGGGAGCACCCCCCAATCCTTCACCCCTGGACTGAAATCCCGAGGGAGTTGTGCAACCCCTAGCCCTGCTCCTTCGTCCCAGGCGGACCCAGGTTCAGCTGCAAGCATCGAGCCTGCATCTCGGAGGATGGGCCGCCGCTTTCCAGCCAAACTGCTCTAGACTTCAGAAGAGGCAGATAAGACGCTTCAAACAGCAGGGGAAAAAAGGCAAAAACTTCTCCACTTCCCCCACCCTGTCTCAGCAGCAACAAAGGTAGCACAGTGTGGTGGTGACTTATCCAGTGCTTGTTAGAGTAACCTTGTCTTTTCTAACTTTTCTCTACTTTTCTCCTTCTTTCTCTTTGCCTCTCTTACCATTAGATAAAGAGATACCCATTTGTTTGGCACCAACATTTAATCTCGTTTGGTTTTAATCTGGTCTTTGGGAATATTTTGAACCTTCAAAGTTCTTTCCTTTTTATACTCAGAGATTTCCTTTTCTTTGCCCTTCTGGGTGTAAATCAGATAGTAACAAAGTGTCATAATGCTCTCCACAGTTCCGTGAGGCGCCACAATGTCACAATGGACTTTTGGTTCCATGAACTTTGGTACTGTCAGCAACAGTCTCCTTGGCTCCGCAGGGTCACAATGGACCCTTGGCTCCGTGAGGTTCAGTAGCGTAACACGGACGCCTTGATTGCATGAGGTTGTGCAGTGTCACAATGATCTCCTTGGTTCTGCGGCCCTGCTGTGTAACAATGGGCCCCTTCCTTTGCTGATGGCTCTGCGTCCTGCCTGCCTCTGCCTTGGCACACAAAGCCTTGGGCTGCTCCAGACTCCTTCTGGGGGACACGTTGCACCACTGCACTGCCCTGGGAGAGAAATTCCTTTCTCCTTGTGTCCAGCCTGGACCTGCCCAGCTGCCCTTGGCATTAATTCTTTCTTTTGCCAGCTGGTCTCTACTAGCTAGAAAGGATCCACCATGTCTGAAACCACCCTTCAAGCCCACCCAGGACTCTCCTCCACTGTCCTCAGTCTCCACTCCACTGAGCACAGAGCTCCTTTGTCCCTCTGTAGTGATCATGTGCTCGAGGCCACGGGCACCTGGACAAGAAGGTCGGTTCTTTTCTACAGGAAGGAAACCACAGAACCCCAGTGTTTTGAAGGCAGATGAGAGGCAGCCACCAGAGGCCAAGGCAAGGCAGACCTGTCTGTCCTTGCAGCTTCTGTCTGAAAGCAACCCTTGGACATACGGGGAGTTTTGGAGGTGGAATTCCATTTCAGCTGTGGGTGCCTGGACGGGAATGACACTTCTTCTCCCCAGGAAGGAAAGGGCAGAGCCCCAGTGTTTCAAAGGCTGATTAGTGGTGCCTCAAGGAGGCCAAGGCCAGCCAGACCTGTTTGTCTTGGCAGCTTTTGTCTTGGAGCAATCCTTGGCTAGATGCAATTTGGGAGGCCAAATCCCAGTTTTGTCCGTGGACATCTGGCCCAGAAGGACAGTTCTTTTCCATTGGCAGCAAAGTGAGGAGGCCCAGTGTTTCAAAGGCAGATGAGAGCTGGCCCTCAGGAAGCCAAGGGAAGCTGGACATTCCTGGCAGCTTTTGTCAGGGAGCTATTCCTTGGAGATATGGAATTTCAGAGGTGGATTCCCAATTTTGGCCATGGATGGCTGGACTTGAAAGATGGTTTTTTCCATGGGAAGAGAAGCACAGCCCCCGCGTGTTTTGAAGGCAGATGCGAGGTGGCCCCTAAGAGGCCAAGGCCAGCCTGAGCTGTCTGTCCTGGCAGGTTTCACATGGGAACAATCCTCGGATAGAATCCAATTTGGAGGTAGAATCCTAATTTCAGCCATGGGTCCCTGGAGGAGAAGGACAGTGCTTTCGCACAGAAAGGAAAGCAAGGAACTCCAGCGTTTCAGGGCCAGAGGAGAAGCACCCCTCAACATGCCAAGCTCAGCTGGACCAGGCAGGTGGCCCCCAGGAGGCCAAGCCAACCACACCTGTTCCACGCTCTTTGCAGCCTTGGGGCCCTGCAGCATCACCATTTTGTTCCCCTGAGGCCCAGCAATAGCACAGTGGTCTCCTTGGCTCTACAGCGGCACAAAGGCCCCTTGCTTCCACGAGGCCTGGCTGTGTCACTATGGTTTCCTTGGTTCCATGGGGCTGCAGAATAACACAATGGCCCACTGGTTCCATGAGGTCACAGAGGGTCACAAGGGTCTCCATGATTCCATAAGGTGCTGCAGGGTCACAATGGCTCCTTGGTTCTATTGGGCTCCCCAGGATCACAATGGCCCCTTGGTTCCACAAGGCCTGGCTGTGGCACACTGGCCCTTTGCTTCCGTGAGACCTTGCAGTGTCACAATGGCCCCTTGCTTCTGTCAGGCCTGGCTGTGTCACAATGGCCCCTGGCTCCCATGAGGCCCTGTGATGTCACAATGGTCTCACTGGTTCCACGAGGCCCTGCAGTTCCACAATGGCCCTTCAGTGTCACAAGGCCTTGAAGTGTCATAATAGTCTCAGCGGGTTGCCCAGCTGCTTCACAATGGCCTCCTTGGTTCCATGATGCCCCGTAGCGTAACAACGGTATCCTTGCTTCCACACAGTCAGAATGGCCCCGTGGCCTCCTGGAGCCCCACAGTGTCACTACGATCCCCTTGATTCCACGAGGCCCTGCCGTGCTACAATGACCCCTTGCTTATACAAGGCCCTGCTGTGTCACAATGGCCCCTTGCTTCTGAAGTGTGCAAGAGCCTAATACTAAGAGAAAGGCGCCAAAAAACGCTTCGCCATTATCACTGCTCAACACCTGAAAGGCTTCAAAAGTGCTTCGTCATGATGGCTGCTTATCATAATCACTTTTGAACGCCTGGAAACTACGTGCCGTACGGGCCGTGCATAGCCCGCCTTGAGGCCCATAAAAAGGAAGGCAAAACTGGTGCAAAATGTGGAGGCAAAAGCAAAAGGTAGAATCCCCGCCCTTTGCCTTTCCCCCCACCACCACCATCGCCTGCCGTGAGGCACCCTGAGGCCTCCGGGAGCCGACGCCGCCCGCCTGGGGAGCACCCCCCAATCCTTCACCCCTGGACTGAAATCCCGAGGGAGTTGTGCAACCCCTAGCCCTGCTCCTTCGTCCCAGGCGGACCCAGGTTCAGCTGCAAGCATCGAGCCTGCATCTCGGAGGATGGGCCGCCGCTTTCCAGCCAAACTGCTCTAGACTTCAGAAGAGGCAGATAAGACGCTTCAAACAGCAGGGGAAAAAAGGCAAAAACTTCTCCACTTCCCCCACCCTGTCTCAGCAGCAACAAAGGTAGCACAGTGTGGTGGTGACTTATCCAGTGCTTGTTAGAGTAACCTTGTCTTTTCTAACTTTTCTCTACTTTTCTCCTTCTTTCTCTTTGCCTCTCTTACCATTAGATAAAGAGATACCCATTTGTTTGGCACCAACATTTAATCTCGTTTGGTTTTAATCTGGTCTTTGGGAATATTTTGAACCTTCAAAGTTCTTTCCTTTTTATACTCAGAGATTTCCTTTTCTTTGCCCTTCTGGGTGTAAATCAGATAGTAACAAAGTGTCATAATGCTCTCCACGGTTCCGTGAGGCGCCACAATGTCACAATGGACTTTTGGTTCCATGAACTTTGGTACTGTCAGCAACAGTCTCCTTGGCTCCGCAGTGTCACAATGGACCCTTGGCTCCGTGAGGTTCAGTAGCGTAACACGGACGCCTTGATTGCATGAGGTTGTGCAGTGTCACAATGATCTCCTTGGTTCTGCGGCCCTGCTGTGTAACAATGGGCCCCTTCCTTTGCTGATGGCTCTGCGTCCTGCCTGCCTCTGCCTTGGCACACAAAGCCTTGGGCTGCTCCAGACTCCTTCTGGGGGACACGTTGCACCACTGCACTGCCCTGGGAGAGAAATTCCTTTCTCCTTGTGTCCAGCCTGGACCTGCCCAGCTGCCCTTGGCATTAATTCTTTCTTTTGCCAGCTGGTCTCTACTAGCTAGAAAGGATCCACCATGTCTGAAACCACCCTTCAAGCCCACCCAGGACTCTCCTCCACTGTCCTCAGTCTCCACTCCACTGAGCACAGAGCTCCTTTGTAGTGATCATGTGCTCGAGGCCACGGGCACCTGGACAAGAAGGTCGGTTCTTTTCTACAGGAAGGAAACCACAGAACCCCAGTGTTTTGAAGGCAGATGAGAGGCAGCCACCAGAGGCCAAGGCAAGGCAGACGTGTCTGTCCTTGCAGCTTCTGTCTGAAAGCAACCCTTGGACATACGGGGAGTTTTGGAGGTGGAATTCCATTTCAGCTGTGGGTGCCTGGACGGGAATGACACTTCTTCTCCCCAGGAAGGAAAGGGCAGAGCCCCAGTGTTTCAAAGGCTGATTAGTGGTGCCTCAAGGAGGCCAAGGCCAGCCAGACCTGTTTGTCTTGGCAGCTTTTGTCTTGGAGCAATCCTTGGCTAGATGCAATTTGGGAGGCCAAATCCCAGTTTTGTCCGTGGACATCTGGCCCAGAAGGACAGTTCTTTTCCATTGGCAGCAAAGTGAGGAGGCCCAGTGTTTCAAAGGCAGATGAGAGCTGGCCCTCAGGAAGCCAAGGGAAGCTGGACATTCCTGGCAGCTTTTGTCGGGGAGCTATTCCTTGGAGATATGGAATTTCAGAGGTGGATTCCCAATTTTGGCCATGGATGGCTGGACTTGAAAGATGGTTTTTTCCATGGGAAGAGAAGCACAGCCCCCGCCTGTTTTGAAGGCAGATGCGAGGTGGCCCCTAAGAGGCCAAGGCCAGCCTGAGCTGTCTGTCCTGGCAGGTTTCACATGGGAACAATCCTCGGATAGAATCCAATTTGGAGGTAGAATCCTAATTTCAGCCATGGGTCCCTGGAGGAGAAGGACAGTGCTTTCGCACAGAAAGGAAAGCAAGGAACTCCAGCGTTTCAGGGCCAGAGGAGAAGCACCCCTCAACATGCCAAGCTCAGCTGGACCAGGCAGGTGGCCCCCAGGAGGCCAAGCCAACCACACCTGTTCCACGCTCTTTGCAGCCTTGGGGCCCTGCAGCATCACCATTTTGTTCCCCTGAGGCCCAGCAATAGCACAGTGGTCTCCTTGGCTCTACAGCGGCACAAAGGCCCCTTGCTTCCACGAGGCCTGGCTGTGTCACTATGGTTTCCTTGGTTCCATGGGGCTGCAGAATAACACAATGGCCCACTGGTTCCATGAGGTCACAGAGGGTCACAAGGGTCTCCATGATTCCATAAGGTGCTGCAGGGTCACAATGGCTCCTTGGTTCTATTGGGCTCCCCAGGATCACAATGGCCCCTTGGTTCCACAAGGCCTGGCTGTGGCACACTGGCCCTTTGCTTCCGTGAGACCTTGCAGTGTCACAATGGCCCCTTGCTTCTGTCAGGCCTGGCTGTGTCACAATGGCCCCTGGCTCCCATGAGGCCCTGTGATGTCACAATGGTCTCACTGGTTCCACGAGGCCCTGCAGTTCCACAATGGCCCTTCAGTGTCACAAGGCCTTGAAGTGTCATAATAGTCTCAGCGGGTTGCCCAGCTGCTTCACAATGGCCTCCTTGGTTCCATGATGCCCCGTAGCGTAACAACGGTATCCTTGCTTCCACACAGTCAGAATGGCCCCGTGGCCTCCTGGAGCCCCACAGTGTCACTACGATCCCCTTGATTCCACGAGGCCCTGCCGTGCTACAATGACCCCTTGCTTATACAAGGCCCTGCTGTGTCACAATGGCCCCTTGCTTCTGAAGTGTGCAAGAGCCTAATACTAAGAGAAAGGCGCCAAAAAACGCTTCGCCATTATCACTGCTCAACACCTGAAAGGCTTCAAAAGTGCTTCGTCATGATGGCTGCTTATCATAATCACTTTTGAACGCCTGGAAACTACGTGCCGTACGGGCCGTGCATAGCCCGCCTTGAGGCCCATAAAAAGGAAGGCAAAACTGGTGCAAAATGTGGAGGCAAAAGCAAAAGGTAGAATCCCCGCCCTTTGCCTTTCCCCCCACCACCACCATCGCCTGCCGTGAGGCACCCTGAGGCCTCCGGGAGCCGACGCCGCCCGCCTGGGGAGCACCCCCCAATCCTTCACCCCTGGACTGAAATCCCGAGGGAGTTGTGCAACCCCTAGCCCTGCTCCTTCGTCCCAGGCGGACCCAGGTTCAGCTGCAAGCATCGAGCCTGCATCTCGGAGGATGGGCCGCCGCTTTCCAGCCAAACTGCTCTAGACTTCAGAAGAGGCAGATAAGATGCTTCAAACAGCAGGGGAAAAAAGGCAAAAACTTCTCCACTTCCCCCACCCTGTCTCAGCAGCAACAAAGGTAGCACAGTGTGGTGGTGACTTATCCAGTGCTTGTTAGAGTAACCTTGTCTTTTCTAACTTTTCTCTACTTTTCTCCTTCTTTCTCTTTGCCTCTCTTACCATTAGATAAAGAGATACCCATTTGTTTGGCACCAACATTTAATCTCGTTTGGTTTTAATCTGGTCTTTGGGAATATTTTGAACCTTCAAAGTTCTTTCCTTTTTATACTCAGAGATTTCCTTTTCTTTGCCCTTCTGGGTGTAAATCAGATAGTAACAAAGTGTCATAATGCTCTCCACGGTTCCGTGAGGCGCCACAATGTCACAATGGACTTTTGGTTCCATGAACTTTGGTACTGTCAGCAACAGTCTCCTTGGCTCCGCAGTGTCACAATGGACCCTTGGCTCCGTGAGGTTCAGTAGCGTAACACGGACGCCTTGATTGCATGAGGTTGTGCAGTGTCACAATGATCTCCTTGGTTCTGCGGCCCTGCTGTGTAACAATGGGCCCCTTCCTTTGCTGATGGCTCTGCGTCCTGCCTGCCTCTGCCTTGGCACACAAAGCCTTGGGCTGCTCCAGACTCCTTCTGGGGGACACGTTGCACCACTGCACTGCCCTGGGAGAGAAATTCCTTTCTCCTTGTGTCCAGCCTGGACCTGCCCAGCTGCCCTTGGCATTAATTCTTTCTTTTGCCAGCTGGTCTCTACTAGCTAGAAAGGATCCACCATGTCTGAAACCACCCTTCAAGCCCACCCAGGACTCTCCTCCACTGTCCTCAGTCTCCACTCCACTGAGCACAGAGCTCCTTTGTAGTGATCATGTGCTCGAGGCCACGGGCACCTGGACAAGAAGGTCGGTTCTTTTCTACAGGAAGGAAACCACAGAACCCCAGTGTTTTGAAGGCAGATGAGAGGCAGCCACCAGAGGCCAAGGCAAGGCAGACGTGTCTGTCCTTGCAGCTTCTGTCTGAAAGCAACCCTTGGACATACGGGGAGTTTTGGAGGTGGAATTCCATTTCAGCTGTGGGTGCCTGGACGGGAATGACACTTCTTCTCCCCAGGAAGGAAAGGGCAGAGCCCCAGTGTTTCAAAGGCTGATTAGTGGTGCCTCAAGGAGGCCAAGGCCAGCCAGACCTGTTTGTCTTGGCAGCTTTTGTCTTGGAGCAATCCTTGGCTAGATGCAATTTGGGAGGCCAAATCCCAGTTTTGTCCGTGGACATCTGGCCCAGAAGGACAGTTCTTTTCCATTGGCAGCAAAGTGAGGAGGCCCAGTGTTTCAAAGGCAGATGAGAGCTGGCCCTCAGGAAGCCAAGGGAAGCTGGACATTCCTGGCAGCTTTTGTCGGGGAGCTATTCCTTGGAGATATGGAATTTCAGAGGTGGATTCCCAATTTTGGCCATGGATGGCTGGACTTGAAAGATGGTTTTTTCCATGGGAAGAGAAGCACAGCCCCCGCCTGTTTTGAAGGCAGATGCGAGGTGGCCCCTAAGAGGCCAAGGCCAGCCTGAGCTGTCTGTCCTGGCAGGTTTCACATGGGAACAATCCTCGGATAGAATCCAATTTGGAGGTAGAATCCTAATTTCAGCCATGGGTCCCTGGAGGAGAAGGACAGTGCTTTCGCACAGAAAGGAAAGCAAGGAACTCCAGCGTTTCAGGGCCAGAGGAGAAGCACCCCTCAACATGCCAAGCTCAGCTGGACCAGGCAGGTGGCCCCCAGGAGGCCAAGCCAACCACACCTGTTCCACGCTCTTTGCAGCCTTGGGGCCCTGCAGCATCACCATTTTGTTCCCCTGAGGCCCAGCAATAGCACAGTGGTCTCCTTGGCTCTACAGCGGCACAAAGGCCCCTTGCTTCCACGAGGCCTGGCTGTGTCACTATGGTTTCCTTGGTTCCATGGGGCTGCAGAATAACACAATGGCCCACTGGTTCCATGAGGTCACAGAGGGTCACAAGGGTCTCCATGATTCCATAAGGTGCTGCAGGGTCACAATGGCTCCTTGGTTCTATTGGGCTCCCCAGGATCACAATGGCCCCTTGGTTCCACAAGGCCTGGCTGTGGCACACTGGCCCTTTGCTTCCGTGAGACCTTGCAGTGTCACAATGGCCCCTTGCTTCTGTCAGGCCTGGCTGTGTCACAATGGCCCCTGGCTCCCATGAGGCCCTGTGATGTCACAATGGTCTCACTGGTTCCACGAGGCCCTGCAGTTCCACAATGGCCCTTCAGTGTCACAAGGCCTTGAAGTGTCATAATAGTCTCAGCGGGTTGCCCAGCTGCTTCACAATGGCCTCCTTGGTTCCATGATGCCCCGTAGCGTAACAACGGTATCCTTGCTTCCACACAGTCAGAATGGCCCCGTGGCCTCCTGGAGCCCCACAGTGTCACTACGATCCCCTTGATTCCACGAGGCCCTGCCGTGCTACAATGACCCCTTGCTTATACAAGGCCCTGCTGTGTCACAATGGCCCCTTGCTTCTGAAGTGTGCAAGAGCCTAATACTAAGAGAAAGGCGCCAAAAAACGCTTCGCCATTATCACTGCTCAACACCTGAAAGGCTTCAAAAGTGCTTCGTCATGATGGCTGCTTATCATAATCACTTTTGAACGCCTGGAAACTACGTGCCGTACGGGCCGTGCATAGCCCGCCTTGAGGCCCATAAAAAGGAAGGCAAAACTGGTGCAAAATGTGGAGGCAAAAGCAAAAGGTAGAATCCCCGCCCTTTGCCTTTCCCCCCACCACCACCATCGCCTGCCGTGAGGCACCCTGAGGCCTCCGGGAGCCGACGCCGCCCGCCTGGGGAGCACCCCCCAATCCTTCACCCCTGGACTGAAATCCCGAGGGAGTTGTGCAACCCCTAGCCCTGCTCCTTCGTCCCAGGCGGACCCAGGTTCAGCTGCAAGCATCGAGCCTGCATCTCGGAGGATGGGCCGCCGCTTTCCAGCCAAACTGCTCTAGACTTCAGAAGAGGCAGATAAGATGCTTCAAACAGCAGGGGAAAAAAGGCAAAAACTTCTCCACTTCCCCCACCCTGTCTCAGCAGCAACAAAGGTAGCACAGTGTGGTGGTGACTTATCCAGTGCTTGTTAGAGTAACCTTGTCTTTTCTAACTTTTCTCTACTTTTCTCCTTCTTTCTCTTTGCCTCTCTTACCATTAGATAAAGAGATACCCATTTGTTTGGCACCAACATTTAATCTCGTTTGGTTTTAATCTGGTCTTTGGGAATATTTTGAACCTTCAAAGTTCTTTCCTTTTTATACTCAGAGATTTCCTTTTCTTTGCCCTTCTGGGTGTAAATCAGATAGTAACAAAGTGTCATAATGCTCTCCACGGTTCCGTGAGGCGCCACAATGTCACAATGGACTTTTGGTTCCATGAACTTTGGTACTGTCAGCAACAGTCTCCTTGGCTCCGCAGTGTCACAATGGACCCTTGGCTCCGTGAGGTTCAGTAGCGTAACACGGACGCCTTGATTGCATGAGGTTGTGCAGTGTCACAATGATCTCCTTGGTTCTGCGGCCCTGCTGTGTAACAATGGGCCCCTTCCTTTGCTGATGGCTCTGCGTCCTGCCTGCCTCTGCCTTGGCACACAAAGCCTTGGGCTGCTCCAGACTCCTTCTGGGGGACACGTTGCACCACTGCACTGCCCTGGGAGAGAAATTCCTTTCTCCTTGTGTCCAGCCTGGACCTGCCCAGCTGCCCTTGGCATTAATTCTTTCTTTTGCCAGCTGGTCTCTACTAGCTAGAAAGGATCCACCATGTCTGAAACCACCCTTCAAGCCCACCCAGGACTCTCCTCCACTGTCCTCAGTCTCCACTCCACTGAGCACAGAGCTCCTTTGTCCCTCTGTAGTGATCATGTGCTCGAGGCCACGGGCACCTGGACAAGAAGGTCGGTTCTTTTCTACAGGAAGGAAACCACAGAACCCCAGTGTTTTGAAGGCAGATGAGAGGCAGCCACCAGAGGCCAAGGCAAGGCAGACGTGTCTGTCCTTGCAGCTTCTGTCTGAAAGCAACCCTTGGACATACGGGGAGTTTTGGAGGTGGAATTCCATTTCAGCTGTGGGTGCCTGGACGGGAATGACACTTCTTCTCCCCAGGAAGGAAAGGGCAGAGCCCCAGTGTTTCAAAGGCTGATTAGTGGTGCCTCAAGGAGGCCAAGGCCAGCCAGACCTGTTTGTCTTGGCAGCTTTTGTCTTGGAGCAATCCTTGGCTAGATGCAATTTGGGAGGCCAAATCCCAGTTTTGTCCGTGGACATCTGGCCCAGAAGGACAGTTCTTTTCCATTGGCAGCAAAGTGAGGAGGCCCAGTGTTTCAAAGGCAGATGAGAGCTGGCCCTCAGGAAGCCAAGGGAAGCTGGACATTCCTGGCAGCTTTTGTCGGGGAGCTATTCCTTGGAGATATGGAATTTCAGAGGTGGATTCCCAATTTTGGCCATGGATGGCTGGACTTGAAAGATGGTTTTTTCCATGGGAAGAGAAGCACAGCCCCCGCGTGTTTTGAAGGCAGATGCGAGGTGGCCCCTAAGAGGCCAAGGCCAGCCTGAGCTGTCTGTCCTGGCAGGTTTCACATGGGAACAATCCTCGGATAGAATCCAATTTGGAGGTAGAATCCTAATTTCAGCCATGGGTCCCTGGAGGAGAAGGACAGTGCTTTCGCACAGAAAGGAAAGCAAGGAACTCCAGCGTTTCAGGGCCAGAGGAGAAGCACCCCTCAACATGCCAAGCTCAGCTGGACCAGGCAGGTGGCCCCCAGGAGGCCAAGCCAACCACACCTGTTCCACGCTCTTTGCAGCCTTGGGGCCCTGCAGCATCACCATTTTGTTCCCCTGAGGCCCAGCAATAGCACAGTGGTCTCCTTGGCTCTACAGCGGCACAAAGGCCCCTTGCTTCCACGAGGCCTGGCTGTGTCACTATGGTTTCCTTGGTTCCATGGGGCTGCAGAATAACACAATGGCCCACTGGTTCCATGAGGTCACAGAGGGTCACAAGGGTCTCCATGATTCCGTAAGGTGCTGCAGGGTCACAATGGCTCCTTGGTTCTATTGGGCTCCCCAGGATCACAATGGCCCCTTGGTTCCACAAGGCCTGGCTGTGGCACACTGGCCCTTTGCTTCCGTGAGACCTTGCAGTGTCACAATGGCCCCTTGCTTCTGTCAGGCCTGGCTGTGTCACAATGGCCCCTGGCTCCCATGAGGCCCTGTGATGTCACAATGGTCTCACTGGTTCCACGAGGCCCTGCAGTTCCACAATGGCCCTTCAGTGTCACAAGGCCTTGAAGTGTCATAATAGTCTCAGCGGGTTGCCCAGCTGCTTCACAATGGCCTCCTTGGTTCCATGATGCCCCGTAGCGTAACAACGGTATCCTTGCTTCCACACAGTCAGAATGGCCCCGTGGCCTCCTGGAGCCCCACAGTGTCACTATGATCCCCTTGATTCCACGAGGCCCTGCCGTGCTACAATGACCCCTTGCTTATACAAGGCCCTGCTGTGTCACAATGGCCCCTTGCTTCTGAAGTGTGCAAGAGCCTAATACTAAGAGAAAGGCGCCAAAAAACGCTTCGCCATTATCACTGCTCAACACCTGAAAGGCTTCAAAAGTGCTTCGTCATGATGGCTGCTTATCATAATCACTTTTGAACGCCTGGAAACTACGTGCCGTACGGGCCGTGCATAGCCCGCCTTGAGGCCCATAAAAAGGAAGGCAAAACTGGTGCAAAATGTGGAGGCAAAAGCAAAAGGTAGAATCCCCGCCCTTTGCCTTTCCCCCCACCACCACCATCGCCTGCCGTGAGGCACCCTGAGGCCTCCGGGAGCCGACGCCGCCCGCCTGGGGAGCACCCCCCAATCCTTCACCCCTGGACTGAAATCCCGAGGGAGTTGTGCAACCCCTAGCCCTGCTCCTTCGTCCCAGGCGGACCCAGGTTCAGCTGCAAGCATCGAGCCTGCATCTCGGAGGATGGGCCGCCGCTTTCCAGCCAAACTGCTCTAGACTTCAGAAGAGGCAGATAAGACGCTTCAAACAGCAGGGGAAAAAAGGCAAAAACTTCTCCACTTCCCCCACCCTGTCTCAGCAGCAACAAAGGTAGCACAGTGTGGTGGTGACTTATCCAGTGCTTGTTAGAGTAACCTTGTCTTTTCTAACTTTTCTCTACTTTTCTCCTTCTTTCTCTTTGCCTCTCTTACCATTAGATAAAGAGATACCCATTTGTTTGGCACCAACATTTAATCTCGTTTGGTTTTAATCTGGTCTTTGGGAATATTTTGAACCTTCAAAGTTCTTTCCTTTTTATACTCAGAGATTTCCTTTTCTTTGCCCTTCTGGGTGTAAATCAGATAGTAACAAAGTGTCATAATGCTCTCCACGGTTCCGTGAGGCGCCACAATGTCACAATGGACTTTTGGTTCCATGAACTTTGGTACTGTCAGCAACAGTCTCCTTGGCTCCGCAGTGTCACAATGGACCCTTGGCTCCGTGAGGTTCAGTAGCGTAACACGGACGCCTTGATTGCATGAGGTTGTGCAGTGTCACAATGATCTCCTTGGTTCTGCGGCCCTGCTGTGTAACAATGGGCCCCTTCCTTTGCTGATGGCTCTGCGTCCTGCCTGCCTCTGCCTTGGCACACAAAGCCTTGGGCTGCTCCAGACTCCTTCTGGGGGACACGTTGCACCACTGCACTGCCCTGGGAGAGAAATTCCTTTCTCCTTGTGTCCAGCCTGGACCTGCCCAGCTGCCCTTGGCATTAATTCTTTCTTTTGCCAGCTGGTCTCTACTAGCTAGAAAGGATCCACCATGTCTGAAACCACCCTTCAAGCCCACCCAGGACTCTCCTCCACTGTCCTCAGTCTCCACTCCACTGAGCACAGAGCTCCTTTGTAGTGATCATGTGCTCGAGGCCACGGGCACCTGGACAAGAAGGTCGGTTCTTTTCTACAGGAAGGAAACCACAGAACCCCAGTGTTTTGAAGGCAGATGAGAGGCAGCCACCAGAGGCCAAGGCAAGGCAGACCTGTCTGTCCTTGCAGCTTCTGTCTGAAAGCAACCCTTGGACATACGGGGAGTTTTGGAGGTGGAATTCCATTTCAGCTGTGGGTGCCTGGACGGGAATGACACTTCTTCTCCCCAGGAAGGAAAGGGCAGAGCCCCAGTGTTTCAAAGGCTGATTAGTGGTGCCTCAAGGAGGCCAAGGCCAGCCAGACCTGTTTGTCTTGGCAGCTTTTGTCTTGGAGCAATCCTTGGCTAGATGCAATTTGGGAGGCCAAATCCCAGTTTTGTCCGTGGACATCTGGCCCAGAAGGACAGTTCTTTTCCATTGGCAGCAAAGTGAGGAGGCCCAGTGTTTCAAAGGCAGATGAGAGCTGGCCCTCAGGAAGCCAAGGGAAGCTGGACATTCCTGGCAGCTTTTGTCGGGGAGCTATTCCTTGGAGATATGGAATTTCAGAGGTGGATTCCCAATTTTGGCCATGGATGGCTGGACTTGAAAGATGGTTTTTTCCATGGGAAGAGAAGCACAGCCCCCGCCTGTTTTGAAGGCAGATGCGAGGTGGCCCCTAAGAGGCCAAGGCCAGCCTGAGCTGTCTGTCCTGGCAGGTTTCACATGGGAACAATCCTCGGATAGAATCCAATTTGGAGGTAGAATCCTAATTTCAGCCATGGGTCCCTGGAGGAGAAGGACAGTGCTTTCGCACAGAAAGGAAAGCAAGGAACTCCAGCGTTTCAGGGCCAGAGGAGAAGCACCCCTCAACATGCCAAGCTCAGCTGGACCAGGCAGGTGGCCCCCAGGAGGCCAAGCCAACCACACCTGTTCCACGCTCTTTGCAGCCTTGGGGCCCTGCAGCATCACCATTTTGTTCCCCTGAGGCCCAGCAATAGCACAGTGGTCTCCTTGGCTCTACAGCGGCACAAAGGCCCCTTGCTTCCACGAGGCCTGGCTGTGTCACTATGGTTTCCTTGGTTCCATGGGGCTGCAGAATAACACAATGGCCCACTGGTTCCATGAGGTCACAGAGGGTCACAAGGGTCTCCATGATTCCATAAGGTGCTGCAGGGTCACAATGGCTCCTTGGTTCTATTGGGCTCCCCAGGATCACAATGGCCCCTTGGTTCCACAAGGCCTGGCTGTGGCACACTGGCCCTTTGCTTCCGTGAGACCTTGCAGTGTCACAATGGCCCCTTGCTTCTGTCAGGCCTGGCTGTGTCACAATGGCCCCTGGCTCCCATGAGGCCCTGTGATGTCACAATGGTCTCACTGGTTCCACGAGGCCCTGCAGTTCCACAATGGCCCTTCAGTGTCACAAGGCCTTGAAGTGTCATAATAGTCTCAGCGGGTTGCCCAGCTGCTTCACAATGGCCTCCTTGGTTCCATGATGCCCCGTAGCGTAACAACGGTATCCTTGCTTCCACACAGTCAGAATGGCCCCGTGGCCTCCTGGAGCCCCACAGTGTCACTACGATCCCCTTGATTCCACGAGGCCCTGCCGTGCTACAATGACCCCTTGCTTATACAAGGCCCTGCTGTGTCACAATGGCCCCTTGCTTCTGAAGTGTGCAAGAGCCTAATACTAAGAGAAAGGCGCCAAAAAACGCTTCGCCATTATCACTGCTCAACACCTGAAAGGCTTCAAAAGTGCTTCGTCATGATGGCTGCTTATCATAATCACTTTTGAACGCCTGGAAACTACGTGCCGTACGGGCCGTGCATAGCCCGCCTTGAGGCCCATAAAAAGGAAGGCAAAACTGGTGCAAAATGTGGAGGCAAAAGCAAAAGGTAGAATCCCCGCCCTTTGCCTTTCCCCCCACCACCACCATCGCCTGCCGTGAGGCACCCTGAGGCCTCCGGGAGCCGACGCCGCCCGCCTGGGGAGCACCCCCCAATCCTTCACCCCTGGACTGAAATCCCGAGGGAGTTGTGCAACCCCTAGCCCTGCTCCTTCGTCCCAGGCGGACCCAGGTTCAGCTGCAAGCATCGAGCCTGCATCTCGGAGGATGGGCCGCCGCTTTCCAGCCAAACTGCTCTAGACTTCAGAAGAGGCAGATAAGATGCTTCAAACAGCAGGGGAAAAAAGGCAAAAACTTCTCCACTTCCCCCACCCTGTCTCAGCAGCAACAAAGGTAGCACAGTGTGGTGGTGACTTATCCAGTGCTTGTTAGAGTAACCTTGTCTTTTCTAACTTTTCTCTACTTTTCTCCTTCTTTCTCTTTGCCTCTCTTACCATTAGATAAAGAGATACCCATTTGTTTGGCACCAACATTTAATCTCGTTTGGTTTTAATCTGGTCTTTGGGAATATTTTGAACCTTCAAAGTTCTTTCCTTTTTATACTCAGAGATTTCCTTTTCTTTGCCCTTCTGGGTGTAAATCAGATAGTAACAAAGTGTCATAATGCTCTCCACGGTTCCGTGAGGCGCCACAATGTCACAATGGACTTTTGGTTCCATGAACTTTGGTACTGTCAGCAACAGTCTCCTTGGCTCCGCAGTGTCACAATGGACCCTTGGCTCCGTGAGGTTCAGTAGCGTAACACGGACGCCTTGATTGCATGAGGTTGTGCAGTGTCACAATGATCTCCTTGGTTCTGCGGCCCTGCTGTGTAACAATGGGCCCCTTCCTTTGCTGATGGCTCTGCGTCCTGCCTGCCTCTGCCTTGGCACACAAAGCCTTGGGCTGCTCCAGACTCCTTCTGGGGGACACGTTGCACCACTGCACTGCCCTGGGAGAGAAATTCCTTTCTCCTTGTGTCCAGCCTGGACCTGCCCAGCTGCCCTTGGCATTAATTCTTTCTTTTGCCAGCTGGTCTCTACTAGCTAGAAAGGATCCACCATGTCTGAAACCACCCTTCAAGCCCACCCAGGACTCTCCTCCACTGTCCTCAGTCTCCACTCCACTGAGCACAGAGCTCCTTTGTCCCTCTGTAGTGATCATGTGCTCGAGGCCACGGGCACCTGGACAAGAAGGTCGGTTCTTTTCTACAGGAAGGAAACCACAGAACCCCAGTGTTTTGAAGGCAGATGAGAGGCAGCCACCAGAGGCCAAGGCAAGGCAGACCTGTCTGTCCTTGCAGCTTCTGTCTGAAAGCAACCCTTGGACATACGGGGAGTTTTGGAGGTGGAATTCCATTTCAGCTGTGGGTGCCTGGACGGGAATGACACTTCTTCTCCCCAGGAAGGAAAGGGCAGAGCCCCAGTGTTTCAAAGGCTGATTAGTGGTGCCTCAAGGAGGCCAAGGCCAGCCAGACCTGTTTGTCTTGGCAGCTTTTGTCTTGGAGCAATCCTTGGCTAGATGCAATTTGGGGGGCCAAATCCCAGTTTTGTCCGTGGACATCTGGCCCAGAAGGACAGTTCTTTTCCATTGGCAGCAAAGTGAGGAGGCCCAGTGTTTCAAAGGCAGATGAGAGCTGGCCCTCAGGAAGCCAAGGGAAGCTGGACATTCCTGGCAGCTTTTGTCGGGGAGCTATTCCTTGGAGATATGGAATTTCAGAGGTGGATTCCCAATTTTGGCCATGGATGGCTGGACTTGAAAGATGGTTTTTTCCATGGGAAGAGAAGCACAGCCCCCGCCTGTTTTGAAGGCAGATGCGAGGTGGCCCCTAAGAGGCCAAGGCCAGCCTGAGCTGTCTGTCCTGGCAGGTTTCACATGGGAACAATCCTCGGATAGAATCCAATTTGGAGGTAGAATCCTAATTTCAGCCATGGGTCCCTGGAGGAGAAGGACAGTGCTTTCGCACAGAAAGGAAAGCAAGGAACTCCAGCGTTTCAGGGCCAGAGGAGAAGCACCCCTCAACATGCCAAGCTCAGCTGGACCAGGCAGGTGGCCCCCAGGAGGCCAAGCCAACCACACCTGTTCCACGCTCTTTGCAGCCTTGGGGCCCTGCAGCATCACCATTTTGTTCCCCTGAGGCCCAGCAATATCACAGTGGTCTCCTTGGCTCTACAGCGGCACAAAGGCCCCTTGCTTCCACGAGGCCTGGCTGTGTCACTATGGTTTCCTTGGTTCCATGGGGCTGCAGAATAACACAATGGCCCACTGGTTCCATGAGGTCACAGAGGGTCACAAGGGTCTCCATGATTCCGTAAGGTGCTGCAGGGTCACAATGGCTCCTTGGTTCTATTGGGCTCCCCAGGATCACAATGGCCCCTTGGTTCCACAAGGCCTGGCTGTGGCACACTGGCCCTTTGCTTCCGTGAGACCTTGCAGTGTCACAATGGCCCCTTGCTTCTGTCAGGCCTGGCTGTGTCACAATGGCCCCTGGCTCCCATGAGGCCCTGTGATGTCACAATGGTCTCACTGGTTCCACGAGGCCCTGCAGTTCCACAATGGCCCTTCAGTGTCACAAGGCCTTGAAGTGTCATAATAGTCTCAGCGGGTTGCCCAGCTGCTTCACAATGGCCTCCTTGGTTCCATGATGCCCCGTAGCGTAACAACGGTATCCTTGCTTCCACACAGTCAGAATGGCCCCGTGGCCTCCTGGAGCCCCACAGTGTCACTACGATCCCCTTGATTCCACGAGGCCCTGCCGTGCTACAATGACCCCTTGCTTATACAAGGCCCTGCTGTGTCACAATGGCCCCTTGCTTCTGAAGTGTGCAAGAGCCTAATACTAAGAGAAAGGCGCCAAAAAACGCTTCGCCATTATCACTGCTCAACACCTGAAAGGCTTCAAAAGTGCTTCGTCATGATGGCTGCTTATCATAATCACTTTTGAACGCCTGGAAACTACGTGCCGTACGGGCCGTGCATAGCCCGCCTTGAGGCCCATAAAAAGGAAGGCAAAACTGGTGCAAAATGTGGAGGCAAAAGCAAAAGGTAGAATCCCCGCCCTTTGCCTTTCCCCCCCCCACCACCATCGCCTGCCGTGAGGCACCCTGAGGCCTCCGGGAGCCGACGCCGCCCGCCTGGGGAGCACCCCCCAATCCTTCACCCCTGGACTGAAATCCCGAGGGAGTTGTGCAACCCCTAGCCCTGCTCCTTCGTCCCAGGCGGACCCAGGTTCAGCTGCAAGCATCGAGCCTGCATCTCGGAGGATGGGCCGCCGCTTTCCAGCCAAACTGCTCTAGACTTCAGAAGAGGCAGATAAGATGCTTCAAACAGCAGGGGAAAAAAGGCAAAAACTTCTCCACTTCCCCCACCCTGTCTCAGCAGCAACAAAGGTAGCACAGTGTGGTGGTGACTTATCCAGTGCTTGTTAGAGTAACCTTGTCTTTTCTAACTTTTCTCTACTTTTCTCCTTCTTTCTCTTTGCCTCTCTTACCATTAGATAAAGAGATACCCATTTGTTTGGCACCAACATTTAATCTCGTTTGGTTTTAATCTGGTCTTTGGGAATATTTTGAACCTTCAAAGTTCTTTCCTTTTTATACTCAGAGATTTCCTTTTCTTTGCCCTTCTGGGTGTAAATCAGATAGTAACAAAGTGTCATAATGCTCTCCACGGTTCCGTGAGGCGCCACAATGTCACAATGGACTTTTGGTTCCATGAACTTTGGTACTGTCAGCAACAGTCTCCTTGGCTCCGCAGTGTCACAATGGACCCTTGGCTCCGTGAGGTTCAGTAGCGTAACACGGACGCCTTGATTGCATGAGGTTGTGCAGTGTCACAATGATCTCCTTGGTTCTGCGGCCCTGCTGTGTAACAATGGGCCCCTTCCTTTGCTGATGGCTCTGCGTCCTGCCTGCCTCTGCCTTGGCACACAAAGCCTTGGGCTGCTCCAGACTCCTTCTGGGGGACACGTTGCACCACTGCACTGCCCTGGGAGAGAAATTCCTTTCTCCTTGTGTCCAGCCTGGACCTGCCCAGCTGCCCTTGGCATTAATTCTTTCTTTTGCCAGCTGGTCTCTACTAGCTAGAAAGGATCCACCATGTCTGAAACCACCCTTCAAGCCCACCCAGGACTCTCCTCCACTGTCCTCAGTCTCCACTCCACTGAGCACAGAGCTCCTTTGTCCCTCTGTAGTGATCATGTGCTCGAGGCCACGGGCACCTGGACAAGAAGGTCGGTTCTTTTCTACAGGAAGGAAACCACAGAACCCCAGTGTTTTGAAGGCAGATGAGAGGCAGCCACCAGAGGCCAAGGCAAGGCAGACGTGTCTGTCCTTGCAGCTTCTGTCTGAAAGCAACCCTTGGACATACGGGGAGTTTTGGAGGTGGAATTCCATTTCAGCTGTGGGTGCCTGGACGGGAATGACACTTCTTCTCCCCAGGAAGGAAAGGGCAGAGCCCCAGTGTTTCAAAGGCTGATTAGTGGTGCCTCAAGGAGGCCAAGGCCAGCCAGACCTGTTTGTCTTGGCAGCTTTTGTCTTGGAGCAATCCTTGGCTAGATGCAATTTGGGAGGCCAAATCCCAGTTTTGTCCGTGGACATCTGGCCCAGAAGGACAGTTCTTTTCCATTGGCAGCAAAGTGAGGAGGCCCAGTGTTTCAAAGGCAGATGAGAGCTGGCCCTCAGGAAGCCAAGGGAAGCTGGACATTCCTGGCAGCTTTTGTCGGGGAGCTATTCCTTGGAGATATGGAATTTCAGAGGTGGATTCCCAATTTTGGCCATGGATGGCTGGACTTGAAAGATGGTTTTTTCCATGGGAAGAGAAGCACAGCCCCCGCGTGTTTTGAAGGCAGATGCGAGGTGGCCCCTAAGAGGCCAAGGCCAGCCTGAGCTGTCTGTCCTGGCAGGTTTCACATGGGAACAATCCTCGGATAGAATCCAATTTGGAGGTAGAATCCTAATTTCAGCCATGGGTCCCTGGAGGAGAAGGACAGTGCTTTCGCACAGAAAGGAAAGCAAGGAACTCCAGCGTTTCAGGGCCAGAGGAGAAGCACCCCTCAACATGCCAAGCTCAGCTGGACCAGGCAGGTGGCCCCCAGGAGGCCAAGCCAACCACACCTGTTCCACGCTCTTTGCAGCCTTGGGGCCCTGCAGCATCACCATTTTGTTCCCCTGAGGCCCAGCAATAGCACAGTGGTCTCCTTGGCTCTACAGCGGCACAAAGGCCCCTTGCTTCCACGAGGCCTGGCTGTGTCACTATGGTTTCCTTGGTTCCATGGGGCTGCAGAATAACACAATGGCCCACTGGTTCCATGAGGTCACAGAGGGTCACAAGGGTCTCCATGATTCCGTAAGGTGCTGCAGGGTCACAATGGCTCCTTGGTTCTATTGGGCTCCCCAGGATCACAATGGCCCCTTGGTTCCACAAGGCCTGGCTGTGGCACACTGGCCCTTTGCTTCCGTGAGACCTTGCAGTGTCACAATGGCCCCTTGCTTCTGTCAGGCCTGGCTGTGTCACAATGGCCCCTGGCTCCCATGAGGCCCTGTGATGTCACAATGGTCTCACTGGTTCCACGAGGCCCTGCAGTTCCACAATGGCCCTTCAGTGTCACAAGGCCTTGAAGTGTCATAATAGTCTCAGCGGGTTGCCCAGCTGCTTCACAATGGCCTCCTTGGTTCCATGATGCCCCGTAGCGTAACAACGGTATCCTTGCTTCCACACAGTCAGAATGGCCCCGTGGCCTCCTGGAGCCCCACAGTGTCACTACGATCCCCTTGATTCCACGAGGCCCTGCCGTGCTACAATGACCCCTTGCTTATACAAGGCCCTGCTGTGTCACAATGGCCCCTTGCTTCTGAAGTGTGCAAGAGCCTAATACTAAGAGAAAGGCGCCAAAAAACGCTTCGCCATTATCACTGCTCAACACCTGAAAGGCTTCAAAAGTGCTTCGTCATGATGGCTGCTTATCATAATCACTTTTGAACGCCTGGAAACTACGTGCCGTACGGGCCGTGCATAGCCCGCCTTGAGGCCCATAAAAAGGAAGGCAAAACTGGTGCAAAATGTGGAGGCAAAAGCAAAAGGTAGAATCCCCGCCCTTTGCCTTTCCCCCCACCACCACCATCGCCTGCCGTGAGGCACCCTGAGGCCTCCGGGAGCCGACGCCGCCCGCCTGGGGAGCACCCCCCAATCCTTCACCCCTGGACTGAAATCCCGAGGGAGTTGTGCAACCCCTAGCCCTGCTCCTTCGTCCCAGGCGGACCCAGGTTCAGCTGCAAGCATCGAGCCTGCATCTCGGAGGATGGGCCGCCGCTTTCCAGCCAAACTGCTCTAGACTTCAGAAGAGGCAGATAAGACGCTTCAAACAGCAGGGGAAAAAAGGCAAAAACTTCTCCACTTCCCCCACCCTGTCTCAGCAGCAACAAAGGTAGCACAGTGTGGTGGTGACTTATCCAGTGCTTGTTAGAGTAACCTTGTCTTTTCTAACTTTTCTCTACTTTTCTCCTTCTTTCTCTTTGCCTCTCTTACCATTAGATAAAGAGATACCCATTTGTTTGGCACCAACATTTAATCTCGTTTGGTTTTAATCTGGTCTTTGGGAATATTTTGAACCTTCAAAGTTCTTTCCTTTTTATACTCAGAGATTTCCTTTTCTTTGCCCTTCTGGGTGTAAATCAGATAGTAACAAAGTGTCATAATGCTCTCCACGGTTCCGTGAGGCACCACAATGTCACAATGGACTTTTGGTTCCATGAACTTTGGTACTGTCAGCAACAGTCTCCTTGGCTCCGCAGTGTCACAATGGACCCTTGGCTCCGTGAGGTTCAGTAGCGTAACACGGACGCCTTGATTGCATGAGGTTGTGCAGTGTCACAATGATCTCCTTGGTTCTGCGGCCCTGCTGTGTAACAATGGGCCCCTTCCTTTGCTGATGGCTCTGCGTCCTGCCTGCCTCTGCCTTGGCACACAAAGCCTTGGGCTGCTCCAGACTCCTTCTGGGGGACACGTTGCACCACTGCACTGCCCTGGGAGAGAAATTCCTTTCTCCTTGTGTCCAGCCTGGACCTGCCCAGCTGCCCTTGGCATTAATTCTTTCTTTTGCCAGCTGGTCTCTACTAGCTAGAAAGGATCCACCATGTCTGAAACCACCCTTCAAGCCCACCCAGGACTCTCCTCCACTGTCCTCAGTCTCCACTCCACTGAGCACAGAGCTCCTTTGTCCCTCTGTAGTGATCATGTGCTCGAGGCCACGGGCACCTGGACAAGAAGGTCGGTTCTTTTCTACAGGAAGGAAACCACAGAACCCCAGTGTTTTGAAGGCAGATGAGAGGCAGCCACCAGAGGCCAAGGCAAGGCAGACGTGTCTGTCCTTGCAGCTTCTGTCTGAAAGCAACCCTTGGACATACGGGGAGTTTTGGAGGTGGAATTCCATTTCAGCTGTGGGTGCCTGGACGGGAATGACACTTCTTCTCCCCAGGAAGGAAAGGGCAGAGCCCCAGTGTTTCAAAGGCTGATTAGTGGTGCCTCAAGGAGGCCAAGGCCAGCCAGACCTGTTTGTCTTGGCAGCTTTTGTCTTGGAGCAATCCTTGGCTAGATGCAATTTGGGAGGCCAAATCCCAGTTTTGTCCGTGGACATCTGGCCCAGAAGGACAGTTCTTTTCCATTGGCAGCAAAGTGAGGAGGCCCAGTGTTTCAAAGGCAGATGAGAGCTGGCCCTCAGGAAGCCAAGGGAAGCTGGACATTCCTGGCAGCTTTTGTCGGGGAGCTATTCCTTGGAGATATGGAATTTCAGAGGTGGATTCCCAATTTTGGCCATGGATGGCTGGACTTGAAAGATGGTTTTTTCCATGGGAAGAGAAGCACAGCCCCCGCGTGTTTTGAAGGCAGATGCGAGGTGGCCCCTAAGAGGCCAAGGCCAGCCTGAGCTGTCTGTCCTGGCAGGTTTCACATGGGAACAATCCTCGGATAGAATCCAATTTGGAGGTAGAATCCTAATTTCAGCCATGGGTCCCTGGAGGAGAAGGACAGTGCTTTCGCACAGAAAGGAAAGCAAGGAACTCCAGCGTTTCAGGGCCAGAGGAGAAGCACCCCTCAACATGCCAAGCTCAGCTGGACCAGGCAGGTGGCCCCCAGGAGGCCAAGCCAACCACACCTGTTCCACGCTCTTTGCAGCCTTGGGGCCCTGCAGCATCACCATTTTGTTCCCCTGAGGCCCAGCAATAGCACAGTGGTCTCCTTGGCTCTACAGCGGCACAAAGGCCCCTTGCTTCCACGAGGCCTGGCTGTGTCACTATGGTTTCCTTGGTTCCATGGGGCTGCAGAATAACACAATGGCCCACTGGTTCCATGAGGTCACAGAGGGTCACAAGGGTCTCCATGATTCCGTAAGGTGCTGCAGGGTCACAATGGCTCCTTGGTTCTATTGGGCTCCCCAGGATCACAATGGCCCCTTGGTTCCACAAGGCCTGGCTGTGGCACACTGGCCCTTTGCTTCCGTGAGACCTTGCAGTGTCACAATGGCCCCTTGCTTCTGTCAGGCCTGGCTGTGTCACAATGGCCCCTGGCTCCCATGAGGCCCTGTGATGTCACAATGGTCTCACTGGTTCCACGAGGCCCTGCAGTTCCACAATGGCCCTTCAGTGTCACAAGGCCTTGAAGTGTCATAATAGTCTCAGCGGGTTGCCCAGCTGCTTCACAATGGCCTCCTTGGTTCCATGATGCCCCGTAGCGTAACAACGGTATCCTTGCTTCCACACAGTCAGAATGGCCCCGTGGCCTCCTGGAGCCCCACAGTGTCACTACGATCCCCTTGATTCCACGAGGCCCTGCCGTGCTACAATGACCCCTTGCTTATACAAGGCCCTGCTGTGTCACAATGGCCCCTTGCTTCTGAAGTGTGCAAGAGCCTAATACTAAGAGAAAGGCGCCAAAAAACGCTTCGCCATTATCACTGCTCAACACCTGAAAGGCTTCAAAAGTGCTTCGTCATGATGGCTGCTTATCATAATCACTTTTGAACGCCTGGAAACTACGTGCCGTACGGGCCGTGCATAGCCCGCCTTGAGGCCCATAAAAAGGAAGGCAAAACTGGTGCAAAATGTGGAGGCAAAAGCAAAAGGTAGAATCCCCGCCCTTTGCCTTTCCCCCCACCACCACCATCGCCTGCCGTGAGGCACCCTGAGGCCTCCGGGAGCCGACGCCGCCCGCCTGGGGAGCACCCCCCAATCCTTCACCCCTGGACTGAAATCCCGAGGGAGTTGTGCAACCCCTAGCCCTGCTCCTTCGTCCCAGGCGGACCCAGGTTCAGCTGCAAGCATCGAGCCTGCATCTCGGAGGATGGGCCGCCGCTTTCCAGCCAAACTGCTCTAGACTTCAGAAGAGGCAGATAAGACGCTTCAAACAGCAGGGGAAAAAAGGCAAAAACTTCTCCACTTCCCCCACCCTGTCTCAGCAGCAACAAAGGTAGCACAGTGTGGTGGTGACTTATCCAGTGCTTGTTAGAGTAACCTTGTCTTTTCTAACTTTTCTCTACTTTTCTCCTTCTTTCTCTTTGCCTCTCTTACCATTAGATAAAGAGATACCCATTTGTTTGGCACCAACATTTAATCTCGTTTGGTTTTAATCTGGTCTTTGGGAATATTTTGAACCTTCAAAGTTCTTTCCTTTTTATACTCAGAGATTTCCTTTTCTTTGCCCTTCTGGGTGTAAATCAGATAGTAACAAAGTGTCATAATGCTCTCCACGGTTCCGTGAGGCGCCACAATGTCACAATGGACTTTTGGTTCCATGAACTTTGGTACTGTCAGCAACAGTCTCCTTGGCTCCGCAGTGTCACAATGGACCCTTGGCTCCGTGAGGTTCAGTAGCGTAACACGGACGCCTTGATTGCATGAGGTTGTGCAGTGTCACAATGATCTCCTTGGTTCTGCGGCCCTGCTGTGTAACAATGGGCCCCTTCCTTTGCTGATGGCTCTGCGTCCTGCCTGCCTCTGCCTTGGCACACAAAGCCTTGGGCTGCTCCAGACTCCTTCTGGGGGACACGTTGCACCACTGCACTGCCCTGGGAGAGAAATTCCTTTCTCCTTGTGTCCAGCCTGGACCTGCCCAGCTGCCCTTGGCATTAATTCTTTCTTTTGCCAGCTGGTCTCTACTAGCTAGAAAGGATCCACCATGTCTGAAACCACCCTTCAAGCCCACCCAGGACTCTCCTCCACTGTCCTCAGTCTCCACTCCACTGAGCACAGAGCTCCTTTGTCCCTCTGTAGTGATCATGTGCTCGAGGCCACGGGCACCTGGACAAGAAGGTCGGTTCTTTTCTACAGGAAGGAAACCACAGAACCCCAGTGTTTTGAAGGCAGATGAGAGGCAGCCACCAGAGGCCAAGGCAAGGCAGACCTGTCTGTCCTTGCAGCTTCTGTCTGAAAGCAACCCTTGGACATACGGGGAGTTTTGGAGGTGGAATTCCATTTCAGCTGTGGGTGCCTGGACGGGAATGACACTTCTTCTCCCCAGGAAGGAAAGGGCAGAGCCCCAGTGTTTCAAAGGCTGATTAGTGGTGCCTCAAGGAGGCCAAGGCCAGCCAGACCTGTTTGTCTTGGCAGCTTTTGTCTTGGAGCAATCCTTGGCTAGATGCAATTTGGGAGGCCAAATCCCAGTTTTGTCCGTGGACATCTGGCCCAGAAGGACAGTTCTTTTCCATTGGCAGCAAAGTGAGGAGGCCCAGTGTTTCAAAGGCAGATGAGAGCTGGCCCTCAGGAAGCCAAGGGAAGCTGGACATTCCTGGCAGCTTTTGTCGGGGAGCTATTCCTTGGAGATATGGAATTTCAGAGGTGGATTCCCAATTTTGGCCATGGATGGCTGGACTTGAAAGATGGTTTTTTCCATGGGAAGAGAAGCACAGCCCCCGCGTGTTTTGAAGGCAGATGCGAGGTGGCCCCTAAGAGGCCAAGGCCAGCCTGAGCTGTCTGTCCTGGCAGGTTTCACATGGGAACAATCCTCGGATAGAATCCAATTTGGAGGTAGAATCCTAATTTCAGCCATGGGTCCCTGGAGGAGAAGGACAGTGCTTTCGCACAGAAAGGAAAGCAAGGAACTCCAGCGTTTCAGGGCCAGAGGAGAAGCACCCCTCAACATGCCAAGCTCAGCTGGACCAGGCAGGTGGCCCCCAGGAGGCCAAGCCAACCACACCTGTTCCACGCTCTTTGCAGCCTTGGGGCCCTGCAGCATCACCATTTTGTTCCCCTGAGGCCCAGCAATAGCACAGTGGTCTCCTTGGCTCTACAGCGGCACAAAGGCCCCTTGCTTCCACGAGGCCTGGCTGTGTCACTATGGTTTCCTTGGTTCCATGGGGCTGCAGAATAACACAATGGCCCACTGGTTCCATGAGGTCACAGAGGGTCACAAGGGTCTCCATGATTCCGTAAGGTGCTGCAGGGTCACAATGGCTCCTTGGTTCTATTGGGCTCCCCAGGATCACAATGGCCCCTTGGTTCCACAAGGCCTGGCTGTGGCACACTGGCCCTTTGCTTCCGTGAGACCTTGCAGTGTCACAATGGCCCCTTGCTTCTGTCAGGCCTGGCTGTGTCACAATGGCCCCTGGCTCCCATGAGGCCCTGTGATGTCACAATGGTCTCACTGGTTCCACGAGGCCCTGCAGTTCCACAATGGCCCTTCAGTGTCACAAGGCCTTGAAGTGTCATAATAGTCTCAGCGGGTTGCCCAGCTGCTTCACAATGGCCTCCTTGGTTCCATGATGCCCCGTAGCGTAACAACGGTATCCTTGCTTCCACACAGTCAGAATGGCCCCGTGGCCTCCTGGAGCCCCACAGTGTCACTACGATCCCCTTGATTCCACGAGGCCCTGCCGTGCTACAATGACCCCTTGCTTATACAAGGCCCTGCTGTGTCACAATGGCCCCTTGCTTCTGAAGTGTGCAAGAGCCTAATACTAAGAGAAAGGCGCCAAAAAACGCTTCGCCATTATCACTGCTCAACACCTGAAAGGCTTCAAAAGTGCTTCGTCATGATGGCTGCTTATCATAATCACTTTTGAACGCCTGGAAACTACGTGCCGTACGGGCCGTGCATAGCCCGCCTTGAGGCCCATAAAAAGGAAGGCAAAACTGGTGCAAAATGTGGAGGCAAAAGCAAAAGGTAGAATCCCCGCCCTTTGCCTTTCCCCCCCCCACCACCATCGCCTGCCGTGAGGCACCCTGAGGCCTCCGGGAGCCGACGCCGCCCGCCTGGGGAGCACCCCCCAATCCTTCACCCCTGGACTGAAATCCCGAGGGAGTTGTGCAACCCCTAGCCCTGCTCCTTCGTCCCAGGCGGACCCAGGTTCAGCTGCAAGCATCGAGCCTGCATCTCGGAGGATGGGCCGCCGCTTTCCAGCCAAACTGCTCTAGACTTCAGAAGAGGCAGATAAGACGCTTCAAACAGCAGGGGAAAAAAGGCAAAAACTTCTCCACTTCCCCCACCCTGTCTCAGCAGCAACAAAGGTAGCACAGTGTGGTGGTGACTTATCCAGTGCTTGTTAGAGTAACCTTGTCTTTTCTAACTTTTCTCTACTTTTCTCCTTCTTTCTCTTTGCCTCTCTTACCATTAGATAAAGAGATACCCATTTGTTTGGCACCAACATTTAATCTCGTTTGGTTTTAATCTGGTCTTTGGGAATATTTTGAACCTTCAAAGTTCTTTCCTTTTTATACTCAGAGATTTCCTTTTCTTTGCCCTTCTGGGTGTAAATCAGATAGTAACAAAGTGTCATAATGCTCTCCACGGTTCCGTGAGGCGCCACAATGTCACAATGGACTTTTGGTTCCATGAACTTTGGTACTGTCAGCAACAGTCTCCTTGGCTCCGCAGTGTCACAATGGACCCTTGGCTCCGTGAGGTTCAGTAGCGTAACACGGACGCCTTGATTGCATGAGGTTGTGCAGTGTCACAATGATCTCCTTGGTTCTGCGGCCCTGCTGTGTAACAATGGGCCCCTTCCTTTGCTGATGGCTCTGCGTCCTGCCTGCCTCTGCCTTGGCACACAAAGCCTTGGGCTGCTCCAGACTCCTTCTGGGGGACACGTTGCACCACTGCACTGCCCTGGGAGAGAAATTCCTTTCTCCTTGTGTCCAGCCTGGACCTGCCCAGCTGCCCTTGGCATTAATTCTTTCTTTTGCCAGCTGGTCTCTACTAGCTAGAAAGGATCCACCATGTCTGAAACCACCCTTCAAGCCCACCCAGGACTCTCCTCCACTGTCCTCAGTCTCCACTCCACTGAGCACAGAGCTCCTTTGTCCCTCTGTAGTGATCATGTGCTCGAGGCCACGGGCACCTGGACAAGAAGGTCGGTTCTTTTCTACAGGAAGGAAACCACAGAACCCCAGTGTTTTGAAGGCAGATGAGAGGCAGCCACCAGAGGCCAAGGCAAGGCAGACGTGTCTGTCCTTGCAGCTTCTGTCTGAAAGCAACCCTTGGACATACGGGGAGTTTTGGAGGTGGAATTCCATTTCAGCTGTGGGTGCCTGGACGGGAATGACACTTCTTCTCCCCAGGAAGGAAAGGGCAGAGCCCCAGTGTTTCAAAGGCTGATTAGTGGTGCCTCAAGGAGGCCAAGGCCAGCCAGACCTGTTTGTCTTGGCAGCTTTTGTCTTGGAGCAATCCTTGGCTAGATGCAATTTGGGGGGCCAAATCCCAGTTTTGTCCGTGGACATCTGGCCCAGAAGGACAGTTCTTTTCCATTGGCAGCAAAGTGAGGAGGCCCAGTGTTTCAAAGGCAGATGAGAGCTGGCCCTCAGGAAGCCAAGGGAAGCTGGACATTCCTGGCAGCTTTTGTCGGGGAGCTATTCCTTGGAGATATGGAATTTCAGAGGTGGATTCCCAATTTTGGCCATGGATGGCTGGACTTGAAAGATGGTTTTTTCCATGGGAAGAGAAGCACAGCCCCCGCCTGTTTTGAAGGCAGATGCGAGGTGGCCCCTAAGAGGCTAAGGCCAGCCTGAGCTGTCTGTCCTGGCAGGTTTCACATGGGAACAATCCTCGGATAGAATCCAATTTGGAGGTAGAATCCTAATTTCAGCCATGGGTCCCTGGAGGAGAAGGACAGTGCTTTCGCACAGAAAGGAAAGCAAGGAACTCCAGCGTTTCAGGGCCAGAGGAGAAGCACCCCTCAACATGCCAAGCTCAGCTGGACCAGGCAGGTGGCCCCCAGGAGGCCAAGCCAACCACACCTGTTCCACGCTCTTTGCAGCCTTGGGGCCCTGCAGCATCACCATTTTGTTCCCCTGAGGCCCAGCAATATCACAGTGGTCTCCTTGGCTCTACAGCGGCACAAAGGCCCCTTGCTTCCACGAGGCCTGGCTGTGTCACTATGGTTTCCTTGGTTCCATGGGGCTGCAGAATAACACAATGGCCCACTGGTTCCATGAGGTCACAGAGGGTCACAAGGGTCTCCATGATTCCATAAGGTGCTGCAGGGTCACAATGGCTCCTTGGTTCTATTGGGCTCCCCAGGATCACAATGGCCCCTTGGTTCCACAAGGCCTGGCTGTGGCACACTGGCCCTTTGCTTCCGTGAGACCTTGCAGTGTCACAATGGCCCCTTGCTTCTGTCAGGCCTGGCTGTGTCACAATGGCCCCTGGCTCCCATGAGGCCCTGTGATGTCACAATGGTCTCACTGGTTCCACGAGGCCCTGCAGTTCCACAATGGCCCTTCAGTGTCACAAGGCCTTGAAGTGTCATAATAGTCTCAGCGGGTTGCCCAGCTGCTTCACAATGGCCTCCTTGGTTCCATGATGCCCCGTAGCGTAACAACGGTATCCTTGCTTCCACACAGTCAGAATGGCCCCGTGGCCTCCTGGAGCCCCACAGTGTCACTACGATCCCCTTGATTCCACGAGGCCCTGCCGTGCTACAATGACCCCTTGCTTATACAAGGCCCTGCTGTGTCACAATGGCCCCTTGCTTCTGAAGTGTGCAAGAGCCTAATACTAAGAGAAAGGCGCCAAAAAACGCTTCGCCATTATCACTGCTCAACACCTGAAAGGCTTCAAAAGTGCTTCGTCATGATGGCTGCTTATCATAATCACTTTTGAACGCCTGGAAACTACGTGCCGTACGGGCCGTGCATAGCCCGCCTTGAGGCCCATAAAAAGGAAGGCAAAACTGGTGCAAAATGTGGAGGCAAAAGCAAAAGGTAGAATCCCCGCCCTTTGCCTTTCCCCCCACCACCACCATCGCCTGCCGTGAGGCACCCTGAGGCCTCCGGGAGCCGACGCCGCCCGCCTGGGGAGCACCCCCCAATCCTTCACCCCTGGACTGAAATCCCGAGGGAGTTGTGCAACCCCTAGCCCTGCTCCTTCGTCCCAGGCGGACCCAGGTTCAGCTGCAAGCATCGAGCCTGCATCTCGGAGGATGGGCCGCCGCTTTCCAGCCAAACTGCTCTAGACTTCAGAAGAGGCAGATAAGACGCTTCAAACAGCAGGGGAAAAAAGGCAAAAACTTCTCCACTTCCCCCACCCTGTCTCAGCAGCAACAAAGGTAGCACAGTGTGGTGGTGACTTATCCAGTGCTTGTTAGAGTAACCTTGTCTTTTCTAACTTTTCTCTACTTTTCTCCTTCTTTCTCTTTGCCTCTCTTACCATTAGATAAAGAGATACCCATTTGTTTGGCACCAACATTTAATCTCGTTTGGTTTTAATCTGGTCTTTGGGAATATTTTGAACCTTCAAAGTTCTTTCCTTTTTATACTCAGAGATTTCCTTTTCTTTGCCCTTCTGGGTGTAAATCAGATAGTAACAAAGTGTCATAATGCTCTCCACGGTTCCGTGAGGCGCCACAATGTCACAATGGACTTTTGGTTCCATGAACTTTGGTACTGTCAGCAACAGTCTCCTTGGCTCCGCAGTGTCACAATGGACCCTTGGCTCCGTGAGGTTCAGTAGCGTAACACGGACGCCTTGATTGCATGAGGTTGTGCAGTGTCACAATGATCTCCTTGGTTCTGCGGCCCTGCTGTGTAACAATGGGCCCCTTCCTTTGCTGATGGCTCTGCGTCCTGCCTGCCTCTGCCTTGGCACACAAAGCCTTGGGCTGCTCCAGACTCCTTCTGGGGGACACGTTGCACCACTGCACTGCCCTGGGAGAGAAATTCCTTTCTCCTTGTGTCCAGCCTGGACCTGCCCAGCTGCCCTTGGCATTAATTCTTTCTTTTGCCAGCTGGTCTCTACTAGCTAGAAAGGATCCACCATGTCTGAAACCACCCTTCAAGCCCACCCAGGACTCTCCTCCACTGTCCTCAGTCTCCACTCCACTGAGCACAGAGCTCCTTTGTCCCTCTGTAGTGATCATGTGCTCGAGGCCACGGGCACCTGGACAAGAAGGTCGGTTCTTTTCTACAGGAAGGAAACCACAGAACCCCAGTGTTTTGAAGGCAGATGAGAGGCAGCCACCAGAGGCCAAGGCAAGGCAGACCTGTCTGTCCTTGCAGCTTCTGTCTGAAAGCAACCCTTGGACATACGGGGAGTTTTGGAGGTGGAATTCCATTTCAGCTGTGGGTGCCTGGACGGGAATGACACTTCTTCTCCCCAGGAAGGAAAGGGCAGAGCCCCAGTGTTTCAAAGGCTGATTAGTGGTGCCTCAAGGAGGCCAAGGCCAGCCAGACCTGTTTGTCTTGGCAGCTTTTGTCTTGGAGCAATCCTTGGCTAGATGCAATTTGGGGGGCCAAATCCCAGTTTTGTCCGTGGACATCTGGCCCAGAAGGACAGTTCTTTTCCATTGGCAGCAAAGTGAGGAGGCCCAGTGTTTCAAAGGCAGATGAGAGCTGGCCCTCAGGAAGCCAAGGGAAGCTGGACATTCCTGGCAGCTTTTGTCGGGGAGCTATTCCTTGGAGATATGGAATTTCAGAGGTGGATTCCCAATTTTGGCCATGGATGGCTGGACTTGAAAGATGGTTTTTTCCATGGGAAGAGAAGCACAGCCCCCGCCTGTTTTGAAGGCAGATGCGAGGTGGCCCCTAAGAGGCTAAGGCCAGCCTGAGCTGTCTGTCCTGGCAGGTTTCACATGGGAACAATCCTCGGATAGAATCCAATTTGGAGGTAGAATCCTAATTTCAGCCATGGGTCCCTGGAGGAGAAGGACAGTGCTTTCGCACAGAAAGGAAAGCAAGGAACTCCAGCGTTTCAGGGCCAGAGGAGAAGCACCCCTCAACATGCCAAGCTCAGCTGGACCAGGCAGGTGGCCCCCAGGAGGCCAAGCCAACCACACCTGTTCCACGCTCTTTGCAGCCTTGGGGCCCTGCAGCATCACCATTTTGTTCCCCTGAGGCCCAGCAATAGCACAGTGGTCTCCTTGGCTCTACAGCGGCACAAAGGCCCCTTGCTTCCACGAGGCCTGGCTGTGTCACTATGGTTTCCTTGGTTCCATGGGGCTGCAGAATAACACAATGGCCCACTGGTTCCATGAGGTCACAGAGGGTCACAAGGGTCTCCATGATTCCGTAAGGTGCTGCAGGGTCACAATGGCTCCTTGGTTCTATTGGGCTCCCCAGGATCACAATGGCCCCTTGGTTCCACAAGGCCTGGCTGTGGCACACTGGCCCTTTGCTTCCGTGAGACCTTGCAGTGTCACAATGGCCCCTTGCTTCTGTCAGGCCTGGCTGTGTCACAATGGCCCCTGGCTCCCATGAGGCCCTGTGATGTCACAATGGTCTCACTGGTTCCACGAGGCCCTGCAGTTCCACAATGGCCCTTCAGTGTCACAAGGCCTTGAAGTGTCATAATAGTCTCAGCGGGTTGCCCAGCTGCTTCACAATGGCCTCCTTGGTTCCATGATGCCCCGTAGCGTAACAACGGTATCCTTGCTTCCACACAGTCAGAATGGCCCCGTGGCCTCCTGGAGCCCCACAGTGTCACTACGATCCCCTTGATTCCACGAGGCCCTGCCGTGCTACAATGACCCCTTGCTTATACAAGGCCCTGCTCTGTCACAATGGCCCCTTGCTTCTGAAGTGTGCAAGAGCCTAATACTAAGAGAAAGGCGCCAAAAAACGCTTCGCCATTATCACTGCTCAACACCTGAAAGGCTTCAAAAGTGCTTCGTCATGATGGCTGCTTATCATAATCACTTTTGAACGCCTGGAAACTACGTGCCGTACGGGCCGTGCATAGCCCGCCTTGAGGCCCATAAAAAGGAAGGCAAAACTGGTGCAAAATGTGGAGGCAAAAGCAAAAGGTAGAATCCCCGCCCTTTGCCTTTCCCCCCCCCACCACCATCGCCTGCCGTGAGGCACCCTGAGGCCTCCGGGAGCCGACGCCGCCCGCCTGGGGAGCACCCCCCAATCCTTCACCCCTGGACTGAAATCCCGAGGGAGTTGTGCAACCCCTAGCCCTGCTCCTTCGTCCCAGGCGGACCCAGGTTCAGCTGCAAGCATCGAGCCTGCATCTCGGAGGATGGGCCGCCGCTTTCCAGCCAAACTGCTCTAGACTTCAGAAGAGGCAGATAAGACGCTTCAAACAGCAGGGGAAAAAAGGCAAAAACTTCTCCACTTCCCCCACCCTGTCTCAGCAGCAACAAAGGTAGCACAGTGTGGTGGTGACTTATCCAGTGCTTGTTAGAGTAACCTTGTCTTTTCTAACTTTTCTCTACTTTTCTCCTTCTTTCTCTTTGCCTCTCTTACCATTAGATAAAGAGATACCCATTTGTTTGGCACCAACATTTAATCTCGTTTGGTTTTAATCTGGTCTTTGGGAATATTTTGAACCTTCAAAGTTCTTTCCTTTTTATACTCAGAGATTTCCTTTTCTTTGCCCTTCTGGGTGTAAATCAGATAGTAACAAAGTGTCATAATGCTCTCCACAGTTCCGTGAGGCGCCACAATGTCACAATGGACTTTTGGTTCCATGAACTTTGGTACTGTCAGCAACAGTCTCCTTGGCTCCGCAGTGTCACAATGGACCCTTGGCTCCGTGAGGTTCAGTAGCGTAACACGGACGCCTTGATTGCATGAGGTTGTGCAGTGTCACAATGATCTCCTTGGTTCTGCGGCCCTGCTGTGTAACAATGGGCCCCTTCCTTTGCTGATGGCTCTGCGTCCTGCCTGCCTCTGCCTTGGCACACAAAGCCTTGGGCTGCTCCAGACTCCTTCTGGGGGACACGTTGCACCACTGCACTGCCCTGGGAGAGAAATTCCTTTCTCCTTGTGTCCAGCCTGGACCTGCCCAGCTGCCCTTGGCATTAATTCTTTCTTTTGCCAGCTGGTCTCTACTAGCTAGAAAGGATCCACCATGTCTGAAACCACCCTTCAAGCCCACCCAGGACTCTCCTCCACTGTCCTCAGTCTCCACTCCACTGAGCACAGAGCTCCTTTGTCCCTCTGTAGTGATCATGTGCTCGAGGCCACGGGCACCTGGACAAGAAGGTCGGTTCTTTTCTACAGGAAGGAAACCACAGAACCCCAGTGTTTTGAAGGCAGATGAGAGGCAGCCACCAGAGGCCAAGGCAAGGCAGACGTGTCTGTCCTTGCAGCTTCTGTCTGAAAGCAACCCTTGGACATACGGGGAGTTTTGGAGGTGGAATTCCATTTCAGCTGTGGGTGCCTGGACGGGAATGACACTTCTTCTCCCCAGGAAGGAAAGGGCAGAGCCCCAGTGTTTCAAAGGCTGATTAGTGGTGCCTCAAGGAGGCCAAGGCCAGCCAGACCTGTTTGTCTTGGCAGCTTTTGTCTTGGAGCAATCCTTGGCTAGATGCAATTTGGGAGGCCAAATCCCAGTTTTGTCCGTGGACATCTGGCCCAGAAGGACAGTTCTTTTCCATTGGCAGCAAAGTGAGGAGGCCCAGTGTTTCAAAGGCAGATGAGAGCTGGCCCTCAGGAAGCCAAGGGAAGCTGGACATTCCTGGCAGCTTTTGTCGGGGAGCTATTCCTTGGAGATATGGAATTTCAGAGGTGGATTCCCAATTTTGGCCATGGATGGCTGGACTTGAAAGATGGTTTTTTCCATGGGAAGAGAAGCACAGCCCCCGCCTGTTTTGAAGGCAGATGCGAGGTGGCCCCTAAGAGGCCAAGGCCAGCCTGAGCTGTCTGTCCTGGCAGGTTTCACATGGGAACAATCCTCGGATAGAATCCAATTTGGAGGTAGAATCCTAATTTCAGCCATGGGTCCCTGGAGGAGAAGGACAGTGCTTTCGCACAGAAAGGAAAGCAAGGAACTCCAGCGTTTCAGGGCCAGAGGAGAAGCACCCCTCAACATGCCAAGCTCAGCTGGACCAGGCAGGTGGCCCCCAGGAGGCCAAGCCAACCACACCTGTTCCACGCTCTTTGCAGCCTTGGGGCCCTGCAGCATCACCATTTTGTTCCCCTGAGGCCCAGCAATAGCACAGTGGTCTCCTTGGCTCTACAGCGGCACAAAGGCCCCTTGCTTCCACGAGGCCTGGCTGTGTCACTATGGTTTCCTTGGTTCCATGGGGCTGCAGAATAACACAATGGCCCACTGGTTCCATGAGGTCACAGAGGGTCACAAGGGTCTCCATGATTCCGTAAGGTGCTGCAGGGTCACAATGGCTCCTTGGTTCTATTGGGCTCCCCAGGATCACAATGGCCCCTTGGTTCCACAAGGCCTGGCTGTGGCACACTGGCCCTTTGCTTCCGTGAGACCTTGCAGTGTCACAATGGCCCCTTGCTTCTGTCAGGCCTGGCTGTGTCACAATGGCCCCTGGCTCCCATGAGGCCCTGTGATGTCACAATGGTCTCACTGGTTCCACGAGGCCCTGCAGTTCCACAATGGCCCTTCAGTGTCACAAGGCCTTGAAGTGTCATAATAGTCTCAGCGGGTTGCCCAGCTGCTTCACAATGGCCTCCTTGGTTCCATGATGCCCCGTAGCGTAACAACGGTATCCTTGCTTCCACACAGTCAGAATGGCCCCGTGGCCTCCTGGAGCCCCACAGTGTCACTACGATCCCCTTGATTCCACGAGGCCCTGCCGTGCTACAATGACCCCTTGCTTATACAAGGCCCTGCTGTGTCACAATGGCCCCTTGCTTCTGAAGTGTGCAAGAGCCTAATACTAAGAGAAAGGCGCCAAAAAACGCTTCGCCATTATCACTGCTCAACACCTGAAAGGCTTCAAAAGTGCTTCGTCATGATGGCTGCTTATCATAATCACTTTTGAACGCCTGGAAACTACGTGCCGTACGGGCCGTGCATAGCCCGCCTTGAGGCCCATAAAAAGGAAGGCAAAACTGGTGCAAAATGTGGAGGCAAAAGCAAAAGGTAGAATCCCCGCCCTTTGCCTTTCCCCCCACCACCACCATCGCCTGCCGTGAGGCACCCTGAGGCCTCCGGGAGCCGACGCCGCCCGCCTGGGGAGCACCCCCCAATCCTTCACCCCTGGACTGAAATCCCGAGGGAGTTGTGCAACCCCTAGCCCTGCTCCTTCGTCCCAGGCGGACCCAGGTTCAGCTGCAAGCATCGAGCCTGCATCTCGGAGGATGGGCCGCCGCTTTCCAGCCAAACTGCTCTAGACTTCAGAAGAGGCAGATAAGACGCTTCAAACAGCAGGGGAAAAAAGGCAAAAACTTCTCCACTTCCCCCACCCTGTCTCAGCAGCAACAAAGGTAGCACAGTGTGGTGGTGACTTATCCAGTGCTTGTTAGAGTAACCTTGTCTTTTCTAACTTTTCTCTACTTTTCTCCTTCTTTCTCTTTGCCTCTCTTACCATTAGATAAAGAGATACCCATTTGTTTGGCACCAACATTTAATCTCGTTTGGTTTTAATCTGGTCTTTGGGAATATTTTGAACCTTCAAAGTTCTTTCCTTTTTATACTCAGAGATTTCCTTTTCTTTGCCCTTCTGGGTGTAAATCAGATAGTAACAAAGTGTCATAATGCTCTCCACGGTTCCGTGAGGCGCCACAATGTCACAATGGACTTTTGGTTCCATGAACTTTGGTACTGTCAGCAACAGTCTCCTTGGCTCCGCAGTGTCACAATGGACCCTTGGCTCCGTGAGGTTCAGTAGCGTAACACGGACGCCTTGATTGCATGAGGTTGTGCAGTGTCACAATGATCTCCTTGGTTCTGCGGCCCTGCTGTGTAACAATGGGCCCCTTCCTTTGCTGATGGCTCTGCGTCCTGCCTGCCTCTGCCTTGGCACACAAAGCCTTGGGCTGCTCCAGACTCCTTCTGGGGGACACGTTGCACCACTGCACTGCCCTGGGAGAGAAATTCCTTTCTCCTTGTGTCCAGCCTGGACCTGCCCAGCTGCCCTTGGCATTAATTCTTTCTTTTGCCAGCTGGTCTCTACTAGCTAGAAAGGATCCACCATGTCTGAAACCACCCTTCAAGCCCACCCAGGACTCTCCTCCACTGTCCTCAGTCTCCACTCCACTGAGCACAGAGCTCCTTTGTCCCTCTGTAGTGATCATGTGCTCGAGGCCACGGGCACCTGGACAAGAAGGTCGGTTCTTTTCTACAGGAAGGAAACCACAGAACCCCAGTGTTTTGAAGGCAGATGAGAGGCAGCCACCAGAGGCCAAGGCAAGGCAGACCTGTCTGTCCTTGCAGCTTCTGTCTGAAAGCAACCCTTGGACATACGGGGAGTTTTGGAGGTGGAATTCCATTTCAGCTGTGGGTGCCTGGACGGGAATGACACTTCTTCTCCCCAGGAAGGAAAGGGCAGAGCCCCAGTGTTTCAAAGGCTGATTAGTGGTGCCTCAAGGAGGCCAAGGCCAGCCAGACCTGTTTGTCTTGGCAGCTTTTGTCTTGGAGCAATCCTTGGCTAGATGCAATTTGGGGGGCCAAATCCCAGTTTTGTCCGTGGACATCTGGCCCAGAAGGACAGTTCTTTTCCATTGGCAGCAAAGTGAGGAGGCCCAGTGTTTCAAAGGCAGATGAGAGCTGGCCCTCAGGAAGCCAAGGGAAGCTGGACATTCCTGGCAGCTTTTGTCGGGGAGCTATTCCTTGGAGATATGGAATTTCAGAGGTGGATTCCCAATTTTGGCCATGGATGGCTGGACTTGAAAGATGGTTTTTTCCATGGGAAGAGAAGCACAGCCCCCGCCTGTTTTGAAGGCAGATGCGAGGTGGCCCCTAAGAGGCTAAGGCCAGCCTGAGCTGTCTGTCCTGGCAGGTTTCACATGGGAACAATCCTCGGATAGAATCCAATTTGGAGGTAGAATCCTAATTTCAGCCATGGGTCCCTGGAGGAGAAGGACAGTGCTTTCGCACAGAAAGGAAAGCAAGGAACTCCAGCGTTTCAGGGCCAGAGGAGAAGCACCCCTCAACATGCCAAGCTCAGCTGGACCAGGCAGGTGGCCCCCAGGAGGCCAAGCCAACCACACCTGTTCCACGCTCTTTGCAGCCTTGGGGCCCTGCAGCATCACCATTTTGTTCCCCTGAGGCCCAGCAATAGCACAGTGGTCTCCTTGGCTCTACAGCGGCACAAAGGCCCCTTGCTTCCACGAGGCCTGGCTGTGTCACTATGGTTTCCTTGCTTCCATGGGGCTGCAGAATAACACAATGGCCCACTGGTTCCATGAGGTCACAGAGGGTCACAAGGGTCTCCATGATTCCATAAGGTGCTGCAGGGTCACAATGGCTCCTTGGTTCTATTGGGCTCCCCAGGATCACAATGGCCCCTTGGTTCCACAAGGCCTGGCTGTGGCACACTGGCCCTTTGCTTCCGTGAGACCTTGCAGTGTCACAATGGCCCCTTGCTTCTGTCAGGCCTGGCTGTGTCACAATGGCCCCTGGCTCCCATGAGGCCCTGTGATGTCACAATGGTCTCACTGGTTCCACGAGGCCCTGCAGTTCCACAATGGCCCTTCAGTGTCACAAGGCCTTGAAGTGTCATAATAGTCTCAGCGGGTTGCCCAGCTGCTTCACAATGGCCTCCTTGGTTCCATGATGCCCCGTAGCGTAACAACGGTATCCTTGCTTCCACACAGTCAGAATGGCCCCGTGGCCTCCTGGAGCCCCACAGTGTCACTACGATCCCCTTGATTCCACGAGGCCCTGCCGTGCTACAATGACCCCTTGCTTATACAAGGCCCTGCTGTGTCACAATGGCCCCTTGCTTCTGAAGTGTGCAAGAGCCTAATACTAAGAGAAAGGCGCCAAAAAACGCTTCGCCATTATCACTGCTCAACACCTGAAAGGCTTCAAAAGTGCTTCGTCATGATGGCTGCTTATCATAATCACTTTTGAACGCCTGGAAACTACGTGCCGTACGGGCCGTGCATAGCCCGCCTTGAGGCCCATAAAAAGGAAGGCAAAACTGGTGCAAAATGTGGAGGCAAAAGCAAAAGGTAGAATCCCCGCCCTTTGCCTTTCCCCCCACCACCACCATCGCCTGCCGTGAGGCACCCTGAGGCCTCCGGGAGCCGACGCCGCCCGCCTGGGGAGCACCCCCCAATCCTTCACCCCTGGACTGAAATCCCGAGGGAGTTGTGCAACCCCTAGCCCTGCTCCTTCGTCCCAGGCGGACCCAGGTTCAGCTGCAAGCATCGAGCCTGCATCTCGGAGGATGGGCCGCCGCTTTCCAGCCAAACTGCTCTAGACTTCAGAAGAGGCAGATAAGACGCTTCAAACAGCAGGGGAAAAAAGGCAAAAACTTCTCCACTTCCCCCACCCTGTCTCAGCAGCAACAAAGGTAGCACAGTGTGGTGGTGACTTATCCAGTGCTTGTTAGAGTAACCTTGTCTTTTCTAACTTTTCTCTACTTTTCTCCTTCTTTCTCTTTGCCTCTCTTACCATTAGATAAAGAGATACCCATTTGTTTGGCACCAACATTTAATCTCGTTTGGTTTTAATCTGGTCTTTGGGAATATTTTGAACCTTCAAAGTTCTTTCCTTTTTATACTCAGAGATTTCCTTTTCTTTGCCCTTCTGGGTGTAAATCAGATAGTAACAAAGTGTCATAATGCTCTCCACGGTTCCGTGAGGCGCCACAATGTCACAATGGACTTTTGGTTCCATGAACTTTGGTACTGTCAGCAACAGTCTCCTTGGCTCCGCAGTGTCACAATGGACCCTTGGCTCCGTGAGGTTCAGTAGCGTAACACGGACGCCTTGATTGCATGAGGTTGTGCAGTGTCACAATGATCTCCTTGGTTCTGCGGCCCTGCTGTGTAACAATGGGCCCCTTCCTTTGCTGATGGCTCTGCGTCCTGCCTGCCTCTGCCTTGGCACACAAAGCCTTGGGCTGCTCCAGACTCCTTCTGGGGGACACGTTGCACCACTGCACTGCCCTGGGAGAGAAATTCCTTTCTCCTTGTGTCCAGCCTGGACCTGCCCAGCTGCCCTTGGCATTAATTCTTTCTTTTGCCAGCTGGTCTCTACTAGCTAGAAAGGATCCACCATGTCTGAAACCACCCTTCAAGCCCACCCAGGACTCTCCTCCACTGTCCTCAGTCTCCACTCCACTGAGCACAGAGCTCCTTTGTCCCTCTGTAGTGATCATGTGCTCGAGGCCACGGGCACCTGGACAAGAAGGTCGGTTCTTTTCTACAGGAAGGAAACCACAGAACCCCAGTGTTTTGAAGGCAGATGAGAGGCAGCCACCAGAGGCCAAGGCAAGGCAGACGTGTCTGTCCTTGCAGCTTCTGTCTGAAAGCAACCCTTGGACATACGGGGAGTTTTGGAGGTGGAATTCCATTTCAGCTGTGGGTGCCTGGACGGGAATGACACTTCTTCTCCCCAGGAAGGAAAGGGCAGAGCCCCAGTGTTTCAAAGGCTGATTAGTGGTGCCTCAAGGAGGCCAAGGCCAGCCAGACCTGTTTGTCTTGGCAGCTTTTGTCTTGGAGCAATCCTTGGCTAGATGCAATTTGGGAGGCCAAATCCCAGTTTTGTCCGTGGACATCTGGCCCAGAAGGACAGTTCTTTTCCATTGGCAGCAAAGTGAGGAGGCCCAGTGTTTCAAAGGCAGATGAGAGCTGGCCCTCAGGAAGCCAAGGGAAGCTGGACATTCCTGGCAGCTTTTGTCGGGGAGCTATTCCTTGGAGATATGGAATTTCAGAGGTGGATTCCCAATTTTGGCCATGGATGGCTGGACTTGAAAGATGGTTTTTTCCATGGGAAGAGAAGCACAGCCCCCGCGTGTTTTGAAGGCAGATGCGAGGTGGCCCCTAAGAGGCCAAGGCCAGCCTGAGCTGTCTGTCCTGGCAGGTTTCACATGGGAACAATCCTCGGATAGAATCCAATTTGGAGGTAGAATCCTAATTTCAGCCATGGGTCCCTGGAGGAGAAGGACAGTGCTTTCGCACAGAAAGGAAAGCAAGGAACTCCAGCGTTTCAGGGCCAGAGGAGAAGCACCCCTCAACATGCCAAGCTCAGCTGGACCAGGCAGGTGGCCCCCAGGAGGCCAAGCCAACCACACCTGTTCCACGCTCTTTGCAGCCTTGGGGCCCTGCAGCATCACCATTTTGTTCCCCTGAGGCCCAGCAATAGCACAGTGGTCTCCTTGGCTCTACAGCGGCACAAAGGCCCCTTGCTTCCACGAGGCCTGGCTGTGTCACTATGGTTTCCTTGGTTCCATGGGGCTGCAGAATAACACAATGGCCCACTGGTTCCATGAGGTCACAGAGGGTCACAAGGGTCTCCATGATTCCATAAGGTGCTGCAGGGTCACAATGGCTCCTTGGTTCTATTGGGCTCCCCAGGATCACAATGGCCCCTTGGTTCCACAAGGCCTGGCTGTGGCACACTGGCCCTTTGCTTCCGTGAGACCTTGCAGTGTCACAATGGCCCCTTGCTTCTGTCAGGCCTGGCTGTGTCACAATGGCCCCTGGCTCCCATGAGGCCCTGTGATGTCACAATGGTCTCACTGGTTCCACGAGGCCCTGCAGTTCCACAATGGCCCTTCAGTGTCACAAGGCCTTGAAGTGTCATAATAGCGGGTTGCCCAGCTGCTTCACAATGGCCTCCTTGGTTCCATGATGCCCCGTAGCGTAACAACGGTATCCTTGCTTCCACACAGTCAGAATGGCCCCGTGGCCTCCTGGAGCCCCACAGTGTCACTACGATCCCCTTGATTCCACGAGGCCCTGCCGTGCTACAATGACCCCTTGCTTATACAAGGCCCTGCTGTGTCACAATGGCCCCTTGCTTCTGAAGTGTGCAAGAGCCTAATACTAAGAGAAAGGCGCCAAAAAACGCTTCGCCATTATCACTGCTCAACACCTGAAAGGCTTCAAAAGTGCTTCGTCATGATGGCTGCTTATCATAATCACTTTTGAACGCCTGGAAACTACGTGCCGTACGGGCCGTGCATAGCCCGCCTTGAGGCCCATAAAAAGGAAGGCAAAACTGGTGCAAAATGTGGAGGCAAAAGCAAAAGGTAGAATCCCCGCCCTTTGCCTTTCCCCCCCCCACCACCATCGCCTGCCGTGAGGCACCCTGAGGCCTCCGGGAGCCGACGCCGCCCGCCTGGGGAGCACCCCCCAATCCTTCACCCCTGGACTGAAATCCCGAGGGAGTTGTGCAACCCCTAGCCCTGCTCCTTCGTCCCAGGCGGACCCAGGTTCAGCTGCAAGCATCGAGCCTGCATCTCGGAGGATGGGCCGCCGCTTTCCAGCCAAACTGCTCTAGACTTCAGAAGAGGCAGATAAGACGCTTCAAACAGCAGGGGAAAAAAGGCAAAAACTTCTCCACTTCCCCCACCCTGTCTCAGCAGCAACAAAGGTAGCACAGTGTGGTGGTGACTTATCCAGTGCTTGTTAGAGTAACCTTGTCTTTTCTAACTTTTCTCTACTTTTCTCCTTCTTTCTCTTTGCCTCTCTTACCATTAGATAAAGAGATACCCATTTGTTTGGCACCAACATTTAATCTCGTTTGGTTTTAATCTGGTCTTTGGGAATATTTTGAACCTTCAAAGTTCTTTCCTTTTTATACTCAGAGATTTCCTTTTCTTTGCCCTTCTGGGTGTAAATCAGATAGTAACAAAGTGTCATAATGCTCTCCACAGTTCCGTGAGGCGCCACAATGTCACAATGGACTTTTGGTTCCATGAACTTTGGTACTGTCAGCAACAGTCTCCTTGGCTCCGCAGTGTCACAATGGACCCTTGGCTCCGTGAGGTTCAGTAGCGTAACACGGACGCCTTGATTGCATGAGGTTGTGCAGTGTCACAATGATCTCCTTGGTTCTGCGGCCCTGCTGTGTAACAATGGGCCCCTTCCTTTGCTGATGGCTCTGCGTCCTGCCTGCCTCTGCCTTGGCACACAAAGCCTTGGGCTGCTCCAGACTCCTTCTGGGGGACACGTTGCACCACTGCACTGCCCTGGGAGAGAAATTCCTTTCTCCTTGTGTCCAGCCTGGACCTGCCCAGCTGCCCTTGGCATTAATTCTTTCTTTTGCCAGCTGGTCTCTACTAGCTAGAAAGGATCCACCATGTCTGAAACCACCCTTCAAGCCCACCCAGGACTCTCCTCCACTGTCCTCAGTCTCCACTCCACTGAGCACAGAGCTCCTTTGTCCCTCTGTAGTGATCATGTGCTCGAGGCCACGGGCACCTGGACAAGAAGGTCGGTTCTTTTCTACAGGAAGGAAACCACAGAACCCCAGTGTTTTGAAGGCAGATGAGAGGCAGCCACCAGAGGCCAAGGCAAGGCAGACGTGTCTGTCCTTGCAGCTTCTGTCTGAAAGCAACCCTTGGACATACGGGGAGTTTTGGAGGTGGAATTCCATTTCAGCTGTGGGTGCCTGGACGGGAATGACACTTCTTCTCCCCAGGAAGGAAAGGGCAGAGCCCCAGTGTTTCAAAGGCTGATTAGTGGTGCCTCAAGGAGGCCAAGGCCAGCCAGACCTGTTTGTCTTGGCAGCTTTTGTCTTGGAGCAATCCTTGGCTAGATGCAATTTGGGAGGCCAAATCCCAGTTTTGTCCGTGGACATCTGGCCCAGAAGGACAGTTCTTTTCCATTGGCAGCAAAGTGAGGAGGCCCAGTGTTTCAAAGGCAGATGAGAGCTGGCCCTCAGGAAGCCAAGGGAAGCTGGACATTCCTGGCAGCTTTTGTCGGGGAGCTATTCCTTGGAGATATGGAATTTCAGAGGTGGATTCCCAATTTTGGCCATGGATGGCTGGACTTGAAAGATGGTTTTTTCCATGGGAAGAGAAGCACAGCCCCCGCCTGTTTTGAAGGCAGATGCGAGGTGGCCCCTAAGAGGCCAAGGCCAGCCTGAGCTGTCTGTCCTGGCAGGTTTCACATGGGAACAATCCTCGGATAGAATCCAATTTGGAGGTAGAATCCTAATTTCAGCCATGGGTCCCTGGAGGAGAAGGACAGTGCTTTCGCACAGAAAGGAAAGCAAGGAACTCCAGCGTTTCAGGGCCAGAGGAGAAGCACCCCTCAACATGCCAAGCTCAGCTGGACCAGGCAGGTGGCCCCCAGGAGGCCAAGCCAACCACACCTGTTCCACGCTCTTTGCAGCCTTGGGGCCCTGCAGCATCACCATTTTGTTCCCCTGAGGCCCAGCAATAGCACAGTGGTCTCCTTGGCTCTACAGCGGCACAAAGGCCCCTTGCTTCCACGAGGCCTGGCTGTGTCACTATGGTTTCCTTGGTTCCATGGGGCTGCAGAATAACACAATGGCCCACTGGTTCCATGAGGTCACAGAGGGTCACAAGGGTCTCCATGATTCCGTAAGGTGCTGCAGGGTCACAATGGCTCCTTGGTTCTATTGGGCTCCCCAGGATCACAATGGCCCCTTGGTTCCACAAGGCCTGGCTGTGGCACACTGGCCCTTTGCTTCCGTGAGACCTTGCAGTGTCACAATGGCCCCTTGCTTCTGTCAGGCCTGGCTGTGTCACAATGGCCCCTGGCTCCCATGAGGCCCTGTGATGTCACAATGGTCTCACTGGTTCCACGAGGCCCTGCAGTTCCACAATGGCCCTTCAGTGTCACAAGGCCTTGAAGTGTCATAATAGTCTCAGCGGGTTGCCCAGCTGCTTCACAATGGCCTCCTTGGTTCCATGATGCCCCGTAGCGTAACAACGGTATCCTTGCTTCCACACAGTCAGAATGGCCCCGTGGCCTCCTGGAGCCCCACAGTGTCACTACGATCCCCTTGATTCCACGAGGCCCTGCCGTGCTACAATGACCCCTTGCTTATACAAGGCCCTGCTGTGTCACAATGGCCCCTTGCTTCTGAAGTGTGCAAGAGCCTAATACTAAGAGAAAGGCGCCAAAAAACGCTTCGCCATTATCACTGCTCAACACCTGAAAGGCTTCAAAAGTGCTTCGTCATGATGGCTGCTTATCATAATCACTTTTGAACGCCTGGAAACTACGTGCCGTACGGGCCGTGCATAGCCCGCCTTGAGGCCCATAAAAAGGAAGGCAAAACTGGTGCAAAATGTGGAGGCAAAAGCAAAAGGTAGAATCCCCGCCCTTTGCCTTTCCCCCCCCCACCACCATCGCCTGCCGTGAGGCACCCTGAGGCCTCCGGGAGCCGACGCCGCCCGCCTGGGGAGCACCCCCCAATCCTTCACCCCTGGACTGAAATCCCGAGGGAGTTGTGCAACCCCTAGCCCTGCTCCTTCGTCCCAGGCGGACCCAGGTTCAGCTGCAAGCATCGAGCCTGCATCTCGGAGGATGGGCCGCCGCTTTCCAGCCAAACTGCTCTAGACTTCAGAAGAGGCAGATAAGACGCTTCAAACAGCAGGGGAAAAAAGGCAAAAACTTCTCCACTTCCCCCACCCTGTCTCAGCAGCAACAAAGGTAGCACAGTGTGGTGGTGACTTATCCAGTGCTTGTTAGAGTAACCTTGTCTTTTCTAACTTTTCTCTACTTTTCTCCTTCTTTCTCTTTGCCTCTCTTACCATTAGATAAAGAGATACCCATTTGTTTGGCACCAACATTTAATCTCGTTTGGTTTTAATCTGGTCTTTGGGAATATTTTGAACCTTCAAAGTTCTTTCCTTTTTATACTCAGAGATTTCCTTTTCTTTGCCCTTCTGGGTGTAAATCAGATAGTAACAAAGTGTCATAATGCTCTCCACGGTTCCGTGAGGCGCCACAATGTCACAATGGACTTTTGGTTCCATGAACTTTGGTACTGTCAGCAACAGTCTCCTTGGCTCCGCAGTGTCACAATGGACCCTTGGCTCCGTGAGGTTCAGTAGCGTAACACGGACGCCTTGATTGCATGAGGTTGTGCAGTGTCACAATGATCTCCTTGGTTCTGCGGCCCTGCTGTGTAACAATGGGCCCCTTCCTTTGCTGATGGCTCTGCGTCCTGCCTGCCTCTGCCTTGGCACACAAAGCCTTGGGCTGCTCCAGACTCCTTCTGGGGGACACGTTGCACCACTGCACTGCCCTGGGAGAGAAATTCCTTTCTCCTTGTGTCCAGCCTGGACCTGCCCAGCTGCCCTTGGCATTAATTCTTTCTTTTGCCAGCTGGTCTCTACTAGCTAGAAAGGATCCACCATGTCTGAAACCACCCTTCAAGCCCACCCAGGACTCTCCTCCACTGTCCTCAGTCTCCACTCCACTGAGCACAGAGCTCCTTTGTCCCTCTGTAGTGATCATGTGCTCGAGGCCACGGGCACCTGGACAAGAAGGTCGGTTCTTTTCTACAGGAAGGAAACCACAGAACCCCAGTGTTTTGAAGGCAGATGAGAGGCAGCCACCAGAGGCCAAGGCAAGGCAGACGTGTCTGTCCTTGCAGCTTCTGTCTGAAAGCAACCCTTGGACATACGGGGAGTTTTGGAGGTGGAATTCCATTTCAGCTGTGGGTGCCTGGACGGGAATGACACTTCTTCTCCCCAGGAAGGAAAGGGCAGAGCCCCAGTGTTTCAAAGGCTGATTAGTGGTGCCTCAAGGAGGCCAAGGCCAGCCAGACCTGTTTGTCTTGGCAGCTTTTGTCTTGGAGCAATCCTTGGCTAGATGCAATTTGGGGGGCCAAATCCCAGTTTTGTCCGTGGACATCTGGCCCAGAAGGACAGTTCTTTTCCATTGGCAGCAAAGTGAGGAGGCCCAGTGTTTCAAAGGCAGATGAGAGCTGGCCCTCAGGAAGCCAAGGGAAGCTGGACATTCCTGGCAGCTTTTGTCGGGGAGCTATTCCTTGGAGATATGGAATTTCAGAGGTGGATTCCCAATTTTGGCCATGGATGGCTGGACTTGAAAGATGGTTTTTTCCATGGGAAGAGAAGCACAGCCCCCGCCTGTTTTGAAGGCAGATGCGAGGTGGCCCCTAAGAGGCCAAGGCCAGCCTGAGCTGTCTGTCCTGGCAGGTTTCACATGGGAACAATCCTCGGATAGAATCCAATTTGGAGGTAGAATCCTAATTTCAGCCATGGGTCCCTGGAGGAGAAGGACAGTGCTTTCGCACAGAAAGGAAAGCAAGGAACTCCAGCGTTTCAGGGCCAGAGGAGAAGCACCCCTCAACATGCCAAGCTCAGCTGGACCAGGCAGGTGGCCCCCAGGAGGCCAAGCCAACCACACCTGTTCCACGCTCTTTGCAGCCTTGGGGCCCTGCAGCATCACCATTTTGTTCCCCTGAGGCCCAGCAATAGCACAGTGGTCTCCTTGGCTCTACAGCGGCACAAAGGCCCCTTGCTTCCACGAGGCCTGGCTGTGTCACTATGGTTTCCTTGGTTCCATGGGGCTGCAGAATAACACAATGGCCCACTGGTTCCATGAGGTCACAGAGGGTCACAAGGGTCTCCATGATTCCGTAAGGTGCTGCAGGGTCACAATGGCTCCTTGGTTCTATTGGGCTCCCCAGGATCACAATGGCCCCTTGGTTCCACAAGGCCTGGCTGTGGCACACTGGCCCTTTGCTTCCGTGAGACCTTGCAGTGTCACAATGGCCCCTTGCTTCTGTCAGGCCTGGCTGTGTCACAATGGCCCCTGGCTCCCATGAGGCCCTGTGATGTCACAATGGTCTCACTGGTTCCACGAGGCCCTGCAGTTCCACAATGGCCCTTCAGTGTCACAAGGCCTTGAAGTGTCATAATAGTCTCAGCGGGTTGCCCAGCTGCTTCACAATGGCCTCCTTGGTTCCATGATGCCCCGTAGCGTAACAACGGTATCCTTGCTTCCACACAGTCAGAATGGCCCCGTGGCCTCCTGGAGCCCCACAGTGTCACTACGATCCCCTTGATTCCACGAGGCCCTGCCGTGCTACAATGACCCCTTGCTTATACAAGGCCCTGCTGTGTCACAATGGCCCCTTGCTTCTGAAGTGTGCAAGAGCCTAATACTAAGAGAAAGGCGCCAAAAAACGCTTCGCCATTATCACTGCTCAACACCTGAAAGGCTTCAAAAGTGCTTCGTCATGATGGCTGCTTATCATAATCACTTTTGAACGCCTGGAAACTACGTGCCGTACGGGCCGTGCATAGCCCGCCTTGAGGCCCATAAAAAGGAAGGCAAAACTGGTGCAAAATGTGGAGGCAAAAGCAAAAGGTAGAATCCCCGCCCTTTGCCTTTCCCCCCCCCACCACCATCGCCTGCCGTGAGGCACCCTGAGGCCTCCGGGAGCCGACGCCGCCCGCCTGGGGAGCACCCCCCAATCCTTCACCCCTGGACTGAAATCCCGAGGGAGTTGTGCAACCCCTAGCCCTGCTCCTTCGTCCCAGGTGGACCCAGGTTCAGCTGCAAGCATCGAGCCTGCATCTCGGAGGATGGGCCGCCGCTTTCCAGCCAAACTGCTCTAGACTTCAGAAGAGGCAGATAAGACGCTTCAAACAGCAGGGGAAAAAAGGCAAAAACTTCTCCACTTCCCCCACCCTGTCTCAGCAGCAACAAAGGTAGCACAGTGTGGTGGTGACTTATCCAGTGCTTGTTAGAGTAACCTTGTCTTTTCTAACTTTTCTCTACTTTTCTCCTTCTTTCTCTTTGCCTCTCTTACCATTAGATAAAGAGATACCCATTTGTTTGGCACCAACATTTAATCTCGTTTGGTTTTAATCTGGTCTTTGGGAATATTTTGAACCTTCAAAGTTCTTTCCTTTTTATACTCAGAGATTTCCTTTTCTTTGCCCTTCTGGGTGTAAATCAGATAGTAACAAAGTGTCATAATGCTCTCCACGGTTCCGTGAGGCGCCACAATGTCACAATGGACTTTTGGTTCCATGAACTTTGGTACTGTCAGCAACAGTCTCCTTGGCTCCGCAGTGTCACAATGGACCCTTGGCTCCGTGAGGTTCAGTAGCGTAACACGGACGCCTTGATTGCATGAGGTTGTGCAGTGTCACAATGATCTCCTTGGTTCTGCGGCCCTGCTGTGTAACAATGGGCCCCTTCCTTTGCTGATGGCTCTGCGTCCTGCCTGCCTCTGCCTTGGCACACAAAGCCTTGGGCTGCTCCAGACTCCTTCTGGGGGACACGTTGCACCACTGCACTGCCCTGGGAGAGAAATTCCTTTCTCCTTGTGTCCAGCCTGGACCTGCCCAGCTGCCCTTGGCATTAATTCTTTCTTTTGCCAGCTGGTCTCTACTAGCTAGAAAGGATCCACCATGTCTGAAACCACCCTTCAAGCCCACCCAGGACTCTCCTCCACTGTCCTCAGTCTCCACTCCACTGAGCACAGAGCTCCTTTGTCCCTCTGTAGTGATCATGTGCTCGAGGCCACGGGCACCTGGACAAGAAGGTCGGTTCTTTTCTACAGGAAGGAAACCACAGAACCCCAGTGTTTTGAAGGCAGATGAGAGGCAGCCACCAGAGGCCAAGGCAAGGCAGACGTGTCTGTCCTTGCAGCTTCTGTCTGAAAGCAACCCTTGGACATACGGGGAGTTTTGGAGGTGGAATTCCATTTCAGCTGTGGGTGCCTGGACGGGAATGACACTTCTTCTCCCCAGGAAGGAAAGGGCAGAGCCCCAGTGTTTCAAAGGCTGATTAGTGGTGCCTCAAGGAGGCCAAGGCCAGCCAGACCTGTTTGTCTTGGCAGCTTTTGTCTTGGAGCAATCCTTGGCTAGATGCAATTTGGGAGGCCAAATCCCAGTTTTGTCCGTGGACATCTGGCCCAGAAGGACAGTTCTTTTCCATTGGCAGCAAAGTGAGGAGGCCCAGTGTTTCAAAGGCAGATGAGAGCTGGCCCTCAGGAAGCCAAGGGAAGCTGGACATTCCTGGCAGCTTTTGTCGGGGAGCTATTCCTTGGAGATATGGAATTTCAGAGGTGGATTCCCAATTTTGGCCATGGATGGCTGGACTTGAAAGATGGTTTTTTCCATGGGAAGAGAAGCACAGCCCCCGCCTGTTTTGAAGGCAGATGCGAGGTGGCCCCTAAGAGGCCAAGGCCAGCCTGAGCTGTCTGTCCTGGCAGGTTTCACATGGGAACAATCCTCGGATAGAATCCAATTTGGAGGTAGAATCCTAATTTCAGCCATGGGTCCCTGGAGGAGAAGGACAGTGCTTTCGCACAGAAAGGAAAGCAAGGAACTCCAGCGTTTCAGGGCCAGAGGAGAAGCACCCCTCAACATGCCAAGCTCAGCTGGACCAGGCAGGTGGCCCCCAGGAGGCCAAGCCAACCACACCTGTTCCACGCTCTTTGCAGCCTTGGGGCCCTGCAGCATCACCATTTTGTTCCCCTGAGGCCCAGCAATAGCACAGTGGTCTCCTTGGCTCTACAGCGGCACAAAGGCCCCTTGCTTCCACGAGGCCTGGCTGTGTCACTATGGTTTCCTTGGTTCCATGGGGCTGCAGAATAACACAATGGCCCACTGGTTCCATGAGGTCACAGAGGGTCACAAGGGTCTCCATGATTCCGTAAGGTGCTGCAGGGTCACAATGGCTCCTTGGTTCTATTGGGCTCCCCAGGATCACAATGGCCCCTTGGTTCCACAAGGCCTGGCTGTGGCACACTGGCCCTTTGCTTCCGTGAGACCTTGCAGTGTCACAATGGCCCCTTGCTTCTGTCAGGCCTGGCTGTGTCACAATGGCCCCTGGCTCCCATGAGGCCCTGTGATGTCACAATGGTCTCACTGGTTCCACGAGGCCCTGCAGTTCCACAATGGCCCTTCAGTGTCACAAGGCCTTGAAGTGTCATAATAGTCTCAGCGGGTTGCCCAGCTGCTTCACAATGGCCTCCTTGGTTCCATGATGCCCCGTAGCGTAACAACGGTATCCTTGCTTCCACACAGTCAGAATGGCCCCGTGGCCTCCTGGAGCCCCACAGTGTCACTACGATCCCCTTGATTCCACGAGGCCCTGCCGTGCTACAATGACCCCTTGCTTATACAAGGCCCTGCTGTGTCACAATGGCCCCTTGCTTCTGAAGTGTGCAAGAGCCTAATACTAAGAGAAAGGCGCCAAAAAACGCTTCGCCATTATCACTGCTCAACACCTGAAAGGCTTCAAAAGTGCTTCGTCATGATGGCTGCTTATCATAATCACTTTTGAACGCCTGGAAACTACGTGCCGTACGGGCCGTGCATAGCCCGCCTTGAGGCCCATAAAAAGGAAGGCAAAACTGGTGCAAAATGTGGAGGCAAAAGCAAAAGGTAGAATCCCCGCCCTTTGCCTTTCCCCCCACCACCACCATCGCCTGCCGTGAGGCACCCTGAGGCCTCCGGGAGCCGACGCCGCCCGCCTGGGGAGCACCCCCCAATCCTTCACCCCTGGACTGAAATCCCGAGGGAGTTGTGCAACCCCTAGCCCTGCTCCTTCGTCCCAGGCGGACCCAGGTTCAGCTGCAAGCATCGAGCCTGCATCTCGGAGGATGGGCCGCCGCTTTCCAGCCAAACTGCTCTAGACTTCAGAAGAGGCAGATAAGAGGCTTCAAACAGCAGGGGAAAAAAGGCAAAAACTTCTCCACTTCCCCCACCCTGTCTCAGCAGCAACAAAGGTAGCACAGTGTGGTGGTGACTTATCCAGTGCTTGTTAGAGTAACCTTGTCTTTTCTAACTTTTCTCTACTTTTCTCCTTCTTTCTCTTTGCCTCTCTTACCATTAGATAAAGAGATACCCATTTGTTTGGCACCAACATTTAATCTCGTTTGGTTTTAATCTGGTCTTTGGGAATATTTTGAACCTTCAAAGTTCTTTCCTTTTTATACTCAGAGATTTCCTTTTCTTTGCCCTTCTGGGTGTAAATCAGATAGTAACAAAGTGTCATAATGCTCTCCACGGTTCCGTGAGGCGCCACAATGTCACAATGGACTTTTGGTTCCATGAACTTTGGTACTGTCAGCAACAGTCTCCTTGGCTCCGCAGTGTCACAATGGACCCTTGGCTCCGTGAGGTTCAGTAGCGTAACACGGACGCCTTGATTGCATGAGGTTGTGCAGTGTCACAATGATCTCCTTGGTTCTGCGGCCCTGCTGTGTAACAATGGGCCCCTTCCTTTGCTGATGGCTCTGCGTCCTGCCTGCCTCTGCCTTGGCACACAAAGCCTTGGGCTGCTCCAGACTCCTTCTGGGGGACACGTTGCACCACTGCACTGCCCTGGGAGAGAAATTCCTTTCTCCTTGTGTCCAGCCTGGACCTGCCCAGCTGCCCTTGGCATTAATTCTTTCTTTTGCCAGCTGGTCTCTACTAGCTAGAAAGGATCCACCATGTCTGAAACCACCCTTCAAGCCCACCCAGGACTCTCCTCCACTGTCCTCAGTCTCCACTCCACTGAGCACAGAGCTCCTTTGTCCCTCTGTAGTGATCATGTGCTCGAGGCCACGGGCACCTGGACAAGAAGGTCGGTTCTTTTCTACAGGAAGGAAACCACAGAACCCCAGTGTTTTGAAGGCAGATGAGAGGCAGCCACCAGAGGCCAAGGCAAGGCAGACGTGTCTGTCCTTGCAGCTTCTGTCTGAAAGCAACCCTTGGACATACGGGGAGTTTTGGAGGTGGAATTCCATTTCAGCTGTGGGTGCCTGGACGGGAATGACACTTCTTCTCCCCAGGAAGGAAAGGGCAGAGCCCCAGTGTTTCAAAGGCTGATTAGTGGTGCCTCAAGGAGGCCAAGGCCAGCCAGACCTGTTTGTCTTGGCAGCTTTTGTCTTGGAGCAATCCTTGGCTAGATGCAATTTGGGGGGCCAAATCCCAGTTTTGTCCGTGGACATCTGGCCCAGAAGGACAGTTCTTTTCCATTGGCAGCAAAGTGAGGAGGCCCAGTGTTTCAAAGGCAGATGAGAGCTGGCCCTCAGGAAGCCAAGGGAAGCTGGACATTCCTGGCAGCTTTTGTCGGGGAGCTATTCCTTGGAGATATGGAATTTCAGAGGTGGATTCCCAATTTTGGCCATGGATGGCTGGACTTGAAAGATGGTTTTTTCCATGGGAAGAGAAGCACAGCCCCCGCCTGTTTTGAAGGCAGATGCGAGGTGGCCCCTAAGAGGCCAAGGCCAGCCTGAGCTGTCTGTCCTGGCAGGTTTCACATGGGAACAATCCTCAGATAGAATCCAATTTGGAGGTAGAATCCTAATTTCAGCCATGGGTCCCTGGAGGAGAAGGACAGTGCTTTCGCACAGAAAGGAAAGCAAGGAACTCCAGCGTTTCAGGGCCAGAGGAGAAGCACCCCTCAACATGCCAAGCTCAGCTGGACCAGGCAGGTGGCCCCCAGGAGGCCAAGCCAACCACACCTGTTCCACGCTCTTTGCAGCCTTGGGGCCCTGCAGCATCACCATTTTGTTCCCCTGAGGCCCAGCAATATCACAGTGGTCTCCTTGGCTCTACAGCGGCACAAAGGCCCCTTGCTTCCATGAGGCCTGGCTGTGTCACTATGGTTTCCTTGGTTCCATGGGGCTGCAGAATAACACAATGGCCCACTGGTTCCATGAGGTCACAGAGGGTCACAAGGGTCTCCATGATTCCGTAAGGTGCTGCAGGGTCACAATGGCTCCTTGGTTCTATTGGGCTCCCCAGGATCACAATGGCCCCTTGGTTCCACAAGGCCTGGCTGTGGCACACTGGCCCTTTGCTTCCGTGAGACCTTGCAGTGTCACAATGGCCCCTTGCTTCTGTCAGGCCTGGCTGTGTCACAATGGCCCCTGGCTCCCATGAGGCCCTGTGATGTCACAATGGTCTCACTGGTTCCACGAGGCCCTGCAGTTCCACAATGGCCCTTCAGTGTCACAAGGCCTTGAAGTGTCATAATAGTCTCAGCGGGTTGCCCAGCTGCTTCACAATGGCCTCCTTGGTTCCATGATGCCCCGTAGCGTAACAACGGTATCCTTGCTTCCACACAGTCAGAATGGCCCCGTGGCCTCCTGGAGCCCCACAGTGTCACTACGATCCCCTTGATTCCACGAGGCCCTGCCGTGCTACAATGACCCCTTGCTTATACAAGGCCCTGCTGTGTCACAATGGCCCCTTGCTTCTGAAGTGTGCAAGAGCCTAATACTAAGAGAAAGGCGCCAAAAAACGCTTCGCCATTATCACTGCTCAACACCTGAAAGGCTTCAAAAGTGCTTCGTCATGATGGCTGCTTATCATAATCACTTTTGAACGCCTGGAAACTACGTGCCGTACGGGCCGTGCATAGCCCGCCTTGAGGCCCATAAAAAGGAAGGCAAAACTGGTGCAAAATGTGGAGGCAAAAGCAAAAGGTAGAATCCCCGCCCTTTGCCTTTCCCCCCACCACCACCATCGCCTGCCGTGAGGCACCCTGAGGCCTCCGGGAGCCGACGCCGCCCGCCTGGGGAGCACCCCCCAATCCTTCACCCCTGGACTGAAATCCCGAGGGAGTTGTGCAACCCCTAGCCCTGCTCCTTCGTCCCAGGCGGAGCCAGGTTCAGCTGCAAGCATCGAGCCTGCATCTCGGAGGATGGGCCGCCGCTTTCCAGCCAAACTGCTCTAGACTTCAGAAGAGGCAGATAAGATGCTTCAAACAGCAGGGGAAAAAAGGCAAAAACTTCTCCACTTCCCCCACCCTGTCTCAGCAGCAACAAAGGTAGCACAGTGTGGTGGTGACTTATCCAGTGCTTGTTAGAGTAACCTTGTCTTTTCTAACTTTTCTCTACTTTTCTCCTTCTTTCTCTTTGCCTCTCTTACCATTAGATAAAGAGATACCCATTTGTTTGGCACCAACATTTAATCTCGTTTGGTTTTAATCTGGTCTTTGGGAATATTTTGAACCTTCAAAGTTCTTTCCTTTTTATACTCAGAGATTTCCTTTTCTTTGCCCTTCTGGGTGTAAATCAGATAGTAACAAAGTGTCATAATGCTCTCCACAGTTCCGTGAGGCGCCACAATGTCACAATGGACTTTTGGTTCCATGAACTTTGGTACTGTCAGCAACAGTCTCCTTGGCTCCGCAGTGTCACAATGGACCCTTGGCTCCGTGAGGTTCAGTAGCGTAACACGGACGCCTTGATTGCATGAGGTTGTGCAGTGTCACAATGATCTCCTTGGTTCTGCGGCCCTGCTGTGTAACAATGGGCCCCTTCCTTTGCTGATGGCTCTGCGTCCTGCCTGCCTCTGCCTTGGCACACAAAGCCTTGGGCTGCTCCAGACTCCTTCTGGGGGACACGTTGCACCACTGCACTGCCCTGGGAGAGAAATTCCTTTCTCCTTGTGTCCAGCCTGGACCTGCCCAGCTGCCCTTGGCATTAATTCTTTCTTTTGCCAGCTGGTCTCTACTAGCTAGAAAGGATCCACCATGTCTGAAACCACCCTTCAAGCCCACCCAGGACTCTCCTCCACTGTCCTCAGTCTCCACTCCACTGAGCACAGAGCTCCTTTGTCCCTCTGTAGTGATCATGTGCTCGAGGCCACGGGCACCTGGACAAGAAGGTCGGTTCTTTTCTACAGGAAGGAAACCACAGAACCCCAGTGTTTTGAAGGCAGATGAGAGGCAGCCACCAGAGGCCAAGGCAAGGCAGACGTGTCTGTCCTTGCAGCTTCTGTCTGAAAGCAACCCTTGGACATACGGGGAGTTTTGGAGGTGGAATTCCATTTCAGCTGTGGGTGCCTGGACGGGAATGACACTTCTTCTCCCCAGGAAGGAAAGGGCAGAGCCCCAGTGTTTCAAAGGCTGATTAGTGGTGCCTCAAGGAGGCCAAGGCCAGCCAGACCTGTTTGTCTTGGCAGCTTTTGTCTTGGAGCAATCCTTGGCTAGATGCAATTTGGGGGGCCAAATCCCAGTTTTGTCCGTGGACATCTGGCCCAGAAGGACAGTTCTTTTCCATTGGCAGCAAAGTGAGGAGGCCCAGTGTTTCAAAGGCAGATGAGAGCTGGCCCTCAGGAAGCCAAGGGAAGCTGGACATTCCTGGCAGCTTTTGTCGGGGAGCTATTCCTTGGAGATATGGAATTTCAGAGGTGGATTCCCAATTTTGGCCATGGATGGCTGGACTTGAAAGATGGTTTTTTCCATGGGAAGAGAAGCACAGCCCCCGCCTGTTTTGAAGGCAGATGCGAGGTGGCCCCTAAGAGGCTAAGGCCAGCCTGAGCTGTCTGTCCTGGCAGGTTTCACATGGGAACAATCCTCGGATAGAATCCAATTTGGAGGTAGAATCCTAATTTCAGCCATGGGTCCCTGGAGGAGAAGGACAGTGCTTTCGCACAGAAAGGAAAGCAAGGAACTCCAGCGTTTCAGGGCCAGAGGAGAAGCACCCCTCAACATGCCAAGCTCAGCTGGACCAGGCAGGTGGCCCCCAGGAGGCCAAGCCAACCACACCTGTTCCACGCTCTTTGCAGCCTTGGGGCCCTGCAGCATCACCATTTTGTTCCCCTGAGGCCCAGCAATAGCACAGTGGTCTCCTTGGCTCTACAGCGGCACAAAGGCCCCTTGCTTCCACGAGGCCTGGCTGTGTCACTATGGTTTCCTTGGTTCCATGGGGCTGCAGAATAACACAATGGCCCACTGGTTCCATGAGGTCACAGAGGGTCACAAGGGTCTCCATGATTCCATAAGGTGCTGCAGGGTCACAATGGCTCCTTGGTTCTATTGGGCTCCCCAGGATCACAATGGCCCCTTGGTTCCACAAGGCCTGGCTGTGGCACACTGGCCCTTTGCTTCCGTGAGACCTTGCAGTGTCACAATGGCCCCTTGCTTCTGTCAGGCCTGGCTGTGTCACAATGGCCCCTGGCTCCCATGAGGCCCTGTGATGTCACAATGGTCTCACTGGTTCCACGAGGCCCTGCAGTTCCACAATGGCCCTTCAGTGTCACAAGGCCTTGAAGTGTCATAATAGTCTCAGCGGGTTGCCCAGCTGCTTCACAATGGCCTCCTTGGTTCCATGATGCCCCGTAGCGTAACAACGGTATCCTTGCTTCCACACAGTCAGAATGGCCCCGTGGCCTCCTGGAGCCCCACAGTGTCACTACGATCCCCTTGATTCCACGAGGCCCTGCCGTGCTACAATGACCCCTTGCTTATACAAGGCCCTGCTGTGTCACAATGGCCCCTTGCTTCTGAAGTGTGCAAGAGCCTAATACTAAGAGAAAGGCGCCAAAAAACGCTTCGCCATTATCACTGCTCAACACCTGAAAGGCTTCAAAAGTGCTTCGTCATGATGGCTGCTTATCATAATCACTTTTGAACGCCTGGAAACTACGTGCCGTACGGGCCGTGCATAGCCCGCCTTGAGGCCCATAAAAAGGAAGGCAAAACTGGTGCAAAATGTGGAGGCAAAAGCAAAAGGTAGAATCCCCGCCCTTTGCCTTTCCCCCCCCCACCACCATCGCCTGCCGTGAGGCACCCTGAGGCCTCCGGGAGCCGACGCCGCCCGCCTGGGGAGCACCCCCCAATCCTTCACCCCTGGACTGAAATCCCGAGGGAGTTGTGCAACCCCTAGCCCTGCTCCTTCGTCCCAGGTGGACCCAGGTTCAGCTGCAAGCATCGAGCCTGCATCTCGGAGGATGGGCCGCCGCTTTCCAGCCAAACTGCTCTAGACTTCAGAAGAGGCAGATAAGACGCTTCAAACAGCAGGGGAAAAAAGGCAAAAACTTCTCCACTTCCCCCACCCTGTCTCAGCAGCAACAAAGGTAGCACAGTGTGGTGGTGACTTATCCAGTGCTTGTTAGAGTAACCTTGTCTTTTCTAACTTTTCTCTACTTTTCTCCTTCTTTCTCTTTGCCTCTCTTACCATTAGATAAAGAGATACCCATTTGTTTGGCACCAACATTTAATCTCGTTTGGTTTTAATCTGGTCTTTGGGAATATTTTGAACCTTCAAAGTTCTTTCCTTTTTATACTCAGAGATTTCCTTTTCTTTGCCCTTCTGGGTGTAAATCAGATAGTAACAAAGTGTCATAATGCTCTCCACAGTTCCGTGAGGCGCCACAATGTCACAATGGACTTTTGGTTCCATGAACTTTGGTACTGTCAGCAACAGTCTCCTTGGCTCCGCAGTGTCACAATGGACCCTTGGCTCCGTGAGGTTCAGTAGCGTAACACGGACGCCTTGATTGCATGAGGTTGTGCAGTGTCACAATGATCTCCTTGGTTCTGCGGCCCTGCTGTGTAACAATGGGCCCCTTCCTTTGCTGATGGCTCTGCGTCCTGCCTGCCTCTGCCTTGGCACACAAAGCCTTGGGCTGCTCCAGACTCCTTCTGGGGGACACGTTGCACCACTGCACTGCCCTGGGAGAGAAATTCCTTTCTCCTTGTGTCCAGCCTGGACCTGCCCAGCTGCCCTTGGCATTAATTCTTTCTTTTGCCAGCTGGTCTCTACTAGCTAGAAAGGATCCACCATGTCTGAAACCACCCTTCAAGCCCACCCAGGACTCTCCTCCACTGTCCTCAGTCTCCACTCCACTGAGCACAGAGCTCCTTTGTCCCTCTGTAGTGATCATGTGCTCGAGGCCACGGGCACCTGGACAAGAAGGTCGGTTCTTTTCTACAGGAAGGAAACCACAGAACCCCAGTGTTTTGAAGGCAGATGAGAGGCAGCCACCAGAGGCCAAGGCAAGGCAGACGTGTCTGTCCTTGCAGCTTCTGTCTGAAAGCAACCCTTGGACATACGGGGAGTTTTGGAGGTGGAATTCCATTTCAGCTGTGGGTGCCTGGACGGGAATGACACTTCTTCTCCCCAGGAAGGAAAGGGCAGAGCCCCAGTGTTTCAAAGGCTGATTAGTGGTGCCTCAAGGAGGCCAAGGCCAGCCAGACCTGTTTGTCTTGGCAGCTTTTGTCTTGGAGCAATCCTTGGCTAGATGCAATTTGGGAGGCCAAATCCCAGTTTTGTCCGTGGACATCTGGCCCAGAAGGACAGTTCTTTTCCATTGGCAGCAAAGTGAGGAGGCCCAGTGTTTCAAAGGCAGATGAGAGCTGGCCCTCAGGAAGCCAAGGGAAGCTGGACATTCCTGGCAGCTTTTGTCGGGGAGCTATTCCTTGGAGATATGGAATTTCAGAGGTGGATTCCCAATTTTGGCCATGGATGGCTGGACTTGAAAGATGGTTTTTTCCATGGGAAGAGAAGCACAGCCCCCGCCTGTTTTGAAGGCAGATGCGAGGTGGCCCCTAAGAGGCCAAGGCCAGCCTGAGCTGTCTGTCCTGGCAGGTTTCACATGGGAACAATCCTCGGATAGAATCCAATTTGGAGGTAGAATCCTAATTTCAGCCATGGGTCCCTGGAGGAGAAGGACAGTGCTTTCGCACAGAAAGGAAAGCAAGGAACTCCAGCGTTTCAGGGCCAGAGGAGAAGCACCCCTCAACATGCCAAGCTCAGCTGGACCAGGCAGGTGGCCCCCAGGAGGCCAAGCCAACCACACCTGTTCCACGCTCTTTGCAGCCTTGGGGCCCTGCAGCATCACCATTTTGTTCCCCTGAGGCCCAGCAATAGCACAGTGGTCTCCTTGGCTCTACAGCGGCACAAAGGCCCCTTGCTTCCACGAGGCCTGGCTGTGTCACTATGGTTTCCTTGGTTCCATGGGGCTGCAGAATAACACAATGGCCCACTGGTTCCATGAGGTCACAGAGGGTCACAAGGGTCTCCATGATTCCGTAAGGTGCTGCAGGGTCACAATGGCTCCTTGGTTCTATTGGGCTCCCCAGGATCACAATGGCCCCTTGGTTCCACAAGGCCTGGCTGTGGCACACTGGCCCTTTGCTTCCGTGAGACCTTGCAGTGTCACAATGGCCCCTTGCTTCTGTCAGGCCTGGCTGTGTCACAATGGCCCCTGGCTCCCATGAGGCCCTGTGATGTCACAATGGTCTCACTGGTTCCACGAGGCCCTGCAGTTCCACAATGGCCCTTCAGTGTCACAAGGCCTTGAAGTGTCATAATAGTCTCAGCGGGTTGCCCAGCTGCTTCACAATGGCCTCCTTGGTTCCATGATGCCCCGTAGCGTAACAACGGTATCCTTGCTTCCACACAGTCAGAATGGCCCCGTGGCCTCCTGGAGCCCCACAGTGTCACTACGATCCCCTTGATTCCACGAGGCCCTGCCGTGCTACAATGACCCCTTGCTTATACAAGGCCCTGCTGTGTCACAATGGCCCCTTGCTTCTGAAGTGTGCAAGAGCCTAATACTAAGAGAAAGGCGCCAAAAAACGCTTCGCCATTATCACTGCTCAACACCTGAAAGGCTTCAAAAGTGCTTCGTCATGATGGCTGCTTATCATAATCACTTTTGAACGCCTGGAAACTACGTGCCGTACGGGCCGTGCATAGCCCGCCTTGAGGCCCATAAAAAGGAAGGCAAAACTGGTGCAAAATGTGGAGGCAAAAGCAAAAGGTAGAATCCCCGCCCTTTGCCTTTCCCCCCACCACCACCATCGCCTGCCGTGAGGCACCCTGAGGCCTCCGGGAGCCGACGCCGCCCGCCTGGGGAGCACCCCCCAATCCTTCACCCCTGGACTGAAATCCCGAGGGAGTTGTGCAACCCCTAGCCCTGCTCCTTCGTCCCAGGCGGACCCAGGTTCAGCTGCAAGCATCGAGCCTGCATCTCGGAGGATGGGCCGCCGCTTTCCAGCCAAACTGCTCTAGACTTCAGAAGAGGCAGATAAGACGCTTCAAACAGCAGGGGAAAAAAGGCAAAAACTTCTCCACTTCCCCCACCCTGTCTCAGCAGCAACAAAGGTAGCACAGTGTGGTGGTGACTTATCCAGTGCTTGTTAGAGTAACCTTGTCTTTTCTAACTTTTCTCTACTTTTCTCCTTCTTTCTCTTTGCCTCTCTTACCATTAGATAAAGAGATACCCATTTGTTTGGCACCAACATTTAATCTCGTTTGGTTTTAATCTGGTCTTTGGGAATATTTTGAACCTTCAAAGTTCTTTCCTTTTTATACTCAGAGATTTCCTTTTCTTTGCCCTTCTGGGTGTAAATCAGATAGTAACAAAGTGTCATAATGCTCTCCACGGTTCCGTGAGGCGCCACAATGTCACAATGGACTTTTGGTTCCATGAACTTTGGTACTGTCAGCAACAGTCTCCTTGGCTCCGCAGTGTCACAATGGACCCTTGGCTCCGTGAGGTTCAGTAGCGTAACACGGACGCCTTGATTGCATGAGGTTGTGCAGTGTCACAATGATCTCCTTGGTTCTGCGGCCCTGCTGTGTAACAATGGGCCCCTTCCTTTGCTGATGGCTCTGCGTCCTGCCTGCCTCTGCCTTGGCACACAAAGCCTTGGGCTGCTCCAGACTCCTTCTGGGGGACACGTTGCACCACTGCACTGCCCTGGGAGAGAAATTCCTTTCTCCTTGTGTCCAGCCTGGACCTGCCCAGCTGCCCTTGGCATTAATTCTTTCTTTTGCCAGCTGGTCTCTACTAGCTAGAAAGGATCCACCATGTCTGAAACCACCCTTCAAGCCCACCCAGGACTCTCCTCCACTGTCCTCAGTCTCCACTCCACTGAGCACAGAGCTCCTTTGTCCCTCTGTAGTGATCATGTGCTCGAGGCCACGGGCACCTGGACAAGAAGGTCGGTTCTTTTCTACAGGAAGGAAACCACAGAACCCCAGTGTTTTGAAGGCAGATGAGAGGCAGCCACCAGAGGCCAAGGCAAGGCAGACGTGTCTGTCCTTGCAGCTTCTGTCTGAAAGCAACCCTTGGACATACGGGGAGTTTTGGAGGTGGAATTCCATTTCAGCTGTGGGTGCCTGGACGGGAATGACACTTCTTCTCCCCAGGAAGGAAAGGGCAGAGCCCCAGTGTTTCAAAGGCTGATTAGTGGTGCCTCAAGGAGGCCAAGGCCAGCCAGACCTGTTTGTCTTGGCAGCTTTTGTCTTGGAGCAATCCTTGGCTAGATGCAATTTGGGAGGCCAAATCCCAGTTTTGTCCGTGGACATCTGGCCCAGAAGGACAGTTCTTTTCCATTGGCAGCAAAGTGAGGAGGCCCAGTGTTTCAAAGGCAGATGAGAGCTGGCCCTCAGGAAGCCAAGGGAAGCTGGACATTCCTGGCAGCTTTTGTCGGGGAGCTATTCCTTGGAGATATGGAATTTCAGAGGTGGATTCCCAATTTTGGCCATGGATGGCTGGACTTGAAAGATGGTTTTTTCCATGGGAAGAGAAGCACAGCCCCCGCCTGTTTTGAAGGCAGATGCGAGGTGGCCCCTAAGAGGCCAAGGCCAGCCTGAGCTGTCTGTCCTGGCAGGTTTCACATGGGAACAATCCTCGGATAGAATCCAATTTGGAGGTAGAATCCTAATTTCAGCCATGGGTCCCTGGAGGAGAAGGACAGTGCTTTCGCACAGAAAGGAAAGCAAGGAACTCCAGCGTTTCAGGGCCAGAGGAGAAGCACCCCTCAACATGCCAAGCTCAGCTGGACCAGGCAGGTGGCCCCCAGGAGGCCAAGCCAACCACACCTGTTCCACGCTCTTTGCAGCCTTGGGGCCCTGCAGCATCACCATTTTGTTCCCCTGAGGCCCAGCAATAGCACAGTGGTCTCCTTGGCTCTACAGCGGCACAAAGGCCCCTTGCTTCCACGAGGCCTGGCTGTGTCACTATGGTTTCCTTGGTTCCATGGGGCTGCAGAATAACACAATGGCCCACTGGTTCCATGAGGTCACAGAGGGTCACAAGGGTCTCCATGATTCCATAAGGTGCTGCAGGGTCACAATGGCTCCTTGGTTCTATTGGGCTCCCCAGGATCACAATGGCCCCTTGGTTCCACAAGGCCTGGCTGTGGCACACTGGCCCTTTGCTTCCGTGAGACCTTGCAGTGTCACAATGGCCCCTTGCTTCTGTCAGGCCTGGCTGTGTCACAATGGCCCCTGGCTCCCATGAGGCCCTGTGATGTCACAATGGTCTCACTGGTTCCACGAGGCCCTGCAGTTCCACAATGGCCCTTCAGTGTCACAAGGCCTTGAAGTGTCATAATAGCGGGTTGCCCAGCTGCTTCACAATGGCCTCCTTGGTTCCATGATGCCCCGTAGCGTAACAACGGTATCCTTGCTTCCACACAGTCAGAATGGCCCCGTGGCCTCCTGGAGCCCCACAGTGTCACTACGATCCCCTTGATTCCACGAGGCCCTGCCGTGCTACAATGACCCCTTGCTTATACAAGGCCCTGCTGTGTCACAATGGCCCCTTGCTTCTGAAGTGTGCAAGAGCCTAATACTAAGAGAAAGGCGCCAAAAAACGCTTCGCCATTATCACTGCTCAACACCTGAAAGGCTTCAAAAGTGCTTCGTCATGATGGCTGCTTATCATAATCACTTTTGAACGCCTGGAAACTACGTGCCGTACGGGCCGTGCATAGCCCGCCTTGAGGCCCATAAAAAGGAAGGCAAAACTGGTGCAAAATGTGGAGGCAAAAGCAAAAGGTAGAATCCCCGCCCTTTGCCTTTCCCCCCCCCACCACCATCGCCTGCCGTGAGGCACCCTGAGGCCTCCGGGAGCCGACGCCGCCCGCCTGGGGAGCACCCCCCAATCCTTCACCCCTGGACTGAAATCCCGAGGGAGTTGTGCAACCCCTAGCCCTGCTCCTTCGTCCCAGGCGGACCCAGGTTCAGCTGCAAGCATCGAGCCTGCATCTCGGAGGATGGGCCGCCGCTTTCCAGCCAAACTGCTCTAGACTTCAGAAGAGGCAGATAAGACGCTTCAAACAGCAGGGGAAAAAAGGCAAAAACTTCTCCACTTCCCCCACCCTGTCTCAGCAGCAACAAAGGTAGCACAGTGTGGTGGTGACTTATCCAGTGCTTGTTAGAGTAACCTTGTCTTTTCTAACTTTTCTCTACTTTTCTCCTTCTTTCTCTTTGCCTCTCTTACCATTAGATAAAGAGATACCCATTTGTTTGGCACCAACATTTAATCTCGTTTGGTTTTAATCTGGTCTTTGGGAATATTTTGAACCTTCAAAGTTCTTTCCTTTTTATACTCAGAGATTTCCTTTTCTTTGCCCTTCTGGGTGTAAATCAGATAGTAACAAAGTGTCATAATGCTCTCCACAGTTCCGTGAGGCGCCACAATGTCACAATGGACTTTTGGTTCCATGAACTTTGGTACTGTCAGCAACAGTCTCCTTGGCTCCGCAGTGTCACAATGGACCCTTGGCTCCGTGAGGTTCAGTAGCGTAACACGGACGCCTTGATTGCATGAGGTTGTGCAGTGTCACAATGATCTCCTTGGTTCTGCGGCCCTGCTGTGTAACAATGGGCCCCTTCCTTTGCTGATGGCTCTGCGTCCTGCCTGCCTCTGCCTTGGCACACAAAGCCTTGGGCTGCTCCAGACTCCTTCTGGGGGACACGTTGCACCACTGCACTGCCCTGGGAGAGAAATTCCTTTCTCCTTGTGTCCAGCCTGGACCTGCCCAGCTGCCCTTGGCATTAATTCTTTCTTTTGCCAGCTGGTCTCTACTAGCTAGAAAGGATCCACCATGTCTGAAACCACCCTTCAAGCCCACCCAGGACTCTCCTCCACTGTCCTCAGTCTCCACTCCACTGAGCACAGAGCTCCTTTGTCCCTCTGTAGTGATCATGTGCTCGAGGCCACGGGCACCTGGACAAGAAGGTCGGTTCTTTTCTACAGGAAGGAAACCACAGAACCCCAGTGTTTTGAAGGCAGATGAGAGGCAGCCACCAGAGGCCAAGGCAAGGCAGACGTGTCTGTCCTTGCAGCTTCTGTCTGAAAGCAACCCTTGGACATACGGGGAGTTTTGGAGGTGGAATTCCATTTCAGCTGTGGGTGCCTGGACGGGAATGACACTTCTTCTCCCCAGGAAGGAAAGGGCAGAGCCCCAGTGTTTCAAAGGCTGATTAGTGGTGCCTCAAGGAGGCCAAGGCCAGCCAGACCTGTTTGTCTTGGCAGCTTTTGTCTTGGAGCAATCCTTGGCTAGATGCAATTTGGGAGGCCAAATCCCAGTTTTGTCCGTGGACATCTGGCCCAGAAGGACAGTTCTTTTCCATTGGCAGCAAAGTGAGGAGGCCCAGTGTTTCAAAGGCAGATGAGAGCTGGCCCTCAGGAAGCCAAGGGAAGCTGGACATTCCTGGCAGCTTTTGTCGGGGAGCTATTCCTTGGAGATATGGAATTTCAGAGGTGGATTCCCAATTTTGGCCATGGATGGCTGGACTTGAAAGATGGTTTTTTCCATGGGAAGAGAAGCACAGCCCCCGCCTGTTTTGAAGGCAGATGCGAGGTGGCCCCTAAGAGGCCAAGGCCAGCCTGAGCTGTCTGTCCTGGCAGGTTTCACATGGGAACAATCCTCGGATAGAATCCAATTTGGAGGTAGAATCCTAATTTCAGCCATGGGTCCCTGGAGGAGAAGGACAGTGCTTTCGCACAGAAAGGAAAGCAAGGAACTCCAGCGTTTCAGGGCCAGAGGAGAAGCACCCCTCAACATGCCAAGCTCAGCTGGACCAGGCAGGTGGCCCCCAGGAGGCCAAGCCAACCACACCTGTTCCACGCTCTTTGCAGCCTTGGGGCCCTGCAGCATCACCATTTTGTTCCCCTGAGGCCCAGCAATAGCACAGTGGTCTCCTTGGCTCTACAGCGGCACAAAGGCCCCTTGCTTCCACGAGGCCTGGCTGTGTCACTATGGTTTCCTTGGTTCCATGGGGCTGCAGAATAACACAATGGCCCACTGGTTCCATGAGGTCACAGAGGGTCACAAGGGTCTCCATGATTCCGTAAGGTGCTGCAGGGTCACAATGGCTCCTTGGTTCTATTGGGCTCCCCAGGATCACAATGGCCCCTTGGTTCCACAAGGCCTGGCTGTGGCACACTGGCCCTTTGCTTCCGTGAGACCTTGCAGTGTCACAATGGCCCCTTGCTTCTGTCAGGCCTGGCTGTGTCACAATGGCCCCTGGCTCCCATGAGGCCCTGTGATGTCACAATGGTCTCACTGGTTCCACGAGGCCCTGCAGTTCCACAATGGCCCTTCAGTGTCACAAGGCCTTGAAGTGTCATAATAGTCTCAGCGGGTTGCCCAGCTGCTTCACAATGGCCTCCTTGGTTCCATGATGCCCCGTAGCGTAACAACGGTATCCTTGCTTCCACACAGTCAGAATGGCCCCGTGGCCTCCTGGAGCCCCACAGTGTCACTACGATCCCCTTGATTCCACGAGGCCCTGCCGTGCTACAATGACCCCTTGCTTATACAAGGCCCTGCTGTGTCACAATGGCCCCTTGCTTCTGAAGTGTGCAAGAGCCTAATACTAAGAGAAAGGCGCCAAAAAACGCTTCGCCATTATCACTGCTCAACACCTGAAAGGCTTCAAAAGTGCTTCGTCATGATGGCTGCTTATCATAATCACTTTTGAACGCCTGGAAACTACGTGCCGTACGGGCCGTGCATAGCCCGCCTTGAGGCCCATAAAAAGGAAGGCAAAACTGGTGCAAAATGTGGAGGCAAAAGCAAAAGGTAGAATCCCCGCCCTTTGCCTTTCCCCCCCCCACCACCATCGCCTGCCGTGAGGCACCCTGAGGCCTCCGGGAGCCGACGCCGCCCGCCTGGGGAGCACCCCCCAATCCTTCACCCCTGGACTGAAATCCCGAGGGAGTTGTGCAACCCCTAGCCCTGCTCCTTCGTCCCAGGCGGACCCAGGTTCAGCTGCAAGCATCGAGCCTGCATCTCGGAGGATGGGCCGCCGCTTTCCAGCCAAACTGCTCTAGACTTCAGAAGAGGCAGATAAGACGCTTCAAACAGCAGGGGAAAAAAGGCAAAAACTTCTCCACTTCCCCCACCCTGTCTCAGCAGCAACAAAGGTAGCACAGTGTGGTGGTGACTTATCCAGTGCTTGTTAGAGTAACCTTGTCTTTTCTAACTTTTCTCTACTTTTCTCCTTCTTTCTCTTTGCCTCTCTTACCATTAGATAAAGAGATACCCATTTGTTTGGCACCAACATTTAATCTCGTTTGGTTTTAATCTGGTCTTTGGGAATATTTTGAACCTTCAAAGTTCTTTCCTTTTTATACTCAGAGATTTCCTTTTCTTTGCCCTTCTGGGTGTAAATCAGATAGTAACAAAGTGTCATAATGCTCTCCACGGTTCCGTGAGGCGCCACAATGTCACAATGGACTTTTGGTTCCATGAACTTTGGTACTGTCAGCAACAGTCTCCTTGGCTCCGCAGTGTCACAATGGACCCTTGGCTCCGTGAGGTTCAGTAGCGTAACACGGACGCCTTGATTGCATGAGGTTGTGCAGTGTCACAATGATCTCCTTGGTTCTGCGGCCCTGCTGTGTAACAATGGGCCCCTTCCTTTGCTGATGGCTCTGCGTCCTGCCTGCCTCTGCCTTGGCACACAAAGCCTTGGGCTGCTCCAGACTCCTTCTGGGGGACACGTTGCACCACTGCACTGCCCTGGGAGAGAAATTCCTTTCTCCTTGTGTCCAGCCTGGACCTGCCCAGCTGCCCTTGGCATTAATTCTTTCTTTTGCCAGCTGGTCTCTACTAGCTAGAAAGGATCCACCATGTCTGAAACCACCCTTCAAGCCCACCCAGGACTCTCCTCCACTGTCCTCAGTCTCCACTCCACTGAGCACAGAGCTCCTTTGTCCCTCTGTAGTGATCATGTGCTCGAGGCCACGGGCACCTGGACAAGAAGGTCGGTTCTTTTCTACAGGAAGGAAACCACAGAACCCCAGTGTTTTGAAGGCAGATGAGAGGCAGCCACCAGAGGCCAAGGCAAGGCAGACGTGTCTGTCCTTGCAGCTTCTGTCTGAAAGCAACCCTTGGACATACGGGGAGTTTTGGAGGTGGAATTCCATTTCAGCTGTGGGTGCCTGGACGGGAATGACACTTCTTCTCCCCAGGAAGGAAAGGGCAGAGCCCCAGTGTTTCAAAGGCTGATTAGTGGTGCCTCAAGGAGGCCAAGGCCAGCCAGACCTGTTTGTCTTGGCAGCTTTTGTCTTGGAGCAATCCTTGGCTAGATGCAATTTGGGAGGCCAAATCCCAGTTTTGTCCGTGGACATCTGGCCCAGAAGGACAGTTCTTTTCCATTGGCAGCAAAGTGAGGAGGCCCAGTGTTTCAAAGGCAGATGAGAGCTGGCCCTCAGGAAGCCAAGGGAAGCTGGACATTCCTGGCAGCTTTTGTCGGGGAGCTATTCCTTGGAGATATGGAATTTCAGAGGTGGATTCCCAATTTTGGCCATGGATGGCTGGACTTGAAAGATGGTTTTTTCCATGGGAAGAGAAGCACAGCCCCCGCCTGTTTTGAAGGCAGATGCGAGGTGGCCCCTAAGAGGCCAAGGCCAGCCTGAGCTGTCTGTCCTGGCAGGTTTCACATGGGAACAATCCTCGGATAGAATCCAATTTGGAGGTAGAATCCTAATTTCAGCCATGGGTCCCTGGAGGAGAAGGACAGTGCTTTCGCACAGAAAGGAAAGCAAGGAACTCCAGCGTTTCAGGGCCAGAGGAGAAGCACCCCTCAACATGCCAAGCTCAGCTGGACCAGGCAGGTGGCCCCCAGGAGGCCAAGCCAACCACACCTGTTCCACGCTCTTTGCAGCCTTGGGGCCCTGCAGCATCACCATTTTGTTCCCCTGAGGCCCAGCAATAGCACAGTGGTCTCCTTGGCTCTACAGCGGCACAAAGGCCCCTTGCTTCCACGAGGCCTGGCTGTGTCACTATGGTTTCCTTGGTTCCATGGGGCTGCAGAATAACACAATGGCCCACTGGTTCCATGAGGTCACAGAGGGTCACAAGGGTCTCCATGATTCCGTAAGGTGCTGCAGGGTCACAATGGCTCCTTGGTTCTATTGGGCTCCCCAGGATCACAATGGCCCCTTGGTTCCACAAGGCCTGGCTGTGGCACACTGGCCCTTTGCTTCCGTGAGACCTTGCAGTGTCACAATGGCCCCTTGCTTCTGTCAGGCCTGGCTGTGTCACAATGGCCCCTGGCTCCCATGAGGCCCTGTGATGTCACAATGGTCTCACTGGTTCCACGAGGCCCTGCAGTTCCACAATGGCCCTTCAGTGTCACAAGGCCTTGAAGTGTCATAATAGTCTCAGCGGGTTGCCCAGCTGCTTCACAATGGCCTCCTTGGTTCCATGATGCCCCGTAGCGTAACAACGGTATCCTTGCTTCCACACAGTCAGAATGGCCCCGTGGCCTCCTGGAGCCCCACAGTGTCACTACGATCCCCTTGATTCCACGAGGCCCTGCCGTGCTACAATGACCCCTTGCTTATACAAGGCCCTGCTGTGTCACAATGGCCCCTTGCTTCTGAAGTGTGCAAGAGCCTAATACTAAGAGAAAGGCGCCAAAAAACGCTTCGCCATTATCACTGCTCAACACCTGAAAGGCTTCAAAAGTGCTTCGTCATGATGGCTGCTTATCATAATCACTTTTGAACGCCTGGAAACTACGTGCCGTACGGGCCGTGCATAGCCCGCCTTGAGGCCCATAAAAAGGAAGGCAAAACTGGTGCAAAATGTGGAGGCAAAAGCAAAAGGTAGAATCCCCGCCCTTTGCCTTTCCCCCCCCCACCACCATCGCCTGCCGTGAGGCACCCTGAGGCCTCCGGGAGCCGACGCCGCCCGCCTGGGGAGCACCCCCCAATCCTTCACCCCTGGACTGAAATCCCGAGGGAGTTGTGCAACCCCTAGCCCTGCTCCTTCGTCCCAGGTGGACCCAGGTTCAGCTGCAAGCATCGAGCCTGCATCTCGGAGGATGGGCCGCCGCTTTCCAGCCAAACTGCTCTAGACTTCAGAAGAGGCAGATAAGACGCTTCAAACAGCAGGGGAAAAAAGGCAAAAACTTCTCCACTTCCCCCACCCTGTCTCAGCAGCAACAAAGGTAGCACAGTGTGGTGGTGACTTATCCAGTGCTTGTTAGAGTAACCTTGTCTTTTCTAACTTTTCTCTACTTTTCTCCTTCTTTCTCTTTGCCTCTCTTACCATTAGATAAAGAGATACCCATTTGTTTGGCACCAACATTTAATCTCGTTTGGTTTTAATCTGGTCTTTGGGAATATTTTGAACCTTCAAAGTTCTTTCCTTTTTATACTCAGAGATTTCCTTTTCTTTGCCCTTCTGGGTGTAAATCAGATAGTAACAAAGTGTCATAATGCTCTCCACGGTTCCGTGAGGCGCCACAATGTCACAATGGACTTTTGGTTCCATGAACTTTGGTACTGTCAGCAACAGTCTCCTTGGCTCCGCAGTGTCACAATGGACCCTTGGCTCCGTGAGGTTCAGTAGCGTAACACGGACGCCTTGATTGCATGAGGTTGTGCAGTGTCACAATGATCTCCTTGGTTCTGCGGCCCTGCTGTGTAACAATGGGCCCCTTCCTTTGCTGATGGCTCTGCGTCCTGCCTGCCTCTGCCTTGGCACACAAAGCCTTGGGCTGCTCCAGACTCCTTCTGGGGGACACGTTGCACCACTGCACTGCCCTGGGAGAGAAATTCCTTTCTCCTTGTGTCCAGCCTGGACCTGCCCAGCTGCCCTTGGCATTAATTCTTTCTTTTGCCAGCTGGTCTCTACTAGCTAGAAAGGATCCACCATGTCTGAAACCACCCTTCAAGCCCACCCAGGACTCTCCTCCACTGTCCTCAGTCTCCACTCCACTGAGCACAGAGCTCCTTTGTCCCTCTGTAGTGATCATGTGCTCGAGGCCACGGGCACCTGGACAAGAAGGTCGGTTCTTTTCTACAGGAAGGAAACCACAGAACCCCAGTGTTTTGAAGGCAGATGAGAGGCAGCCACCAGAGGCCAAGGCAAGGCAGACGTGTCTGTCCTTGCAGCTTCTGTCTGAAAGCAACCCTTGGACATACGGGGAGTTTTGGAGGTGGAATTCCATTTCAGCTGTGGGTGCCTGGACGGGAATGACACTTCTTCTCCCCAGGAAGGAAAGGGCAGAGCCCCAGTGTTTCAAAGGCTGATTAGTGGTGCCTCAAGGAGGCCAAGGCCAGCCAGACCTGTTTGTCTTGGCAGCTTTTGTCTTGGAGCAATCCTTGGCTAGATGCAATTTGGGAGGCCAAATCCCAGTTTTGTCCGTGGACATCTGGCCCAGAAGGACAGTTCTTTTCCATTGGCAGCAAAGTGAGGAGGCCCAGTGTTTCAAAGGCAGATGAGAGCTGGCCCTCAGGAAGCCAAGGGAAGCTGGACATTCCTGGCAGCTTTTGTCGGGGAGCTATTCCTTGGAGATATGGAATTTCAGAGGTGGATTCCCAATTTTGGCCATGGATGGCTGGACTTGAAAGATGGTTTTTTCCATGGGAAGAGAAGCACAGCCCCCGCCTGTTTTGAAGGCAGATGCGAGGTGGCCCCTAAGAGGCCAAGGCCAGCCTGAGCTGTCTGTCCTGGCAGGTTTCACATGGGAACAATCCTCGGATAGAATCCAATTTGGAGGTAGAATCCTAATTTCAGCCATGGGTCCCTGGAGGAGAAGGACAGTGCTTTCGCACAGAAAGGAAAGCAAGGAACTCCAGCGTTTCAGGGCCAGAGGAGAAGCACCCCTCAACATGCCAAGCTCAGCTGGACCAGGCAGGTGGCCCCCAGGAGGCCAAGCCAACCACACCTGTTCCACGCTCTTTGCAGCCTTGGGGCCCTGCAGCATCACCATTTTGTTCCCCTGAGGCCCAGCAATAGCACAGTGGTCTCCTTGGCTCTACAGCGGCACAAAGGCCCCTTGCTTCCACGAGGCCTGGCTGTGTCACTATGGTTTCCTTGGTTCCATGGGGCTGCAGAATAACACAATGGCCCACTGGTTCCATGAGGTCACAGAGGGTCACAAGGGTCTCCATGATTCCGTAAGGTGCTGCAGGGTCACAATGGCTCCTTGGTTCTATTGGGCTCCCCAGGATCACAATGGCCCCTTGGTTCCACAAGGCCTGGCTGTGGCACACTGGCCCTTTGCTTCCGTGAGACCTTGCAGTGTCACAATGGCCCCTTGCTTCTGTCAGGCCTGGCTGTGTCACAATGGCCCCTGGCTCCCATGAGGCCCTGTGATGTCACAATGGTCTCACTGGTTCCACGAGGCCCTGCAGTTCCACAATGGCCCTTCAGTGTCACAAGGCCTTGAAGTGTCATAATAGTCTCAGCGGGTTGCCCAGCTGCTTCACAATGGCCTCCTTGGTTCCATGATGCCCCGTAGCGTAACAACGGTATCCTTGCTTCCACACAGTCAGAATGGCCCCGTGGCCTCCTGGAGCCCCACAGTGTCACTACGATCCCCTTGATTCCACGAGGCCCTGCCGTGCTACAATGACCCCTTGCTTATACAAGGCCCTGCTGTGTCACAATGGCCCCTTGCTTCTGAAGTGTGCAAGAGCCTAATACTAAGAGAAAGGCGCCAAAAAACGCTTCGCCATTATCACTGCTCAACACCTGAAAGGCTTCAAAAGTGCTTCGTCATGATGGCTGCTTATCATAATCACTTTTGAACGCCTGGAAACTACGTGCCGTACGGGCCGTGCATAGCCCGCCTTGAGGCCCATAAAAAGGAAGGCAAAACTGGTGCAAAATGTGGAGGCAAAAGCAAAAGGTAGAATCCCCGCCCTTTGCCTTTCCCCCCACCACCACCATCGCCTGCCGTGAGGCACCCTGAGGCCTCCGGGAGCCGACGCCGCCCGCCTGGGGAGCACCCCCCAATCCTTCACCCCTGGACTGAAATCCCGAGGGAGTTGTGCAACCCCTAGCCCTGCTCCTTCGTCCCAGGCGGACCCAGGTTCAGCTGCAAGCATCGAGCCTGCATCTCGGAGGATGGGCCGCCGCTTTCCAGCCAAACTGCTCTAGACTTCAGAAGAGGCAGATAAGACGCTTCAAATAGCAGGGGAAAAAAGGCAAAAACTTCTCCACTTCCCCCACCCTGTCTCAGCAGCAACAAAGGTAGCACAGTGTGGTGGTGACTTATCCAGTGCTTGTTAGAGTAACCTTGTCTTTTCTAACTTTTCTCTACTTTTCTCCTTCTTTCTCTTTGCCTCTCTTACCATTAGATAAAGAGATACCCATTTGTTTGGCACCAACATTTAATCTCGTTTGGTTTTAATCTGGTCTTTGGGAATATTTTGAACCTTCAAAGTTCTTTCCTTTTTATACTCAGAGATTTCCTTTTCTTTGCCCTTCTGGGTGTAAATCAGATAGTAACAAAGTGTCATAATGCTCTCCACGGTTCCGTGAGGCGCCACAATGTCACAATGGACTTTTGGTTCCATGAACTTTGGTACTGTCAGCAACAGTCTCCTTGGCTCCGCAGTGTCACAATGGACCCTTGGCTCCGTGAGGTTCAGTAGCGTAACACGGACGCCTTGATTGCATGAGGTTGTGCAGTGTCACAATGATCTCCTTGGTTCTGCGGCCCTGCTGTGTAACAATGGGCCCCTTCCTTTGCTGATGGCTCTGCGTCCTGCCTGCCTCTGCCTTGGCACACAAAGCCTTGGGCTGCTCCAGACTCCTTCTGGGGGACACGTTGCACCACTGCACTGCCCTGGGAGAGAAATTCCTTTCTCCTTGTGTCCAGCCTGGACCTGCCCAGCTGCCCTTGGCATTAATTCTTTCTTTTGCCAGCTGGTCTCTACTAGCTAGAAAGGATCCACCATGTCTGAAACCACCCTTCAAGCCCACCCAGGACTCTCCTCCACTGTCCTCAGTCTCCACTCCACTGAGCACAGAGCTCCTTTGTCCCTCTGTAGTGATCATGTGCTCGAGGCCACGGGCACCTGGACAAGAAGGTCGGTTCTTTTCTACAGGAAGGAAACCACAGAACCCCAGTGTTTTGAAGGCAGATGAGAGGCAGCCACCAGAGGCCAAGGCAAGGCAGACGTGTCTGTCCTTGCAGCTTCTGTCTGAAAGCAACCCTTGGACATACGGGGAGTTTTGGAGGTGGAATTCCATTTCAGCTGTGGGTGCCTGGACGGGAATGACACTTCTTCTCCCCAGGAAGGAAAGGGCAGAGCCCCAGTGTTTCAAAGGCTGATTAGTGGTGCCTCAAGGAGGCCAAGGCCAGCCAGACCTGTTTGTCTTGGCAGCTTTTGTCTTGGAGCAATCCTTGGCTAGATGCAATTTGGGAGGCCAAATCCCAGTTTTGTCCGTGGACATCTGGCCCAGAAGGACAGTTCTTTTCCATTGGCAGCAAAGTGAGGAGGCCCAGTGTTTCAAAGGCAGATGAGAGCTGGCCCTCAGGAAGCCAAGGGAAGCTGGACATTCCTGGCAGCTTTTGTCAGGGAGCTATTCCTTGGAGATATGGAATTTCAGAGGTGGATTCCCAATTTTGGCCATGGATGGCTGGACTTGAAAGATGGTTTTTTCCATGGGAAGAGAAGCACAGCCCCCGCCTGTTTTGAAGGCAGATGCGAGGTGGCCCCTAAGAGGCCAAGGCCAGCCTGAGCTGTCTGTCCTGGCAGGTTTCACATGGGAACAATCCTCGGATAGAATCCAATTTGGAGGTAGAATCCTAATTTCAGCCATGGGTCCCTGGAGGAGAAGGACAGTGCTTTCGCACAGAAAGGAAAGCAAGGAACTCCAGCGTTTCAGGGCCAGAGGAGAAGCACCCCTCAACATGCCAAGCTCAGCTGGACCAGGCAGGTGGCCCCCAGGAGGCCAAGCCAACCACACCTGTTCCACGCTCTTTGCAGCCTTGGGGCCCTGCAGCATCACCATTTTGTTCCCCTGAGGCCCAGCAATATCACAGTGGTCTCCTTGGCTCTACAGCGGCACAAAGGCCCCTTGCTTCCATGAGGCCTGGCTGTGTCACTATGGTTTCCTTGGTTCCATGGGGCTGCAGAATAACACAATGGCCCACTGGTTCCATGAGGTCACAGAGGGTCACAAGGGTCTCCATGATTCCGTAAGGTGCTGCAGGGTCACAATGGCTCCTTGGTTCTATTGGGCTCCCCAGGATCACAATGGCCCCTTGGTTCCACAAGGCCTGGCTGTGGCACACTGGCCCTTTGCTTCCGTGAGACCTTGCAGTGTCACAATGGCCCCTTGCTTCTGTCAGGCCTGGCTGTGTCACAATGGCCCCTGGCTCCCATGAGGCCCTGTGATGTCACAATGGTCTCACTGGTTCCACGAGGCCCTGCAGTTCCACAATGGCCCTTCAGTGTCACAAGGCCTTGAAGTGTCATAATAGTCTCAGCGGGTTGCCCAGCTGCTTCACAATGGCCTCCTTGGTTCCATGATGCCCCGTAGCGTAACAACGGTATCCTTGCTTCCACACAGTCAGAATGGCCCCGTGGCCTCCTGGAGCCCCACAGTGTCACTACGATCCCCTTGATTCCACGAGGCCCTGCCGTGCTACAATGACCCCTTGCTTATACAAGGCCCTGCTGTGTCACAATGGCCCCTTGCTTCTGAAGTGTGCAAGAGCCTAATACTAAGAGAAAGGCGCCAAAAAACGCTTCGCCATTATCACTGCTCAACACCTGAAAGGCTTCAAAAGTGCTTCGTCATGATGGCTGCTTATCATAATCACTTTTGAACGCCTGGAAACTACGTGCCGTACGGGCCGTGCATAGCCCGCCTTGAGGCCCATAAAAAGGAAGGCAAAACTGGTGCAAAATGTGGAGGCAAAAGCAAAAGGTAGAATCCCCGCCCTTTGCCTTTCCCCCCACCACCACCATCGCCTGCCGTGAGGCACCCTGAGGCCTCCGGGAGCCGACGCCGCCCGCCTGGGGAGCACCCCCCAATCCTTCACCCCTGGACTGAAATCCCGAGGGAGTTGTGCAACCCCTAGCCCTGCTCCTTCGTCCCAGGCGGAGCCAGGTTCAGCTGCAAGCATCGAGCCTGCATCTCGGAGGATGGGCCGCCGCTTTCCAGCCAAACTGCTCTAGACTTCAGAAGAGGCAGATAAGATGCTTCAAACAGCAGGGGAAAAAAGGCAAAAACTTCTCCACTTCCCCCACCCTGTCTCAGCAGCAACAAAGGTAGCACAGTGTGGTGGTGACTTATCCAGTGCTTGTTAGAGTAACCTTGTCTTTTCTAACTTTTCTCTACTTTTCTCCTTCTTTCTCTTTGCCTCTCTTACCATTAGATAAAGAGATACCCATTTGTTTGGCACCAACATTTAATCTCGTTTGGTTTTAATCTGGTCTTTGGGAATATTTTGAACCTTCAAAGTTCTTTCCTTTTTATACTCAGAGATTTCCTTTTCTTTGCCCTTCTGGGTGTAAATCAGATAGTAACAAAGTGTCATAATGCTCTCCACAGTTCCGTGAGGCGCCACAATGTCACAATGGACTTTTGGTTCCATGAACTTTGGTACTGTCAGCAACAGTCTCCTTGGCTCCGCAGTGTCACAATGGACCCTTGGCTCCGTGAGGTTCAGTAGCGTAACACGGACGCCTTGATTGCATGAGGTTGTGCAGTGTCACAATGATCTCCTTGGTTCTGCGGCCCTGCTGTGTAACAATGGGCCCCTTCCTTTGCTGATGGCTCTGCGTCCTGCCTGCCTCTGCCTTGGCACACAAAGCCTTGGGCTGCTCCAGACTCCTTCTGGGGGACACGTTGCACCACTGCACTGCCCTGGGAGAGAAATTCCTTTCTCCTTGTGTCCAGCCTGGACCTGCCCAGCTGCCCTTGGCATTAATTCTTTCTTTTGCCAGCTGGTCTCTACTAGCTAGAAAGGATCCACCATGTCTGAAACCACCCTTCAAGCCCACCCAGGACTCTCCTCCACTGTCCTCAGTCTCCACTCCACTGAGCACAGAGCTCCTTTGTCCCTCTGTAGTGATCATGTGCTCGAGGCCACGGGCACCTGGACAAGAAGGTCGGTTCTTTTCTACAGGAAGGAAACCACAGAACCCCAGTGTTTTGAAGGCAGATGAGAGGCAGCCACCAGAGGCCAAGGCAAGGCAGACGTGTCTGTCCTTGCAGCTTCTGTCTGAAAGCAACCCTTGGACATACGGGGAGTTTTGGAGGTGGAATTCCATTTCAGCTGTGGGTGCCTGGACGGGAATGACACTTCTTCTCCCCAGGAAGGAAAGGGCAGAGCCCCAGTGTTTCAAAGGCTGATTAGTGGTGCCTCAAGGAGGCCAAGGCCAGCCAGACCTGTTTGTCTTGGCAGCTTTTGTCTTGGAGCAATCCTTGGCTAGATGCAATTTGGGAGGCCAAATCCCAGTTTTGTCCGTGGACATCTGGCCCAGAAGGACAGTTCTTTTCCATTGGCAGCAAAGTGAGGAGGCCCAGTGTTTCAAAGGCAGATGAGAGCTGGCCCTCAGGAAGCCAAGGGAAGCTGGACATTCCTGGCAGCTTTTGTCGGGGAGCTATTCCTTGGAGATATGGAATTTCAGAGGTGGATTCCCAATTTTGGCCATGGATGGCTGGACTTGAAAGATGGTTTTTTCCATGGGAAGAGAAGCACAGCCCCCGCCTGTTTTGAAGGCAGATGCGAGGTGGCCCCTAAGAGGCCAAGGCCAGCCTGAGCTGTCTGTCCTGGCAGGTTTCACATGGGAACAATCCTCAGATAGAATCCAATTTGGAGGTAGAATCCTAATTTCAGCCATGGGTCCCTGGAGGAGAAGGACAGTGCTTTCGCACAGAAAGGAAAGCAAGGAACTCCAGCGTTTCAGGGCCAGAGGAGAAGCACCCCTCAACATGCCAAGCTCAGCTGGACCAGGCAGGTGGCCCCCAGGAGGCCAAGCCAACCACACCTGTTCCACGCTCTTTGCAGCCTTGGGGCCCTGCAGCATCACCATTTTGTTCCCCTGAGGCCCAGCAATAGCACAGTGGTCTCCTTGGCTCTACAGCGGCACAAAGGCCCCTTGCTTCCACGAGGCCTGGCTGTGTCACTATGGTTTCCTTGGTTCCATGGGGCTGCAGAATAACACAATGGCCCACTGGTTCCATGAGGTCACAGAGGGTCACAAGGGTCTCCATGATTCCGTAAGGTGCTGCAGGGTCACAATGGCTCCTTGGTTCTATTGGGCTCCCCAGGATCACAATGGCCCCTTGGTTCCACAAGGCCTGGCTGTGGCACACTGGCCCTTTGCTTCCGTGAGACCTTGCAGTGTCACAATGGCCCCTTGCTTCTGTCAGGCCTGGCTGTGTCACAATGGCCCCTGGCTCCCATGAGGCCCTGTGATGTCACAATGGTCTCACTGGTTCCACGAGGCCCTGCAGTTCCACAATGGCCCTTCAGTGTCACAAGGCCTTGAAGTGTCATAATAGTCTCAGCGGGTTGCCCAGCTGCTTCACAATGGCCTCCTTGGTTCCATGATGCCCCGTAGCGTAACAACGGTATCCTTGCTTCCACACAGTCAGAATGGCCCCGTGGCCTCCTGGAGCCCCACAGTGTCACTACGATCCCCTTGATTCCACGAGGCCCTGCCGTGCTACAATGACCCCTTGCTTATACAAGGCCCTGCTGTGTCACAATGGCCCCTTGCTTCTGAAGTGTGCAAGAGCCTAATACTAAGAGAAAGGCGCCAAAAAACGCTTCGCCATTATCACTGCTCAACACCTGAAAGGCTTCAAAAGTGCTTCGTCATGATGGCTGCTTATCATAATCACTTTTGAACGCCTGGAAACTACGTGCCGTACGGGCCGTGCATAGCCCGCCTTGAGGCCCATAAAAAGGAAGGCAAAACTGGTGCAAAATGTGGAGGCAAAAGCAAAAGGTAGAATCCCCGCCCTTTGCCTTTCCCCCCCCCACCACCATCGCCTGCCGTGAGGCACCCTGAGGCCTCCGGGAGCCGACGCCGCCCGCCTGGGGAGCACCCCCCAATCCTTCACCCCTGGACTGAAATCCCGAGGGAGTTGTGCAACCCCTAGCCCTGCTCCTTCGTCCCAGGCGGACCCAGGTTCAGCTGCAAGCATCGAGCCTGCATCTCGGAGGATGGGCCGCCGCTTTCCAGCCAAACTGCTCTAGACTTCAGAAGAGGCAGATAAGACGCTTCAAACAGCAGGGGAAAAAAGGCAAAAACTTCTCCACTTCCCCCACCCTGTCTCAGCAGCAACAAAGGTAGCACAGTGTGGTGGTGACTTATCCAGTGCTTGTTAGAGTAACCTTGTCTTTTCTAACTTTTCTCTACTTTTCTCCTTCTTTCTCTTTGCCTCTCTTACCATTAGATAAAGAGATACCCATTTGTTTGGCACCAACATTTAATCTCGTTTGGTTTTAATCTGGTCTTTGGGAATATTTTGAACCTTCAAAGTTCTTTCCTTTTTATACTCAGAGATTTCCTTTTCTTTGCCCTTCTGGGTGTAAATCAGATAGTAACAAAGTGTCATAATGCTCTCCACGGTTCCGTGAGGCGCCACAATGTCACAATGGACTTTTGGTTCCATGAACTTTGGTACTGTCAGCAACAGTCTCCTTGGCTCCGCAGTGTCACAATGGACCCTTGGCTCCGTGAGGTTCAGTAGCGTAACACGGACGCCTTGATTGCATGAGGTTGTGCAGTGTCACAATGATCTCCTTGGTTCTGCGGCCCTGCTGTGTAACAATGGGCCCCTTCCTTTGCTGATGGCTCTGCGTCCTGCCTGCCTCTGCCTTGGCACACAAAGCCTTGGGCTGCTCCAGACTCCTTCTGGGGGACACGTTGCACCACTGCACTGCCCTGGGAGAGAAATTCCTTTCTCCTTGTGTCCAGCCTGGACCTGCCCAGCTGCCCTTGGCATTAATTCTTTCTTTTGCCAGCTGGTCTCTACTAGCTAGAAAGGATCCACCATGTCTGAAACCACCCTTCAAGCCCACCCAGGACTCTCCTCCACTGTCCTCAGTCTCCACTCCACTGAGCACAGAGCTCCTTTGTCCCTCTGTAGTGATCATGTGCTCGAGGCCACGGGCACCTGGACAAGAAGGTCGGTTCTTTTCTACAGGAAGGAAACCACAGAACCCCAGTGTTTTGAAGGCAGATGAGAGGCAGCCACCAGAGGCCAAGGCAAGGCAGACCTGTCTGTCCTTGCAGCTTCTGTCTGAAAGCAACCCTTGGACATACGGGGAGTTTTGGAGGTGGAATTCCATTTCAGCTGTGGGTGCCTGGACGGGAATGACACTTCTTCTCCCCAGGAAGGAAAGGGCAGAGCCCCAGTGTTTCAAAGGCTGATTAGTGGTGCCTCAAGGAGGCCAAGGCCAGCCAGACCTGTTTGTCTTGGCAGCTTTTGTCTTGGAGCAATCCTTGGCTAGATGCAATTTGGGAGGCCAAATCCCAGTTTTGTCCGTGGACATCTGGCCCAGAAGGACAGTTCTTTTCCATTGGCAGCAAAGTGAGGAGGCCCAGTGTTTCAAAGGCAGATGAGAGCTGGCCCTCAGGAAGCCAAGGGAAGCTGGACATTCCTGGCAGCTTTTGTCGGGGAGCTATTCCTTGGAGATATGGAATTTCAGAGGTGGATTCCCAATTTTGGCCATGGATGGCTGGACTTGAAAGATGGTTTTTTCCATGGGAAGAGAAGCACAGCCCCCGCCTGTTTTGAAGGCAGATGCGAGGTGGCCCCTAAGAGGCCAAGGCCAGCCTGAGCTGTCTGTCCTGGCAGGTTTCACATGGGAACAATCCTCAGATAGAATCCAATTTGGAGGTAGAATCCTAATTTCAGCCATGGGTCCCTGGAGGAGAAGGACAGTGCTTTCGCACAGAAAGGAAAGCAAGGAACTCCAGCGTTTCAGGGCCAGAGGAGAAGCACCCCTCAACATGCCAAGCTCAGCTGGACCAGGCAGGTGGCCCCCAGGAGGCCAAGCCAACCACACCTGTTCCACGCTCTTTGCAGCCTTGGGGCCCTGCAGCATCACCATTTTGTTCCCCTGAGGCCCAGCAATAGCACAGTGGTCTCCTTGGCTCTACAGCGGCACAAAGGCCCCTTGCTTCCATGAGGCCTGGCTGTGTCACTATGGTTTCCTTGGTTCCATGGGGCTGCAGAATAACACAATGGCCCACTGGTTCCATGAGGTCACAGAGGGTCACAAGGGTCTCCATGATTCCGTAAGGTGCTGCAGGGTCACAATGGCTCCTTGGTTCTATTGGGCTCCCCAGGATCACAATGGCCCCTTGGTTCCACAAGGCCTGGCTGTGGCACACTGGCCCTTTGCTTCCGTGAGACCTTGCAGTGTCACAATGGCCCCTTGCTTCTGTCAGGCCTGGCTGTGTCACAATGGCCCCTGGCTCCCATGAGGCCCTGTGATGTCACAATGGTCTCACTGGTTCCACGAGGCCCTGCAGTTCCACAATGGCCCTTCAGTGTCACAAGGCCTTGAAGTGTCATAATAGTCTCAGCGGGTTGCCCAGCTGCTTCACAATGGCCTCCTTGGTTCCATGATGCCCCGTAGCGTAACAACGGTATCCTTGCTTCCACACAGTCAGAATGGCCCCGTGGCCTCCTGGAGCCCCACAGTGTCACTACGATCCCCTTGATTCCACGAGGCCCTGCCGTGCTACAATGACCCCTTGCTTATACAAGGCCCTGCTGTGTCACAATGGCCCCTTGCTTCTGAAGTGTGCAAGAGCCTAATACTAAGAGAAAGGCGCCAAAAAACGCTTCGCCATTATCACTGCTCAACACCTGAAAGGCTTCAAAAGTGCTTCGTCATGATGGCTGCTTATCATAATCACTTTTGAACGCCTGGAAACTACGTGCCGTACGGGCCGTGCATAGCCCGCCTTGAGGCCCATAAAAAGGAAGGCAAAACTGGTGCAAAATGTGGAGGCAAAAGCAAAAGGTAGAATCCCCGCCCTTTGCCTTTCCCCCCCCCACCACCATCGCCTGCCGTGAGGCACCCTGAGGCCTCCGGGAGCCGACGCCGCCCGCCTGGGGAGCACCCCCCAATCCTTCACCCCTGGACTGAAATCCCGAGGGAGTTGTGCAACCCCTAGCCCTGCTCCTTCGTCCCAGGCGGAGCCAGGTTCAGCTGCAAGCATCGAGCCTGCATCTCGGAGGATGGGCCGCCGCTTTCCAGCCAAACTGCTCTAGACTTCAGAAGAGGCAGATAAGATGCTTCAAACAGCAGGGGAAAAAAGGCAAAAACTTCTCCACTTCCCCCACCCTGTCTCAGCAGCAACAAAGGTAGCACAGTGTGGTGGTGACTTATCCAGTGCTTGTTAGAGTAACCTTGTCTTTTCTAACTTTTCTCTACTTTTCTCCTTCTTTCTCTTTGCCTCTCTTACCATTAGATAAAGAGATACCCATTTGTTTGGCACCAACATTTAATCTCGTTTGGTTTTAATCTGGTCTTTGGGAATATTTTGAACCTTCAAAGTTCTTTCCTTTTTATACTCAGAGATTTCCTTTTCTTTGCCCTTCTGGGTGTAAATCAGATAGTAACAAAGTGTCATAATGCTCTCCACAGTTCCGTGAGGCGCCACAATGTCACAATGGACTTTTGGTTCCATGAACTTTGGTACTGTCAGCAACAGTCTCCTTGGCTCCGCAGTGTCACAATGGACCCTTGGCTCCGTGAGGTTCAGTAGCGTAACACGGACGCCTTGATTGCATGAGGTTGTGCAGTGTCACAATGATCTCCTTGGTTCTGCGGCCCTGCTGTGTAACAATGGGCCCCTTCCTTTGCTGATGGCTCTGCGTCCTGCCTGCCTCTGCCTTGGCACACAAAGCCTTGGGCTGCTCCAGACTCCTTCTGGGGGACACGTTGCACCACTGCACTGCCCTGGGAGAGAAATTCCTTTCTCCTTGTGTCCAGCCTGGACCTGCCCAGCTGCCCTTGGCATTAATTCTTTCTTTTGCCAGCTGGTCTCTACTAGCTAGAAAGGATCCACCATGTCTGAAACCACCCTTCAAGCCCACCCAGGACTCTCCTCCACTGTCCTCAGTCTCCACTCCACTGAGCACAGAGCTCCTTTGTCCCTCTGTAGTGATCATGTGCTCGAGGCCACGGGCACCTGGACAAGAAGGTCGGTTCTTTTCTACAGGAAGGAAACCACAGAACCCCAGTGTTTTGAAGGCAGATGAGAGGCAGCCACCAGAGGCCAAGGCAAGGCAGACGTGTCTGTCCTTGCAGCTTCTGTCTGAAAGCAACCCTTGGACATACGGGGAGTTTTGGAGGTGGAATTCCATTTCAGCTGTGGGTGCCTGGACGGGAATGACACTTCTTCTCCCCAGGAAGGAAAGGGCAGAGCCCCAGTGTTTCAAAGGCTGATTAGTGGTGCCTCAAGGAGGCCAAGGCCAGCCAGACCTGTTTGTCTTGGCAGCTTTTGTCTTGGAGCAATCCTTGGCTAGATGCAATTTGGGAGGCCAAATCCCAGTTTTGTCCGTGGACATCTGGCCCAGAAGGACAGTTCTTTTCCATTGGCAGCAAAGTGAGGAGGCCCAGTGTTTCAAAGGCAGATGAGAGCTGGCCCTCAGGAAGCCAAGGGAAGCTGGACATTCCTGGCAGCTTTTGTCGGGGAGCTATTCCTTGGAGATATGGAATTTCAGAGGTGGATTCCCAATTTTGGCCATGGATGGCTGGACTTGAAAGATGGTTTTTTCCATGGGAAGAGAAGCACAGCCCCCGCCTGTTTTGAAGGCAGATGCGAGGTGGCCCCTAAGAGGCCAAGGCCAGCCTGAGCTGTCTGTCCTGGCAGGTTTCACATGGGAACAATCCTCGGATAGAATCCAATTTGGAGGTAGAATCCTAATTTCAGCCATGGGTCCCTGGAGGAGAAGGACAGTGCTTTCGCACAGAAAGGAAAGCAAGGAACTCCAGCGTTTCAGGGCCAGAGGAGAAGCACCCCTCAACATGCCAAGCTCAGCTGGACCAGGCAGGTGGCCCCCAGGAGGCCAAGCCAACCACACCTGTTCCACGCTCTTTGCAGCCTTGGGGCCCTGCAGCATCACCATTTTGTTCCCCTGAGGCCCAGCAATAGCACAGTGGTCTCCTTGGCTCTACAGCGGCACAAAGGCCCCTTGCTTCCACGAGGCCTGGCTGTGTCACTATGGTTTCCTTGGTTCCATGGGGCTGCAGAATAACACAATGGCCCACTGGTTCCATGAGGTCACAGAGGGTCACAAGGGTCTCCATGATTCCGTAAGGTGCTGCAGGGTCACAATGGCTCCTTGGTTCTATTGGGCTCCCCAGGATCACAATGGCCCCTTGGTTCCACAAGGCCTGGCTGTGGCACACTGGCCCTTTGCTTCCGTGAGACCTTGCAGTGTCACAATGGCCCCTTGCTTCTGTCAGGCCTGGCTGTGTCACAATGGCCCCTGGCTCCCATGAGGCCCTGTGATGTCACAATGGTCTCACTGGTTCCACGAGGCCCTGCAGTTCCACAATGGCCCTTCAGTGTCACAAGGCCTTGAAGTGTCATAATAGTCTCAGCGGGTTGCCCAGCTGCTTCACAATGGCCTCCTTGGTTCCATGATGCCCCGTAGCGTAACAACGGTATCCTTGCTTCCACACAGTCAGAATGGCCCCGTGGCCTCCTGGAGCCCCACAGTGTCACTACGATCCCCTTGATTCCACGAGGCCCTGCCGTGCTACAATGACCCCTTGCTTATACAAGGCCCTGCTGTGTCACAATGGCCCCTTGCTTCTGAAGTGTGCAAGAGCCTAATACTAAGAGAAAGGCGCCAAAAAACGCTTCGCCATTATCACTGCTCAACACCTGAAAGGCTTCAAAAGTGCTTCGTCATGATGGCTGCTTATCATAATCACTTTTGAACGCCTGGAAACTACGTGCCGTACGGGCCGTGCATAGCCCGCCTTGAGGCCCATAAAAAGGAAGGCAAAACTGGTGCAAAATGTGGAGGCAAAAGCAAAAGGTAGAATCCCCGCCCTTTGCCTTTCCCCCCCCCACCACCATCGCCTGCCGTGAGGCACCCTGAGGCCTCCGGGAGCCGACGCCGCCCGCCTGGGGAGCACCCCCCAATCCTTCACCCCTGGACTGAAATCCCGAGGGAGTTGTGCAACCCCTAGCCCTGCTCCTTCGTCCCAGGCGGACCCAGGTTCAGCTGCAAGCATCGAGCCTGCATCTCGGAGGATGGGCCGCCGCTTTCCAGCCAAACTGCTCTAGACTTCAGAAGAGGCAGATAAGACGCTTCAAACAGCAGGGGAAAAAAGGCAAAAACTTCTCCACTTCCCCCACCCTGTCTCAGCAGCAACAAAGGTAGCACAGTGTGGTGGTGACTTATCCAGTGCTTGTTAGAGTAACCTTGTCTTTTCTAACTTTTCTCTACTTTTCTCCTTCTTTCTCTTTGCCTCTCTTACCATTAGATAAAGAGATACCCATTTGTTTGGCACCAACATTTAATCTCGTTTGGTTTTAATCTGGTCTTTGGGAATATTTTGAACCTTCAAAGTTCTTTCCTTTTTATACTCAGAGATTTCCTTTTCTTTGCCCTTCTGGGTGTAAATCAGATAGTAACAAAGTGTCATAATGCTCTCCACGGTTCCGTGAGGCGCCACAATGTCACAATGGACTTTTGGTTCCATGAACTTTGGTACTGTCAGCAACAGTCTCCTTGGCTCCGCAGTGTCACAATGGACCCTTGGCTCCGTGAGGTTCAGTAGCGTAACACGGACGCCTTGATTGCATGAGGTTGTGCAGTGTCACAATGATCTCCTTGGTTCTGCGGCCCTGCTGTGTAACAATGGGCCCCTTCCTTTGCTGATGGCTCTGCGTCCTGCCTGCCTCTGCCTTGGCACACAAAGCCTTGGGCTGCTCCAGACTCCTTCTGGGGGACACGTTGCACCACTGCACTGCCCTGGGAGAGAAATTCCTTTCTCCTTGTGTCCAGCCTGGACCTGCCCAGCTGCCCTTGGCATTAATTCTTTCTTTTGCCAGCTGGTCTCTACTAGCTAGAAAGGATCCACCATGTCTGAAACCACCCTTCAAGCCCACCCAGGACTCTCCTCCACTGTCCTCAGTCTCCACTCCACTGAGCACAGAGCTCCTTTGTCCCTCTGTAGTGATCATGTGCTCGAGGCCACGGGCACCTGGACAAGAAGGTCGGTTCTTTTCTACAGGAAGGAAACCACAGAACCCCAGTGTTTTGAAGGCAGATGAGAGGCAGCCACCAGAGGCCAAGGCAAGGCAGACGTGTCTGTCCTTGCAGCTTCTGTCTGAAAGCAACCCTTGGACATACGGGGAGTTTTGGAGGTGGAATTCCATTTCAGCTGTGGGTGCCTGGACGGGAATGACACTTCTTCTCCCCAGGAAGGAAAGGGCAGAGCCCCAGTGTTTCAAAGGCTGATTAGTGGTGCCTCAAGGAGGCCAAGGCCAGCCAGACCTGTTTGTCTTGGCAGCTTTTGTCTTGGAGCAATCCTTGGCTAGATGCAATTTGGGAGGCCAAATCCCAGTTTTGTCCGTGGACATCTGGCCCAGAAGGACAGTTCTTTTCCATTGGCAGCAAAGTGAGGAGGCCCAGTGTTTCAAAGGCAGATGAGAGCTGGCCCTCAGGAAGCCAAGGGAAGCTGGACATTCCTGGCAGCTTTTGTCGGGGAGCTATTCCTTGGAGATATGGAATTTCAGAGGTGGATTCCCAATTTTGGCCATGGATGGCTGGACTTGAAAGATGGTTTTTTCCATGGGAAGAGAAGCACAGCCCCCGCCTGTTTTGAAGGCAGATGCGAGGTGGCCCCTAAGAGGCCAAGGCCAGCCTGAGCTGTCTGTCCTGGCAGGTTTCACATGGGAACAATCCTCGGATAGAATCCAATTTGGAGGTAGAATCCTAATTTCAGCCATGGGTCCCTGGAGGAGAAGGACAGTGCTTTCGCACAGAAAGGAAAGCAAGGAACTCCAGCGTTTCAGGGCCAGAGGAGAAGCACCCCTCAACATGCCAAGCTCAGCTGGACCAGGCAGGTGGCCCCCAGGAGGCCAAGCCAACCACACCTGTTCCACGCTCTTTGCAGCCTTGGGGCCCTGCAGCATCACCATTTTGTTCCCCTGAGGCCCAGCAATAGCACAGTGGTCTCCTTGGCTCTACAGCGGCACAAAGGCCCCTTGCTTCCACGAGGCCTGGCTGTGTCACTATGGTTTCCTTGGTTCCATGGGGCTGCAGAATAACACAATGGCCCACTGGTTCCATGAGGTCACAGAGGGTCACAAGGGTCTCCATGATTCCGTAAGGTGCTGCAGGGTCACAATGGCTCCTTGGTTCTATTGGGCTCCCCAGGATCACAATGGCCCCTTGGTTCCACAAGGCCTGGCTGTGGCACACTGGCCCTTTGCTTCCGTGAGACCTTGCAGTGTCACAATGGCCCCTTGCTTCTGTCAGGCCTGGCTGTGTCACAATGGCCCCTGGCTCCCATGAGGCCCTGTGATGTCACAATGGTCTCACTGGTTCCACGAGGCCCTGCAGTTCCACAATGGCCCTTCAGTGTCACAAGGCCTTGAAGTGTCATAATAGTCTCAGCGGGTTGCCCAGCTGCTTCACAATGGCCTCCTTGGTTCCATGATGCCCCGTAGCGTAACAACGGTATCCTTGCTTCCACACAGTCAGAATGGCCCCGTGGCCTCCTGGAGCCCCACAGTGTCACTACGATCCCCTTGATTCCACGAGGCCCTGCCGTGCTACAATGACCCCTTGCTTATACAAGGCCCTGCTGTGTCACAATGGCCCCTTGCTTCTGAAGTGTGCAAGAGCCTAATACTAAGAGAAAGGCGCCAAAAAACGCTTCGCCATTATCACTGCTCAACACCTGAAAGGCTTCAAAAGTGCTTCGTCATGATGGCTGCTTATCATAATCACTTTTGAACGCCTGGAAACTACGTGCCGTACGGGCCGTGCATAGCCCGCCTTGAGGCCCATAAAAAGGAAGGCAAAACTGGTGCAAAATGTGGAGGCAAAAGCAAAAGGTAGAATCCCCGCCCTTTGCCTTTCCCCCCCCCACCACCATCGCCTGCCGTGAGGCACCCTGAGGCCTCCGGGAGCCGACGCCGCCCGCCTGGGGAGCACCCCCCAATCCTTCACCCCTGGACTGAAATCCCGAGGGAGTTGTGCAACCCCTAGCCCTGCTCCTTCGTCCCAGGCGGACCCAGGTTCAGCTGCAAGCATCGAGCCTGCATCTCGGAGGATGGGCCGCCGCTTTCCAGCCAAACTGCTCTAGACTTCAGAAGAGGCAGATAAGACGCTTCAAACAGCAGGGGAAAAAAGGCAAAAACTTCTCCACTTCCCCCACCCTGTCTCAGCAGCAACAAAGGTAGCACAGTGTGGTGGTGACTTATCCAGTGCTTGTTAGAGTAACCTTGTCTTTTCTAACTTTTCTCTACTTTTCTCCTTCTTTCTCTTTGCCTCTCTTACCATTAGATAAAGAGATACCCATTTGTTTGGCACCAACATTTAATCTCGTTTGGTTTTAATCTGGTCTTTGGGAATATTTTGAACCTTCAAAGTTCTTTCCTTTTTATACTCAGAGATTTCCTTTTCTTTGCCCTTCTGGGTGTAAATCAGATAGTAACAAAGTGTCATAATGCTCTCCACGGTTCCGTGAGGCGCCACAATGTCACAATGGACTTTTGGTTCCATGAACTTTGGTACTGTCAGCAACAGTCTCCTTGGCTCCGCAGTGTCACAATGGACCCTTGGCTCCGTGAGGTTCAGTAGCGTAACACGGACGCCTTGATTGCATGAGGTTGTGCAGTGTCACAATGATCTCCTTGGTTCTGCGGCCCTGCTGTGTAACAATGGGCCCCTTCCTTTGCTGATGGCTCTGCGTCCTGCCTGCCTCTGCCTTGGCACACAAAGCCTTGGGCTGCTCCAGACTCCTTCTGGGGGACACGTTGCACCACTGCACTGCCCTGGGAGAGAAATTCCTTTCTCCTTGTGTCCAGCCTGGACCTGCCCAGCTGCCCTTGGCATTAATTCTTTCTTTTGCCAGCTGGTCTCTACTAGCTAGAAAGGATCCACCATGTCTGAAACCACCCTTCAAGCCCACCCAGGACTCTCCTCCACTGTCCTCAGTCTCCACTCCACTGAGCACAGAGCTCCTTTGTCCCTCTGTAGTGATCATGTGCTCGAGGCCACGGGCACCTGGACAAGAAGGTCGGTTCTTTTCTACAGGAAGGAAACCACAGAACCCCAGTGTTTTGAAGGCAGATGAGAGGCAGCCACCAGAGGCCAAGGCAAGGCAGACGTGTCTGTCCTTGCAGCTTCTGTCTGAAAGCAACCCTTGGACATACGGGGAGTTTTGGAGGTGGAATTCCATTTCAGCTGTGGGTGCCTGGACGGGAATGACACTTCTTCTCCCCAGGAAGGAAAGGGCAGAGCCCCAGTGTTTCAAAGGCTGATTAGTGGTGCCTCAAGGAGGCCAAGGCCAGCCAGACCTGTTTGTCTTGGCAGCTTTTGTCTTGGAGCAATCCTTGGCTAGATGCAATTTGGGAGGCCAAATCCCAGTTTTGTCCGTGGACATCTGGCCCAGAAGGACAGTTCTTTTCCATTGGCAGCAAAGTGAGGAGGCCCAGTGTTTCAAAGGCAGATGAGAGCTGGCCCTCAGGAAGCCAAGGGAAGCTGGACATTCCTGGCAGCTTTTGTCGGGGAGCTATTCCTTGGAGATATGGAATTTCAGAGGTGGATTCCCAATTTTGGCCATGGATGGCTGGACTTGAAAGATGGTTTTTTCCATGGGAAGAGAAGCACAGCCCCCGCCTGTTTTGAAGGCAGATGCGAGGTGGCCCCTAAGAGGCCAAGGCCAGCCTGAGCTGTCTGTCCTGGCAGGTTTCACATGGGAACAATCCTCGGATAGAATCCAATTTGGAGGTAGAATCCTAATTTCAGCCATGGGTCCCTGGAGGAGAAGGACAGTGCTTTCGCACAGAAAGGAAAGCAAGGAACTCCAGCGTTTCAGGGCCAGAGGAGAAGCACCCCTCAACATGCCAAGCTCAGCTGGACCAGGCAGGTGGCCCCCAGGAGGCCAAGCCAACCACACCTGTTCCACGCTCTTTGCAGCCTTGGGGCCCTGCAGCATCACCATTTTGTTCCTCTGAGGCCCAGCAATATCACAGTGGTCTCCTTGGCTCTACAGCGGCACAAAGGCCCCTTGCTTCCACGAGGCCTGGCTGTGTCACTATGGTTTCCTTGGTTCCATGGGGCTGCAGAATAACACAATGGCCCACTGGTTCCATGAGGTCACAGAGGGTCACAAGGGTCTCCATGATTCCATAAGGTGCTGCAGGGTCACAATGGCTCCTTGGTTCTATTGGGCTCCCCAGGATCACAATGGCCCCTTGGTTCCACAAGGCCTGGCTGTGGCACACTGGCCCTTTGCTTCCGTGAGACCTTGCAGTGTCACAATGGCCCCTTGCTTCTGTCAGGCCTGGCTGTGTCACAATGGCCCCTGGCTCCCATGAGGCCCTGTGATGTCACAATGGTCTCACTGGTTCCACGAGGCCCTGCAGTTCCACAATGGCCCTTCAGTGTCACAAGGCCTTGAAGTGTCATAATAGTCTCAGCGGGTTGCCCAGCTGCTTCACAATGGCCTCCTTGGTTCCATGATGCCCCGTAGCGTAACAACGGTATCCTTGCTTCCACACAGTCAGAATGGCCCCGTGGCCTCCTGGAGCCCCACAGTGTCACTACGATCCCCTTGATTCCACGAGGCCCTGCCGTGCTACAATGACCCCTTGCTTATACAAGGCCCTGCTGTGTCACAATGGCCCCTTGCTTCTGAAGTGTGCAAGAGCCTAATACTAAGAGAAAGGCGCCAAAAAACGCTTCGCCATTATCACTGCTCAACACCTGAAAGGCTTCAAAAGTGCTTCGTCATGATGGCTGCTTATCATAATCACTTTTGAACGCCTGGAAACTACGTGCCGTACGGGCCGTGCATAGCCCGCCTTGAGGCCCATAAAAAGGAAGGCAAAACTGGTGCAAAATGTGGAGGCAAAAGCAAAAGGTAGAATCCCCGCCCTTTGCCTTTCCCCCCACCACCACCATCGCCTGCCGTGAGGCACCCTGAGGCCTCCGGGAGCCGACGCCGCCCGCCTGGGGAGCACCCCCCAATCCTTCACCCCTGGACTGAAATCCCGAGGGAGTTGTGCAACCCCTAGCCCTGCTCCTTCGTCCCAGGCGGACCCAGGTTCAGCTGCAAGCATCGAGCCTGCATCTCGGAGGATGGGCCGCCGCTTTCCAGCCAAACTGCTCTAGACTTCAGAAGAGGCAGATAAGACGCTTCAAACAGCAGGGGAAAAAAGGCAAAAACTTCTCCACTTCCCCCACCCTGTCTCAGCAGCAACAAAGGTAGCACAGTGTGGTGGTGACTTATCCAGTGCTTGTTAGAGTAACCTTGTCTTTTCTAACTTTTCTCTACTTTTCTCCTTCTTTCTCTTTGCCTCTCTTACCATTAGATAAAGAGATACCCATTTGTTTGGCACCAACATTTAATCTCGTTTGGTTTTAATCTGGTCTTTGGGAATATTTTGAACCTTCAAAGTTCTTTCCTTTTTATACTCAGAGATTTCCTTTTCTTTGCCCTTCTGGGTGTAAATCAGATAGTAACAAAGTGTCATAATGCTCTCCACGGTTCCGTGAGGCGCCACAATGTCACAATGGACTTTTGGTTCCATGAACTTTGGTACTGTCAGCAACAGTCTCCTTGGCTCCGCAGTGTCACAATGGACCCTTGGCTCCGTGAGGTTCAGTAGCGTAACACGGACGCCTTGATTGCATGAGGTTGTGCAGTGTCACAATGATCTCCTTGGTTCTGCGGCCCTGCTGTGTAACAATGGGCCCCTTCCTTTGCTGATGGCTCTGCGTCCTGCCTGCCTCTGCCTTGGCACACAAAGCCTTGGGCTGCTCCAGACTCCTTCTGGGGGACACGTTGCACCACTGCACTGCCCTGGGAGAGAAATTCCTTTCTCCTTGTGTCCAGCCTGGACCTGCCCAGCTGCCCTTGGCATTAATTCTTTCTTTTGCCAGCTGGTCTCTACTAGCTAGAAAGGATCCACCATGTCTGAAACCACCCTTCAAGCCCACCCAGGACTCTCCTCCACTGTCCTCAGTCTCCACTCCACTGAGCACAGAGCTCCTTTGTCCCTCTGTAGTGATCATGTGCTCGAGGCCACGGGCACCTGGACAAGAAGGTCGGTTCTTTTCTACAGGAAGGAAACCACAGAACCCCAGTGTTTTGAAGGCAGATGAGAGGCAGCCACCAGAGGCCAAGGCAAGGCAGACCTGTCTGTCCTTGCAGCTTCTGTCTGAAAGCAACCCTTGGACATACGGGGAGTTTTGGAGGTGGAATTCCATTTCAGCTGTGGGTGCCTGGACGGGAATGACACTTCTTCTCCCCAGGAAGGAAAGGGCAGAGCCCCAGTGTTTCAAAGGCTGATTAGTGGTGCCTCAAGGAGGCCAAGGCCAGCCAGACCTGTTTGTCTTGGCAGCTTTTGTCTTGGAGCAATCCTTGGCTAGATGCAATTTGGGGGGCCAAATCCCAGTTTTGTCCGTGGACATCTGGCCCAGAAGGACAGTTCTTTTCCATTGGCAGCAAAGTGAGGAGGCCCAGTGTTTCAAAGGCAGATGAGAGCTGGCCCTCAGGAAGCCAAGGGAAGCTGGACATTCCTGGCAGCTTTTGTCGGGGAGCTATTCCTTGGAGATATGGAATTTCAGAGGTGGATTCCCAATTTTGGCCATGGATGGCTGGACTTGAAAGATGGTTTTTTCCATGGGAAGAGAAGCACAGCCCCCGCCTGTTTTGAAGGCAGATGCGAGGTGGCCCCTAAGAGGCCAAGGCCAGCCTGAGCTGTCTGTCCTGGCAGGTTTCACATGGGAACAATCCTCGGATAGAATCCAATTTGGAGGTAGAATCCTAATTTCAGCCATGGGTCCCTGGAGGAGAAGGACAGTGCTTTCGCACAGAAAGGAAAGCAAGGAACTCCAGCGTTTCAGGGCCAGAGGAGAAGCACCCCTCAACATGCCAAGCTCAGCTGGACCAGGCAGGTGGCCCCCAGGAGGCCAAGCCAACCACACCTGTTCCACGCTCTTTGCAGCCTTGGGGCCCTGCAGCATCACCATTTTGTTCCCCTGAGGCCCAGCAATATCACAGTGGTCTCCTTGGCTCTACAGCGGCACAAAGGCCCCTTGCTTCCACGAGGCCTGGCTGTGTCACTATGGTTTCCTTGGTTCCATGGGGCTGCAGAATAACACAATGGCCCACTGGTTCCATGAGGTCACAGAGGGTCACAAGGGTCTCCATGATTCCGTAAGGTGCTGCAGGGTCACAATGGCTCCTTGGTTCTATTGGGCTCCCCAGGATCACAATGGCCCCTTGGTTCCACAAGGCCTGGCTGTGGCACACTGGCCCTTTGCTTCCGTGAGACCTTGCAGTGTCACAATGGCCCCTTGCTTCTGTCAGGCCTGGCTGTGTCACAATGGCCCCTGGCTCCCATGAGGCCCTGTGATGTCACAATGGTCTCACTGGTTCCACGAGGCCCTGCAGTTCCACAATGGCCCTTCAGTGTCACAAGGCCTTGAAGTGTCATAATAGTCTCAGCGGGTTGCCCAGCTGCTTCACAATGGCCTCCTTGGTTCCATGATGCCCCGTAGCGTAACAACGGTATCCTTGCTTCCACACAGTCAGAATGGCCCCGTGGCCTCCTGGAGCCCCACAGTGTCACTACGATCCCCTTGATTCCACGAGGCCCTGCCGTGCTACAATGACCCCTTGCTTATACAAGGCCCTGCTGTGTCACAATGGCCCCTTGCTTCTGAAGTGTGCAAGAGCCTAATACTAAGAGAAAGGCGCCAAAAAACGCTTCGCCATTATCACTGCTCAACACCTGAAAGGCTTCAAAAGTGCTTCGTCATGATGGCTGCTTATCATAATCACTTTTGAACGCCTGGAAACTACGTGCCGTACGGGCCGTGCATAGCCCGCCTTGAGGCCCATAAAAAGGAAGGCAAAACTGGTGCAAAATGTGGAGGCAAAAGCAAAAGGTAGAATCCCCGCCCTTTGCCTTTCCCCCCCCCACCACCATCGCCTGCCGTGAGGCACCCTGAGGCCTCCGGGAGCCGACGCCGCCCGCCTGGGGAGCACCCCCCAATCCTTCACCCCTGGACTGAAATCCCGAGGGAGTTGTGCAACCCCTAGCCCTGCTCCTTCGTCCCAGGCGGACCCAGGTTCAGCTGCAAGCATCGAGCCTGCATCTCGGAGGATGGGCCGCCGCTTTCCAGCCAAACTGCTCTAGACTTCAGAAGAGGCAGATAAGATGCTTCAAACAGCAGGGGAAAAAAGGCAAAAACTTCTCCACTTCCCCCACCCTGTCTCAGCAGCAACAAAGGTAGCACAGTGTGGTGGTGACTTATCCAGTGCTTGTTAGAGTAACCTTGTCTTTTCTAACTTTTCTCTACTTTTCTCCTTCTTTCTCTTTGCCTCTCTTACCATTAGATAAAGAGATACCCATTTGTTTGGCACCAACATTTAATCTCGTTTGGTTTTAATCTGGTCTTTGGGAATATTTTGAACCTTCAAAGTTCTTTCCTTTTTATACTCAGAGATTTCCTTTTCTTTGCCCTTCTGGGTGTAAATCAGATAGTAACAAAGTGTCATAATGCTCTCCACAGTTCCGTGAGGCGCCACAATGTCACAATGGACTTTTGGTTCCATGAACTTTGGTACTGTCAGCAACAGTCTCCTTGGCTCCGCAGTGTCACAATGGACCCTTGGCTCCGTGAGGTTCAGTAGCGTAACACGGACGCCTTGATTGCATGAGGTTGTGCAGTGTCACAATGATCTCCTTGGTTCTGCGGCCCTGCTGTGTAACAATGGGCCCCTTCCTTTGCTGATGGCTCTGCGTCCTGCCTGCCTCTGCCTTGGCACACAAAGCCTTGGGCTGCTCCAGACTCCTTCTGGGGGACACGTTGCACCACTGCACTGCCCTGGGAGAGAAATTCCTTTCTCCTTGTGTCCAGCCTGGACCTGCCCAGCTGCCCTTGGCATTAATTCTTTCTTTTGCCAGCTGGTCTCTACTAGCTAGAAAGGATCCACCATGTCTGAAACCACCCTTCAAGCCCACCCAGGACTCTCCTCCACTGTCCTCAGTCTCCACTCCACTGAGCACAGAGCTCCTTTGTCCCTCTGTAGTGATCATGTGCTCGAGGCCACGGGCACCTGGACAAGAAGGTCGGTTCTTTTCTACAGGAAGGAAACCACAGAACCCCAGTGTTTTGAAGGCAGATGAGAGGCAGCCACCAGAGGCCAAGGCAAGGCAGACCTGTCTGTCCTTGCAGCTTCTGTCTGAAAGCAACCCTTGGACATACGGGGAGTTTTGGAGGTGGAATTCCATTTCAGCTGTGGGTGCCTGGACGGGAATGACACTTCTTCTCCCCAGGAAGGAAAGGGCAGAGCCCCAGTGTTTCAAAGGCTGATTAGTGGTGCCTCAAGGAGGCCAAGGCCAGCCAGACCTGTTTGTCTTGGCAGCTTTTGTCTTGGAGCAATCCTTGGCTAGATGCAATTTGGGAGGCCAAATCCCAGTTTTGTCCGTGGACATCTGGCCCAGAAGGACAGTTCTTTTCCATTGGCAGCAAAGTGAGGAGGCCCAGTGTTTCAAAGGCAGATGAGAGCTGGCCCTCAGGAAGCCAAGGGAAGCTGGACATTCCTGGCAGCTTTTGTCGGGGAGCTATTCCTTGGAGATATGGAATTTCAGAGGTGGATTCCCAATTTTGGCCATGGATGGCTGGACTTGAAAGATGGTTTTTTCCATGGGAAGAGAAGCACAGCCCCCGCCTGTTTTGAAGGCAGATGCGAGGTGGCCCCTAAGAGGCCAAGGCCAGCCTGAGCTGTCTGTCCTGGCAGGTTTCACATGGGAACAATCCTCGGATAGAATCCAATTTGGAGGTAGAATCCTAATTTCAGCCATGGGTCCCTGGAGGAGAAGGACAGTGCTTTCGCACAGAAAGGAAAGCAAGGAACTCCAGCGTTTCAGGGCCAGAGGAGAAGCACCCCTCAACATGCCAAGCTCAGCTGGACCAGGCAGGTGGCCCCCAGGAGGCCAAGCCAACCACACCTGTTCCACGCTCTTTGCAGCCTTGGGGCCCTGCAGCATCACCATTTTGTTCCTCTGAGGCCCAGCAATATCACAGTGGTCTCCTTGGCTCTACAGCGGCACAAAGGCCCCTTGCTTCCACGAGGCCTGGCTGTGTCACTATGGTTTCCTTGGTTCCATGGGGCTGCAGAATAACACAATGGCCCACTGGTTCCATGAGGTCACAGAGGGTCACAAGGGTCTCCATGATTCCATAAGGTGCTGCAGGGTCACAATGGCTCCTTGGTTCTATTGGGCTCCCCAGGATCACAATGGCCCCTTGGTTCCACAAGGCCTGGCTGTGGCACACTGGCCCTTTGCTTCCGTGAGACCTTGCAGTGTCACAATGGCCCCTTGCTTCTGTCAGGCCTGGCTGTGTCACAATGGCCCCTGGCTCCCATGAGGCCCTGTGATGTCACAATGGTCTCACTGGTTCCACGAGGCCCTGCAGTTCCACAATGGCCCTTCAGTGTCACAAGGCCTTGAAGTGTCATAATAGTCTCAGCGGGTTGCCCAGCTGCTTCACAATGGCCTCCTTGGTTCCATGATGCCCCGTAGCGTAACAACGGTATCCTTGCTTCCACACAGTCAGAATGGCCCCGTGGCCTCCTGGAGCCCCACAGTGTCACTACGATCCCCTTGATTCCACGAGGCCCTGCCGTGCTACAATGACCCCTTGCTTATACAAGGCCCTGCTGTGTCACAATGGCCCCTTGCTTCTGAAGTGTGCAAGAGCCTAATACTAAGAGAAAGGCGCCAAAAAACGCTTCGCCATTATCACTGCTCAACACCTGAAAGGCTTCAAAAGTGCTTCGTCATGATGGCTGCTTATCATAATCACTTTTGAACGCCTGGAAACTACGTGCCGTACGGGCCGTGCATAGCCCGCCTTGAGGCCCATAAAAAGGAAGGCAAAACTGGTGCAAAATGTGGAGGCAAAAGCAAAAGGTAGAATCCCCGCCCTTTGCCTTTCCCCCCACCACCACCATCGCCTGCCGTGAGGCACCCTGAGGCCTCCGGGAGCCGACGCCGCCCGCCTGGGGAGCACCCCCCAATCCTTCACCCCTGGACTGAAATCCCGAGGGAGTTGTGCAACCCCTAGCCCTGCTCCTTCGTCCCAGGCGGACCCAGGTTCAGCTGCAAGCATCGAGCCTGCATCTCGGAGGATGGGCCGCCGCTTTCCAGCCAAACTGCTCTAGACTTCAGAAGAGGCAGATAAGACGCTTCAAACAGCAGGGGAAAAAAGGCAAAAACTTCTCCACTTCCCCCACCCTGTCTCAGCAGCAACAAAGGTAGCACAGTGTGGTGGTGACTTATCCAGTGCTTGTTAGAGTAACCTTGTCTTTTCTAACTTTTCTCTACTTTTCTCCTTCTTTCTCTTTGCCTCTCTTACCATTAGATAAAGAGATACCCATTTGTTTGGCACCAACATTTAATCTCGTTTGGTTTTAATCTGGTCTTTGGGAATATTTTGAACCTTCAAAGTTCTTTCCTTTTTATACTCAGAGATTTCCTTTTCTTTGCCCTTCTGGGTGTAAATCAGATAGTAACAAAGTGTCATAATGCTCTCCACGGTTCCGTGAGGCGCCACAATGTCACAATGGACTTTTGGTTCCATGAACTTTGGTACTGTCAGCAACAGTCTCCTTGGCTCCGCAGTGTCACAATGGACCCTTGGCTCCGTGAGGTTCAGTAGCGTAACACGGACGCCTTGATTGCATGAGGTTGTGCAGTGTCACAATGATCTCCTTGGTTCTGCGGCCCTGCTGTGTAACAATGGGCCCCTTCCTTTGCTGATGGCTCTGCGTCCTGCCTGCCTCTGCCTTGGCACACAAAGCCTTGGGCTGCTCCAGACTCCTTCTGGGGGACACGTTGCACCACTGCACTGCCCTGGGAGAGAAATTCCTTTCTCCTTGTGTCCAGCCTGGACCTGCCCAGCTGCCCTTGGCATTAATTCTTTCTTTTGCCAGCTGGTCTCTACTAGCTAGAAAGGATCCACCATGTCTGAAACCACCCTTCAAGCCCACCCAGGACTCTCCTCCACTGTCCTCAGTCTCCACTCCACTGAGCACAGAGCTCCTTTGTCCCTCTGTAGTGATCATGTGCTCGAGGCCACGGGCACCTGGACAAGAAGGTCGGTTCTTTTCTACAGGAAGGAAACCACAGAACCCCAGTGTTTTGAAGGCAGATGAGAGGCAGCCACCAGAGGCCAAGGCAAGGCAGACCTGTCTGTCCTTGCAGCTTCTGTCTGAAAGCAACCCTTGGACATACGGGGAGTTTTGGAGGTGGAATTCCATTTCAGCTGTGGGTGCCTGGACGGGAATGACACTTCTTCTCCCCAGGAAGGAAAGGGCAGAGCCCCAGTGTTTCAAAGGCTGATTAGTGGTGCCTCAAGGAGGCCAAGGCCAGCCAGACCTGTTTGTCTTGGCAGCTTTTGTCTTGGAGCAATCCTTGGCTAGATGCAATTTGGGGGGCCAAATCCCAGTTTTGTCCGTGGACATCTGGCCCAGAAGGACAGTTCTTTTCCATTGGCAGCAAAGTGAGGAGGCCCAGTGTTTCAAAGGCAGATGAGAGCTGGCCCTCAGGAAGCCAAGGGAAGCTGGACATTCCTGGCAGCTTTTGTCGGGGAGCTATTCCTTGGAGATATGGAATTTCAGAGGTGGATTCCCAATTTTGGCCATGGATGGCTGGACTTGAAAGATGGTTTTTTCCATGGGAAGAGAAGCACAGCCCCCGCCTGTTTTGAAGGCAGATGCGAGGTGGCCCCTAAGAGGCCAAGGCCAGCCTGAGCTGTCTGTCCTGGCAGGTTTCACATGGGAACAATCCTCGGATAGAATCCAATTTGGAGGTAGAATCCTAATTTCAGCCATGGGTCCCTGGAGGAGAAGGACAGTGCTTTCGCACAGAAAGGAAAGCAAGGAACTCCAGCGTTTCAGGGCCAGAGGAGAAGCACCCCTCAACATGCCAAGCTCAGCTGGACCAGGCAGGTGGCCCCCAGGAGGCCAAGCCAACCACACCTGTTCCACGCTCTTTGCAGCCTTGGGGCCCTGCAGCATCACCATTTTGTTCCCCTGAGGCCCAGCAATAGCACAGTGGTCTCCTTGGCTCTACAGCGGCACAAAGGCCCCTTGCTTCCACGAGGCCTGGCTGTGTCACTATGGTTTCCTTGGTTCCATGGGGCTGCAGAATAACACAATGGCCCACTGGTTCCATGAGGTCACAGAGGGTCACAAGGGTCTCCATGATTCCGTAAGGTGCTGCAGGGTCACAATGGCTCCTTGGTTCTATTGGGCTCCCCAGGATCACAATGGCCCCTTGGTTCCACAAGGCCTGGCTGTGGCACACTGGCCCTTTGCTTCCGTGAGACCTTGCAGTGTCACAATGGCCCCTTGCTTCTGTCAGGCCTGGCTGTGTCACAATGGCCCCTGGCTCCCATGAGGCCCTGTGATGTCACAATGGTCTCACTGGTTCCACGAGGCCCTGCAGTTCCACAATGGCCCTTCAGTGTCACAAGGCCTTGAAGTGTCATAATAGTCTCAGCGGGTTGCCCAGCTGCTTCACAATGGCCTCCTTGGTTCCATGATGCCCCGTAGCGTAACAACGGTATCCTTGCTTCCACACAGTCAGAATGGCCCCGTGGCCTCCTGGAGCCCCACAGTGTCACTACGATCCCCTTGATTCCACGAGGCCCTGCCGTGCTACAATGACCCCTTGCTTATACAAGGCCCTGCTGTGTCACAATGGCCCCTTGCTTCTGAAGTGTGCAAGAGCCTAATACTAAGAGAAAGGCGCCAAAAAACGCTTCGCCATTATCACTGCTCAACACCTGAAAGGCTTCAAAAGTGCTTCGTCATGATGGCTGCTTATCATAATCACTTTTGAACGCCTGGAAACTACGTGCCGTACGGGCCGTGCATAGCCCGCCTTGAGGCCCATAAAAAGGAAGGCAAAACTGGTGCAAAATGTGGAGGCAAAAGCAAAAGGTAGAATCCCCGCCCTTTGCCTTTCCCCCCCCCACCACCATCGCCTGCCGTGAGGCACCCTGAGGCCTCCGGGAGCCGACGCCGCCCGCCTGGGGAGCACCCCCCAATCCTTCACCCCTGGACTGAAATCCCGAGGGAGTTGTGCAACCCCTAGCCCTGCTCCTTCGTCCCAGGCGGACCCAGGTTCAGCTGCAAGCATCGAGCCTGCATCTCGGAGGATGGGCCGCCGCTTTCCAGCCAAACTGCTCTAGACTTCAGAAGAGGCAGATAAGAGGCTTCAAACAGCAGGGGAAAAAAGGCAAAAACTTCTCCACTTCCCCCACCCTGTCTCAGCAGCAACAAAGGTAGCACAGTGTGGTGGTGACTTATCCAGTGCTTGTTAGAGTAACCTTGTCTTTTCTAACTTTTCTCTACTTTTCTCCTTCTTTCTCTTTGCCTCTCTTACCATTAGATAAAGAGATACCCATTTGTTTGGCACCAACATTTAATCTCGTTTGGTTTTAATCTGGTCTTTGGGAATATTTTGAACCTTCAAAGTTCTTTCCTTTTTATACTCAGAGATTTCCTTTTCTTTGCCCTTCTGGGTGTAAATCAGATAGTAACAAAGTGTCATAATGCTCTCCACAGTTCCGTGAGGCGCCACAATGTCACAATGGACTTTTGGTTCCATGAACTTTGGTACTGTCAGCAACAGTCTCCTTGGCTCCGCAGTGTCACAATGGACCCTTGGCTCCGTGAGGTTCAGTAGCGTAACACGGACGCCTTGATTGCATGAGGTTGTGCAGTGTCACAATGATCTCCTTGGTTCTGCGGCCCTGCTGTGTAACAATGGGCCCCTTCCTTTGCTGATGGCTCTGCGTCCTGCCTGCCTCTGCCTTGGCACACAAAGCCTTGGGCTGCTCCAGACTCCTTCTGGGGGACACGTTGCACCACTGCACTGCCCTGGGAGAGAAATTCCTTTCTCCTTGTGTCCAGCCTGGACCTGCCCAGCTGCCCTTGGCATTAATTCTTTCTTTTGCCAGCTGGTCTCTACTAGCTAGAAAGGATCCACCATGTCTGAAACCACCCTTCAAGCCCACCCAGGACTCTCCTCCACTGTCCTCAGTCTCCACTCCACTGAGCACAGAGCTCCTTTGTCCCTCTGTAGTGATCATGTGCTCGAGGCCACGGGCACCTGGACAAGAAGGTCGGTTCTTTTCTACAGGAAGGAAACCACAGAACCCCAGTGTTTTGAAGGCAGATGAGAGGCAGCCACCAGAGGCCAAGGCAAGGCAGACCTGTCTGTCCTTGCAGCTTCTGTCTGAAAGCAACCCTTGGACATACGGGGAGTTTTGGAGGTGGAATTCCATTTCAGCTGTGGGTGCCTGGACGGGAATGACACTTCTTCTCCCCAGGAAGGAAAGGGCAGAGCCCCAGTGTTTCAAAGGCTGATTAGTGGTGCCTCAAGGAGGCCAAGGCCAGCCAGACCTGTTTGTCTTGGCAGCTTTTGTCTTGGAGCAATCCTTGGCTAGATGCAATTTGGGAGGCCAAATCCCAGTTTTGTCCGTGGACATCTGGCCCAGAAGGACAGTTCTTTTCCATTGGCAGCAAAGTGAGGAGGCCCAGTGTTTCAAAGGCAGATGAGAGCTGGCCCTCAGGAAGCCAAGGGAAGCTGGACATTCCTGGCAGCTTTTGTCGGGGAGCTATTCCTTGGAGATATGGAATTTCAGAGGTGGATTCCCAATTTTGGCCATGGATGGCTGGACTTGAAAGATGGTTTTTTCCATGGGAAGAGAAGCACAGCCCCCGCCTGTTTTGAAGGCAGATGCGAGGTGGCCCCTAAGAGGCCAAGGCCAGCCTGAGCTGTCTGTCCTGGCAGGTTTCACATGGGAACAATCCTCGGATAGAATCCAATTTGGAGGTAGAATCCTAATTTCAGCCATGGGTCCCTGGAGGAGAAGGACAGTGCTTTCGCACAGAAAGGAAAGCAAGGAACTCCAGCGTTTCAGGGCCAGAGGAGAAGAACCCCTCAACATGCCAAGCTCAGCTGGACCAGGCAGGTGGCCCCCAGGAGGCCAAGCCAACCACACCTGTTCCACGCTCTTTGCAGCCTTGGGGCCCTGCAGCATCACCATTTTGTTCCCCTGAGGCCCAGCAATAGCACAGTGGTCTCCTTGGCTCTACAGCGGCACAAAGGCCCCTTGCTTCCACGAGGCCTGGCTGTGTCACTATGGTTTCCTTGGTTCCATGGGGCTGCAGAATAACACAATGGCCCACTGGTTCCATGAGGTCACAGAGGGTCACAAGGGTCTCCATGATTCCGTAAGGTGCTGCAGGGTCACAATGGCTCCTTGGTTCTATTGGGCTCCCCAGGATCACAATGGCCCCTTGGTTCCACAAGGCCTGGCTGTGGCACACTGGCCCTTTGCTTCCGTGAGACCTTGCAGTGTCACAATGGCCCCTTGCTTCTGTCAGGCCTGGCTGTGTCACAATGGCCCCTGGCTCCCATGAGGCCCTGTGATGTCACAATGGTCTCACTGGTTCCACGAGGCCCTGCAGTTCCACAATGGCCCTTCAGTGTCACAAGGCCTTGAAGTGTCATAATAGTCTCAGCGGGTTGCCCAGCTGCTTCACAATGGCCTCCTTGGTTCCATGATGCCCCGTAGCGTAACAACGGTATCCTTGCTTCCACACAGTCAGAATGGCCCCGTGGCCTCCTGGAGCCCCACAGTGTCACTACGATCCCCTTGATTCCACGAGGCCCTGCCGTGCTACAATGACCCCTTGCTTATACAAGGCCCTGCTGTGTCACAATGGCCCCTTGCTTCTGAAGTGTGCAAGAGCCTAATACTAAGAGAAAGGCGCCAAAAAACGCTTCGCCATTATCACTGCTCAACACCTGAAAGGCTTCAAAAGTGCTTCGTCATGATGGCTGCTTATCATAATCACTTTTGAACGCCTGGAAACTACGTGCCGTACGGGCCGTGCATAGCCCGCCTTGAGGCCCATAAAAAGGAAGGCAAAACTGGTGCAAAATGTGGAGGCAAAAGCAAAAGGTAGAATCCCCGCCCTTTGCCTTTCCCCCCCCCACCACCATCGCCTGCCGTGAGGCACCCTGAGGCCTCCGGGAGCCGACGCCGCCCGCCTGGGGAGCACCCCCCAATCCTTCACCCCTGGACTGAAATCCCGAGGGAGTTGTGCAACCCCTAGCCCTGCTCCTTCGTCCCAGGCGGACCCAGGTTCAGCTGCAAGCATCGAGCCTGCATCTCGGAGGATGGGCCGCCGCTTTCCAGCCAAACTGCTCTAGACTTCAGAAGAGGCAGATAAGAGGCTTCAAACAGCAGGGGAAAAAAGGCAAAAACTTCTCCACTTCCCCCACCCTGTCTCAGCAGCAACAAAGGTAGCACAGTGTGGTGGTGACTTATCCAGTGCTTGTTAGAGTAACCTTGTCTTTTCTAACTTTTCTCTACTTTTCTCCTTCTTTCTCTTTGCCTCTCTTACCATTAGATAAAGAGATACCCATTTGTTTGGCACCAACATTTAATCTCGTTTGGTTTTAATCTGGTCTTTGGGAATATTTTGAACCTTCAAAGTTCTTTCCTTTTTATACTCAGAGATTTCCTTTTCTTTGCCCTTCTGGGTGTAAATCAGATAGTAACAAAGTGTCATAATGCTCTCCACAGTTCCGTGAGGCGCCACAATGTCACAATGGACTTTTGGTTCCATGAACTTTGGTACTGTCAGCAACAGTCTCCTTGGCTCCGCAGTGTCACAATGGACCCTTGGCTCCGTGAGGTTCAGTAGCGTAACACGGACGCCTTGATTGCATGAGGTTGTGCAGTGTCACAATGATCTCCTTGGTTCTGCGGCCCTGCTGTGTAACAATGGGCCCCTTCCTTTGCTGATGGCTCTGCGTCCTGCCTGCCTCTGCCTTGGCACACAAAGCCTTGGGCTGCTCCAGACTCCTTCTGGGGGACACGTTGCACCACTGCACTGCCCTGGGAGAGAAATTCCTTTCTCCTTGTGTCCAGCCTGGACCTGCCCAGCTGCCCTTGGCATTAATTCTTTCTTTTGCCAGCTGGTCTCTACTAGCTAGAAAGGATCCACCATGTCTGAAACCACCCTTCAAGCCCACCCAGGACTCTCCTCCACTGTCCTCAGTCTCCACTCCACTGAGCACAGAGCTCCTTTGTCCCTCTGTAGTGATCATGTGCTCGAGGCCACGGGCACCTGGACAAGAAGGTCGGTTCTTTTCTACAGGAAGGAAACCACAGAACCCCAGTGTTTTGAAGGCAGATGAGAGGCAGCCACCAGAGGCCAAGGCAAGGCAGACCTGTCTGTCCTTGCAGCTTCTGTCTGAAAGCAACCCTTGGACATACGGGGAGTTTTGGAGGTGGAATTCCATTTCAGCTGTGGGTGCCTGGACGGGAATGACACTTCTTCTCCCCAGGAAGGAAAGGGCAGAGCCCCAGTGTTTCAAAGGCTGATTAGTGGTGCCTCAAGGAGGCCAAGGCCAGCCAGACCTGTTTGTCTTGGCAGCTTTTGTCTTGGAGCAATCCTTGGCTAGATGCAATTTGGGGGGCCAAATCCCAGTTTTGTCCGTGGACATCTGGCCCAGAAGGACAGTTCTTTTCCATTGGCAGCAAAGTGAGGAGGCCCAGTGTTTCAAAGGCAGATGAGAGCTGGCCCTCAGGAAGCCAAGGGAAGCTGGACATTCCTGGCAGCTTTTGTCAGGGAGCTATTCCTTGGAGATATGGAATTTCAGAGGTGGATTCCCAATTTTGGCCATGGATGGCTGGACTTGAAAGATGGTTTTTTCCATGGGAAGAGAAGCACAGCCCCCGCCTGTTTTGAAGGCAGATGCGAGGTGGCCCCTAAGAGGCCAAGGCCAGCCTGAGCTGTCTGTCCTGGCAGGTTTCACATGGGAACAATCCTCGGATAGAATCCAATTTGGAGGTAGAATCCTAATTTCAGCCATGGGTCCCTGGAGGAGAAGGACAGTGCTTTCGCACAGAAAGGAAAGCAAGGAACTCCAGCGTTTCAGGGCCAGAGGAGAAGCACCCCTCAACATGCCAAGCTCAGCTGGACCAGGCAGGTGGCCCCCAGGAGGCCAAGCCAACCACACCTGTTCCACGCTCTTTGCAGCCTTGGGGCCCTGCAGCATCACCATTTTGTTCCCCTGAGGCCCAGCAATAGCACAGTGGTCTCCTTGGCTCTACAGCGGCACAAAGGCCCCTTGCTTCCACGAGGCCTGGCTGTGTCACTATGGTTTCCTTGGTTCCATGGGGCTGCAGAATAACACAATGGCCCACTGGTTCCATGAGGTCACAGAGGGTCACAAGGGTCTCCATGATTCCGTAAGGTGCTGCAGGGTCACAATGGCTCCTTGGTTCTATTGGGCTCCCCAGGATCACAATGGCCCCTTGGTTCCACAAGGCCTGGCTGTGGCACACTGGCCCTTTGCTTCCGTGAGACCTTGCAGTGTCACAATGGCCCCTTGCTTCTGTCAGGCCTGGCTGTGTCACAATGGCCCCTGGCTCCCATGAGGCCCTGTGATGTCACAATGGTCTCACTGGTTCCACGAGGCCCTGCAGTTCCACAATGGCCCTTCAGTGTCACAAGGCCTTGAAGTGTCATAATAGTCTCAGCGGGTTGCCCAGCTGCTTCACAATGGCCTCCTTGGTTCCATGATGCCCCGTAGCGTAACAACGGTATCCTTGCTTCCACACAGTCAGAATGGCCCCGTGGCCTCCTGGAGCCCCACAGTGTCACTACGATCCCCTTGATTCCACGAGGCCCTGCCGTGCTACAATGACCCCTTGCTTATACAAGGCCCTGCTGTGTCACAATGGCCCCTTGCTTCTGAAGTGTGCAAGAGCCTAATACTAAGAGAAAGGCGCCAAAAAACGCTTCGCCATTATCACTGCTCAACACCTGAAAGGCTTCAAAAGTGCTTCGTCATGATGGCTGCTTATCATAATCACTTTTGAACGCCTGGAAACTACGTGCCGTACGGGCCGTGCATAGCCCGCCTTGAGGCCCATAAAAAGGAAGGCAAAACTGGTGCAAAATGTGGAGGCAAAAGCAAAAGGTAGAATCCCCGCCCTTTGCCTTTCCCCCCCCCACCACCATCGCCTGCCGTGAGGCACCCTGAGGCCTCCGGGAGCCGACGCCGCCCGCCTGGGGAGCACCCCCCAATCCTTCACCCCTGGACTGAAATCCCGAGGGAGTTGTGCAACCCCTAGCCCTGCTCCTTCGTCCCAGGCGGACCCAGGTTCAGCTGCAAGCATCGAGCCTGCATCTCGGAGGATGGGCCGCCGCTTTCCAGCCAAACTGCTCTAGACTTCAGAAGAGGCAGATAAGAGGCTTCAAACAGCAGGGGAAAAAAGGCAAAAACTTCTCCACTTCCCCCACCCTGTCTCAGCAGCAACAAAGGTAGCACAGTGTGGTGGTGACTTATCCAGTGCTTGTTAGAGTAACCTTGTCTTTTCTAACTTTTCTCTACTTTTCTCCTTCTTTCTCTTTGCCTCTCTTACCATTAGATAAAGAGATACCCATTTGTTTGGCACCAACATTTAATCTCGTTTGGTTTTAATCTGGTCTTTGGGAATATTTTGAACCTTCAAAGTTCTTTCCTTTTTATACTCAGAGATTTCCTTTTCTTTGCCCTTCTGGGTGTAAATCAGATAGTAACAAAGTGTCATAATGCTCTCCACAGTTCCGTGAGGCGCCACAATGTCACAATGGACTTTTGGTTCCATGAACTTTGGTACTGTCAGCAACAGTCTCCTTGGCTCCGCAGTGTCACAATGGACCCTTGGCTCCGTGAGGTTCAGTAGCGTAACACGGACGCCTTGATTGCATGAGGTTGTGCAGTGTCACAACGATCTCCTTGGTTCTGCGGCCCTGCTGTGTAACAATGGGCCCCTTCCTTTGCTGATGGCTCTGCGTCCTGCCTGCCTCTGCCTTGGCACACAAAGCCTTGGGCTGCTCCAGACTCCTTCTGGGGGACACGTTGCACCACTGCACTGCCCTGGGAGAGAAATTCCTTTCTCCTTGTGTCCAGCCTGGACCTGCCCAGCTGCCCTTGGCATTAATTCTTTCTTTTGCCAGCTGGTCTCTACTAGCTAGAAAGGATCCACCATGTCTGAAACCACCCTTCAAGCCCACCCAGGACTCTCCTCCACTGTCCTCAGTCTCCACTCCACTGAGCACAGAGCTCCTTTGTCCCTCTGTAGTGATCATGTGCTCGAGGCCACGGGCACCTGGACAAGAAGGTCGGTTCTTTTCTACAGGAAGGAAACCACAGAACCCCAGTGTTTTGAAGGCAGATGAGAGGCAGCCACCAGAGGCCAAGGCAAGGCAGACCTGTCTGTCCTTGCAGCTTCTGTCTGAAAGCAACCCTTGGACATACGGGGAGTTTTGGAGGTGGAATTCCATTTCAGCTGTGGGTGCCTGGACGGGAATGACACTTCTTCTCCCCAGGAAGGAAAGGGCAGAGCCCCAGTGTTTCAAAGGCTGATTAGTGGTGCCTCAAGGAGGCCAAGGCCAGCCAGACCTGTTTGTCTTGGCAGCTTTTGTCTTGGAGCAATCCTTGGCTAGATGCAATTTGGGGGGCCAAATCCCAGTTTTGTCCGTGGACATCTGGCCCAGAAGGACAGTTCTTTTCCATTGGCAGCAAAGTGAGGAGGCCCAGTGTTTCAAAGGCAGATGAGAGCTGGCCCTCAGGAAGCCAAGGGAAGCTGGACATTCCTGGCAGCTTTTGTCGGGGAGCTATTCCTTGGAGATATGGAATTTCAGAGGTGGATTCCCAATTTTGGCCATGGATGGCTGGACTTGAAAGATGGTTTTTTCCATGGGAAGAGAAGCACAGCCCCCGCCTGTTTTGAAGGCAGATGCGAGGTGGCCCCTAAGAGGCCAAGGCCAGCCTGAGCTGTCTGTCCTGGCAGGTTTCACATGGGAACAATCCTCGGATAGAATCCAATTTGGAGGTAGAATCCTAATTTCAGCCATGGGTCCCTGGAGGAGAAGGACAGTGCTTTCGCACAGAAAGGAAAGCAAGGAACTCCAGCGTTTCAGGGCCAGAGGAGAAGCACCCCTCAACATGCCAAGCTCAGCTGGACCAGGCAGGTGGCCCCCAGGAGGCCAAGCCAACCACACCTGTTCCACGCTCTTTGCAGCCTTGGGGCCCTGCAGCATCACCATTTTGTTCCCCTGAGGCCCAGCAATATCACAGTGGTCTCCTTGGCTCTACAGCGGCACAAAGGCCCCTTGCTTCCACGAGGCCTGGCTGTGTCACTATGGTTTCCTTGGTTCCATGGGGCTGCAGAATAACACAATGGCCCACTGGTTCCATGAGGTCACAGAGGGTCACAAGGGTCTCCATGATTCCGTAAGGTGCTGCAGGGTCACAATGGCTCCTTGGTTCTATTGGGCTCCCCAGGATCACAATGGCCCCTTGGTTCCACAAGGCCTGGCTGTGGCACACTGGCCCTTTGCTTCCGTGAGACCTTGCAGTGTCACAATGGCCCCTTGCTTCTGTCAGGCCTGGCTGTGTCACAATGGCCCCTGGCTCCCATGAGGCCCTGTGATGTCACAATGGTCTCACTGGTTCCACGAGGCCCTGCAGTTCCACAATGGCCCTTCAGTGTCACAAGGCCTTGAAGTGTCATAATAGTCTCAGCGGGTTGCCCAGCTGCTTCACAATGGCCTCCTTGGTTCCATGATGCCCCGTAGCGTAACAACGGTATCCTTGCTTCCACACAGTCAGAATGGCCCCGTGGCCTCCTGGAGCCCCACAGTGTCACTACGATCCCCTTGATTCCACGAGGCCCTGCCGTGCTACAATGACCCCTTGCTTATACAAGGCCCTGCTGTGTCACAATGGCCCCTTGCTTCTGAAGTGTGCAAGAGCCTAATACTAAGAGAAAGGCGCCAAAAAACGCTTCGCCATTATCACTGCTCAACACCTGAAAGGCTTCAAAAGTGCTTCGTCATGATGGCTGCTTATCATAATCACTTTTGAACGCCTGGAAACTACGTGCCGTACGGGCCGTGCATAGCCCGCCTTGAGGCCCATAAAAAGGAAGGCAAAACTGGTGCAAAATGTGGAGGCAAAAGCAAAAGGTAGAATCCCCGCCCTTTGCCTTTCCCCCCCCCACCACCATCGCCTGCCGTGAGGCACCCTGAGGCCTCCGGGAGCCGACGCCGCCCGCCTGGGGAGCACCCCCCAATCCTTCACCCCTGGACTGAAATCCCGAGGGAGTTGTGCAACCCCTAGCCCTGCTCCTTCGTCCCAGGCGGACCCAGGTTCAGCTGCAAGCATCGAGCCTGCATCTCGGAGGATGGGCCGCCGCTTTCCAGCCAAACTGCTCTAGACTTCAGAAGAGGCAGATAAGAGGCTTCAAACAGCAGGGGAAAAAAGGCAAAAACTTCTCCACTTCCCCCACCCTGTCTCAGCAGCAACAAAGGTAGCACAGTGTGGTGGTGACTTATCCAGTGCTTGTTAGAGTAACCTTGTCTTTTCTAACTTTTCTCTACTTTTCTCCTTCTTTCTCTTTGCCTCTCTTACCATTAGATAAAGAGATACCCATTTGTTTGGCACCAACATTTAATCTCGTTTGGTTTTAATCTGGTCTTTGGGAATATTTTGAACCTTCAAAGTTCTTTCCTTTTTATACTCAGAGATTTCCTTTTCTTTGCCCTTCTGGGTGTAAATCAGATAGTAACAAAGTGTCATAATGCTCTCCACAGTTCCGTGAGGCGCCACAATGTCACAATGGACTTTTGGTTCCATGAACTTTGGTACTGTCAGCAACAGTCTCCTTGGCTCCGCAGTGTCACAATGGACCCTTGGCTCCGTGAGGTTCAGTAGCGTAACACGGACGCCTTGATTGCATGAGGTTGTGCAGTGTCACAATGATCTCCTTGGTTCTGCGGCCCTGCTGTGTAACAATGGGCCCCTTCCTTTGCTGATGGCTCTGCGTCCTGCCTGCCTCTGCCTTGGCACACAAAGCCTTGGGCTGCTCCAGACTCCTTCTGGGGGACACGTTGCACCACTGCACTGCCCTGGGAGAGAAATTCCTTTCTCCTTGTGTCCAGCCTGGACCTGCCCAGCTGCCCTTGGCATTAATTCTTTCTTTTGCCAGCTGGTCTCTACTAGCTAGAAAGGATCCACCATGTCTGAAACCACCCTTCAAGCCCACCCAGGACTCTCCTCCACTGTCCTCAGTCTCCACTCCACTGAGCACAGAGCTCCTTTGTCCCTCTGTAGTGATCATGTGCTCGAGGCCACGGGCACCTGGACAAGAAGGTCGGTTCTTTTCTACAGGAAGGAAACCACAGAACCCCAGTGTTTTGAAGGCAGATGAGAGGCAGCCACCAGAGGCCAAGGCAAGGCAGACCTGTCTGTCCTTGCAGCTTCTGTCTGAAAGCAACCCTTGGACATACGGGGAGTTTTGGAGGTGGAATTCCATTTCAGCTGTGGGTGCCTGGACGGGAATGACACTTCTTCTCCCCAGGAAGGAAAGGGCAGAGCCCCAGTGTTTCAAAGGCTGATTAGTGGTGCCTCAAGGAGGCCAAGGCCAGCCAGACCTGTTTGTCTTGGCAGCTTTTGTCTTGGAGCAATCCTTGGCTAGATGCAATTTGGGAGGCCAAATCCCAGTTTTGTCCGTGGACATCTGGCCCAGAAGGACAGTTCTTTTCCATTGGCAGCAAAGTGAGGAGGCCCAGTGTTTCAAAGGCAGATGAGAGCTGGCCCTCAGGAAGCCAAGGGAAGCTGGACATTCCTGGCAGCTTTTGTCGGGGAGCTATTCCTTGGAGATATGGAATTTCAGAGGTGGATTCCCAATTTTGGCCATGGATGGCTGGACTTGAAAGATGGTTTTTTCCATGGGAAGAGAAGCACAGCCCCCGCCTGTTTTGAAGGCAGATGCGAGGTGGCCCCTAAGAGGCCAAGGCCAGCCTGAGCTGTCTGTCCTGGCAGGTTTCACATGGGAACAATCCTCGGATAGAATCCAATTTGGAGGTAGAATCCTAATTTCAGCCATGGGTCCCTGGAGGAGAAGGACAGTGCTTTCGCACAGAAAGGAAAGCAAGGAACTCCAGCGTTTCAGGGCCAGAGGAGAAGCACCCCTCAACATGCCAAGCTCAGCTGGACCAGGCAGGTGGCCCCCAGGAGGCCAAGCCAACCACACCTGTTCCACGCTCTTTGCAGCCTTGGGGCCCTGCAGCATCACCATTTTGTTCCCCTGAGGCCCAGCAATAGCACAGTGGTCTCCTTGGCTCTACAGCGGCACAAAGGCCCCTTGCTTCCACGAGGCCTGGCTGTGTCACTATGGTTTCCTTGGTTCCATGGGGCTGCAGAATAACACAATGGCCCACTGGTTCCATGAGGTCACAGAGGGTCACAAGGGTCTCCATGATTCCGTAAGGTGCTGCAGGGTCACAATGGCTCCTTGGTTCTATTGGGCTCCCCAGGATCACAATGGCCCCTTGGTTCCACAAGGCCTGGCTGTGGCACACTGGCCCTTTGCTTCCGTGAGACCTTGCAGTGTCACAATGGCCCCTTGCTTCTGTCAGGCCTGGCTGTGTCACAATGGCCCCTGGCTCCCATGAGGCCCTGTGATGTCACAATGGTCTCACTGGTTCCACGAGGCCCTGCAGTTCCACAATGGCCCTTCAGTGTCACAAGGCCTTGAAGTGTCATAATAGTCTCAGCGGGTTGCCCAGCTGCTTCACAATGGCCTCCTTGGTTCCATGATGCCCCGTAGCGTAACAACGGTATCCTTGCTTCCACACAGTCAGAATGGCCCCGTGGCCTCCTGGAGCCCCACAGTGTCACTACGATCCCCTTGATTCCACGAGGCCCTGCCGTGCTACAATGACCCCTTGCTTATACAAGGCCCTGCTGTGTCACAATGGCCCCTTGCTTCTGAAGTGTGCAAGAGCCTAATACTAAGAGAAAGGCGCCAAAAAACGCTTCGCCATTATCACTGCTCAACACCTGAAAGGCTTCAAAAGTGCTTCGTCATGATGGCTGCTTATCATAATCACTTTTGAACGCCTGGAAACTACGTGCCGTACGGGCCGTGCATAGCCCGCCTTGAGGCCCATAAAAAGGAAGGCAAAACTGGTGCAAAATGTGGAGGCAAAAGCAAAAGGTAGAATCCCCGCCCTTTGCCTTTCCCCCCCCCACCACCATCGCCTGCCGTGAGGCACCCTGAGGCCTCCGGGAGCCGACGCCGCCCGCCTGGGGAGCACCCCCCAATCCTTCACCCCTGGACTGAAATCCCGAGGGAGTTGTGCAACCCCTAGCCCTGCTCCTTCGTCCCAGGCGGACCCAGGTTCAGCTGCAAGCATCGAGCCTGCATCTCGGAGGATGGGCCGCCGCTTTCCAGCCAAACTGCTCTAGACTTCAGAAGAGGCAGATAAGAGGCTTCAAACAGCAGGGGAAAAAAGGCAAAAACTTCTCCACTTCCCCCACCCTGTCTCAGCAGCAACAAAGGTAGCACAGTGTGGTGGTGACTTATCCAGTGCTTGTTAGAGTAACCTTGTCTTTTCTAACTTTTCTCTACTTTTCTCCTTCTTTCTCTTTGCCTCTCTTACCATTAGATAAAGAGATACCCATTTGTTTGGCACCAACATTTAATCTCGTTTGGTTTTAATCTGGTCTTTGGGAATATTTTGAACCTTCAAAGTTCTTTCCTTTTTATACTCAGAGATTTCCTTTTCTTTGCCCTTCTGGGTGTAAATCAGATAGTAACAAAGTGTCATAATGCTCTCCACAGTTCCGTGAGGCGCCACAATGTCACAATGGACTTTTGGTTCCATGAACTTTGGTACTGTCAGCAACAGTCTCCTTGGCTCCGCAGTGTCACAATGGACCCTTGGCTCCGTGAGGTTCAGTAGCGTAACACGGACGCCTTGATTGCATGAGGTTGTGCAGTGTCACAATGATCTCCTTGGTTCTGCGGCCCTGCTGTGTAACAATGGGCCCCTTCCTTTGCTGATGGCTCTGCGTCCTGCCTGCCTCTGCCTTGGCACACAAAGCCTTGGGCTGCTCCAGACTCCTTCTGGGGGACACGTTGCACCACTGCACTGCCCTGGGAGAGAAATTCCTTTCTCCTTGTGTCCAGCCTGGACCTGCCCAGCTGCCCTTGGCATTAATTCTTTCTTTTGCCAGCTGGTCTCTACTAGCTAGAAAGGATCCACCATGTCTGAAACCACCCTTCAAGCCCACCCAGGACTCTCCTCCACTGTCCTCAGTCTCCACTCCACTGAGCACAGAGCTCCTTTGTCCCTCTGTAGTGATCATGTGCTCGAGGCCACGGGCACCTGGACAAGAAGGTCGGTTCTTTTCTACAGGAAGGAAACCACAGAACCCCAGTGTTTTGAAGGCAGATGAGAGGCAGCCACCAGAGGCCAAGGCAAGGCAGACCTGTCTGTCCTTGCAGCTTCTGTCTGAAAGCAACCCTTGGACATACGGGGAGTTTTGGAGGTGGAATTCCATTTCAGCTGTGGGTGCCTGGACGGGAATGACACTTCTTCTCCCCAGGAAGGAAAGGGCAGAGCCCCAGTGTTTCAAAGGCTGATTAGTGGTGCCTCAAGGAGGCCAAGGCCAGCCAGACCTGTTTGTCTTGGCAGCTTTTGTCTTGGAGCAATCCTTGGCTAGATGCAATTTGGGGGGCCAAATCCCAGTTTTGTCCGTGGACATCTGGCCCAGAAGGACAGTTCTTTTCCATTGGCAGCAAAGTGAGGAGGCCCAGTGTTTCAAAGGCAGATGAGAGCTGGCCCTCAGGAAGCCAAGGGAAGCTGGACATTCCTGGCAGCTTTTGTCAGGGAGCTATTCCTTGGAGATATGGAATTTCAGAGGTGGATTCCCAATTTTGGCCATGGATGGCTGGACTTGAAAGATGGTTTTTTCCATGGGAAGAGAAGCACAGCCCCCGCCTGTTTTGAAGGCAGATGCGAGGTGGCCCCTAAGAGGCCAAGGCCAGCCTGAGCTGTCTGTCCTGGCAGGTTTCACATGGGAACAATCCTCGGATAGAATCCAATTTGGAGGTAGAATCCTAATTTCAGCCATGGGTCCCTGGAGGAGAAGGACAGTGCTTTCGCACAGAAAGGAAAGCAAGGAACTCCAGCGTTTCAGGGCCAGAGGAGAAGCACCCCTCAACATGCCAAGCTCAGCTGGACCAGGCAGGTGGCCCCCAGGAGGCCAAGCCAACCACACCTGTTCCACGCTCTTTGCAGCCTTGGGGCCCTGCAGCATCACCATTTTGTTCCCCTGAGGCCCAGCAATAGCACAGTGGTCTCCTTGGCTCTACAGCGGCACAAAGGCCCCTTGCTTCCACGAGGCCTGGCTGTGTCACTATGGTTTCCTTGGTTCCATGGGGCTGCAGAATAACACAATGGCCCACTGGTTCCATGAGGTCACAGAGGGTCACAAGGGTCTCCATGATTCCGTAAGGTGCTGCAGGGTCACAATGGCTCCTTGGTTCTATTGGGCTCCCCAGGATCACAATGGCCCCTTGGTTCCACAAGGCCTGGCTGTGGCACACTGGCCCTTTGCTTCCGTGAGACCTTGCAGTGTCACAATGGCCCCTTGCTTCTGTCAGGCCTGGCTGTGTCACAATGGCCCCTGGCTCCCATGAGGCCCTGTGATGTCACAATGGTCTCACTGGTTCCACGAGGCCCTGCAGTTCCACAATGGCCCTTCAGTGTCACAAGGCCTTGAAGTGTCATAATAGTCTCAGCGGGTTGCCCAGCTGCTTCACAATGGCCTCCTTGGTTCCATGATGCCCCGTAGCGTAACAACGGTATCCTTGCTTCCACACAGTCAGAATGGCCCCGTGGCCTCCTGGAGCCCCACAGTGTCACTACGATCCCCTTGATTCCACGAGGCCCTGCCGTGCTACAATGACCCCTTGCTTATACAAGGCCCTGCTGTGTCACAATGGCCCCTTGCTTCTGAAGTGTGCAAGAGCCTAATACTAAGAGAAAGGCGCCAAAAAACGCTTCGCCATTATCACTGCTCAACACCTGAAAGGCTTCAAAAGTGCTTCGTCATGATGGCTGCTTATCATAATCACTTTTGAACGCCTGGAAACTACGTGCCGTACGGGCCGTGCATAGCCCGCCTTGAGGCCCATAAAAAGGAAGGCAAAACTGGTGCAAAATGTGGAGGCAAAAGCAAAAGGTAGAATCCCCGCCCTTTGCCTTTCCCCCCCCCACCACCATCGCCTGCCGTGAGGCACCCTGAGGCCTCCGGGAGCCGACGCCGCCCGCCTGGGGAGCACCCCCCAATCCTTCACCCCTGGACTGAAATCCCGAGGGAGTTGTGCAACCCCTAGCCCTGCTCCTTCGTCCCAGGCGGACCCAGGTTCAGCTGCAAGCATCGAGCCTGCATCTCGGAGGATGGGCCGCCGCTTTCCAGCCAAACTGCTCTAGACTTCAGAAGAGGCAGATAAGAGGCTTCAAACAGCAGGGGAAAAAAGGCAAAAACTTCTCCACTTCCCCCACCCTGTCTCAGCAGCAACAAAGGTAGCACAGTGTGGTGGTGACTTATCCAGTGCTTGTTAGAGTAACCTTGTCTTTTCTAACTTTTCTCTACTTTTCTCCTTCTTTCTCTTTGCCTCTCTTACCATTAGATAAAGAGATACCCATTTGTTTGGCACCAACATTTAATCTCGTTTGGTTTTAATCTGGTCTTTGGGAATATTTTGAACCTTCAAAGTTCTTTCCTTTTTATACTCAGAGATTTCCTTTTCTTTGCCCTTCTGGGTGTAAATCAGATAGTAACAAAGTGTCATAATGCTCTCCACAGTTCCGTGAGGCGCCACAATGTCACAATGGACTTTTGGTTCCATGAACTTTGGTACTGTCAGCAACAGTCTCCTTGGCTCCGCAGTGTCACAATGGACCCTTGGCTCCGTGAGGTTCAGTAGCGTAACACGGACGCCTTGATTGCATGAGGTTGTGCAGTGTCACAATGATCTCCTTGGTTCTGCGGCCCTGCTGTGTAACAATGGGCCCCTTCCTTTGCTGATGGCTCTGCGTCCTGCCTGCCTCTGCCTTGGCACACAAAGCCTTGGGCTGCTCCAGACTCCTTCTGGGGGACACGTTGCACCACTGCACTGCCCTGGGAGAGAAATTCCTTTCTCCTTGTGTCCAGCCTGGACCTGCCCAGCTGCCCTTGGCATTAATTCTTTCTTTTGCCAGCTGGTCTCTACTAGCTAGAAAGGATCCACCATGTCTGAAACCACCCTTCAAGCCCACCCAGGACTCTCCTCCACTGTCCTCAGTCTCCACTCCACTGAGCACAGAGCTCCTTTGTCCCTCTGTAGTGATCATGTGCTCGAGGCCACGGGCACCTGGACAAGAAGGTCGGTTCTTTTCTACAGGAAGGAAACCACAGAACCCCAGTGTTTTGAAGGCAGATGAGAGGCAGCCACCAGAGGCCAAGGCAAGGCAGACCTGTCTGTCCTTGCAGCTTCTGTCTGAAAGCAACCCTTGGACATACGGGGAGTTTTGGAGGTGGAATTCCATTTCAGCTGTGGGTGCCTGGACGGGAATGACACTTCTTCTCCCCAGGAAGGAAAGGGCAGAGCCCCAGTGTTTCAAAGGCTGATTAGTGGTGCCTCAAGGAGGCCAAGGCCAGCCAGACCTGTTTGTCTTGGCAGCTTTTGTCTTGGAGCAATCCTTGGCTAGATGCAATTTGGGGGGCCAAATCCCAGTTTTGTCCGTGGACATCTGGCCCAGAAGGACAGTTCTTTTCCATTGGCAGCAAAGTGAGGAGGCCCAGTGTTTCAAAGGCAGATGAGAGCTGGCCCTCAGGAAGCCAAGGGAAGCTGGACATTCCTGGCAGCTTTTGTCAGGGAGCTATTCCTTGGAGATATGGAATTTCAGAGGTGGATTCCCAATTTTGGCCATGGATGGCTGGACTTGAAAGATGGTTTTTTCCATGGGAAGAGAAGCACAGCCCCCGCCTGTTTTGAAGGCAGATGCGAGGTGGCCCCTAAGAGGCCAAGGCCAGCCTGAGCTGTCTGTCCTGGCAGGTTTCACATGGGAACAATCCTCGGATAGAATCCAATTTGGAGGTAGAATCCTAATTTCAGCCATGGGTCCCTGGAGGAGAAGGACAGTGCTTTCGCACAGAAAGGAAAGCAAGGAACTCCAGCGTTTCAGGGCCAGAGGAGAAGCACCCCTCAACATGCCAAGCTCAGCTGGACCAGGCAGGTGGCCCCCAGGAGGCCAAGCCAACCACACCTGTTCCACGCTCTTTGCAGCCTTGGGGCCCTGCAGCATCACCATTTTGTTCCCCTGAGGCCCAGCAATAGCACAGTGGTCTCCTTGGCTCTACAGCGGCACAAAGGCCCCTTGCTTCCACGAGGCCTGGCTGTGTCACTATGGTTTCCTTGGTTCCATGGGGCTGCAGAATAACACAATGGCCCACTGGTTCCATGAGGTCACAGAGGGTCACAAGGGTCTCCATGATTCCGTAAGGTGCTGCAGGGTCACAATGGCTCCTTGGTTCTATTGGGCTCCCCAGGATCACAATGGCCCCTTGGTTCCACAAGGCCTGGCTGTGGCACACTGGCCCTTTGCTTCCGTGAGACCTTGCAGTGTCACAATGGCCCCTTGCTTCTGTCAGGCCTGGCTGTGTCACAATGGCCCCTGGCTCCCATGAGGCCCTGTGATGTCACAATGGTCTCACTGGTTCCACGAGGCCCTGCAGTTCCACAATGGCCCTTCAGTGTCACAAGGCCTTGAAGTGTCATAATAGTCTCAGCGGGTTGCCCAGCTGCTTCACAATGGCCTCCTTGGTTCCATGATGCCCCGTAGCGTAACAACGGTATCCTTGCTTCCACACAGTCAGAATGGCCCCGTGGCCTCCTGGAGCCCCACAGTGTCACTACGATCCCCTTGATTCCACGAGGCCCTGCCGTGCTACAATGACCCCTTGCTTATACAAGGCCCTGCTGTGTCACAATGGCCCCTTGCTTCTGAAGTGTGCAAGAGCCTAATACTAAGAGAAAGGCGCCAAAAAACGCTTCGCCATTATCACTGCTCAACACCTGAAAGGCTTCAAAAGTGCTTCGTCATGATGGCTGCTTATCATAATCACTTTTGAACGCCTGGAAACTACGTGCCGTACGGGCCGTGCATAGCCCGCCTTGAGGCCCATAAAAAGGAAGGCAAAACTGGTGCAAAATGTGGAGGCAAAAGCAAAAGGTAGAATCCCCGCCCTTTGCCTTTCCCCCCCCCACCACCATCGCCTGCCGTGAGGCACCCTGAGGCCTCCGGGAGCCGACGCCGCCCGCCTGGGGAGCACCCCCCAATCCTTCACCCCTGGACTGAAATCCCGAGGGAGTTGTGCAACCCCTAGCCCTGCTCCTTCGTCCCAGGCGGACCCAGGTTCAGCTGCAAGCATCGAGCCTGCATCTCGGAGGATGGGCCGCCGCTTTCCAGCCAAACTGCTCTAGACTTCAGAAGAGGCAGATAAGAGGCTTCAAACAGCAGGGGAAAAAAGGCAAAAACTTCTCCACTTCCCCCACCCTGTCTCAGCAGCAACAAAGGTAGCACAGTGTGGTGGTGACTTATCCAGTGCTTGTTAGAGTAACCTTGTCTTTTCTAACTTTTCTCTACTTTTCTCCTTCTTTCTCTTTGCCTCTCTTACCATTAGATAAAGAGATACCCATTTGTTTGGCACCAACATTTAATCTCGTTTGGTTTTAATCTGGTCTTTGGGAATATTTTGAACCTTCAAAGTTCTTTCCTTTTTATACTCAGAGATTTCCTTTTCTTTGCCCTTCTGGGTGTAAATCAGATAGTAACAAAGTGTCATAATGCTCTCCACAGTTCCGTGAGGCGCCACAATGTCACAATGGACTTTTGGTTCCATGAACTTTGGTACTGTCAGCAACAGTCTCCTTGGCTCCGCAGTGTCACAATGGACCCTTGGCTCCGTGAGGTTCAGTAGCGTAACACGGACGCCTTGATTGCATGAGGTTGTGCAGTGTCACAATGATCTCCTTGGTTCTGCGGCCCTGCTGTGTAACAATGGGCCCCTTCCTTTGCTGATGGCTCTGCGTCCTGCCTGCCTCTGCCTTGGCACACAAAGCCTTGGGCTGCTCCAGACTCCTTCTGGGGGACACGTTGCACCACTGCACTGCCCTGGGAGAGAAATTCCTTTCTCCTTGTGTCCAGCCTGGACCTGCCCAGCTGCCCTTGGCATTAATTCTTTCTTTTGCCAGCTGGTCTCTACTAGCTAGAAAGGATCCACCATGTCTGAAACCACCCTTCAAGCCCACCCAGGACTCTCCTCCACTGTCCTCAGTCTCCACTCCACTGAGCACAGAGCTCCTTTGTCCCTCTGTAGTGATCATGTGCTCGAGGCCACGGGCACCTGGACAAGAAGGTCGGTTCTTTTCTACAGGAAGGAAACCACAGAACCCCAGTGTTTTGAAGGCAGATGAGAGGCAGCCACCAGAGGCCAAGGCAAGGCAGACCTGTCTGTCCTTGCAGCTTCTGTCTGAAAGCAACCCTTGGACATACGGGGAGTTTTGGAGGTGGAATTCCATTTCAGCTGTGGGTGCCTGGACGGGAATGACACTTCTTCTCCCCAGGAAGGAAAGGGCAGAGCCCCAGTGTTTCAAAGGCTGATTAGTGGTGCCTCAAGGAGGCCAAGGCCAGCCAGACCTGTTTGTCTTGGCAGCTTTTGTCTTGGAGCAATCCTTGGCTAGATGCAATTTGGGAGGCCAAATCCCAGTTTTGTCCGTGGACATCTGGCCCAGAAGGACAGTTCTTTTCCATTGGCAGCAAAGTGAGGAGGCCCAGTGTTTCAAAGGCAGATGAGAGCTGGCCCTCAGGAAGCCAAGGGAAGCTGGACATTCCTGGCAGCTTTTGTCGGGGAGCTATTCCTTGGAGATATGGAATTTCAGAGGTGGATTCCCAATTTTGGCCATGGATGGCTGGACTTGAAAGATGGTTTTTTCCATGGGAAGAGAAGCACAGCCCCCGCCTGTTTTGAAGGCAGATGCGAGGTGGCCCCTAAGAGGCCAAGGCCAGCCTGAGCTGTCTGTCCTGGCAGGTTTCACATGGGAACAATCCTCGGATAGAATCCAATTTGGAGGTAGAATCCTAATTTCAGCCATGGGTCCCTGGAGGAGAAGGACAGTGCTTTCGCACAGAAAGGAAAGCAAGGAACTCCAGCGTTTCAGGGCCAGAGGAGAAGAACCCCTCAACATGCCAAGCTCAGCTGGACCAGGCAGGTGGCCCCCAGGAGGCCAAGCCAACCACACCTGTTCCACGCTCTTTGCAGCCTTGGGGCCCTGCAGCATCACCATTTTGTTCCCCTGAGGCCCAGCAATAGCACAGTGGTCTCCTTGGCTCTACAGCGGCACAAAGGCCCCTTGCTTCCACGAGGCCTGGCTGTGTCACTATGGTTTCCTTGGTTCCATGGGGCTGCAGAATAACACAATGGCCCACTGGTTCCATGAGGTCACAGAGGGTCACAAGGGTCTCCATGATTCCGTAAGGTGCTGCAGGGTCACAATGGCTCCTTGGTTCTATTGGGCTCCCCAGGATCACAATGGCCCCTTGGTTCCACAAGGCCTGGCTGTGGCACACTGGCCCTTTGCTTCCGTGAGACCTTGCAGTGTCACAATGGCCCCTTGCTTCTGTCAGGCCTGGCTGTGTCACAATGGCCCCTGGCTCCCATGAGGCCCTGTGATGTCACAATGGTCTCACTGGTTCCACGAGGCCCTGCAGTTCCACAATGGCCCTTCAGTGTCACAAGGCCTTGAAGTGTCATAATAGTCTCAGCGGGTTGCCCAGCTGCTTCACAATGGCCTCCTTGGTTCCATGATGCCCCGTAGCGTAACAACGGTATCCTTGCTTCCACACAGTCAGAATGGCCCCGTGGCCTCCTGGAGCCCCACAGTGTCACTACGATCCCCTTGATTCCACGAGGCCCTGCCGTGCTACAATGACCCCTTGCTTATACAAGGCCCTGCTGTGTCACAATGGCCCCTTGCTTCTGAAGTGTGCAAGAGCCTAATACTAAGAGAAAGGCGCCAAAAAACGCTTCGCCATTATCACTGCTCAACACCTGAAAGGCTTCAAAAGTGCTTCGTCATGATGGCTGCTTATCATAATCACTTTTGAACGCCTGGAAACTACGTGCCGTACGGGCCGTGCATAGCCCGCCTTGAGGCCCATAAAAAGGAAGGCAAAACTGGTGCAAAATGTGGAGGCAAAAGCAAAAGGTAGAATCCCCGCCCTTTGCCTTTCCCCCCCCCACCACCATCGCCTGCCGTGAGGCACCCTGAGGCCTCCGGGAGCCGACGCCGCCCGCCTGGGGAGCACCCCCCAATCCTTCACCCCTGGACTGAAATCCCGAGGGAGTTGTGCAACCCCTAGCCCTGCTCCTTCGTCCCAGGCGGACCCAGGTTCAGCTGCAAGCATCGAGCCTGCATCTCGGAGGATGGGCCGCCGCTTCCCAGCCAAACTGCTCTAGACTTCAGAAGAGGCAGATAAGACGCTTCAAACAGCAGGGGAAAAAAGGCAAAAACTTCTCCACTTCCCCCACCCTGTCTCAGCAGCAACAAAGGTAGCACAGTGTGGTGGTGACTTATCCAGTGCTTGTTAGAGTAACCTTGTCTTTTCTAACTTTTCTCTACTTTTCTCCTTCTTTCTCTTTGCCTCTCTTACCATTAGATAAAGAGATACCCATTTGTTTGGCACCAACATTTAATCTCGTTTGGTTTTAATCTGGTCTTTGGGAATATTTTGAACCTTCAAAGTTCTTTCCTTTTTATACTCAGAGATTTCCTTTTCTTTGCCCTTCTGGGTGTAAATCAGATAGTAACAAAGTGTCATAATGCTCTCCACAGTTCCGTGAGGCGCCACAATGTCACAATGGACTTTTGGTTCCATGAACTTTGGTACTGTCAGCAACAGTCTCCTTGGCTCCGCAGGGTCACAATGGACCCTTGGCTCCGTGAGGTTCAGTAGCGTAACACGGACGCCTTGATTGCATGAGGTTGTGCAGTGTCACAATGATCTCCTTGGTTCTGCGGCCCTGCTGTGTAACAATGGGCCCCTTCCTTTGCTGATGGCTCTGCGTCCTGCCTGCCTCTGCCTTGGCACACAAAGCCTTGGGCTGCTCCAGACTCCTTCTGGGGGACACGTTGCACCACTGCACTGCCCTGGGAGAGAAATTCCTTTCTCCTTGTGTCCAGCCTGGACCTGCCCAGCTGCCCTTGGCATTAATTCTTTCTTTTGCCAGCTGGTCTCTACTAGCTAGAAAGGATCCACCATGTCTGAAACCACCCTTCAAGCCCACCCAGGACTCTCCTCCACTGTCCTCAGTCTCCACTCCACTGAGCACAGAGCTCCTTTGTCCCTCTGTAGTGATCATGTGCTCGAGGCCACGGGCACCTGGACAAGAAGGTCGGTTCTTTTCTACAGGAAGGAAACCACAGAACCCCAGTGTTTTGAAGGCAGATGAGAGGCAGCCACCAGAGGCCAAGGCAAGGCAGACCTGTCTGTCCTTGCAGCTTCTGTCTGAAAGCAACCCTTGGACATACGGGGAGTTTTGGAGGTGGAATTCCATTTCAGCTGTGGGTGCCTGGACGGGAATGACACTTCTTCTCCCCAGGAAGGAAAGGGCAGAGCCCCAGTGTTTCAAAGGCTGATTAGTGGTGCCTCAAGGAGGCCAAGGCCAGCCAGACCTGTTTGTCTTGGCAGCTTTTGTCTTGGAGCAATCCTTGGCTAGATGCAATTTGGGGGGCCAAATCCCAGTTTTGTCCGTGGACATCTGGCCCAGAAGGACAGTTCTTTTCCATTGGCAGCAAAGTGAGGAGGCCCAGTGTTTCAAAGGCAGATGAGAGCTGGCCCTCAGGAAGCCAAGGGAAGCTGGACATTCCTGGCAGCTTTTGTCAGGGAGCTATTCCTTGGAGATATGGAATTTCAGAGGTGGATTCCCAATTTTGGCCATGGATGGCTGGACTTGAAAGATGGTTTTTTCCATGGGAAGAGAAGCACAGCCCCCGCCTGTTTTGAAGGCAGATGCGAGGTGGCCCCTAAGAGGCCAAGGCCAGCCTGAGCTGTCTGTCCTGGCAGGTTTCACATGGGAACAATCCTCGGATAGAATCCAATTTGGAGGTAGAATCCTAATTTCAGCCATGGGTCCCTGGAGGAGAAGGACAGTGCTTTCGCACAGAAAGGAAAGCAAGGAACTCCAGCGTTTCAGGGCCAGAGGAGAAGCACCCCTCAACATGCCAAGCTCAGCTGGACCAGGCAGGTGGCCCCCAGGAGGCCAAGCCAACCACACCTGTTCCACGCTCTTTGCAGCCTTGGGGCCCTGCAGCATCACCATTTTGTTCCCCTGAGGCCCAGCAATAGCACAGTGGTCTCCTTGGCTCTACAGCGGCACAAAGGCCCCTTGCTTCCACGAGGCCTGGCTGTGTCACTATGGTTTCCTTGGTTCCATGGGGCTGCAGAATAACACAATGGCCCACTGGTTCCATGAGGTCACAGAGGGTCACAAGGGTCTCCATGATTCCGTAAGGTGCTGCAGGGTCACAATGGCTCCTTGGTTCTATTGGGCTCCCCAGGATCACAATGGCCCCTTGGTTCCACAAGGCCTGGCTGTGGCACACTGGCCCTTTGCTTCCGTGAGACCTTGCAGTGTCACAATGGCCCCTTGCTTCTGTCAGGCCTGGCTGTGTCACAATGGCCCCTGGCTCCCATGAGGCCCTGTGATGTCACAATGGTCTCACTGGTTCCACGAGGCCCTGCAGTTCCACAATGGCCCTTCAGTGTCACAAGGCCTTGAAGTGTCATAATAGTCTCAGCGGGTTGCCCAGCTGCTTCACAATGGCCTCCTTGGTTCCATGATGCCCCGTAGCGTAACAACGGTATCCTTGCTTCCACACAGTCAGAATGGCCCCGTGGCCTCCTGGAGCCCCACAGTGTCACTACGATCCCCTTGATTCCACGAGGCCCTGCCGTGCTACAATGACCCCTTGCTTATACAAGGCCCTGCTGTGTCACAATGGCCCCTTGCTTCTGAAGTGTGCAAGAGCCTAATACTAAGAGAAAGGCGCCAAAAAACGCTTCGCCATTATCACTGCTCAACACCTGAAAGGCTTCAAAAGTGCTTCGTCATGATGGCTGCTTATCATAATCACTTTTGAACGCCTGGAAACTACGTGCCGTACGGGCCGTGCATAGCCCGCCTTGAGGCCCATAAAAAGGAAGGCAAAACTGGTGCAAAATGTGGAGGCAAAAGCAAAAGGTAGAATCCCCGCCCTTTGCCTTTCCCCCCCCCACCACCATCGCCTGCCGTGAGGCACCCTGAGGCCTCCGGGAGCCGACGCCGCCCGCCTGGGGAGCACCCCCCAATCCTTCACCCCTGGACTGAAATCCCGAGGGAGTTGTGCAACCCCTAGCCCTGCTCCTTCGTCCCAGGCGGACCCAGGTTCAGCTGCAAGCATCGAGCCTGCATCTCGGAGGATGGGCCGCCGCTTTCCAGCCAAACTGCTCTAGACTTCAGAAGAGGCAGATAAGACGCTTCAAACAGCAGGGGAAAAAAGGCAAAAACTTCTCCACTTCCCCCACCCTGTCTCAGCAGCAACAAAGGTAGCACAGTGTGGTGGTGACTTATCCAGTGCTTGTTAGAGTAACCTTGTCTTTTCTAACTTTTCTCTACTTTTCTCCTTCTTTCTCTTTGCCTCTCTTACCATTAGATAAAGAGATACCCATTTGTTTGGCACCAACATTTAATCTCGTTTGGTTTTAATCTGGTCTTTGGGAATATTTTGAACCTTCAAAGTTCTTTCCTTTTTATACTCAGAGATTTCCTTTTCTTTGCCCTTCTGGGTGTAAATCAGATAGTAACAAAGTGTCATAATGCTCTCCACAGTTCCGTGAGGCGCCACAATGTCACAATGGACTTTTGGTTCCATGAACTTTGGTACTGTCAGCAACAGTCTCCTTGGCTCCGCAGTGTCACAATGGACCCTTGGCTCCGTGAGGTTCAGTAGCGTAACACGGACGCCTTGATTGCATGAGGTTGTGCAGTGTCACAATGATCTCCTTGGTTCTGCGGCCCTGCTGTGTAACAATGGGCCCCTTCCTTTGCTGATGGCTCTGCGTCCTGCCTGCCTCTGCCTTGGCACACAAAGCCTTGGGCTGCTCCAGACTCCTTCTGGGGGACACGTTGCACCACTGCACTGCCCTGGGAGAGAAATTCCTTTCTCCTTGTGTCCAGCCTGGACCTGCCCAGCTGCCCTTGGCATTAATTCTTTCTTTTGCCAGCTGGTCTCTACTAGCTAGAAAGGATCCACCATGTCTGAAACCACCCTTCAAGCCCACCCAGGACTCTCCTCCACTGTCCTCAGTCTCCACTCCACTGAGCACAGAGCTCCTTTGTCCCTCTGTAGTGATCATGTGCTCGAGGCCACGGGCACCTGGACAAGAAGGTCGGTTCTTTTCTACAGGAAGGAAACCACAGAACCCCAGTGTTTTGAAGGCAGATGAGAGGCAGCCACCAGAGGCCAAGGCAAGGCAGACCTGTCTGTCCTTGCAGCTTCTGTCTGAAAGCAACCCTTGGACATACGGGGAGTTTTGGAGGTGGAATTCCATTTCAGCTGTGGGTGCCTGGACGGGAATGACACTTCTTCTCCCCAGGAAGGAAAGGGCAGAGCCCCAGTGTTTCAAAGGCTGATTAGTGGTGCCTCAAGGAGGCCAAGGCCAGCCAGACCTGTTTGTCTTGGCAGCTTTTGTCTTGGAGCAATCCTTGGCTAGATGCAATTTGGGGGGCCAAATCCCAGTTTTGTCCGTGGACATCTGGCCCAGAAGGACAGTTCTTTTCCATTGGCAGCAAAGTGAGGAGGCCCAGTGTTTCAAAGGCAGATGAGAGCTGGCCCTCAGGAAGCCAAGGGAAGCTGGACATTCCTGGCAGCTTTTGTCAGGGAGCTATTCCTTGGAGATATGGAATTTCAGAGGTGGATTCCCAATTTTGGCCATGGATGGCTGGACTTGAAAGATGGTTTTTTCCATGGGAAGAGAAGCACAGCCCCCGCCTGTTTTGAAGGCAGATGCGAGGTGGCCCCTAAGAGGCCAAGGCCAGCCTGAGCTGTCTGTCCTGGCAGGTTTCACATGGGAACAATCCTCGGATAGAATCCAATTTGGAGGTAGAATCCTAATTTCAGCCATGGGTCCCTGGAGGAGAAGGACAGTGCTTTCGCACAGAAAGGAAAGCAAGGAACTCCAGCGTTTCAGGGCCAGAGGAGAAGCACCCCTCAACATGCCAAGCTCAGCTGGACCAGGCAGGTGGCCCCCAGGAGGCCAAGCCAACCACACCTGTTCCACGCTCTTTGCAGCCTTGGGGCCCTGCAGCATCACCATTTTGTTCCCCTGAGGCCCAGCAATAGCACAGTGGTCTCCTTGGCTCTACAGCGGCACAAAGGCCCCTTGCTTCCACGAGGCCTGGCTGTGTCACTATGGTTTCCTTGGTTCCATGGGGCTGCAGAATAACACAATGGCCCACTGGTTCCATGAGGTCACAGAGGGTCACAAGGGTCTCCATGATTCCGTAAGGTGCTGCAGGGTCACAATGGCTCCTTGGTTCTATTGGGCTCCCCAGGATCACAATGGCCCCTTGGTTCCACAAGGCCTGGCTGTGGCACACTGGCCCTTTGCTTCCGTGAGACCTTGCAGTGTCACAATGGCCCCTTGCTTCTGTCAGGCCTGGCTGTGTCACAATGGCCCCTGGCTCCCATGAGGCCCTGTGATGTCACAATGGTCTCACTGGTTCCACGAGGCCCTGCAGTTCCACAATGGCCCTTCAGTGTCACAAGGCCTTGAAGTGTCATAATAGTCTCAGCGGGTTGCCCAGCTGCTTCACAATGGCCTCCTTGGTTCCATGATGCCCCGTAGCGTAACAACGGTATCCTTGCTTCCACACAGTCAGAATGGCCCCGTGGCCTCCTGGAGCCCCACAGTGTCACTACGATCCCCTTGATTCCACGAGGCCCTGCCGTGCTACAATGACCCCTTGCTTATACAAGGCCCTGCTGTGTCACAATGGCCCCTTGCTTCTGAAGTGTGCAAGAGCCTAATACTAAGAGAAAGGCGCCAAAAAACGCTTCGCCATTATCACTGCTCAACACCTGAAAGGCTTCAAAAGTGCTTCGTCATGATGGCTGCTTATCATAATCACTTTTGAACGCCTGGAAACTACGTGCCGTACGGGCCGTGCATAGCCCGCCTTGAGGCCCATAAAAAGGAAGGCAAAACTGGTGCAAAATGTGGAGGCAAAAGCAAAAGGTAGAATCCCCGCCCTTTGCCTTTCCCCCCCCCACCACCATCGCCTGCCGTGAGGCACCCTGAGGCCTCCGGGAGCCGACGCCGCCCGCCTGGGGAGCACCCCCCAATCCTTCACCCCTGGACTGAAATCCCGAGGGAGTTGTGCAACCCCTAGCCCTGCTCCTTCGTCCCAGGTGGACCCAGGTTCAGCTGCAAGCATCGAGCCTGCATCTCGGAGGATGGGCCGCCGCTTTCCAGCCAAACTGCTCTAGACTTCAGAAGAGGCAGATAAGAGGCTTCAAACAGCAGGGGAAAAAAGGCAAAAACTTCTCCACTTCCCCCACCCTGTCTCAGCAGCAACAAAGGTAGCACAGTGTGGTGGTGACTTATCCAGTGCTTGTTAGAGTAACCTTGTCTTTTCTAACTTTTCTCTACTTTTCTCCTTCTTTCTCTTTGCCTCTCTTACCATTAGATAAAGAGATACCCATTTGTTTGGCACCAACATTTAATCTCGTTTGGTTTTAATCTGGTCTTTGGGAATATTTTGAACCTTCAAAGTTCTTTCCTTTTTATACTCAGAGATTTCCTTTTCTTTGCCCTTCTGGGTGTAAATCAGATAGTAACAAAGTGTCATAATGCTCTCCACAGTTCCGTGAGGCGCCACAATGTCACAATGGACTTTTGGTTCCATGAACTTTGGTACTGTCAGCAACAGTCTCCTTGGCTCCGCAGGGTCACAATGGACCCTTGGCTCCGTGAGGTTCAGTAGCGTAACACGGACGCCTTGATTGCATGAGGTTGTGCAGTGTCACAATGATCTCCTTGGTTCTGCGGCCCTGCTGTGTAACAATGGGCCCCTTCCTTTGCTGATGGCTCTGCGTCCTGCCTGCCTCTGCCTTGGCACACAAAGCCTTGGGCTGCTCCAGACTCCTTCTGGGGGACACGTTGCACCACTGCACTGCCCTGGGAGAGAAATTCCTTTCTCCTTGTGTCCAGCCTGGACCTGCCCAGCTGCCCTTGGCATTAATTCTTTCTTTTGCCAGCTGGTCTCTACTAGCTAGAAAGGATCCACCATGTCTGAAACCACCCTTCAAGCCCACCCAGGACTCTCCTCCACTGTCCTCAGTCTCCACTCCACTGAGCACAGAGCTCCTTTGTCCCTCTGTAGTGATCATGTGCTCGAGGCCACGGGCACCTGGACAAGAAGGTCGGTTCTTTTCTACAGGAAGGAAACCACAGAACCCCAGTGTTTTGAAGGCAGATGAGAGGCAGCCACCAGAGGCCAAGGCAAGGCAGACCTGTCTGTCCTTGCAGCTTCTGTCTGAAAGCAACCCTTGGACATACGGGGAGTTTTGGAGGTGGAATTCCATTTCAGCTGTGGGTGCCTGGACGGGAATGACACTTCTTCTCCCCAGGAAGGAAAGGGCAGAGCCCCAGTGTTTCAAAGGCTGATTAGTGGTGCCTCAAGGAGGCCAAGGCCAGCCAGACCTGTTTGTCTTGGCAGCTTTTGTCTTGGAGCAATCCTTGGCTAGATGCAATTTGGGGGGCCAAATCCCAGTTTTGTCCGTGGACATCTGGCCCAGAAGGACAGTTCTTTTCCATTGGCAGCAAAGTGAGGAGGCCCAGTGTTTCAAAGGCAGATGAGAGCTGGCCCTCAGGAAGCCAAGGGAAGCTGGACATTCCTGGCAGCTTTTGTCAGGGAGCTATTCCTTGGAGATATGGAATTTCAGAGGTGGATTCCCAATTTTGGCCATGGATGGCTGGACTTGAAAGATGGTTTTTTCCATGGGAAGAGAAGCACAGCCCCCGCCTGTTTTGAAGGCAGATGCGAGGTGGCCCCTAAGAGGCCAAGGCCAGCCTGAGCTGTCTGTCCTGGCAGGTTTCACATGGGAACAATCCTCGGATAGAATCCAATTTGGAGGTAGAATCCTAATTTCAGCCATGGGTCCCTGGAGGAGAAGGACAGTGCTTTCGCACAGAAAGGAAAGCAAGGAACTCCAGCGTTTCAGGGCCAGAGGAGAAGCACCCCTCAACATGCCAAGCTCAGCTGGACCAGGCAGGTGGCCCCCAGGAGGCCAAGCCAACCACACCTGTTCCACGCTCTTTGCAGCCTTGGGGCCCTGCAGCATCACCATTTTGTTCCCCTGAGGCCCAGCAATAGCACAGTGGTCTCCTTGGCTCTACAGCGGCACAAAGGCCCCTTGCTTCCACGAGGCCTGGCTGTGTCACTATGGTTTCCTTGGTTCCATGGGGCTGCAGAATAACACAATGGCCCACTGGTTCCATGAGGTCACAGAGGGTCACAAGGGTCTCCATGATTCCGTAAGGTGCTGCAGGGTCACAATGGCTCCTTGGTTCTATTGGGCTCCCCAGGATCACAATGGCCCCTTGGTTCCACAAGGCCTGGCTGTGGCACACTGGCCCTTTGCTTCCGTGAGACCTTGCAGTGTCACAATGGCCCCTTGCTTCTGTCAGGCCTGGCTGTGTCACAATGGCCCCTGGCTCCCATGAGGCCCTGTGATGTCACAATGGTCTCACTGGTTCCACGAGGCCCTGCAGTTCCACAATGGCCCTTCAGTGTCACAAGGCCTTGAAGTGTCATAATAGTCTCAGCGGGTTGCCCAGCTGCTTCACAATGGCCTCCTTGGTTCCATGATGCCCCGTAGCGTAACAACGGTATCCTTGCTTCCACACAGTCAGAATGGCCCCGTGGCCTCCTGGAGCCCCACAGTGTCACTACGATCCCCTTGATTCCACGAGGCCCTGCCGTGCTACAATGACCCCTTGCTTATACAAGGCCCTGCTGTGTCACAATGGCCCCTTGCTTCTGAAGTGTGCAAGAGCCTAATACTAAGAGAAAGGCGCCAAAAAACGCTTCGCCATTATCACTGCTCAACACCTGAAAGGCTTCAAAAGTGCTTCGTCATGATGGCTGCTTATCATAATCACTTTTGAACGCCTGGAAACTACGTGCCGTACGGGCCGTGCATAGCCCGCCTTGAGGCCCATAAAAAGGAAGGCAAAACTGGTGCAAAATGTGGAGGCAAAAGCAAAAGGTAGAATCCCCGCCCTTTGCCTTTCCCCCCCCCACCACCATCGCCTGCCGTGAGGCACCCTGAGGCCTCCGGGAGCCGACGCCGCCCGCCTGGGGAGCACCCCCCAATCCTTCACCCCTGGACTGAAATCCCGAGGGAGTTGTGCAACCCCTAGCCCTGCTCCTTCGTCCCAGGCGGACCCAGGTTCAGCTGCAAGCATCGAGCCTGCATCTCGGAGGATGGGCCGCCGCTTTCCAGCCAAACTGCTCTAGACTTCAGAAGAGGCAGATAAGACGCTTCAAACAGCAGGGGAAAAAAGGCAAAAACTTCTCCACTTCCCCCACCCTGTCTCAGCAGCAACAAAGGTAGCACAGTGTGGTGGTGACTTATCCAGTGCTTGTTAGAGTAACCTTGTCTTTTCTAACTTTTCTCTACTTTTCTCCTTCTTTCTCTTTGCCTCTCTTACCATTAGATAAAGAGATACCCATTTGTTTGGCACCAACATTTAATCTCGTTTGGTTTTAATCTGGTCTTTGGGAATATTTTGAACCTTCAAAGTTCTTTCCTTTTTATACTCAGAGATTTCCTTTTCTTTGCCCTTCTGGGTGTAAATCAGATAGTAACAAAGTGTCATAATGCTCTCCACAGTTCCGTGAGGCGCCACAATGTCACAATGGACTTTTGGTTCCATGAACTTTGGTACTGTCAGCAACAGTCTCCTTGGCTCCGCAGTGTCACAATGGACCCTTGGCTCCGTGAGGTTCAGTAGCGTAACACGGACGCCTTGATTGCATGAGGTTGTGCAGTGTCACAATGATCTCCTTGGTTCTGCGGCCCTGCTGTGTAACAATGGGCCCCTTCCTTTGCTGATGGCTCTGCGTCCTGCCTGCCTCTGCCTTGGCACACAAAGCCTTGGGCTGCTCCAGACTCCTTCTGGGGGACACGTTGCACCACTGCACTGCCCTGGGAGAGAAATTCCTTTCTCCTTGTGTCCAGCCTGGACCTGCCCAGCTGCCCTTGGCATTAATTCTTTCTTTTGCCAGCTGGTCTCTACTAGCTAGAAAGGATCCACCATGTCTGAAACCACCCTTCAAGCCCACCCAGGACTCTCCTCCACTGTCCTCAGTCTCCACTCCACTGAGCACAGAGCTCCTTTGTCCCTCTGTAGTGATCATGTGCTCGAGGCCACGGGCACCTGGACAAGAAGGTCGGTTCTTTTCTACAGGAAGGAAACCACAGAACCCCAGTGTTTTGAAGGCAGATGAGAGGCAGCCACCAGAGGCCAAGGCAAGGCAGACCTGTCTGTCCTTGCAGCTTCTGTCTGAAAGCAACCCTTGGACATACGGGGAGTTTTGGAGGTGGAATTCCATTTCAGCTGTGGGTGCCTGGACGGGAATGACACTTCTTCTCCCCAGGAAGGAAAGGGCAGAGCCCCAGTGTTTCAAAGGCTGATTAGTGGTGCCTCAAGGAGGCCAAGGCCAGCCAGACCTGTTTGTCTTGGCAGCTTTTGTCTTGGAGCAATCCTTGGCTAGATGCAATTTGGGGGGCCAAATCCCAGTTTTGTCCGTGGACATCTGGCCCAGAAGGACAGTTCTTTTCCATTGGCAGCAAAGTGAGGAGGCCCAGTGTTTCAAAGGCAGATGAGAGCTGGCCCTCAGGAAGCCAAGGGAAGCTGGACATTCCTGGCAGCTTTTGTCAGGGAGCTATTCCTTGGAGATATGGAATTTCAGAGGTGGATTCCCAATTTTGGCCATGGATGGCTGGACTTGAAAGATGGTTTTTTCCATGGGAAGAGAAGCACAGCCCCCGCCTGTTTTGAAGGCAGATGCGAGGTGGCCCCTAAGAGGCCAAGGCCAGCCTGAGCTGTCTGTCCTGGCAGGTTTCACATGGGAACAATCCTCGGATAGAATCCAATTTGGAGGTAGAATCCTAATTTCAGCCATGGGTCCCTGGAGGAGAAGGACAGTGCTTTCGCACAGAAAGGAAAGCAAGGAACTCCAGCGTTTCAGGGCCAGAGGAGAAGCACCCCTCAACATGCCAAGCTCAGCTGGACCAGGCAGGTGGCCCCCAGGAGGCCAAGCCAACCACACCTGTTCCACGCTCTTTGCAGCCTTGGGGCCCTGCAGCATCACCATTTTGTTCCCCTGAGGCCCAGCAATAGCACAGTGGTCTCCTTGGCTCTACAGCGGCACAAAGGCCCCTTGCTTCCACGAGGCCTGGCTGTGTCACTATGGTTTCCTTGGTTCCATGGGGCTGCAGAATAACACAATGGCCCACTGGTTCCATGAGGTCACAGAGGGTCACAAGGGTCTCCATGATTCCGTAAGGTGCTGCAGGGTCACAATGGCTCCTTGGTTCTATTGGGCTCCCCAGGATCACAATGGCCCCTTGGTTCCACAAGGCCTGGCTGTGGCACACTGGCCCTTTGCTTCCGTGAGACCTTGCAGTGTCACAATGGCCCCTTGCTTCTGTCAGGCCTGGCTGTGTCACAATGGCCCCTGGCTCCCATGAGGCCCTGTGATGTCACAATGGTCTCACTGGTTCCACGAGGCCCTGCAGTTCCACAATGGCCCTTCAGTGTCACAAGGCCTTGAAGTGTCATAATAGTCTCAGCGGGTTGCCCAGCTGCTTCACAATGGCCTCCTTGGTTCCATGATGCCCCGTAGCGTAACAACGGTATCCTTGCTTCCACACAGTCAGAATGGCCCCGTGGCCTCCTGGAGCCCCACAGTGTCACTACGATCCCCTTGATTCCACGAGGCCCTGCCGTGCTACAATGACCCCTTGCTTATACAAGGCCCTGCTGTGTCACAATGGCCCCTTGCTTCTGAAGTGTGCAAGAGCCTAATACTAAGAGAAAGGCGCCAAAAAACGCTTCGCCATTATCACTGCTCAACACCTGAAAGGCTTCAAAAGTGCTTCGTCATGATGGCTGCTTATCATAATCACTTTTGAACGCCTGGAAACTACGTGCCGTACGGGCCGTGCATAGCCCGCCTTGAGGCCCATAAAAAGGAAGGCAAAACTGGTGCAAAATGTGGAGGCAAAAGCAAAAGGTAGAATCCCCGCCCTTTGCCTTTCCCCCCCCCACCACCATCGCCTGCCGTGAGGCACCCTGAGGCCTCCGGGAGCCGACGCCGCCCGCCTGGGGAGCACCCCCCAATCCTTCACCCCTGGACTGAAATCCCGAGGGAGTTGTGCAACCCCTAGCCCTGCTCCTTCGTCCCAGGCGGACCCAGGTTCAGCTGCAAGCATCGAGCCTGCATCTCGGAGGATGGGCCGCCGCTTTCCAGCCAAACTGCTCTAGACTTCAGAAGAGGCAGATAAGAGGCTTCAAACAGCAGGGGAAAAAAGGCAAAAACTTCTCCACTTCCCCCACCCTGTCTCAGCAGCAACAAAGGTAGCACAGTGTGGTGGTGACTTATCCAGTGCTTGTTAGAGTAACCTTGTCTTTTCTAACTTTTCTCTACTTTTCTCCTTCTTTCTCTTTGCCTCTCTTACCATTAGATAAAGAGATACCCATTTGTTTGGCACCAACATTTAATCTCGTTTGGTTTTAATCTGGTCTTTGGGAATATTTTGAACCTTCAAAGTTCTTTCCTTTTTATACTCAGAGATTTCCTTTTCTTTGCCCTTCTGGGTGTAAATCAGATAGTAACAAAGTGTCATAATGCTCTCCACAGTTCCGTGAGGCGCCACAATGTCACAATGGACTTTTGGTTCCATGAACTTTGGTACTGTCAGCAACAGTCTCCTTGGCTCCGCAGTGTCACAATGGACCCTTGGCTCCGTGAGGTTCAGTAGCGTAACACGGACGCCTTGATTGCATGAGGTTGTGCAGTGTCACAATGATCTCCTTGGTTCTGCGGCCCTGCTGTGTAACAATGGGCCCCTTCCTTTGCTGATGGCTCTGCGTCCTGCCTGCCTCTGCCTTGGCACACAAAGCCTTGGGCTGCTCCAGACTCCTTCTGGGGGACACGTTGCACCACTGCACTGCCCTGGGAGAGAAATTCCTTTCTCCTTGTGTCCAGCCTGGACCTGCCCAGCTGCCCTTGGCATTAATTCTTTCTTTTGCCAGCTGGTCTCTACTAGCTAGAAAGGATCCACCATGTCTGAAACCACCCTTCAAGCCCACCCAGGACTCTCCTCCACTGTCCTCAGTCTCCACTCCACTGAGCACAGAGCTCCTTTGTCCCTCTGTAGTGATCATGTGCTCGAGGCCACGGGCACCTGGACAAGAAGGTCGGTTCTTTTCTACAGGAAGGAAACCACAGAACCCCAGTGTTTTGAAGGCAGATGAGAGGCAGCCACCAGAGGCCAAGGCAAGGCAGACCTGTCTGTCCTTGCAGCTTCTGTCTGAAAGCAACCCTTGGACATACGGGGAGTTTTGGAGGTGGAATTCCATTTCAGCTGTGGGTGCCTGGACGGGAATGACACTTCTTCTCCCCAGGAAGGAAAGGGCAGAGCCCCAGTGTTTCAAAGGCTGATTAGTGGTGCCTCAAGGAGGCCAAGGCCAGCCAGACCTGTTTGTCTTGGCAGCTTTTGTCTTGGAGCAATCCTTGGCTAGATGCAATTTGGGAGGCCAAATCCCAGTTTTGTCCGTGGACATCTGGCCCAGAAGGACAGTTCTTTTCCATTGGCAGCAAAGTGAGGAGGCCCAGTGTTTCAAAGGCAGATGAGAGCTGGCCCTCAGGAAGCCAAGGGAAGCTGGACATTCCTGGCAGCTTTTGTCGGGGAGCTATTCCTTGGAGATATGGAATTTCAGAGGTGGATTCCCAATTTTGGCCATGGATGGCTGGACTTGAAAGATGGTTTTTTCCATGGGAAGAGAAGCACAGCCCCCGCGTGTTTTGAAGGCAGATGCGAGGTGGCCCCTAAGAGGCCAAGGCCAGCCTGAGCTGTCTGTCCTGGCAGGTTTCACATGGGAACAATCCTCGGATAGAATCCAATTTGGAGGTAGAATCCTAATTTCAGCCATGGGTCCCTGGAGGAGAAGGACAGTGCTTTCGCACAGAAAGGAAAGCAAGGAACTCCAGCGTTTCAGGGCCAGAGGAGAAGAACCCCTCAACATGCCAAGCTCAGCTGGACCAGGCAGGTGGCCCCCAGGAGGCCAAGCCAACCACACCTGTTCCACGCTCTTTGCAGCCTTGGGGCCCTGCAGCATCACCATTTTGTTCCCCTGAGGCCCAGCAATAGCACAGTGGTCTCCTTGGCTCTACAGCGGCACAAAGGCCCCTTGCTTCCACGAGGCCTGGCTGTGTCACTATGGTTTCCTTGGTTCCATGGGGCTGCAGAATAACACAATGGCCCACTGGTTCCATGAGGTCACAGAGGGTCACAAGGGTCTCCATGATTCCGTAAGGTGCTGCAGGGTCACAATGGCTCCTTGGTTCTATTGGGCTCCCCAGGATCACAATGGCCCCTTGGTTCCACAAGGCCTGGCTGTGGCACACTGGCCCTTTGCTTCCGTGAGACCTTGCAGTGTCACAATGGCCCCTTGCTTCTGTCAGGCCTGGCTGTGTCACAATGGCCCCTGGCTCCCATGAGGCCCTGTGATGTCACAATGGTCTCACTGGTTCCACGAGGCCCTGCAGTTCCACAATGGCCCTTCAGTGTCACAAGGCCTTGAAGTGTCATAATAGTCTCAGCGGGTTGCCCAGCTGCTTCACAATGGCCTCCTTGGTTCCATGATGCCCCGTAGCGTAACAACGGTATCCTTGCTTCCACACAGTCAGAATGGCCCCGTGGCCTCCTGGAGCCCCACAGTGTCACTACGATCCCCTTGATTCCACGAGGCCCTGCCGTGCTACAATGACCCCTTGCTTATACAAGGCCCTGCTGTGTCACAATGGCCCCTTGCTTCTGAAGTGTGCAAGAGCCTAATACTAAGAGAAAGGCGCCAAAAAACGCTTCGCCATTATCACTGCTCAACACCTGAAAGGCTTCAAAAGTGCTTCGTCATGATGGCTGCTTATCATAATCACTTTTGAACGCCTGGAAACTACGTGCCGTACGGGCCGTGCATAGCCCGCCTTGAGGCCCATAAAAAGGAAGGCAAAACTGGTGCAAAATGTGGAGGCAAAAGCAAAAGGTAGAATCCCCGCCCTTTGCCTTTCCCCCCCCCACCACCATCGCCTGCCGTGAGGCACCCTGAGGCCTCCGGGAGCCGACGCCGCCCGCCTGGGGAGCACCCCCCAATCCTTCACCCCTGGACTGAAATCCCGAGGGAGTTGTGCAACCCCTAGCCCTGCTCCTTCGTCCCAGGCGGACCCAGGTTCAGCTGCAAGCATCGAGCCTGCATCTCGGAGGATGGGCCGCCGCTTTCCAGCCAAACTGCTCTAGACTTCAGAAGAGGCAGATAAGAGGCTTCAAACAGCAGGGGAAAAAAGGCAAAAACTTCTCCACTTCCCCCACCCTGTCTCAGCAGCAACAAAGGTAGCACAGTGTGGTGGTGACTTATCCAGTGCTTGTTAGAGTAACCTTGTCTTTTCTAACTTTTCTCTACTTTTCTCCTTCTTTCTCTTTGCCTCTCTTACCATTAGATAAAGAGATACCCATTTGTTTGGCACCAACATTTAATCTCGTTTGGTTTTAATCTGGTCTTTGGGAATATTTTGAACCTTCAAAGTTCTTTCCTTTTTATACTCAGAGATTTCCTTTTCTTTGCCCTTCTGGGTGTAAATCAGATAGTAACAAAGTGTCATAATGCTCTCCACAGTTCCGTGAGGCGCCACAATGTCACAATGGACTTTTGGTTCCATGAACTTTGGTACTGTCAGCAACAGTCTCCTTGGCTCCGCAGTGTCACAATGGACCCTTGGCTCCGTGAGGTTCAGTAGCGTAACACGGACGCCTTGATTGCATGAGGTTGTGCAGTGTCACAATGATCTCCTTGGTTCTGCGGCCCTGCTGTGTAACAATGGGCCCCTTCCTTTGCTGATGGCTCTGCGTCCTGCCTGCCTCTGCCTTGGCACACAAAGCCTTGGGCTGCTCCAGACTCCTTCTGGGGGACACGTTGCACCACTGCACTGCCCTGGGAGAGAAATTCCTTTCTCCTTGTGTCCAGCCTGGACCTGCCCAGCTGCCCTTGGCATTAATTCTTTCTTTTGCCAGCTGGTCTCTACTAGCTAGAAAGGATCCACCATGTCTGAAACCACCCTTCAAGCCCACCCAGGACTCTCCTCCACTGTCCTCAGTCTCCACTCCACTGAGCACAGAGCTCCTTTGTCCCTCTGTAGTGATCATGTGCTCGAGGCCACGGGCACCTGGACAAGAAGGTCGGTTCTTTTCTACAGGAAGGAAACCACAGAACCCCAGTGTTTTGAAGGCAGATGAGAGGCAGCCACCAGAGGCCAAGGCAAGGCAGACCTGTCTGTCCTTGCAGCTTCTGTCTGAAAGCAACCCTTGGACATACGGGGAGTTTTGGAGGTGGAATTCCATTTCAGCTGTGGGTGCCTGGACGGGAATGACACTTCTTCTCCCCAGGAAGGAAAGGGCAGAGCCCCAGTGTTTCAAAGGCTGATTAGTGGTGCCTCAAGGAGGCCAAGGCCAGCCAGACCTGTTTGTCTTGGCAGCTTTTGTCTTGGAGCAATCCTTGGCTAGATGCAATTTGGGAGGCCAAATCCCAGTTTTGTCCGTGGACATCTGGCCCAGAAGGACAGTTCTTTTCCATTGGCAGCAAAGTGAGGAGGCCCAGTGTTTCAAAGGCAGATGAGAGCTGGCCCTCAGGAAGCCAAGGGAAGCTGGACATTCCTGGCAGCTTTTGTCGGGGAGCTATTCCTTGGAGATATGGAATTTCAGAGGTGGATTCCCAATTTTGGCCATGGATGGCTGGACTTGAAAGATGGTTTTTTCCATGGGAAGAGAAGCACAGCCCCCGCCTGTTTTGAAGGCAGATGCGAGGTGGCCCCTAAGAGGCCAAGGCCAGCCTGAGCTGTCTGTCCTGGCAGGTTTCACATGGGAACAATCCTCGGATAGAATCCAATTTGGAGGTAGAATCCTAATTTCAGCCATGGGTCCCTGGAGGAGAAGGACAGTGCTTTCGCACAGAAAGGAAAGCAAGGAACTCCAGCGTTTCAGGGCCAGAGGAGAAGCACCCCTCAACATGCCAAGCTCAGCTGGACCAGGCAGGTGGCCCCCAGGAGGCCAAGCCAACCACACCTGTTCCACGCTCTTTGCAGCCTTGGGGCCCTGCAGCATCACCATTTTGTTCCCCTGAGGCCCAGCAATAGCACAGTGGTCTCCTTGGCTCTACAGCGGCACAAAGGCCCCTTGCTTCCACGAGGCCTGGCTGTGTCACTATGGTTTCCTTGGTTCCATGGGGCTGCAGAATAACACAATGGCCCACTGGTTCCATGAGGTCACAGAGGGTCACAAGGGTCTCCATGATTCCGTAAGGTGCTGCAGGGTCACAATGGCTCCTTGGTTCTATTGGGCTCCCCAGGATCACAATGGCCCCTTGGTTCCACAAGGCCTGGCTGTGGCACACTGGCCCTTTGCTTCCGTGAGACCTTGCAGTGTCACAATGGCCCCTTGCTTCTGTCAGGCCTGGCTGTGTCACAATGGCCCCTGGCTCCCATGAGGCCCTGTGATGTCACAATGGTCTCACTGGTTCCACGAGGCCCTGCAGTTCCACAATGGCCCTTCAGTGTCACAAGGCCTTGAAGTGTCATAATAGTCTCAGCGGGTTCCCCAGCTGCTTCACAATGGCCTCCTTGGTTCCATGATGCCCCGTAGCGTAACAACGGTATCCTTGCTTCCACACAGTCAGAATGGCCCCGTGGCCTCCTGGAGCCCCACAGTGTCACTACGATCCCCTTGATTCCACGAGGCCCTGCCGTGCTACAATGACCCCTTGCTTATACAAGGCCCTGCTGTGTCACAATGGCCCCTTGCTTCTGAAGTGTGCAAGAGCCTAATACTAAGAGAAAGGCGCCAAAAAACGCTTCGCCATTATCACTGCTCAACACCTGAAAGGCTTCAAAAGTGCTTCGTCATGATGGCTGCTTATCATAATCACTTTTGAACGCCTGGAAACTACGTGCCGTACGGGCCGTGCATAGCCCGCCTTGAGGCCCATAAAAAGGAAGGCAAAACTGGTGCAAAATGTGGAGGCAAAAGCAAAAGGTAGAATCCCCGCCCTTTGCCTTTCCCCCCCCCACCACCATCGCCTGCCGTGAGGCACCCTGAGGCCTCCGGGAGCCGACGCCGCCCGCCTGGGGAGCACCCCCCAATCCTTCACCCCTGGACTGAAATCCCGAGGGAGTTGTGCAACCCCTAGCCCTGCTCCTTCGTCCCAGGCGGACCCAGGTTCAGCTGCAAGCATCGAGCCTGCATCTCGGAGGATGGGCCGCCGCTTTCCAGCCAAACTGCTCTAGACTTCAGAAGAGGCAGATAAGACGCTTCAAACAGCAGGGGAAAAAAGGCAAAAACTTCTCCACTTCCCCCACCCTGTCTCAGCAGCAACAAAGGTAGCACAGTGTGGTGGTGACTTATCCAGTGCTTGTTAGAGTAACCTTGTCTTTTCTAACTTTTCTCTACTTTTCTCCTTCTTTCTCTTTGCCTCTCTTACCATTAGATAAAGAGATACCCATTTGTTTGGCACCAACATTTAATCTCGTTTGGTTTTAATCTGGTCTTTGGGAATATTTTGAACCTTCAAAGTTCTTTCCTTTTTATACTCAGAGATTTCCTTTTCTTTGCCCTTCTGGGTGTAAATCAGATAGTAACAAAGTGTCATAATGCTCTCCACGGTTCCGTGAGGCGCCACAATGTCACAATGGACTTTTGGTTCCATGAACTTTGGTACTGTCAGCAACAGTCTCCTTGGCTCCGCAGTGTCACAATGGACCCTTGGCTCCGTGAGGTTCAGTAGCGTAACACGGACGCCTTGATTGCATGAGGTTGTGCAGTGTCACAATGATCTCCTTGGTTCTGCGGCCCTGCTGTGTAACAATGGGCCCCTTCCTTTGCTGATGGCTCTGCGTCCTGCCTGCCTCTGCCTTGGCACACAAAGCCTTGGGCTGCTCCAGACTCCTTCTGGGGGACACGTTGCACCACTGCACTGCCCTGGGAGAGAAATTCCTTTCTCCTTGTGTCCAGCCTGGACCTGCCCAGCTGCCCTTGGCATTAATTCTTTCTTTTGCCAGCTGGTCTCTACTAGCTAGAAAGGATCCACCATGTCTGAAACCACCCTTCAAGCCCACCCAGGACTCTCCTCCACTGTCCTCAGTCTCCACTCCACTGAGCACAGAGCTCCTTTGTCCCTCTGTAGTGATCATGTGCTCGAGGCCACGGGCACCTGGACAAGAAGGTCGGTTCTTTTCTACAGGAAGGAAACCACAGAACCCCAGTGTTTTGAAGGCAGATGAGAGGCAGCCACCAGAGGCCAAGGCAAGGCAGACCTGTCTGTCCTTGCAGCTTCTGTCTGAAAGCAACCCTTGGACATACGGGGAGTTTTGGAGGTGGAATTCCATTTCAGCTGTGGGTGCCTGGACGGGAATGACACTTCTTCTCCCCAGGAAGGAAAGGGCAGAGCCCCAGTGTTTCAAAGGCTGATTAGTGGTGCCTCAAGGAGGCCAAGGCCAGCCAGACCTGTTTGTCTTGGCAGCTTTTGTCTTGGAGCAATCCTTGGCTAGATGCAATTTGGGAGGCCAAATCCCAGTTTTGTCCGTGGACATCTGGCCCAGAAGGACAGTTCTTTTCCATTGGCAGCAAAGTGAGGAGGCCCAGTGTTTCAAAGGCAGATGAGAGCTGGCCCTCAGGAAGCCAAGGGAAGCTGGACATTCCTGGCAGCTTTTGTCGGGGAGCTATTCCTTGGAGATATGGAATTTCAGAGGTGGATTCCCAATTTTGGCCATGGATGGCTGGACTTGAAAGATGGTTTTTTCCATGGGAAGAGAAGCACAGCCCCCGCCTGTTTTGAAGGCAGATGCGAGGTGGCCCCTAAGAGGCCAAGGCCAGCCTGAGCTGTCTGTCCTGGCAGGTTTCACATGGGAACAATCCTCGGATAGAATCCAATTTGGAGGTAGAATCCTAATTTCAGCCATGGGTCCCTGGAGGAGAAGGACAGTGCTTTCGCACAGAAAGGAAAGCAAGGAACTCCAGCGTTTCAGGGCCAGAGGAGAAGCACCCCTCAACATGCCAAGCTCAGCTGGACCAGGCAGGTGGCCCCCAGGAGGCCAAGCCAACCACACCTGTTCCACGCTCTTTGCAGCCTTGGGGCCCTGCAGCATCACCATTTTGTTCCTCTGAGGCCCAGCAATATCACAGTGGTCTCCTTGGCTCTACAGCGGCACAAAGGCCCCTTGCTTCCACGAGGCCTGGCTGTGTCACTATGGTTTCCTTGGTTCCATGGGGCTGCAGAATAACACAATGGCCCACTGGTTCCATGAGGTCACAGAGGGTCACAAGGGTCTCCATGATTCCATAAGGTGCTGCAGGGTCACAATGGCTCCTTGGTTCTATTGGGCTCCCCAGGATCACAATGGCCCCTTGGTTCCACAAGGCCTGGCTGTGGCACACTGGCCCTTTGCTTCCGTGAGACCTTGCAGTGTCACAATGGCCCCTTGCTTCTGTCAGGCCTGGCTGTGTCACAATGGCCCCTGGCTCCCATGAGGCCCTGTGATGTCACAATGGTCTCACTGGTTCCACGAGGCCCTGCAGTTCCACAATGGCCCTTCAGTGTCACAAGGCCTTGAAGTGTCATAATAGTCTCAGCGGGTTGCCCAGCTGCTTCACAATGGCCTCCTTGGTTCCATGATGCCCCGTAGCGTAACAACGGTATCCTTGCTTCCACACAGTCAGAATGGCCCCGTGGCCTCCTGGAGCCCCACAGTGTCACTACGATCCCCTTGATTCCACGAGGCCCTGCCGTGCTACAATGACCCCTTGCTTATACAAGGCCCTGCTGTGTCACAATGGCCCCTTGCTTCTGAAGTGTGCAAGAGCCTAATACTAAGAGAAAGGCGCCAAAAAACGCTTCGCCATTATCACTGCTCAACACCTGAAAGGCTTCAAAAGTGCTTCGTCATGATGGCTGCTTATCATAATCACTTTTGAACGCCTGGAAACTACGTGCCGTACGGGCCGTGCATAGCCCGCCTTGAGGCCCATAAAAAGGAAGGCAAAACTGGTGCAAAATGTGGAGGCAAAAGCAAAAGGTAGAATCCCCGCCCTTTGCCTTTCCCCCCACCACCACCATCGCCTGCCGTGAGGCACCCTGAGGCCTCCGGGAGCCGACGCCGCCCGCCTGGGGAGCACCCCCCAATCCTTCACCCCTGGACTGAAATCCCGAGGGAGTTGTGCAACCCCTAGCCCTGCTCCTTCGTCCCAGGCGGACCCAGGTTCAGCTGCAAGCATCGAGCCTGCATCTCGGAGGATGGGCCGCCGCTTTCCAGCCAAACTGCTCTAGACTTCAGAAGAGGCAGATAAGAGGCTTCAAACAGCAGGGGAAAAAAGGCAAAAACTTCTCCACTTCCCCCACCCTGTCTCAGCAGCAACAAAGGTAGCACAGTGTGGTGGTGACTTATCCAGTGCTTGTTAGAGTAACCTTGTCTTTTCTAACTTTTCTCTACTTTTCTCCTTCTTTCTCTTTGCCTCTCTTACCATTAGATAAAGAGATACCCATTTGTTTGGCACCAACATTTAATCTCGTTTGGTTTTAATCTGGTCTTTGGGAATATTTTGAACCTTCAAAGTTCTTTCCTTTTTATACTCAGAGATTTCCTTTTCTTTGCCCTTCTGGGTGTAAATCAGATAGTAACAAAGTGTCATAATGCTCTCCACGGTTCCGTGAGGCGCCACAATGTCACAATGGACTTTTGGTTCCATGAACTTTGGTACTGTCAGCAACAGTCTCCTTGGCTCCGCAGTGTCACAATGGACCCTTGGCTCCGTGAGGTTCAGTAGCGTAACACGGACGCCTTGATTGCATGAGGTTGTGCAGTGTCACAATGATCTCCTTGGTTCTGCGGCCCTGCTGTGTAACAATGGGCCCCTTCCTTTGCTGATGGCTCTGCGTCCTGCCTGCCTCTGCCTTGGCACACAAAGCCTTGGGCTGCTCCAGACTCCTTCTGGGGGACACGTTGCACCACTGCACTGCCCTGGGAGAGAAATTCCTTTCTCCTTGTGTCCAGCCTGGACCTGCCCAGCTGCCCTTGGCATTAATTCTTTCTTTTGCCAGCTGGTCTCTACTAGCTAGAAAGGATCCACCATGTCTGAAACCACCCTTCAAGCCCACCCAGGACTCTCCTCCACTGTCCTCAGTCTCCACTCCACTGAGCACAGAGCTCCTTTGTCCCTCTGTAGTGATCATGTGCTCGAGGCCACGGGCACCTGGACAAGAAGGTCGGTTCTTTTCTACAGGAAGGAAACCACAGAACCCCAGTGTTTTGAAGGCAGATGAGAGGCAGCCACCAGAGGCCAAGGCAAGGCAGACCTGTCTGTCCTTGCAGCTTCTGTCTGAAAGCAACCCTTGGACATACGGGGAGTTTTGGAGGTGGAATTCCATTTCAGCTGTGGGTGCCTGGACGGGAATGACACTTCTTCTCCCCAGGAAGGAAAGGGCAGAGCCCCAGTGTTTCAAAGGCTGATTAGTGGTGCCTCAAGGAGGCCAAGGCCAGCCAGACCTGTTTGTCTTGGCAGCTTTTGTCTTGGAGCAATCCTTGGCTAGATGCAATTTGGGGGGCCAAATCCCAGTTTTGTCCGTGGACATCTGGCCCAGAAGGACAGTTCTTTTCCATTGGCAGCAAAGTGAGGAGGCCCAGTGTTTCAAAGGCAGATGAGAGCTGGCCCTCAGGAAGCCAAGGGAAGCTGGACATTCCTGGCAGCTTTTGTCGGGGAGCTATTCCTTGGAGATATGGAATTTCAGAGGTGGATTCCCAATTTTGGCCATGGATGGCTGGACTTGAAAGATGGTTTTTTCCATGGGAAGAGAAGCACAGCCCCCGCCTGTTTTGAAGGCAGATGCGAGGTGGCCCCTAAGAGGCCAAGGCCAGCCTGAGCTGTCTGTCCTGGCAGGTTTCACATGGGAACAATCCTCGGATAGAATCCAATTTGGAGGTAGAATCCTAATTTCAGCCATGGGTCCCTGGAGGAGAAGGACAGTGCTTTCGCACAGAAAGGAAAGCAAGGAACTCCAGCGTTTCAGGGCCAGAGGAGAAGCACCCCTCAACATGCCAAGCTCAGCTGGACCAGGCAGGTGGCCCCCAGGAGGCCAAGCCAACCACACCTGTTCCACGCTCTTTGCAGCCTTGGGGCCCTGCAGCATCACCATTTTGTTCCCCTGAGGCCCAGCAATAGCACAGTGGTCTCCTTGGCTCTACAGCGGCACAAAGGCCCCTTGCTTCCACGAGGCCTGGCTGTGTCACTATGGTTTCCTTGGTTCCATGGGGCTGCAGAATAACACAATGGCCCACTGGTTCCATGAGGTCACAGAGGGTCACAAGGGTCTCCATGATTCCGTAAGGTGCTGCAGGGTCACAATGGCTCCTTGGTTCTATTGGGCTCCCCAGGATCACAATGGCCCCTTGGTTCCACAAGGCCTGGCTGTGGCACACTGGCCCTTTGCTTCCGTGAGACCTTGCAGTGTCACAATGGCCCCTTGCTTCTGTCAGGCCTGGCTGTGTCACAATGGCCCCTGGCTCCCATGAGGCCCTGTGATGTCACAATGGTCTCACTGGTTCCACGAGGCCCTGCAGTTCCACAATGGCCCTTCAGTGTCACAAGGCCTTGAAGTGTCATAATAGTCTCAGCGGGTTGCCCAGCTGCTTCACAATGGCCTCCTTGGTTCCATGATGCCCCGTAGCGTAACAACGGTATCCTTGCTTCCACACAGTCAGAATGGCCCCGTGGCCTCCTGGAGCCCCACAGTGTCACTACGATCCCCTTGATTCCACGAGGCCCTGCCGTGCTACAATGACCCCTTGCTTATACAAGGCCCTGCTGTGTCACAATGGCCCCTTGCTTCTGAAGTGTGCAAGAGCCTAATACTAAGAGAAAGGCGCCAAAAAACGCTTCGCCATTATCACTGCTCAACACCTGAAAGGCTTCAAAAGTGCTTCGTCATGATGGCTGCTTATCATAATCACTTTTGAACGCCTGGAAACTACGTGCCGTACGGGCCGTGCATAGCCCGCCTTGAGGCCCATAAAAAGGAAGGCAAAACTGGTGCAAAATGTGGAGGCAAAAGCAAAAGGTAGAATCCCCGCCCTTTGCCTTTCCCCCCCCCACCACCATCGCCTGCCGTGAGGCACCCTGAGGCCTCCGGGAGCCGACGCCGCCCGCCTGGGGAGCACCCCCCAATCCTTCACCCCTGGACTGAAATCCCGAGGGAGTTGTGCAACCCCTAGCCCTGCTCCTTCGTCCCAGGCGGACCCAGGTTCAGCTGCAAGCATCGAGCCTGCATCTCGGAGGATGGGCCGCCGCTTCCCAGCCAAACTGCTCTAGACTTCAGAAGAGGCAGATAAGATGCTTCAAACAGCAGGGGAAAAAAGGCAAAAACTTCTCCACTTCCCCCACCCTGTCTCAGCAGCAACAAAGGTAGCACAGTGTGGTGGTGACTTATCCAGTGCTTGTTAGAGTAACCTTGTCTTTTCTAACTTTTCTCTACTTTTCTCCTTCTTTCTCTTTGCCTCTCTTACCATTAGATAAAGAGATACCCATTTGTTTGGCACCAACATTTAATCTCGTTTGGTTTTAATCTGGTCTTTGGGAATATTTTGAACCTTCAAAGTTCTTTCCTTTTTATACTCAGAGATTTCCTTTTCTTTGCCCTTCTGGGTGTAAATCAGATAGTAACAAAGTGTCATAATGCTCTCCACAGTTCCGTGAGGCGCCACAATGTCACAATGGACTTTTGGTTCCATGAACTTTGGTACTGTCAGCAACAGTCTCCTTGGCTCCGCAGTGTCACAATGGACCCTTGGCTCCGTGAGGTTCAGTAGCGTAACACGGACGCCTTGATTGCATGAGGTTGTGCAGTGTCACAATGATCTCCTTGGTTCTGCGGCCCTGCTGTGTAACAATGGGCCCCTTCCTTTGCTGATGGCTCTGCGTCCTGCCTGCCTCTGCCTTGGCACACAAAGCCTTGGGCTGCTCCAGACTCCTTCTGGGGGACACGTTGCACCACTGCACTGCCCTGGGAGAGAAATTCCTTTCTCCTTGTGTCCAGCCTGGACCTGCCCAGCTGCCCTTGGCATTAATTCTTTCTTTTGCCAGCTGGTCTCTACTAGCTAGAAAGGATCCACCATGTCTGAAACCACCCTTCAAGCCCACCCAGGACTCTCCTCCACTGTCCTCAGTCTCCACTCCACTGAGCACAGAGCTCCTTTGTCCCTCTGTAGTGATCATGTGCTCGAGGCCACGGGCACCTGGACAAGAAGGTCGGTTCTTTTCTACAGGAAGGAAACCACAGAACCCCAGTGTTTTGAAGGCAGATGAGAGGCAGCCACCAGAGGCCAAGGCAAGGCAGACCTGTCTGTCCTTGCAGCTTCTGTCTGAAAGCAACCCTTGGACATACGGGGAGTTTTGGAGGTGGAATTCCATTTCAGCTGTGGGTGCCTGGACGGGAATGACACTTCTTCTCCCCAGGAAGGAAAGGGCAGAGCCCCAGTGTTTCAAAGGCTGATTAGTGGTGCCTCAAGGAGGCCAAGGCCAGCCAGACCTGTTTGTCTTGGCAGCTTTTGTCTTGGAGCAATCCTTGGCTAGATGCAATTTGGGAGGCCAAATCCCAGTTTTGTCCGTGGACATCTGGCCCAGAAGGACAGTTCTTTTCCATTGGCAGCAAAGTGAGGAGGCCCAGTGTTTCAAAGGCAGATGAGAGCTGGCCCTCAGGAAGCCAAGGGAAGCTGGACATTCCTGGCAGCTTTTGTCGGGGAGCTATTCCTTGGAGATATGGAATTTCAGAGGTGGATTCCCAATTTTGGCCATGGATGGCTGGACTTGAAAGATGGTTTTTTCCATGGGAAGAGAAGCACAGCCCCCGCCTGTTTTGAAGGCAGATGCGAGGTGGCCCCTAAGAGGCCAAGGCCAGCCTGAGCTGTCTGTCCTGGCAGGTTTCACATGGGAACAATCCTCGGATAGAATCCAATTTGGAGGTAGAATCCTAATTTCAGCCATGGGTCCCTGGAGGAGAAGGACAGTGCTTTCGCACAGAAAGGAAAGCAAGGAACTCCAGCGTTTCAGGGCCAGAGGAGAAGCACCCCTCAACATGCCAAGCTCAGCTGGACCAGGCAGGTGGCCCCCAGGAGGCCAAGCCAACCACACCTGTTCCACGCTCTTTGCAGCCTTGGGGCCCTGCAGCATCACCATTTTGTTCCCCTGAGGCCCAGCAATAGCACAGTGGTCTCCTTGGCTCTACAGCGGCACAAAGGCCCCTTGCTTCCACGAGGCCTGGCTGTGTCACTATGGTTTCCTTGGTTCCATGGGGCTGCAGAATAACACAATGGCCCACTGGTTCCATGAGGTCACAGAGGGTCACAAGGGTCTCCATGATTCCGTAAGGTGCTGCAGGGTCACAATGGCTCCTTGGTTCTATTGGGCTCCCCAGGATCACAATGGCCCCTTGGTTCCACAAGGCCTGGCTGTGGCACACTGGCCCTTTGCTTCCGTGAGACCTTGCAGTGTCACAATGGCCCCTTGCTTCTGTCAGGCCTGGCTGTGTCACAATGGCCCCTGGCTCCCATGAGGCCCTGTGATGTCACAATGGTCTCACTGGTTCCACGAGGCCCTGCAGTTCCACAATGGCCCTTCAGTGTCACAAGGCCTTGAAGTGTCATAATAGTCTCAGCGGGTTCCCCAGCTGCTTCACAATGGCCTCCTTGGTTCCATGATGCCCCGTAGCGTAACAACGGTATCCTTGCTTCCACACAGTCAGAATGGCCCCGTGGCCTCCTGGAGCCCCACAGTGTCACTACGATCCCCTTGATTCCACGAGGCCCTGCCGTGCTACAATGACCCCTTGCTTATACAAGGCCCTGCTGTGTCACAATGGCCCCTTGCTTCTGAAGTGTGCAAGAGCCTAATACTAAGAGAAAGGCGCCAAAAAACGCTTCGCCATTATCACTGCTCAACACCTGAAAGGCTTCAAAAGTGCTTCGTCATGATGGCTGCTTATCATAATCACTTTTGAACGCCTGGAAACTACGTGCCGTACGGGCCGTGCATAGCCCGCCTTGAGGCCCATAAAAAGGAAGGCAAAACTGGTGCAAAATGTGGAGGCAAAAGCAAAAGGTAGAATCCCCGCCCTTTGCCTTTCCCCCCCCCACCACCATCGCCTGCCGTGAGGCACCCTGAGGCCTCCGGGAGCCGACGCCGCCCGCCTGGGGAGCACCCCCCAATCCTTCACCCCTGGACTGAAATCCCGAGGGAGTTGTGCAACCCCTAGCCCTGCTCCTTCGTCCCAGGCGGACCCAGGTTCAGCTGCAAGCATCGAGCCTGCATCTCGGAGGATGGGCCGCCGCTTTCCAGCCAAACTGCTCTAGACTTCAGAAGAGGCAGATAAGAGGCTTCAAACAGCAGGGGAAAAAAGGCAAAAACTTCTCCACTTCCCCCACCCTGTCTCAGCAGCAACAAAGGTAGCACAGTGTGGTGGTGACTTATCCAGTGCTTGTTAGAGTAACCTTGTCTTTTCTAACTTTTCTCTACTTTTCTCCTTCTTTCTCTTTGCCTCTCTTACCATTAGATAAAGAGATACCCATTTGTTTGGCACCAACATTTAATCTCGTTTGGTTTTAATCTGGTCTTTGGGAATATTTTGAACCTTCAAAGTTCTTTCCTTTTTATACTCAGAGATTTCCTTTTCTTTGCCCTTCTGGGTGTAAATCAGATAGTAACAAAGTGTCATAATGCTCTCCACAGTTCCGTGAGGCGCCACAATGTCACAATGGACTTTTGGTTCCATGAACTTTGGTACTGTCAGCAACAGTCTCCTTGGCTCCGCAGGGTCACAATGGACCCTTGGCTCCGTGAGGTTCAGTAGCGTAACACGGACGCCTTGATTGCATGAGGTTGTGCAGTGTCACAATGATCTCCTTGGTTCTGCGGCCCTGCTGTGTAACAATGGGCCCCTTCCTTTGCTGATGGCTCTGCGTCCTGCCTGCCTCTGCCTTGGCACACAAAGCCTTGGGCTGCTCCAGACTCCTTCTGGGGGACACGTTGCACCACTGCACTGCCCTGGGAGAGAAATTCCTTTCTCCTTGTGTCCAGCCTGGACCTGCCCAGCTGCCCTTGGCATTAATTCTTTCTTTTGCCAGCTGGTCTCTACTAGCTAGAAAGGATCCACCATGTCTGAAACCACCCTTCAAGCCCACCCAGGACTCTCCTCCACTGTCCTCAGTCTCCACTCCACTGAGCACAGAGCTCCTTTGTCCCTCTGTAGTGATCATGTGCTCGAGGCCACGGGCACCTGGACAAGAAGGTCGGTTCTTTTCTACAGGAAGGAAACCACAGAACCCCAGTGTTTTGAAGGCAGATGAGAGGCAGCCACCAGAGGCCAAGGCAAGGCAGACCTGTCTGTCCTTGCAGCTTCTGTCTGAAAGCAACCCTTGGACATACGGGGAGTTTTGGAGGTGGAATTCCATTTCAGCTGTGGGTGCCTGGACGGGAATGACACTTCTTCTCCCCAGGAAGGAAAGGGCAGAGCCCCAGTGTTTCAAAGGCTGATTAGTGGTGCCTCAAGGAGGCCAAGGCCAGCCAGACCTGTTTGTCTTGGCAGCTTTTGTCTTGGAGCAATCCTTGGCTAGATGCAATTTGGGGGGCCAAATCCCAGTTTTGTCCGTGGACATCTGGCCCAGAAGGACAGTTCTTTTCCATTGGCAGCAAAGTGAGGAGGCCCAGTGTTTCAAAGGCAGATGAGAGCTGGCCCTCAGGAAGCCAAGGGAAGCTGGACATTCCTGGCAGCTTTTGTCAGGGAGCTATTCCTTGGAGATATGGAATTTCAGAGGTGGATTCCCAATTTTGGCCATGGATGGCTGGACTTGAAAGATGGTTTTTTCCATGGGAAGAGAAGCACAGCCCCCGCCTGTTTTGAAGGCAGATGCGAGGTGGCCCCTAAGAGGCCAAGGCCAGCCTGAGCTGTCTGTCCTGGCAGGTTTCACATGGGAACAATCCTCGGATAGAATCCAATTTGGAGGTAGAATCCTAATTTCAGCCATGGGTCCCTGGAGGAGAAGGACAGTGCTTTCGCACAGAAAGGAAAGCAAGGAACTCCAGCGTTTCAGGGCCAGAGGAGAAGCACCCCTCAACATGCCAAGCTCAGCTGGACCAGGCAGGTGGCCCCCAGGAGGCCAAGCCAACCACACCTGTTCCACGCTCTTTGCAGCCTTGGGGCCCTGCAGCATCACCATTTTGTTCCCCTGAGGCCCAGCAATAGCACAGTGGTCTCCTTGGCTCTACAGCGGCACAAAGGCCCCTTGCTTCCACGAGGCCTGGCTGTGTCACTATGGTTTCCTTGGTTCCATGGGGCTGCAGAATAACACAATGGCCCACTGGTTCCATGAGGTCACAGAGGGTCACAAGGGTCTCCATGATTCCGTAAGGTGCTGCAGGGTCACAATGGCTCCTTGGTTCTATTGGGCTCCCCAGGATCACAATGGCCCCTTGGTTCCACAAGGCCTGGCTGTGGCACACTGGCCCTTTGCTTCCGTGAGACCTTGCAGTGTCACAATGGCCCCTTGCTTCTGTCAGGCCTGGCTGTGTCACAATGGCCCCTGGCTCCCATGAGGCCCTGTGATGTCACAATGGTCTCACTGGTTCCACGAGGCCCTGCAGTTCCACAATGGCCCTTCAGTGTCACAAGGCCTTGAAGTGTCATAATAGTCTCAGCGGGTTGCCCAGCTGCTTCACAATGGCCTCCTTGGTTCCATGATGCCCCGTAGCGTAACAACGTATCCTTGCTTCCACACAGTCAGAATGGCCCCGTGGCCTTCTGGAGCCCCACAGTGTCACTACGATCCCCTTGATTCCACGAGGCCCTGCCGTGCTACAATGACCCCTTGCTTATACAAGGCCCTGCTGTGTCACAATGGCCCCTTGCTTCTGAAGTGTGCAAGAGCCTAATACTAAGAGAAAGGCGCCAAAAAACGCTTCGCCATTATCACTGCTCAACACCTGAAAGGCTTCAAAAGTGCTTCGTCATGATGGCTGCTTATCATAATCACTTTTGAACGCCTGGAAACTACGTGCCGTACGGGCCGTGCATAGCCCGCCTTGAGGCCCATAAAAAGGAAGGCAAAACTGGTGCAAAATGTGGAGGCAAAAGCAAAAGGTAGAATCCCCGCCCTTTGCCTTTCCCCCCACCACCACCATCGCCTGCCATGAGGCACCCTGAGGCCTCCGGGAGCCGACGCCGCCCGCCTGGGGAGCACCCCCCAATCCTTCACCCCTGGACTGAAATCCCGAGGGAGTTGTGCAACCCCTAGCCCTGCTCCTTCGTCCCAGGCGGACCCAGGTTCAGCTGCAAGCATCGAGCCTGCATCTCGGAGGATGGGCCGCCGCTTCCCAGCCAAACTGCTCTAGACTTCAGAAGAGGCAGATAAGACGCTTCAAACAGCAGGGGAAAAAAGGCAAAAACTTCTCCACTTCCCCCACCCTGTCTCAGCAGCAACAAAGGTAGCACAGTGTGGTGGTGACTTATCCAGTGCTTGTTAGAGTAACCTTGTCTTTTCTAACTTTTCTCTACTTTTCTCCTTCTTTCTCTTTGCCTCTCTTACCATTAGATAAAGAGATACCCATTTGTTTGGCACCAACATTTAATCTCGTTTGGTTTTAATCTGGTCTTTGGGAATATTTTGAACCTTCAAAGTTCTTTCCTTTTTATACTCAGAGATTTCCTTTTCTTTGCCCTTCTGGGTGTAAATCAGATAGTAACAAAGTGTCATAATGCTCTCCACAGTTCCGTGAGGCGCCACAATGTCACAATGGACTTTTGGTTCCATGAACTTTGGTACTGTCAGCAACAGTCTCCTTGGCTCCGCAGTGTCACAATGGACCCTTGGCTCCGTGAGGTTCAGTAGCGTAACACGGACGCCTTGATTGCATGAGGTTGTGCAGTGTCACAATGATCTCCTTGGTTCTGCGGCCCTGCTGTGTAACAATGGGCCCCTTCCTTTGCTGATGGCTCTGCGTCCTGCCTGCCTCTGCCTTGGCACACAAAGCCTTGGGCTGCTCCAGACTCCTTCTGGGGGACACGTTGCACCACTGCACTGCCCTGGGAGAGAAATTCCTTTCTCCTTGTGTCCAGCCTGGACCTGCCCAGCTGCCCTTGGCATTAATTCTTTCTTTTGCCAGCTGGTCTCTACTAGCTAGAAAGGATCCACCATGTCTGAAACCACCCTTCAAGCCCACCCAGGACTCTCCTCCACTGTCCTCAGTCTCCACTCCACTGAGCACAGAGCTCCTTTGTCCCTCTGTAGTGATCATGTGCTCGAGGCCACGGGCACCTGGACAAGAAGGTCGGTTCTTTTCTACAGGAAGGAAACCACAGAACCCCAGTGTTTTGAAGGCAGATGAGAGGCAGCCACCAGAGGCCAAGGCAAGGCAGACCTGTCTGTCCTTGCAGCTTCTGTCTGAAAGCAACCCTTGGACATACGGGGAGTTTTGGAGGTGGAATTCCATTTCAGCTGTGGGTGCCTGGACGGGAATGACACTTCTTCTCCCCAGGAAGGAAAGGGCAGAGCCCCAGTGTTTCAAAGGCTGATTAGTGGTGCCTCAAGGAGGCCAAGGCCAGCCAGACCTGTTTGTCTTGGCAGCTTTTGTCTTGGAGCAATCCTTGGCTAGATGCAATTTGGGGGGCCAAATCCCAGTTTTGTCCGTGGACATCTGGCCCAGAAGGACAGTTCTTTTCCATTGGCAGCAAAGTGAGGAGGCCCAGTGTTTCAAAGGCAGATGAGAGCTGGCCCTCAGGAAGCCAAGGGAAGCTGGACATTCCTGGCAGCTTTTGTCGGGGAGCTATTCCTTGGAGATATGGAATTTCAGAGGTGGATTCCCAATTTTGGCCATGGATGGCTGGACTTGAAAGATGGTTTTTTCCATGGGAAGAGAAGCACAGCCCCCGCCTGTTTTGAAGGCAGATGCGAGGTGGCCCCTAAGAGGCCAAGGCCAGCCTGAGCTGTCTGTCCTGGCAGGTTTCACATGGGAACAATCCTCGGATAGAATCCAATTTGGAGGTAGAATCCTAATTTCAGCCATGGGTCCCTGGAGGAGAAGGACAGTGCTTTCGCACAGAAAGGAAAGCAAGGAACTCCAGCGTTTCAGGGCCAGAGGAGAAGCACCCCTCAACATGCCAAGCTCAGCTGGACCAGGCAGGTGGCCCCCAGGAGGCCAAGCCAACCACACCTGTTCCACGCTCTTTGCAGCCTTGGGGCCCTGCAGCATCACCATTTTGTTCCCCTGAGGCCCAGCAATATCACAGTGGTCTCCTTGGCTCTACAGCGGCACAAAGGCCCCTTGCTTCCACGAGGCCTGGCTGTGTCACTATGGTTTCCTTGGTTCCATGGGGCTGCAGAATAACACAATGGCCCACTGGTTCCATGAGGTCACAGAGGGTCACAAGGGTCTCCATGATTCCGTAAGGTGCTGCAGGGTCACAATGGCTCCTTGGTTCTATTGGGCTCCCCAGGATCACAATGGCCCCTTGGTTCCACAAGGCCTGGCTGTGGCACACTGGCCCTTTGCTTCCGTGAGACCTTGCAGTGTCACAATGGCCCCTTGCTTCTGTCAGGCCTGGCTGTGTCACAATGGCCCCTGGCTCCCATGAGGCCCTGTGATGTCACAATGGTCTCACTGGTTCCACGAGGCCCTGCAGTTCCACAATGGCCCTTCAGTGTCACAAGGCCTTGAAGTGTCATAATAGTCTCAGCGGGTTGCCCAGCTGCTTCACAATGGCCTCCTTGGTTCCATGATGCCCCGTAGCGTAACAACGGTATCCTTGCTTCCACACAGTCAGAATGGCCCCGTGGCCTCCTGGAGCCCCACAGTGTCACTACGATCCCCTTGATTCCACGAGGCCCTGCCGTGCTACAATGACCCCTTGCTTATACAAGGCCCTGCTGTGTCACAATGGCCCCTTGCTTCTGAAGTGTGCAAGAGCCTAATACTAAGAGAAAGGCGCCAAAAAACGCTTCGCCATTATCACTGCTCAACACCTGAAAGGCTTCAAAAGTGCTTCGTCATGATGGCTGCTTATCATAATCACTTTTGAACGCCTGGAAACTACGTGCCGTACGGGCCGTGCATAGCCCGCCTTGAGGCCCATAAAAAGGAAGGCAAAACTGGTGCAAAATGTGGAGGCAAAAGCAAAAGGTAGAATCCCCGCCCTTTGCCTTTCCCCCCCCCACCACCATCGCCTGCCGTGAGGCACCCTGAGGCCTCCGGGAGCCGACGCCGCCCGCCTGGGGAGCACCCCCCAATCCTTCACCCCTGGACTGAAATCCCGAGGGAGTTGTGCAACCCCTAGCCCTGCTCCTTCGTCCCAGGCGGACCCAGGTTCAGCTGCAAGCATCGAGCCTGCATCTCGGAGGATGGGCCGCCGCTTTCCAGCCAAACTGCTCTAGACTTCAGAAGAGGCAGATAAGAGGCTTCAAACAGCAGGGGAAAAAAGGCAAAAACTTCTCCACTTCCCCCACCCTGTCTCAGCAGCAACAAAGGTAGCACAGTGTGGTGGTGACTTATCCAGTGCTTGTTAGAGTAACCTTGTCTTTTCTAACTTTTCTCTACTTTTCTCCTTCTTTCTCTTTGCCTCTCTTACCATTAGATAAAGAGATACCCATTTGTTTGGCACCAACATTTAATCTCGTTTGGTTTTAATCTGGTCTTTGGGAATATTTTGAACCTTCAAAGTTCTTTCCTTTTTATACTCAGAGATTTCCTTTTCTTTGCCCTTCTGGGTGTAAATCAGATAGTAACAAAGTGTCATAATGCTCTCCACAGTTCCGTGAGGCGCCACAATGTCACAATGGACTTTTGGTTCCATGAACTTTGGTACTGTCAGCAACAGTCTCCTTGGCTCCGCAGTGTCACAATGGACCCTTGGCTCCGTGAGGTTCAGTAGCGTAACACGGACGCCTTGATTGCATGAGGTTGTGCAGTGTCACAATGATCTCCTTGGTTCTGCGGCCCTGCTGTGTAACAATGGGCCCCTTCCTTTGCTGATGGCTCTGCGTCCTGCCTGCCTCTGCCTTGGCACACAAAGCCTTGGGCTGCTCCAGACTCCTTCTGGGGGACACGTTGCACCACTGCACTGCCCTGGGAGAGAAATTCCTTTCTCCTTGTGTCCAGCCTGGACCTGCCCAGCTGCCCTTGGCATTAATTCTTTCTTTTGCCAGCTGGTCTCTACTAGCTAGAAAGGATCCACCATGTCTGAAACCACCCTTCAAGCCCACCCAGGACTCTCCTCCACTGTCCTCAGTCTCCACTCCACTGAGCACAGAGCTCCTTTGTCCCTCTGTAGTGATCATGTGCTCGAGGCCACGGGCACCTGGACAAGAAGGTCGGTTCTTTTCTACAGGAAGGAAACCACAGAACCCCAGTGTTTTGAAGGCAGATGAGAGGCAGCCACCAGAGGCCAAGGCAAGGCAGACCTGTCTGTCCTTGCAGCTTCTGTCTGAAAGCAACCCTTGGACATACGGGGAGTTTTGGAGGTGGAATTCCATTTCAGCTGTGGGTGCCTGGACGGGAATGACACTTCTTCTCCCCAGGAAGGAAAGGGCAGAGCCCCAGTGTTTCAAAGGCTGATTAGTGGTGCCTCAAGGAGGCCAAGGCCAGCCAGACCTGTTTGTCTTGGCAGCTTTTGTCTTGGAGCAATCCTTGGCTAGATGCAATTTGGGAGGCCAAATCCCAGTTTTGTCCGTGGACATCTGGCCCAGAAGGACAGTTCTTTTCCATTGGCAGCAAAGTGAGGAGGCCCAGTGTTTCAAAGGCAGATGAGAGCTGGCCCTCAGGAAGCCAAGGGAAGCTGGACATTCCTGGCAGCTTTTGTCGGGGAGCTATTCCTTGGAGATATGGAATTTCAGAGGTGGATTCCCAATTTTGGCCATGGATGGCTGGACTTGAAAGATGGTTTTTTCCATGGGAAGAGAAGCACAGCCCCCGCCTGTTTTGAAGGCAGATGCGAGGTGGCCCCTAAGAGGCCAAGGCCAGCCTGAGCTGTCTGTCCTGGCAGGTTTCACATGGGAACAATCCTCGGATAGAATCCAATTTGGAGGTAGAATCCTAATTTCAGCCATGGGTCCCTGGAGGAGAAGGACAGTGCTTTCGCACAGAAAGGAAAGCAAGGAACTCCAGCGTTTCAGGGCCAGAGGAGAAGCACCCCTCAACATGCCAAGCTCAGCTGGACCAGGCAGGTGGCCCCCAGGAGGCCAAGCCAACCACACCTGTTCCACGCTCTTTGCAGCCTTGGGGCCCTGCAGCATCACCATTTTGTTCCCCTGAGGCCCAGCAATAGCACAGTGGTCTCCTTGGCTCTACAGCGGCACAAAGGCCCCTTGCTTCCACGAGGCCTGGCTGTGTCACTATGGTTTCCTTGGTTCCATGGGGCTGCAGAATAACACAATGGCCCACTGGTTCCATGAGGTCACAGAGGGTCACAAGGGTCTCCATGATTCCGTAAGGTGCTGCAGGGTCACAATGGCTCCTTGGTTCTATTGGGCTCCCCAGGATCACAATGGCCCCTTGGTTCCACAAGGCCTGGCTGTGGCACACTGGCCCTTTGCTTCCGTGAGACCTTGCAGTGTCACAATGGCCCCTTGCTTCTGTCAGGCCTGGCTGTGTCACAATGGCCCCTGGCTCCCATGAGGCCCTGTGATGTCACAATGGTCTCACTGGTTCCACGAGGCCCTGCAGTTCCACAATGGCCCTTCAGTGTCACAAGGCCTTGAAGTGTCATAATAGTCTCAGCGGGTTGCCCAGCTGCTTCACAATGGCCTCCTTGGTTCCATGATGCCCCGTAGCGTAACAACGGTATCCTTGCTTCCACACAGTCAGAATGGCCCCGTGGCCTCCTGGAGCCCCACAGTGTCACTACGATCCCCTTGATTCCACGAGGCCCTGCCGTGCTACAATGACCCCTTGCTTATACAAGGCCCTGCTGTGTCACAATGGCCCCTTGCTTCTGAAGTGTGCAAGAGCCTAATACTAAGAGAAAGGCGCCAAAAAACGCTTCGCCATTATCACTGCTCAACACCTGAAAGGCTTCAAAAGTGCTTCGTCATGATGGCTGCTTATCATAATCACTTTTGAACGCCTGGAAACTACGTGCCGTACGGGCCGTGCATAGCCCGCCTTGAGGCCCATAAAAAGGAAGGCAAAACTGGTGCAAAATGTGGAGGCAAAAGCAAAAGGTAGAATCCCCGCCCTTTGCCTTTCCCCCCCCCACCACCATCGCCTGCCGTGAGGCACCCTGAGGCCTCCGGGAGCCGACGCCGCCCGCCTGGGGAGCACCCCCCAATCCTTCACCCCTGGACTGAAATCCCGAGGGAGTTGTGCAACCCCTAGCCCTGCTCCTTCGTCCCAGGCGGACCCAGGTTCAGCTGCAAGCATCGAGCCTGCATCTCGGAGGATGGGCCGCCGCTTTCCAGCCAAACTGCTCTAGACTTCAGAAGAGGCAGATAAGACGCTTCAAACAGCAGGGGAAAAAAGGCAAAAACTTCTCCACTTCCCCCACCCTGTCTCAGCAGCAACAAAGGTAGCACAGTGTGGTGGTGACTTATCCAGTGCTTGTTAGAGTAACCTTGTCTTTTCTAACTTTTCTCTACTTTTCTCCTTCTTTCTCTTTGCCTCTCTTACCATTAGATAAAGAGATACCCATCTGTTTGGCACCAACATTTAATCTCGTTTGGTTTTAATCTGGTCTTTGGGAATATTTTGAACCTTCAAAGTTCTTTCCTTTTTATACTCAGAGATTTCCTTTTCTTTGCCCTTCTGGGTGTAAATCAGATAGTAACAAAGTGTCATAATGCTCTCCACAGTTCCGTGAGGCGCCACAATGTCACAATGGACTTTTGGTTCCATGAACTTTGGTACTGTCAGCAACAGTCTCCTTGGCTCCGCAGTGTCACAATGGACCCTTGGCTCCGTGAGGTTCAGTAGCGTAACACGGACGCCTTGATTGCATGAGGTTGTGCAGTGTCACAATGATCTCCTTGGTTCTGCGGCCCTGCTGTGTAACAATGGGCCCCTTCCTTTGCTGATGGCTCTGCGTCCTGCCTGCCTCTGCCTTGGCACACAAAGCCTTGGGCTGCTCCAGACTCCTTCTGGGGGACACGTTGCACCACTGCACTGCCCTGGGAGAGAAATTCCTTTCTCCTTGTGTCCAGCCTGGACCTGCCCAGCTGCCCTTGGCATTAATTCTTTCTTTTGCCAGCTGGTCTCTACTAGCTAGAAAGGATCCACCATGTCTGAAACCACCCTTCAAGCCCACCCAGGACTCTCCTCCACTGTCCTCAGTCTCCACTCCACTGAGCACAGAGCTCCTTTGTCCCTCTGTAGTGATCATGTGCTCGAGGCCACGGGCACCTGGACAAGAAGGTCGGTTCTTTTCTACAGGAAGGAAACCACAGAACCCCAGTGTTTTGAAGGCAGATGAGAGGCAGCCACCAGAGGCCAAGGCAAGGCAGACGTGTCTGTCCTTGCAGCTTCTGTCTGAAAGCAACCCTTGGACATACGGGGAGTTTTGGAGGTGGAATTCCATTTCAGCTGTGGGTGCCTGGACGGGAATGACACTTCTTCTCCCCAGGAAGGAAAGGGCAGAGCCCCAGTGTTTCAAAGGCTGATTAGTGGTGCCTCAAGGAGGCCAAGGCCAGCCAGACCTGTTTGTCTTGGCAGCTTTTGTCTTGGAGCAATCCTTGGCTAGATGCAATTTGGGGGGCCAAATCCCAGTTTTGTCCGTGGACATCTGGCCCAGAAGGACAGTTCTTTTCCATTGGCAGCAAAGTGAGGAGGCCCAGTGTTTCAAAGGCAGATGAGAGCTGGCCCTCAGGAAGCCAAGGGAAGCTGGACATTCCTGGCAGCTTTTGTCAGGGAGCTATTCCTTGGAGATATGGAATTTCAGAGGTGGATTCCCAATTTTGGCCATGGATGGCTGGACTTGAAAGATGGTTTTTTCCATGGGAAGAGAAGCACAGCCCCCGCCTGTTTTGAAGGCAGATGCGAGGTGGCCCCTAAGAGGCCAAGGCCAGCCTGAGCTGTCTGTCCTGGCAGGTTTCACATGGGAACAATCCTCGGATAGAATCCAATTTGGAGGTAGAATCCTAATTTCAGCCATGGGTCCCTGGAGGAGAAGGACAGTGCTTTCGCACAGAAAGGAAAGCAAGGAACTCCAGCGTTTCAGGGCCAGAGGAGAAGCACCCCTCAACATGCCAAGCTCAGCTGGACCAGGCAGGTGGCCCCCAGGAGGCCAAGCCAACCACACCTGTTCCACGCTCTTTGCAGCCTTGGGGCCCTGCAGCATCACCATTTTGTTCCCCTGAGGCCCAGCAATAGCACAGTGGTCTCCTTGGCTCTACAGCGGCACAAAGGCCCCTTGCTTCCACGAGGCCTGGCTGTGTCACTATGGTTTCCTTGGTTCCATGGGGCTGCAGAATAACACAATGGCCCACTGGTTCCATGAGGTCACAGAGGGTCACAAGGGTCTCCATGATTCCGTAAGGTGCTGCAGGGTCACAATGGCTCCTTGGTTCTATTGGGCTCCCCAGGATCACAATGGCCCCTTGGTTCCACAAGGCCTGGCTGTGGCACACTGGCCCTTTGCTTCCGTGAGACCTTGCAGTGTCACAATGGCCCCTTGCTTCTGTCAGGCCTGGCTGTGTCACAATGGCCCCTGGCTCCCATGAGGCCCTGTGATGTCACAATGGTCTCACTGGTTCCACGAGGCCCTGCAGTTCCACAATGGCCCTTCAGTGTCACAAGGCCTTGAAGTGTCATAATAGTCTCAGCGGGTTGCCCAGCTGCTTCACAATGGCCTCCTTGGTTCCATGATGCCCCGTAGCGTAACAACGGTATCCTTGCTTCCACACAGTCAGAATGGCCCCGTGGCCTCCTGGAGCCCCACAGTGTCACTACGATCCCCTTGATTCCACGAGGCCCTGCCGTGCTACAATGACCCCTTGCTTATACAAGGCCCTGCTGTGTCACAATGGCCCCTTGCTTCTGAAGTGTGCAAGAGCCTAATACTAAGAGAAAGGCGCCAAAAAACGCTTCGCCATTATCACTGCTCAACACCTGAAAGGCTTCAAAAGTGCTTCGTCATGATGGCTGCTTATCATAATCACTTTTGAACGCCTGGAAACTACGTGCCGTACGGGCCGTGCATAGCCCGCCTTGAGGCCCATAAAAAGGAAGGCAAAACTGGTGCAAAATGTGGAGGCAAAAGCAAAAGGTAGAATCCCCGCCCTTTGCCTTTCCCCCCACCACCACCATCGCCTGCCGTGAGGCACCCTGAGGCCTCCGGGAGCCGACGCCGCCCGCCTGGGGAGCACCCCCCAATCCTTCACCCCTGGACTGAAATCCCGAGGGAGTTGTGCAACCCCTAGCCCTGCTCCTTCGTCCCAGGCGGACCCAGGTTCAGCTGCAAGCATCGAGCCTGCATCTCGGAGGATGGGCCGCCGCTTTCCAGCCAAACTGCTCTAGACTTCAGAAGAGGCAGATAAGACGCTTCAAACAGCAGGGGAAAAAAGGCAAAAACTTCTCCACTTCCCCCACCCTGTCTCAGCAGCAACAAAGGTAGCACAGTGTGGTGGTGACTTATCCAGTGCTTGTTAGAGTAACCTTGTCTTTTCTAACTTTTCTCTACTTTTCTCCTTCTTTCTCTTTGCCTCTCTTACCATTAGATAAAGAGATACCCATTTGTTTGGCACCAACATTTAATCTCGTTTGGTTTTAATCTGGTCTTTGGGAATATTTTGAACCTTCAAAGTTCTTTCCTTTTTATACTCAGAGATTTCCTTTTCTTTGCCCTTCTGGGTGTAAATCAGATAGTAACAAAGTGTCATAATGCTCTCCACGGTTCCGTGAGGCGCCACAATGTCACAATGGACTTTTGGTTCCATGAACTTTGGTACTGTCAGCAACAGTCTCCTTGGCTCCGCAGTGTCACAATGGACCCTTGGCTCCGTGAGGTTCAGTAGCGTAACACGGACGCCTTGATTGCATGAGGTTGTGCAGTGTCACAATGATCTCCTTGGTTCTGCGGCCCTGCTGTGTAACAATGGGCCCCTTCCTTTGCTGATGGCTCTGCGTCCTGCCTGCCTCTGCCTTGGCACACAAAGCCTTGGGCTGCTCCAGACTCCTTCTGGGGGACACGTTGCACCACTGCACTGCCCTGGGAGAGAAATTCCTTTCTCCTTGTGTCCAGCCTGGACCTGCCCAGCTGCCCTTGGCATTAATTCTTTCTTTTGCCAGCTGGTCTCTACTAGCTAGAAAGGATCCACCATGTCTGAAACCACCCTTCAAGCCCACCCAGGACTCTCCTCCACTGTCCTCAGTCTCCACTCCACTGAGCACAGAGCTCCTTTGTCCCTCTGTAGTGATCATGTGCTCGAGGCCACGGGCACCTGGACAAGAAGGTCGGTTCTTTTCTACAGGAAGGAAACCACAGAACCCCAGTGTTTTGAAGGCAGATGAGAGGCAGCCACCAGAGGCCAAGGCAAGGCAGACCTGTCTGTCCTTGCAGCTTCTGTCTGAAAGCAACCCTTGGACATACGGGGAGTTTTGGAGGTGGAATTCCATTTCAGCTGTGGGTGCCTGGACGGGAATGACACTTCTTCTCCCCAGGAAGGAAAGGGCAGAGCCCCAGTGTTTCAAAGGCTGATTAGTGGTGCCTCAAGGAGGCCAAGGCCAGCCAGACCTGTTTGTCTTGGCAGCTTTTGTCTTGGAGCAATCCTTGGCTAGATGCAATTTGGGGGGCCAAATCCCAGTTTTGTCCGTGGACATCTGGCCCAGAAGGACAGTTCTTTTCCATTGGCAGCAAAGTGAGGAGGCCCAGTGTTTCAAAGGCAGATGAGAGCTGGCCCTCAGGAAGCCAAGGGAAGCTGGACATTCCTGGCAGCTTTTGTCAGGGAGCTATTCCTTGGAGATATGGAATTTCAGAGGTGGATTCCCAATTTTGGCCATGGATGGCTGGACTTGAAAGATGGTTTTTTCCATGGGAAGAGAAGCACAGCCCCCGCCTGTTTTGAAGGCAGATGCGAGGTGGCCCCTAAGAGGCCAAGGCCAGCCTGAGCTGTCTGTCCTGGCAGGTTTCACATGGGAACAATCCTCGGATAGAATCCAATTTGGAGGTAGAATCCTAATTTCAGCCATGGGTCCCTGGAGGAGAAGGACAGTGCTTTCGCACAGAAAGGAAAGCAAGGAACTCCAGCGTTTCAGGGCCAGAGGAGAAGCACCCCTCAACATGCCAAGCTCAGCTGGACCAGGCAGGTGGCCCCCAGGAGGCCAAGCCAACCACACCTGTTCCACGCTCTTTGCAGCCTTGGGGCCCTGCAGCATCACCATTTTGTTCCCCTGAGGCCCAGCAATAGCACAGTGGTCTCCTTGGCTCTACAGCGGCACAAAGGCCCCTTGCTTCCACGAGGCCTGGCTGTGTCACTATGGTTTCCTTGGTTCCATGGGGCTGCAGAATAACACAATGGCCCACTGGTTCCATGAGGTCACAGAGGGTCACAAGGGTCTCCATGATTCCGTAAGGTGCTGCAGGGTCACAATGGCTCCTTGGTTCTATTGGGCTCCCCAGGATCACAATGGCCCCTTGGTTCCACAAGGCCTGGCTGTGGCACACTGGCCCTTTGCTTCAGTGAGACCTTGCAGTGTCACAATGGCCCCTTGCTTCTGTCAGGCCTGGCTGTGTCACAATGGCCCCTGGCTCCCATGAGGCCCTGTGATGTCACAATGGTCTCACTGGTTCCACGAGGCCCTGCAGTTCCACAATGGCCCTTCAGTGTCACAAGGCCTTGAAGTGTCATAATAGTCTCAGCGGGTTGCCCAGCTGCTTCACAATGGCCTCCTTGGTTCCATGATGCCCCGTAGCGTAACAACGGTATCCTTGCTTCCACACAGTCAGAATGGCCCCGTGGCCTCCTGGAGCCCCACAGTGTCACTACGATCCCCTTGATTCCACGAGGCCCTGCTGTGCTACAATGACCCCTTGCTTATACAAGGCCCTGCTGTGTCACAATGGCCCCTTGCTTCTGAAGTGTGCAAGAGCCTAATACTAAGAGAAAGGCGCCAAAAAACGCTTCGCCATTATCACTGCTCAACACCTGAAAGGCTTCAAAAGTGCTTCGTCATGATGGCTGCTTATCATAATCACTTTTGAACGCCTGGAAACTACGTGCCGTACGGGCCGTGCATAGCCCGCCTTGAGGCCCATAAAAAGGAAGGCAAAACTGGTGCAAAATGTGGAGGCAAAAGCAAAAGGTAGAATCCCCGCCCTTTGCCTTTCCCCCCCCCACCACCATCGCCTGCCGTGAGGCACCCTGAGGCCTCCGGGAGCCGACGCCGCCCGCCTGGGGAGCACCCCCCAATCCTTCACCCCTGGACTGAAATCCCGAGGGAGTTGTGCAACCCCTAGCCCTGCTCCTTCGTCCCAGGCGGACCCAGGTTCAGCTGCAAGCATCGAGCCTGCATCTCGGAGGATGGGCCGCCGCTTTCCAGCCAAACTGCTCTAGACTTCAGAAGAGGCAGATAAGACGCTTCAAACAGCAGGGGAAAAAAGGCAAAAACTTCTCCACTTCCCCCACCCTGTCTCAGCAGCAACAAAGGTAGCACAGTGTGGTGGTGACTTATCCAGTGCTTGTTAGAGTAACCTTGTCTTTTCTAACTTTTCTCTACTTTTCTCCTTCTTTCTCTTTGCCTCTCTTACCATTAGATAAAGAGATACCCATTTGTTTGGCACCAACATTTAATCTCGTTTGGTTTTAATCTGGTCTTTGGGAATATTTTGAACCTTCAAAGTTCTTTCCTTTTTATACTCAGAGATTTCCTTTTCTTTGCCCTTCTGGGTGTAAATCAGATAGTAACAAAGTGTCATAATGCTCTCCACGGTTCCGTGAGGCGCCACAATGTCACAATGGACTTTTGGTTCCATGAACTTTGGTACTGTCAGCAACAGTCTCCTTGGCTCCGCAGTGTCACAATGGACCCTTGGCTCCGTGAGGTTCAGTAGCGTAACACGGACGCCTTGATTGCATGAGGTTGTGCAGTGTCACAATGATCTCCTTGGTTCTGCGGCCCTGCTGTGTAACAATGGGCCCCTTCCTTTGCTGATGGCTCTGCGTCCTGCCTGCCTCTGCCTTGGCACACAAAGCCTTGGGCTGCTCCAGACTCCTTCTGGGGGACACGTTGCACCACTGCACTGCCCTGGGAGAGAAATTCCTTTCTCCTTGTGTCCAGCCTGGACCTGCCCAGCTGCCCTTGGCATTAATTCTTTCTTTTGCCAGCTGGTCTCTACTAGCTAGAAAGGATCCACCATGTCTGAAACCACCCTTCAAGCCCACCCAGGACTCTCCTCCACTGTCCTCAGTCTCCACTCCACTGAGCACAGAGCTCCTTTGTCCCTCTGTAGTGATCATGTGCTCGAGGCCACGGGCACCTGGACAAGAAGGTCGGTTCTTTTCTACAGGAAGGAAACCACAGAACCCCAGTGTTTTGAAGGCAGATGAGAGGCAGCCACCAGAGGCCAAGGCAAGGCAGACCTGTCTGTCCTTGCAGCTTCTGTCTGAAAGCAACCCTTGGACATACGGGGAGTTTTGGAGGTGGAATTCCATTTCAGCTGTGGGTGCCTGGACGGGAATGACACTTCTTCTCCCCAGGAAGGAAAGGGCAGAGCCCCAGTGTTTCAAAGGCTGATTAGTGGTGCCTCAAGGAGGCCAAGGCCAGCCAGACCTGTTTGTCTTGGCAGCTTTTGTCTTGGAGCAATCCTTGGCTAGATGCAATTTGGGAGGCCAAATCCCAGTTTTGTCCGTGGACATCTGGCCCAGAAGGACAGTTCTTTTCCATTGGCAGCAAAGTGAGGAGGCCCAGTGTTTCAAAGGCAGATGAGAGCTGGCCCTCAGGAAGCCAAGGGAAGCTGGACATTCCTGGCAGCTTTTGTCGGGGAGCTATTCCTTGGAGATATGGAATTTCAGAGGTGGATTCCCAATTTTGGCCATGGATGGCTGGACTTGAAAGATGGTTTTTTCCATGGGAAGAGAAGCACAGCCCCCGCCTGTTTTGAAGGCAGATGCGAGGTGGCCCCTAAGAGGCCAAGGCCAGCCTGAGCTGTCTGTCCTGGCAGGTTTCACATGGGAACAATCCTCGGATAGAATCCAATTTGGAGGTAGAATCCTAATTTCAGCCATGGGTCCCTGGAGGAGAAGGACAGTGCTTTCGCACAGAAAGGAAAGCAAGGAACTCCAGCGTTTCAGGGCCAGAGGAGAAGCACCCCTCAACATGCCAAGCTCAGCTGGACCAGGCAGGTGGCCCCCAGGAGGCCAAGCCAACCACACCTGTTCCACGCTCTTTGCAGCCTTGGGGTCCTGCAGCATCACCATTTTGTTCCCCTGAGGCCCAGCAATAGCACAGTGGTCTCCTTGGCTCTACAGCGGCACAAAGGCCCCTTGCTTCCACGAGGCCTGGCTGTGTCACTATGGTTTCCTTGGTTCCATGGGGCTGCAGAATAACACAATGGCCCACTGGTTCCATGAGGTCACAGAGGGTCACAAGGGTCTCCATGATTCCGTAAGGTGCTGCAGGGTCACAATGGCTCCTTGGTTCTATTGGGCTCCCCAGGATCACAATGGCCCCTTGGTTCCACAAGGCCTGGCTGTGGCACACTGGCCCTTTGCTTCCGTGAGACCTTGCAGTGTCACAATGGCCCCTTGCTTCTGTCAGGCCTGGCTGTGTCACAATGGCCCCTGGCTCCCATGAGGCCCTGTGATGTCACAATGGTCTCACTGGTTCCACGAGGCCCTGCAGTTCCACAATGGCCCTTCAGTGTCACAAGGCCTTGAAGTGTCATAATAGTCTCAGCGGGTTGCCCAGCTGCTTCACAATGGCCTCCTTGGTTCCATGATGCCCCGTAGCGTAACAACGGTATCCTTGCTTCCACACAGTCAGAATGGCCCCGTGGCCTCCTGGAGCCCCACAGTGTCACTACGATCCCCTTGATTCCACGAGGCCCTGCCGTGCTACAATGACCCCTTGCTTATACAAGGCCCTGCTGTGTCACAATGGCCCCTTGCTTCTGAAGTGTGCAAGAGCCTAATACTAAGAGAAAGGCGCCAAAAAACGCTTCGCCATTATCACTGCTCAACACCTGAAAGGCTTCAAAAGTGCTTCGTCATGATGGCTGCTTATCATAATCACTTTTGAACGCCTGGAAACTACGTGCCGTACGGGCCGTGCATAGCCCGCCTTGAGGCCCATAAAAAGGAAGGCAAAACTGGTGCAAAATGTGGAGGCAAAAGCAAAAGGTAGAATCCCCGCCCTTTGCCTTTCCCCCCCCCACCACCATCGCCTGCCGTGAGGCACCCTGAGGCCTCCGGGAGCCGACGCCGCCCGCCTGGGGAGCACCCCCCAATCCTTCACCCCTGGACTGAAATCCCGAGGGAGTTGTGCAACCCCTAGCCCTGCTCCTTCGTCCCAGGCGGACCCAGGTTCAGCTGCAAGCATCGAGCCTGCATCTCGGAGGATGGGCCGCCGCTTTCCAGCCAAACTGCTCTAGACTTCAGAAGAGGCAGATAAGAGGCTTCAAACAGCAGGGGAAAAAAGGCAAAAACTTCTCCACTTCCCCCACCCTGTCTCAGCAGCAACAAAGGTAGCACAGTGTGGTGGTGACTTATCCAGTGCTTGTTAGAGTAACCTTGTCTTTTCTAACTTTTCTCTACTTTTCTCCTTCTTTCTCTTTGCCTCTCTTACCATTAGATAAAGAGATACCCATTTGTTTGGCACCAACATTTAATCTCGTTTGGTTTTAATCTGGTCTTTGGGAATATTTTGAACCTTCAAAGTTCTTTCCTTTTTATACTCAGAGATTTCCTTTTCTTTGCCCTTCTGGGTGTAAATCAGATAGTAACAAAGTGTCATAATGCTCTCCACAGTTCCGTGAGGCGCCACAATGTCACAATGGACTTTTGGTTCCATGAACTTTGGTACTGTCAGCAACAGTCTCCTTGGCTCCGCAGTGTCACAATGGACCCTTGGCTCCGTGAGGTTCAGTAGCGTAACACGGACGCCTTGATTGCATGAGGTTGTGCAGTGTCACAATGATCTCCTTGGTTCTGCGGCCCTGCTGTGTAACAATGGGCCCCTTCCTTTGCTGATGGCTCTGCGTCCTGCCTGCCTCTGCCTTGGCACACAAAGCCTTGGGCTGCTCCAGACTCCTTCTGGGGGACACGTTGCACCACTGCACTGCCCTGGGAGAGAAATTCCTTTCTCCTTGTGTCCAGCCTGGACCTGCCCAGCTGCCCTTGGCATTAATTCTTTCTTTTGCCAGCTGGTCTCTACTAGCTAGAAAGGATCCACCATGTCTGAAACCACCCTTCAAGCCCACCCAGGACTCTCCTCCACTGTCCTCAGTCTCCACTCCACTGAGCACAGAGCTCCTTTGTCCCTCTGTAGTGATCATGTGCTCGAGGCCACGGGCACCTGGACAAGAAGGTCGGTTCTTTTCTACAGGAAGGAAACCACAGAACCCCAGTGTTTTGAAGGCAGATGAGAGGCAGCCACCAGAGGCCAAGGCAAGGCAGACCTGTCTGTCCTTGCAGCTTCTGTCTGAAAGCAACCCTTGGACATACGGGGAGTTTTGGAGGTGGAATTCCATTTCAGCTGTGGGTGCCTGGACGGGAATGACACTTCTTCTCCCCAGGAAGGAAAGGGCAGAGCCCCAGTGTTTCAAAGGCTGATTAGTGGTGCCTCAAGGAGGCCAAGGCCAGCCAGACCTGTTTGTCTTGGCAGCTTTTGTCTTGGAGCAATCCTTGGCTAGATGCAATTTGGGAGGCCAAATCCCAGTTTTGTCCGTGGACATCTGGCCCAGAAGGACAGTTCTTTTCCATTGGCAGCAAAGTGAGGAGGCCCAGTGTTTCAAAGGCAGATGAGAGCTGGCCCTCAGGAAGCCAAGGGAAGCTGGACATTCCTGGCAGCTTTTGTCGGGGAGCTATTCCTTGGAGATATGGAATTTCAGAGGTGGATTCCCAATTTTGGCCATGGATGGCTGGACTTGAAAGATGGTTTTTTCCATGGGAAGAGAAGCACAGCCCCCGCCTGTTTTGAAGGCAGATGCGAGGTGGCCCCTAAGAGGCCAAGGCCAGCCTGAGCTGTCTGTCCTGGCAGGTTTCACATGGGAACAATCCTCGGATAGAATCCAATTTGGAGGTAGAATCCTAATTTCAGCCATGGGTCCCTGGAGGAGAAGGACAGTGCTTTCGCACAGAAAGGAAAGCAAGGAACTCCAGCGTTTCAGGGCCAGAGGAGAAGCACCCCTCAACATGCCAAGCTCAGCTGGACCAGGCAGGTGGCCCCCAGGAGGCCAAGCCAACCACACCTGTTCCACGCTCTTTGCAGCCTTGGGGCCCTGCAGCATCACCATTTTGTTCCCCTGAGGCCCAGCAATAGCACAGTGGTCTCCTTGGCTCTACAGCGGCACAAAGGCCCCTTGCTTCCACGAGGCCTGGCTGTGTCACTATGGTTTCCTTGGTTCCATGGGGCTGCAGAATAACACAATGGCCCACTGGTTCCATGAGGTCACAGAGGGTCACAAGGGTCTCCATGATTCCGTAAGGTGCTGCAGGGTCACAATGGCTCCTTGGTTCTATTGGGCTCCCCAGGATCACAATGGCCCCTTGGTTCCACAAGGCCTGGCTGTGGCACACTGGCCCTTTGCTTCCGTGAGACCTTGCAGTGTCACAATGGCCCCTTGCTTCTGTCAGGCCTGGCTGTGTCACAATGGCCCCTGGCTCCCATGAGGCCCTGTGATGTCACAATGGTCTCACTGGTTCCACGAGGCCCTGCAGTTCCACAATGGCCCTTCAGTGTCACAAGGCCTTGAAGTGTCATAATAGTCTCAGCGGGTTGCCCAGCTGCTTCACAATGGCCTCCTTGGTTCCATGATGCCCCGTAGCGTAACAACGGTATCCTTGCTTCCACACAGTCAGAATGGCCCCGTGGCCTCCTGGAGCCCCACAGTGTCACTACGATCCCCTTGATTCCACGAGGCCCTGCCGTGCTACAATGACCCCTTGCTTATACAAGGCCCTGCTGTGTCACAATGGCCCCTTGCTTCTGAAGTGTGCAAGAGCCTAATACTAAGAGAAAGGCGCCAAAAAACGCTTCGCCATTATCACTGCTCAACACCTGAAAGGCTTCAAAAGTGCTTCGTCATGATGGCTGCTTATCATAATCACTTTTGAACGCCTGGAAACTACGTGCCGTACGGGCCGTGCATAGCCCGCCTTGAGGCCCATAAAAAGGAAGGCAAAACTGGTGCAAAATGTGGAGGCAAAAGCAAAAGGTAGAATCCCCGCCCTTTGCCTTTCCCCCCCCCACCACCATCGCCTGCCGTGAGGCACCCTGAGGCCTCCGGGAGCCGACGCCGCCCGCCTGGGGAGCACCCCCCAATCCTTCACCCCTGGACTGAAATCCCGAGGGAGTTGTGCAACCCCTAGCCCTGCTCCTTCGTCCCAGGCGGACCCAGGTTCAGCTGCAAGCATCGAGCCTGCATCTCGGAGGATGGGCCGCCGCTTTCCAGCCAAACTGCTCTAGACTTCAGAAGAGGCAGATAAGAGGCTTCAAACAGCAGGGGAAAAAAGGCAAAAACTTCTCCACTTCCCCCACCCTGTCTCAGCAGCAACAAAGGTAGCACAGTGTGGTGGTGACTTATCCAGTGCTTGTTAGAGTAACCTTGTCTTTTCTAACTTTTCTCTACTTTTCTCCTTCTTTCTCTTTGCCTCTCTTACCATTAGATAAAGAGATACCCATTTGTTTGGCACCAACATTTAATCTCGTTTGGTTTTAATCTGGTCTTTGGGAATATTTTGAACCTTCAAAGTTCTTTCCTTTTTATACTCAGAGATTTCCTTTTCTTTGCCCTTCTGGGTGTAAATCAGATAGTAACAAAGTGTCATAATGCTCTCCACAGTTCCGTGAGGCGCCACAATGTCACAATGGACTTTTGGTTCCATGAACTTTGGTACTGTCAGCAACAGTCTCCTTGGCTCCGCAGTGTCACAATGGACCCTTGGCTCCGTGAGGTTCAGTAGCGTAACACGGACGCCTTGATTGCATGAGGTTGTGCAGTGTCACAATGATCTCCTTGGTTCTGCGGCCCTGCTGTGTAACAATGGGCCCCTTCCTTTGCTGATGGCTCTGCGTCCTGCCTGCCTCTGCCTTGGCACACAAAGCCTTGGGCTGCTCCAGACTCCTTCTGGGGGACACGTTGCACCACTGCACTGCCCTGGGAGAGAAATTCCTTTCTCCTTGTGTCCAGCCTGGACCTGCCCAGCTGCCCTTGGCATTAATTCTTTCTTTTGCCAGCTGGTCTCTACTAGCTAGAAAGGATCCACCATGTCTGAAACCACCCTTCAAGCCCACCCAGGACTCTCCTCCACTGTCCTCAGTCTCCACTCCACTGAGCACAGAGCTCCTTTGTCCCTCTGTAGTGATCATGTGCTCGAGGCCACGGGCACCTGGACAAGAAGGTCGGTTCTTTTCTACAGGAAGGAAACCACAGAACCCCAGTGTTTTGAAGGCAGATGAGAGGCAGCCACCAGAGGCCAAGGCAAGGCAGACGTGTCTGTCCTTGCAGCTTCTGTCTGAAAGCAACCCTTGGACATACGGGGAGTTTTGGAGGTGGAATTCCATTTCAGCTGTGGGTGCCTGGACGGGAATGACACTTCTTCTCCCCAGGAAGGAAAGGGCAGAGCCCCAGTGTTTCAAAGGCTGATTAGTGGTGCCTCAAGGAGGCCAAGGCCAGCCAGACCTGTTTGTCTTGGCAGCTTTTGTCTTGGAGCAATCCTTGGCTAGATGCAATTTGGGGGGCCAAATCCCAGTTTTGTCCGTGGACATCTGGCCCAGAAGGACAGTTCTTTTCCATTGGCAGCAAAGTGAGGAGGCCCAGTGTTTCAAAGGCAGATGAGAGCTGGCCCTCAGGAAGCCAAGGGAAGCTGGACATTCCTGGCAGCTTTTGTCAGGGAGCTATTCCTTGGAGATATGGAATTTCAGAGGTGGATTCCCAATTTTGGCCATGGATGGCTGGACTTGAAAGATGGTTTTTTCCATGGGAAGAGAAGCACAGCCCCCGCCTGTTTTGAAGGCAGATGCGAGGTGGCCCCTAAGAGGCCAAGGCCAGCCTGAGCTGTCTGTCCTGGCAGGTTTCACATGGGAACAATCCTCGGATAGAATCCAATTTGGAGGTAGAATCCTAATTTCAGCCATGGGTCCCTGGAGGAGAAGGACAGTGCTTTCGCACAGAAAGGAAAGCAAGGAACTCCAGCGTTTCAGGGCCAGAGGAGAAGCACCCCTCAACATGCCAAGCTCAGCTGGACCAGGCAGGTGGCCCCCAGGAGGCCAAGCCAACCACACCTGTTCCACGCTCTTTGCAGCCTTGGGGCCCTGCAGCATCACCATTTTGTTCCCCTGAGGCCCAGCAATAGCACAGTGGTCTCCTTGGCTCTACAGCGGCACAAAGGCCCCTTGCTTCCACGAGGCCTGGCTGTGTCACTATGGTTTCCTTGGTTCCATGGGGCTGCAGAATAACACAATGGCCCACTGGTTCCATGAGGTCACAGAGGGTCACAAGGGTCTCCATGATTCCGTAAGGTGCTGCAGGGTCACAATGGCTCCTTGGTTCTATTGGGCTCCCCAGGATCACAATGGCCCCTTGGTTCCACAAGGCCTGGCTGTGGCACACTGGCCCTTTGCTTCCGTGAGACCTTGCAGTGTCACAATGGCCCCTTGCTTCTGTCAGGCCTGGCTGTGTCACAATGGCCCCTGGCTCCCATGAGGCCCTGTGATGTCACAATGGTCTCACTGGTTCCACGAGGCCCTGCAGTTCCACAATGGCCCTTCAGTGTCACAAGGCCTTGAAGTGTCATAATAGTCTCAGCGGGTTGCCCAGCTGCTTCACAATGGCCTCCTTGGTTCCATGATGCCCCGTAGCGTAACAACGGTATCCTTGCTTCCACACAGTCAGAATGGCCCCGTGGCCTCCTGGAGCCCCACAGTGTCACTACGATCCCCTTGATTCCACGAGGCCCTGCCGTGCTACAATGACCCCTTGCTTATACAAGGCCCTGCTGTGTCACAATGGCCCCTTGCTTCTGAAGTGTGCAAGAGCCTAATACTAAGAGAAAGGCGCCAAAAAACGCTTCGCCATTATCACTGCTCAACACCTGAAAGGCTTCAAAAGTGCTTCGTCATGATGGCTGCTTATCATAATCACTTTTGAACGCCTGGAAACTACGTGCCGTACGGGCCGTGCATAGCCCGCCTTGAGGCCCATAAAAAGGAAGGCAAAACTGGTGCAAAATGTGGAGGCAAAAGCAAAAGGTAGAATCCCCGCCCTTTGCCTTTCCCCCCACCACCACCATCGCCTGCCGTGAGGCACCCTGAGGCCTCCGGGAGCCGACGCCGCCCGCCTGGGGAGCACCCCCCAATCCTTCACCCCTGGACTGAAATCCCGAGGGAGTTGTGCAACCCCTAGCCCTGCTCCTTCGTCCCAGGCGGACCCAGGTTCAGCTGCAAGCATCGAGCCTGCATCTCGGAGGATGGGCCGCCGCTTTCCAGCCAAACTGCTCTAGACTTCAGAAGAGGCAGATAAGACGCTTCAAACAGCAGGGGAAAAAAGGCAAAAACTTCTCCACTTCCCCCACCCTGTCTCAGCAGCAACAAAGGTAGCACAGTGTGGTGGTGACTTATCCAGTGCTTGTTAGAGTAACCTTGTCTTTTCTAACTTTTCTCTACTTTTCTCCTTCTTTCTCTTTGCCTCTCTTACCATTAGATAAAGAGATACCCATTTGTTTGGCACCAACATTTAATCTCGTTTGGTTTTAATCTGGTCTTTGGGAATATTTTGAACCTTCAAAGTTCTTTCCTTTTTATACTCAGAGATTTCCTTTTCTTTGCCCTTCTGGGTGTAAATCAGATAGTAACAAAGTGTCATAATGCTCTCCACGGTTCCGTGAGGCGCCACAATGTCACAATGGACTTTTGGTTCCATGAACTTTGGTACTGTCAGCAACAGTCTCCTTGGCTCCGCAGTGTCACAATGGACCCTTGGCTCCGTGAGGTTCAGTAGCGTAACACGGACGCCTTGATTGCATGAGGTTGTGCAGTGTCACAATGATCTCCTTGGTTCTGCGGCCCTGCTGTGTAACAATGGGCCCCTTCCTTTGCTGATGGCTCTGCGTCCTGCCTGCCTCTGCCTTGGCACACAAAGCCTTGGGCTGCTCCAGACTCCTTCTGGGGGACACGTTGCACCACTGCACTGCCCTGGGAGAGAAATTCCTTTCTCCTTGTGTCCAGCCTGGACCTGCCCAGCTGCCCTTGGCATTAATTCTTTCTTTTGCCAGCTGGTCTCTACTAGCTAGAAAGGATCCACCATGTCTGAAACCACCCTTCAAGCCCACCCAGGACTCTCCTCCACTGTCCTCAGTCTCCACTCCACTGAGCACAGAGCTCCTTTGTCCCTCTGTAGTGATCATGTGCTCGAGGCCACGGGCACCTGGACAAGAAGGTCGGTTCTTTTCTACAGGAAGGAAACCACAGAACCCCAGTGTTTTGAAGGCAGATGAGAGGCAGCCACCAGAGGCCAAGGCAAGGCAGACCTGTCTGTCCTTGCAGCTTCTGTCTGAAAGCAACCCTTGGACATACGGGGAGTTTTGGAGGTGGAATTCCATTTCAGCTGTGGGTGCCTGGACGGGAATGACACTTCTTCTCCCCAGGAAGGAAAGGGCAGAGCCCCAGTGTTTCAAAGGCTGATTAGTGGTGCCTCAAGGAGGCCAAGGCCAGCCAGACCTGTTTGTCTTGGCAGCTTTTGTCTTGGAGCAATCCTTGGCTAGATGCAATTTGGGGGGCCAAATCCCAGTTTTGTCCGTGGACATCTGGCCCAGAAGGACAGTTCTTTTCCATTGGCAGCAAAGTGAGGAGGCCCAGTGTTTCAAAGGCAGATGAGAGCTGGCCCTCAGGAAGCCAAGGGAAGCTGGACATTCCTGGCAGCTTTTGTCAGGGAGCTATTCCTTGGAGATATGGAATTTCAGAGGTGGATTCCCAATTTTGGCCATGGATGGCTGGACTTGAAAGATGGTTTTTTCCATGGGAAGAGAAGCACAGCCCCCGCCTGTTTTGAAGGCAGATGCGAGGTGGCCCCTAAGAGGCCAAGGCCAGCCTGAGCTGTCTGTCCTGGCAGGTTTCACATGGGAACAATCCTCGGATAGAATCCAATTTGGAGGTAGAATCCTAATTTCAGCCATGGGTCCCTGGAGGAGAAGGACAGTGCTTTCGCACAGAAAGGAAAGCAAGGAACTCCAGCGTTTCAGGGCCAGAGGAGAAGCACCCCTCAACATGCCAAGCTCAGCTGGACCAGGCAGGTGGCCCCCAGGAGGCCAAGCCAACCACACCTGTTCCACGCTCTTTGCAGCCTTGGGGCCCTGCAGCATCACCATTTTGTTCCCCTGAGGCCCAGCAATAGCACAGTGGTCTCCTTGGCTCTACAGCGGCACAAAGGCCCCTTGCTTCCACGAGGCCTGGCTGTGTCACTATGGTTTCCTTGGTTCCATGGGGCTGCAGAATAACACAATGGCCCACTGGTTCCATGAGGTCACAGAGGGTCACAAGGGTCTCCATGATTCCGTAAGGTGCTGCAGGGTCACAATGGCTCCTTGGTTCTATTGGGCTCCCCAGGATCACAATGGCCCCTTGGTTCCACAAGGCCTGGCTGTGGCACACTGGCCCTTTGCTTCAGTGAGACCTTGCAGTGTCACAATGGCCCCTTGCTTCTGTCAGGCCTGGCTGTGTCACAATGGCCCCTGGCTCCCATGAGGCCCTGTGATGTCACAATGGTCTCACTGGTTCCACGAGGCCCTGCAGTTCCACAATGGCCCTTCAGTGTCACAAGGCCTTGAAGTGTCATAATAGTCTCAGCGGGTTGCCCAGCTGCTTCACAATGGCCTCCTTGGTTCCATGATGCCCCGTAGCGTAACAACGGTATCCTTGCTTCCACACAGTCAGAATGGCCCCGTGGCCTCCTGGAGCCCCACAGTGTCACTACGATCCCCTTGATTCCACGAGGCCCTGCTGTGCTACAATGACCCCTTGCTTATACAAGGCCCTGCTGTGTCACAATGGCCCCTTGCTTCTGAAGTGTGCAAGAGCCTAATACTAAGAGAAAGGCGCCAAAAAACGCTTCGCCATTATCACTGCTCAACACCTGAAAGGCTTCAAAAGTGCTTCGTCATGATGGCTGCTTATCATAATCACTTTTGAACGCCTGGAAACTACGTGCCGTACGGGCCGTGCATAGCCCGCCTTGAGGCCCATAAAAAGGAAGGCAAAACTGGTGCAAAATGTGGAGGCAAAAGCAAAAGGTAGAATCCCCGCCCTTTGCCTTTCCCCCCCCCACCACCATCGCCTGCCGTGAGGCACCCTGAGGCCTCCGGGAGCCGACGCCGCCCGCCTGGGGAGCACCCCCCAATCCTTCACCCCTGGACTGAAATCCCGAGGGAGTTGTGCAACCCCTAGCCCTGCTCCTTCGTCCCAGGCGGACCCAGGTTCAGCTGCAAGCATCGAGCCTGCATCTCGGAGGATGGGCCGCCGCTTTCCAGCCAAACTGCTCTAGACTTCAGAAGAGGCAGATAAGACGCTTCAAACAGCAGGGGAAAAAAGGCAAAAACTTCTCCACTTCCCCCACCCTGTCTCAGCAGCAACAAAGGTAGCACAGTGTGGTGGTGACTTATCCAGTGCTTGTTAGAGTAACCTTGTCTTTTCTAACTTTTCTCTACTTTTCTCCTTCTTTCTCTTTGCCTCTCTTACCATTAGATAAAGAGATACCCATTTGTTTGGCACCAACATTTAATCTCGTTTGGTTTTAATCTGGTCTTTGGGAATATTTTGAACCTTCAAAGTTCTTTCCTTTTTATACTCAGAGATTTCCTTTTCTTTGCCCTTCTGGGTGTAAATCAGATAGTAACAAAGTGTCATAATGCTCTCCACGGTTCCGTGAGGCGCCACAATGTCACAATGGACTTTTGGTTCCATGAACTTTGGTACTGTCAGCAACAGTCTCCTTGGCTCCGCAGTGTCACAATGGACCCTTGGCTCCGTGAGGTTCAGTAGCGTAACACGGACGCCTTGATTGCATGAGGTTGTGCAGTGTCACAATGATCTCCTTGGTTCTGCGGCCCTGCTGTGTAACAATGGGCCCCTTCCTTTGCTGATGGCTCTGCGTCCTGCCTGCCTCTGCCTTGGCACACAAAGCCTTGGGCTGCTCCAGACTCCTTCTGGGGGACACGTTGCACCACTGCACTGCCCTGGGAGAGAAATTCCTTTCTCCTTGTGTCCAGCCTGGACCTGCCCAGCTGCCCTTGGCATTAATTCTTTCTTTTGCCAGCTGATCTCTACTAGCTAGAAAGGATCCACCATGTCTGAAACCACCCTTCAAGCCCACCCAGGACTCTCCTCCACTGTCCTCAGTCTCCACTCCACTGAGCACAGAGCTCCTTTGTCCCTCTGTAGTGATCATGTGCTCGAGGCCACGGGCACCTGGACAAGAAGGTCGGTTCTTTTCTACAGGAAGGAAACCACAGAACCCCAGTGTTTTGAAGGCAGATGAGAGGCAGCCACCAGAGGCCAAGGCAAGGCAGACCTGTCTGTCCTTGCAGCTTCTGTCTGAAAGCAACCCTTGGACATACGGGGAGTTTTGGAGGTGGAATTCCATTTCAGCTGTGGGTGCCTGGACGGGAATGACACTTCTTCTCCCCAGGAAGGAAAGGGCAGAGCCCCAGTGTTTCAAAGGCTGATTAGTGGTGCCTCAAGGAGGCCAAGGCCAGCCAGACCTGTTTGTCTTGGCAGCTTTTGTCTTGGAGCAATCCTTGGCTAGATGCAATTTGGGGGGCCAAATCCCAGTTTTGTCCGTGGACATCTGGCCCAGAAGGACAGTTCTTTTCCATTGGCAGCAAAGTGAGGAGGCCCAGTGTTTCAAAGGCAGATGAGAGCTGGCCCTCAGGAAGCCAAGGGAAGCTGGACATTCCTGGCAGCTTTTGTCAGGGAGCTATTCCTTGGAGATATGGAATTTCAGAGGTGGATTCCCAATTTTGGCCATGGATGGCTGGACTTGAAAGATGGTTTTTTCCATGGGAAGAGAAGCACAGCCCCCGCCTGTTTTGAAGGCAGATGCGAGGTGGCCCCTAAGAGGCCAAGGCCAGCCTGAGCTGTCTGTCCTGGCAGGTTTCACATGGGAACAATCCTCGGATAGAATCCAATTTGGAGGTAGAATCCTAATTTCAGCCATGGGTCCCTGGAGGAGAAGGACAGTGCTTTCGCACAGAAAGGAAAGCAAGGAACTCCAGCGTTTCAGGGCCAGAGGAGAAGCACCCCTCAACATGCCAAGCTCAGCTGGACCAGGCAGGTGGCCCCCAGGAGGCCAAGCCAACCACACCTGTTCCACGCTCTTTGCAGCCTTGGGGCCCTGCAGCATCACCATTTTGTTCCCCTGAGGCCCAGCAATAGCACAGTGGTCTCCTTGGCTCTACAGCGGCACAAAGGCCCCTTGCTTCCACGAGGCCTGGCTGTGTCACTATGGTTTCCTTGGTTCCATGGGGCTGCAGAATAACACAATGGCCCACTGGTTCCATGAGGTCACAGAGGGTCACAAGGGTCTCCATGATTCCGTAAGGTGCTGCAGGGTCACAATGGCTCCTTGGTTCTATTGGGCTCCCCAGGATCACAATGGCCCCTTGGTTCCACAAGGCCTGGCTGTGGCACACTGGCCCTTTGCTTCAGTGAGACCTTGCAGTGTCACAATGGCCCCTTGCTTCTGTCAGGCCTGGCTGTGTCACAATGGCCCCTGGCTCCCATGAGGCCCTGTGATGTCACAATGGTCTCACTGGTTCCACGAGGCCCTGCAGTTCCACAATGGCCCTTCAGTGTCACAAGGCCTTGAAGTGTCATAATAGTCTCAGCGGGTTGCCCAGCTGCTTCACAATGGCCTCCTTGGTTCCATGATGCCCCGTAGCGTAACAACGGTATCCTTGCTTCCACACAGTCAGAATGGCCCCGTGGCCTCCTGGAGCCCCACAGTGTCACTACGATCCCCTTGATTCCACGAGGCCCTGCTGTGCTACAATGACCCCTTGCTTATACAAGGCCCTGCTGTGTCACAATGGCCCCTTGCTTCTGAAGTGTGCAAGAGCCTAATACTAAGAGAAAGGCGCCAAAAAACGCTTCGCCATTATCACTGCTCAACACCTGAAAGGCTTCAAAAGTGCTTCGTCATGATGGCTGCTTATCATAATCACTTTTGAACGCCTGGAAACTACGTGCCGTACGGGCCGTGCATAGCCCGCCTTGAGGCCCATAAAAAGGAAGGCAAAACTGGTGCAAAATGTGGAGGCAAAAGCAAAAGGTAGAATCCCCGCCCTTTGCCTTTCCCCCCCCCACCACCATCGCCTGCCGTGAGGCACCCTGAGGCCTCCGGGAGCCGACGCCGCCCGCCTGGGGAGCACCCCCCAATCCTTCACCCCTGGACTGAAATCCCGAGGGAGTTGTGCAACCCCTAGCCCTGCTCCTTCGTCCCAGGCGGACCCAGGTTCAGCTGCAAGCATCGAGCCTGCATCTCGGAGGATGGGCCGCCGCTTCCCAGCCAAACTGCTCTAGACTTCAGAAGAGGCAGATAAGACGCTTCAAACAGCAGGGGAAAAAAGGCAAAAACTTCTCCACTTCCCCCACCCTGTCTCAGCAGCAACAAAGGTAGCACAGTGTGGTGGTGACTTATCCAGTGCTTGTTAGAGTAACCTTGTCTTTTCTAACTTTTCTCTACTTTTCTCCTTCTTTCTCTTTGCCTCTCTTACCATTAGATAAAGAGATACCCATTTGTTTGGCACCAACATTTAATCTCGTTTGGTTTTAATCTGGTCTTTGGGAATATTTTGAACCTTCAAAGTTCTTTCCTTTTTATACTCAGAGATTTCCTTTTCTTTGCCCTTCTGGGTGTAAATCAGATAGTAACAAAGTGTCATAATGCTCTCCACAGTTCCGTGAGGCGCCACAATGTCACAATGGACTTTTGGTTCCATGAACTTTGGTACTGTCAGCAACAGTCTCCTTGGCTCCGCAGGGTCACAATGGACCCTTGGCTCCGTGAGGTTCAGTAGCGTAACACGGACGCCTTGATTGCATGAGGTTGTGCAGTGTCACAATGATCTCCTTGGTTCTGCGGCCCTGCTGTGTAACAATGGGCCCCTTCCTTTGCTGATGGCTCTGCGTCCTGCCTGCCTCTGCCTTGGCACACAAAGCCTTGGGCTGCTCCAGACTCCTTCTGGGGGACACGTTGCACCACTGCACTGCCCTGGGAGAGAAATTCCTTTCTCCTTGTGTCCAGCCTGGACCTGCCCAGCTGCCCTTGGCATTAATTCTTTCTTTTGCCAGCTGGTCTCTACTAGCTAGAAAGGATCCACCATGTCTGAAACCACCCTTCAAGCCCACCCAGGACTCTCCTCCACTGTCCTCAGTCTCCACTCCACTGAGCACAGAGCTCCTTTGTCCCTCTGTAGTGATCATGTGCTCGAGGCCACGGGCACCTGGACAAGAAGGTCGGTTCTTTTCTACAGGAAGGAAACCACAGAACCCCAGTGTTTTGAAGGCAGATGAGAGGCAGCCACCAGAGGCCAAGGCAAGGCAGACCTGTCTGTCCTTGCAGCTTCTGTCTGAAAGCAACCCTTGGACATACGGGGAGTTTTGGAGGTGGAATTCCATTTCAGCTGTGGGTGCCTGGACGGGAATGACACTTCTTCTCCCCAGGAAGGAAAGGGCAGAGCCCCAGTGTTTCAAAGGCTGATTAGTGGTGCCTCAAGGAGGCCAAGGCCAGCCAGACCTGTTTGTCTTGGCAGCTTTTGTCTTGGAGCAATCCTTGGCTAGATGCAATTTGGGAGGCCAAATCCCAGTTTTGTCCGTGGACATCTGGCCCAGAAGGACAGTTCTTTTCCATTGGCAGCAAAGTGAGGAGGCCCAGTGTTTCAAAGGCAGATGAGAGCTGGCCCTCAGGAAGCCAAGGGAAGCTGGACATTCCTGGCAGCTTTTGTCAGGGAGCTATTCCTTGGAGATATGGAATTTCAGAGGTGGATTCCCAATTTTGGCCATGGATGGCTGGACTTGAAAGATGGTTTTTTCCATGGGAAGAGAAGCACAGCCCCCGCCTGTTTTGAAGGCAGATGCGAGGTGGCCCCTAAGAGGCCAAGGCCAGCCTGAGCTGTCTGTCCTGGCAGGTTTCACATGGGAACAATCCTCGGATAGAATCCAATTTGGAGGTAGAATCCTAATTTCAGCCATGGGTCCCTGGAGGAGAAGGACAGTGCTTTCGCACAGAAAGGAAAGCAAGGAACTCCAGCGTTTCAGGGCCAGAGGAGAAGCACCCCTCAACATGCCAAGCTCAGCTGGACCAGGCAGGTGGCCCCCAGGAGGCCAAGCCAACCACACCTGTTCCACGCTCTTTGCAGCCTTGGGGCCCTGCAGCATCACCATTTTGTTCCCCTGAGGCCCAGCAATAGCACAGTGGTCTCCTTGGCTCTACAGCGGCACAAAGGCCCCTTGCTTCCACGAGGCCTGGCTGTGTCACTATGGTTTCCTTGGTTCCATGGGGCTGCAGAATAACACAATGGCCCACTGGTTCCATGAGGTCACAGAGGGTCACAAGGGTCTCCATGATTCCGTAAGGTGCTGCAGGGTCACAATGGCTCCTTGGTTCTATTGGGCTCCCCAGGATCACAATGGCCCCTTGGTTCCACAAGGCCTGGCTGTGGCACACTGGCCCTTTGCTTCAGTGAGACCTTGCAGTGTCACAATGGCCCCTTGCTTCTGTCAGGCCTGGCTGTGTCACAATGGCCCCTGGCTCCCATGAGGCCCTGTGATGTCACAATGGTCTCACTGGTTCCACGAGGCCCTGCAGTTCCACAATGGCCCTTCAGTGTCACAAGGCCTTGAAGTGTCATAATAGTCTCAGCGGGTTGCCCAGCTGCTTCACAATGGCCTCCTTGGTTCCATGATGCCCCGTAGCGTAACAACGGTATCCTTGCTTCCACACAGTCAGAATGGCCCCGTGGCCTCCTGGAGCCCCACAGTGTCACTACGATCCCCTTGATTCCACGAGGCCCTGCCGTGCTACAATGACCCCTTGCTTATACAAGGCCCTGCTGTGTCACAATGGCCCCTTGCTTCTGAAGTGTGCAAGAGCCTAATACTAAGAGAAAGGCGCCAAAAAACGCTTCGCCATTATCACTGCTCAACACCTGAAAGGCTTCAAAAGTGCTTCGTCATGATGGCTGCTTATCATAATCACTTTTGAACGCCTGGAAACTACGTGCCGTACGGGCCGTGCATAGCCCGCCTTGAGGCCCATAAAAAGGAAGGCAAAACTGGTGCAAAATGTGGAGGCAAAAGCAAAAGGTAGAATCCCCGCCCTTTGCCTTTCCCCCCACCACCACCATCGCCTGCCGTGAGGCACCCTGAGGCCTCCGGGAGCCGACGCCGCCCGCCTGGGGAGCACCCCCCAATCCTTCACCCCTGGACTGAAATCCCGAGGGAGTTGTGCAACCCCTAGCCCTGCTCCTTCGTCCCAGGCGGACCCAGGTTCAGCTGCAAGCATCGAGCCTGCATCTCGGAGGATGGGCCGCCGCTTTCCAGCCAAACTGCTCTAGACTTCAGAAGAGGCAGATAAGACGCTTCAAACAGCAGGGGAAAAAAGGCAAAAACTTCTCCACTTCCCCCACCCTGTCTCAGCAGCAACAAAGGTAGCACAGTGTGGTGGTGACTTATCCAGTGCTTGTTAGAGTAACCTTGTCTTTTCTAACTTTTCTCTACTTTTCTCCTTCTTTCTCTTTGCCTCTCTTACCATTAGATAAAGAGATACCCATTTGTTTGGCACCAACATTTAATCTCGTTTGGTTTTAATCTGGTCTTTGGGAATATTTTGAACCTTCAAAGTTCTTTCCTTTTTATACTCAGAGATTTCCTTTTCTTTGCCCTTCTGGGTGTAAATCAGATAGTAACAAAGTGTCATAATGCTCTCCACAGTTCCGTGAGGCGCCACAATGTCACAATGGACTTTTGGTTCCATGAACTTTGGTACTGTCAGCAACAGTCTCCTTGGCTCCGCAGTGTCACAATGGACCCTTGGCTCCGTGAGGTTCAGTAGCGTAACACGGACGCCTTGATTGCATGAGGTTGTGCAGTGTCACAATGATCTCCTTGGTTCTGCGGCCCTGCTGTGTAACAATGGGCCCCTTCCTTTGCTGATGGCTCTGCGTCCTGCCTGCCTCTGCCTTGGCACACAAAGCCTTGGGCTGCTCCAGACTCCTTCTGGGGGACACGTTGCACCACTGCACTGCCCTGGGAGAGAAATTCCTTTCTCCTTGTGTCCAGCCTGGACCTGCCCAGCTGCCCTTGGCATTAATTCTTTCTTTTGCCAGCTGGTCTCTACTAGCTAGAAAGGATCCACCATGTCTGAAACCACCCTTCAAGCCCACCCAGGACTCTCCTCCACTGTCCTCAGTCTCCACTCCACTGAGCACAGAGCTCCTTTGTCCCTCTGTAGTGATCATGTGCTCGAGGCCACGGGCACCTGGACAAGAAGGTCGGTTCTTTTCTACAGGAAGGAAACCACAGAACCCCAGTGTTTTGAAGGCAGATGAGAGGCAGCCACCAGAGGCCAAGGCAAGGCAGACCTGTCTGTCCTTGCAGCTTCTGTCTGAAAGCAACCCTTGGACATACGGGGAGTTTTGGAGGTGGAATTCCATTTCAGCTGTGGGTGCCTGGACGGGAATGACACTTCTTCTCCCCAGGAAGGAAAGGGCAGAGCCCCAGTGTTTCAAAGGCTGATTAGTGGTGCCTCAAGGAGGCCAAGGCCAGCCAGACCTGTTTGTCTTGGCAGCTTTTGTCTTGGAGCAATCCTTGGCTAGATGCAATTTGGGGGGCCAAATCCCAGTTTTGTCCGTGGACATCTGGCCCAGAAGGACAGTTCTTTTCCATTGGCAGCAAAGTGAGGAGGCCCAGTGTTTCAAAGGCAGATGAGAGCTGGCCCTCAGGAAGCCAAGGGAAGCTGGACATTCCTGGCAGCTTTTGTCAGGGAGCTATTCCTTGGAGATATGGAATTTCAGAGGTGGATTCCCAATTTTGGCCATGGATGGCTGGACTTGAAAGATGGTTTTTTCCATGGGAAGAGAAGCACAGCCCCCGCCTGTTTTGAAGGCAGATGCGAGGTGGCCCCTAAGAGGCCAAGGCCAGCCTGAGCTGTCTGTCCTGGCAGGTTTCACATGGGAACAATCCTCGGATAGAATCCAATTTGGAGGTAGAATCCTAATTTCAGCCATGGGTCCCTGGAGGAGAAGGACAGTGCTTTCGCACAGAAAGGAAAGCAAGGAACTCCAGCGTTTCAGGGCCAGAGGAGAAGCACCCCTCAACATGCCAAGCTCAGCTGGACCAGGCAGGTGGCCCCCAGGAGGCCAAGCCAACCACACCTGTTCCACGCTCTTTGCAGCCTTGGGGTCCTGCAGCATCACCATTTTGTTCCCCTGAGGCCCAGCAATAGCACAGTGGTCTCCTTGGCTCTACAGCGGCACAAAGGCCCCTTGCTTCCACGAGGCCTGGCTGTGTCACTATGGTTTCCTTGGTTCCATGGGGCTGCAGAATAACACAATGGCCCACTGGTTCCATGAGGTCACAGAGGGTCACAAGGGTCTCCATGATTCCGTAAGGTGCTGCAGGGTCACAATGGCTCCTTGGTTCTATTGGGCTCCCCAGGATCACAATGGCCCCTTGGTTCCACAAGGCCTGGCTGTGGCACACTGGCCCTTTGCTTCCGTGAGACCTTGCAGTGTCACAATGGCCCCTTGCTTCTGTCAGGCCTGGCTGTGTCACAATGGCCCCTGGCTCCCATGAGGCCCTGTGATGTCACAATGGTCTCACTGGTTCCACGAGGCCCTGCAGTTCCACAATGGCCCTTCAGTGTCACAAGGCCTTGAAGTGTCATAATAGTCTCAGCGGGTTGCCCAGCTGCTTCACAATGGCCTCCTTGGTTCCATGATGCCCCGTAGCGTAACAACGGTATCCTTGCTTCCACACAGTCAGAATGGCCCCGTGGCCTCCTGGAGCCCCACAGTGTCACTACGATCCCCTTGATTCCACGAGGCCCTGCCGTGCTACAATGACCCCTTGCTTATACAAGGCCCTGCTGTGTCACAATGGCCCCTTGCTTCTGAAGTGTGCAAGAGCCTAATACTAAGAGAAAGGCGCCAAAAAACGCTTCGCCATTATCACTGCTCAACACCTGAAAGGCTTCAAAAGTGCTTCGTCATGATGGCTGCTTATCATAATCACTTTTGAACGCCTGGAAACTACGTGCCGTACGGGCCGTGCATAGCCCGCCTTGAGGCCCATAAAAAGGAAGGCAAAACTGGTGCAAAATGTGGAGGCAAAAGCAAAAGGTAGAATCCCCGCCCTTTGCCTTTCCCCCCCCCACCACCATCGCCTGCCGTGAGGCACCCTGAGGCCTCCGGGAGCCGACGCCGCCCGCCTGGGGAGCACCCCCCAATCCTTCACCCCTGGACTGAAATCCCGAGGGAGTTGTGCAACCCCTAGCCCTGCTCCTTCGTCCCAGGCGGAGCCAGGTTCAGCTGCAAGCATCGAGCCTGCATCTCGGAGGATGGGCCGCCGCTTTCCAGCCAAACTGCTCTAGACTTCAGAAGAGGCAGATAAGATGCTTCAAACAGCAGGGGAAAAAAGGCAAAAACTTCTCCACTTCCCCCACCCTGTCTCAGCAGCAACAAAGGTAGCACAGTGTGGTGGTGACTTATCCAGTGCTTGTTAGAGTAACCTTGTCTTTTCTAACTTTTCTCTACTTTTCTCCTTCTTTCTCTTTGCCTCTCTTACCATTAGATAAAGAGATACCCATTTGTTTGGCACCAACATTTAATCTCGTTTGGTTTTAATCTGGTCTTTGGGAATATTTTGAACCTTCAAAGTTCTTTCCTTTTTATACTCAGAGATTTCCTTTTCTTTGCCCTTCTGGGTGTAAATCAGATAGTAACAAAGTGTCATAATGCTCTCCACAGTTCCGTGAGGCGCCACAATGTCACAATGGACTTTTGGTTCCATGAACTTTGGTACTGTCAGCAACAGTCTCCTTGGCTCCGCAGGGTCACAATGGACCCTTGGCTCCGTGAGGTTCAGTAGCGTAACACGGACGCCTTGATTGCATGAGGTTGTGCAGTGTCACAATGATCTCCTTGGTTCTGCGGCCCTGCTGTGTAACAATGGGCCCCTTCCTTTGCTGATGGCTCTGCGTCCTGCCTGCCTCTGCCTTGGCACACAAAGCCTTGGGCTGCTCCAGACTCCTTCTGGGGGACACGTTGCACCACTGCACTGCCCTGGGAGAGAAATTCCTTTCTCCTTGTGTCCAGCCTGGACCTGCCCAGCTGCCCTTGGCATTAATTCTTTCTTTTGCCAGCTGGTCTCTACTAGCTAGAAAGGATCCACCATGTCTGAAACCACCCTTCAAGCCCACCCAGGACTCTCCTCCACTGTCCTCAGTCTCCACTCCACTGAGCACAGAGCTCCTTTGTCCCTCTGTAGTGATCATGTGCTCGAGGCCACGGGCACCTGGACAAGAAGGTCGGTTCTTTTCTACAGGAAGGAAACCACAGAACCCCAGTGTTTTGAAGGCAGATGAGAGGCAGCCACCAGAGGCCAAGGCAAGGCAGACCTGTCTGTCCTTGCAGCTTCTGTCTGAAAGCAACCCTTGGACATACGGGGAGTTTTGGAGGTGGAATTCCATTTCAGCTGTGGGTGCCTGGACGGGAATGACACTTCTTCTCCCCAGGAAGGAAAGGGCAGAGCCCCAGTGTTTCAAAGGCTGATTAGTGGTGCCTCAAGGAGGCCAAGGCCAGCCAGACCTGTTTGTCTTGGCAGCTTTTGTCTTGGAGCAATCCTTGGCTAGATGCAATTTGGGGGGCCAAATCCCAGTTTTGTCCGTGGACATCTGGCCCAGAAGGACAGTTCTTTTCCATTGGCAGCAAAGTGAGGAGGCCCAGTGTTTCAAAGGCAGATGAGAGCTGGCCCTCAGGAAGCCAAGGGAAGCTGGACATTCCTGGCAGCTTTTGTCAGGGAGCTATTCCTTGGAGATATGGAATTTCAGAGGTGGATTCCCAATTTTGGCCATGGATGGCTGGACTTGAAAGATGGTTTTTTCCATGGGAAGAGAAGCACAGCCCCCGCCTGTTTTGAAGGCAGATGCGAGGTGGCCCCTAAGAGGCCAAGGCCAGCCTGAGCTGTCTGTCCTGGCAGGTTTCACATGGGAACAATCCTCGGATAGAATCCAATTTGGAGGTAGAATCCTAATTTCAGCCATGGGTCCCTGGAGGAGAAGGACAGTGCTTTTGCACAGAAAGGAAAGCAAGGAACTCCAGCGTTTCAGGGCCAGAGGAGAAGCACCCCTCAACATGCCAAGCTCAGCTGGACCAGGCAGGTGGCCCCCAGGAGGCCAAGCCAACCACACCTGTTCCACGCTCTTTGCAGCCTTGGGGTCCTGCAGCATCACCATTTTGTTCCCCTGAGGCCCAGCAATAGCACAGTGGTCTCCTTGGCTCTACAGCGGCACAAAGGCCCCTTGCTTCCACGAGGCCTGGCTGTGTCACTATGGTTTCCTTGGTTCCATGGGGCTGCAGAATAACACAATGGCCCACTGGTTCCATGAGGTCACAGAGGGTCACAAGGGTCTCCATGATTCCGTAAGGTGCTGCAGGGTCACAATGGCTCCTTGGTTCTATTGGGCTCCCCAGGATCACAATGGCCCCTTGGTTCCACAAGGCCTGGCTGTGGCACACTGGCCCTTTGCTTCCGTGAGACCTTGCAGTGTCACAATGGCCCCTTGCTTCTGTCAGGCCTGGCTGTGTCACAATGGCCCCTGGCTCCCATGAGGCCCTGTGATGTCACAATGGTCTCACTGGTTCCACGAGGCCCTGCAGTTCCACAATGGCCCTTCAGTGTCACAAGGCCTTGAAGTGTCATAATAGTCTCAGCGGGTTGCCCAGCTGCTTCACAATGGCCTCCTTGGTTCCATGATGCCCCGTAGCGTAACAACGGTATCCTTGCTTCCACACAGTCAGAATGGCCCCGTGGCCTCCTGGAGCCCCACAGTGTCACTACGATCCCCTTGATTCCACGAGGCCCTGCCGTGCTACAATGACCCCTTGCTTATACAAGGCCCTGCTGTGTCACAATGGCCCCTTGCTTCTGAAGTGTGCAAGAGCCTAATACTAAGAGAAAGGCGCCAAAAAACGCTTCGCCATTATCACTGCTCAACACCTGAAAGGCTTCAAAAGTGCTTCGTCATGATGGCTGCTTATCATAATCACTTTTGAACGCCTGGAAACTACGTGCCGTACGGGCCGTGCATAGCCCGCCTTGAGGCCCATAAAAAGGAAGGCAAAACTGGTGCAAAATGTGGAGGCAAAAGCAAAAGGTAGAATCCCCGCCCTTTGCCTTTCCCCCCCCCACCACCATCGCCTGCCGTGAGGCACCCTGAGGCCTCCGGGAGCCGACGCCGCCCGCCTGGGGAGCACCCCCCAATCCTTCACCCCTGGACTGAAATCCCGAGGGAGTTGTGCAACCCCTAGCCCTGCTCCTTCGTCCCAGGCGGACCCAGGTTCAGCTGCAAGCATCGAGCCTGCATCTCGGAGGATGGGCCGCCGCTTTCCAGCCAAACTGCTCTAGACTTCAGAAGAGGCAGATAAGAGGCTTCAAACAGCAGGGGAAAAAAGGCAAAAACTTCTCCACTTCCCCCACCCTGTCTCAGCAGCAACAAAGGTAGCACAGTGTGGTGGTGACTTATCCAGTGCTTGTTAGAGTAACCTTGTCTTTTCTAACTTTTCTCTACTTTTCTCCTTCTTTCTCTTTGCCTCTCTTACCATTAGATAAAGAGATACCCATTTGTTTGGCACCAACATTTAATCTCGTTTGGTTTTAATCTGGTCTTTGGGAATATTTTGAACCTTCAAAGTTCTTTCCTTTTTATACTCAGAGATTTCCTTTTCTTTGCCCTTCTGGGTGTAAATCAGATAGTAACAAAGTGTCATAATTCTCTCCACAGTTCCGTGAGGCGCCACAATGTCACAATGGACTTTTGGTTCCATGAACTTTGGTACTGTCAGCAACAGTCTCCTTGGCTCCGCAGGGTCACAATGGACCCTTGGCTCCGTGAGGTTCAGTAGCGTAACACGGACGCCTTGATTGCATGAGGTTGTGCAGTGTCACAATGATCTCCTTGGTTCTGCGGCCCTGCTGTGTAACAATGGGCCCCTTCCTTTGCTGATGGCTCTGCGTCCTGCCTGCCTCTGCCTTGGCACACAAAGCCTTGGGCTGCTCCAGACTCCTTCTGGGGGACACGTTGCACCACTGCACTGCCCTGGGAGAGAAATTCCTTTCTCCTTGTGTCCAGCCTGGACCTGCCCAGCTGCCCTTGGCATTAATTCTTTCTTTTGCCAGCTGGTCTCTACTAGCTAGAAAGGATCCACCATGTCTGAAACCACCCTTCAAGCCCACCCAGGACTCTCCTCCACTGTCCTCAGTCTCCACTCCACTGAGCACAGAGCTCCTTTGTCCCTCTGTAGTGATCATGTGCTCGAGGCCACGGGCACCTGGACAAGAAGGTCGGTTCTTTTCTACAGGAAGGAAACCACAGAACCCCAGTGTTTTGAAGGCAGATGAGAGGCAGCCACCAGAGGCCAAGGCAAGGCAGACCTGTCTGTCCTTGCAGCTTCTGTCTGAAAGCAACCCTTGGACATACGGGGAGTTTTGGAGGTGGAATTCCATTTCAGCTGTGGGTGCCTGGACGGGAATGACACTTCTTCTCCCCAGGAAGGAAAGGGCAGAGCCCCAGTGTTTCAAAGGCTGATTAGTGGTGCCTCAAGGAGGCCAAGGCCAGCCAGACCTGTTTGTCTTGGCAGCTTTTGTCTTGGAGCAATCCTTGGCTAGATGCAATTTGGGGGGCCAAATCCCAGTTTTGTCCGTGGACATCTGGCCCAGAAGGACAGTTCTTTTCCATTGGCAGCAAAGTGAGGAGGCCCAGTGTTTCAAAGGCAGATGAGAGCTGGCCCTCAGGAAGCCAAGGGAAGCTGGACATTCCTGGCAGCTTTTGTCAGGGAGCTATTCCTTGGAGATATGGAATTTCAGAGGTGGATTCCCAATTTTGGCCATGGATGGCTGGACTTGAAAGATGGTTTTTTCCATGGGAAGAGAAGCACAGCCCCCGCCTGTTTTGAAGGCAGATGCGAGGTGGCCCCTAAGAGGCCAAGGCCAGCCTGAGCTGTCTGTCCTGGCAGGTTTCACATGGGAACAATCCTCGGATAGAATCCAATTTGGAGGTAGAATCCTAATTTCAGCCATGGGTCCCTGGAGGAGAAGGACAGTGCTTTCGCACAGAAAGGAAAGCAAGGAACTCCAGCGTTTCAGGGCCAGAGGAGAAGCACCCCTCAACATGCCAAGCTCAGCTGGACCAGGCAGGTGGCCCCCAGGAGGCCAAGCCAACCACACCTGTTCCACGCTCTTTGCAGCCTTGGGGCCCTGCAGCATCACCATTTTGTTCCCCTGAGGCCCAGCAATAGCACAGTGGTCTCCTTGGCTCTACAGCGGCACAAAGGCCCCTTGCTTCCACGAGGCCTGGCTGTGTCACTATGGTTTCCTTGGTTCCATGGGGCTGCAGAATAACACAATGGCCCACTGGTTCCATGAGGTCACAGAGGGTCACAAGGGTCTCCATGATTCCGTAAGGTGCTGCAGGGTCACAATGGCTCCTTGGTTCTATTGGGCTCCCCAGGATCACAATGGCCCCTTGGTTCCACAAGGCCTGGCTGTGGCACACTGGCCCTTTGCTTCCGTGAGACCTTGCAGTGTCACAATGGCCCCTTGCTTCTGTCAGGCCTGGCTGTGTCACAATGGCCCCTGGCTCCCATGAGGCCCTGTGATGTCACAATGGTCTCACTGGTTCCACGAGGCCCTGCAGTTCCACAATGGCCCTTCAGTGTCACAAGGCCTTGAAGTGTCATAATAGTCTCAGCGGGTTGCCCAGCTGCTTCACAATGGCCTCCTTGGTTCCATGATGCCCCGTAGCGTAACAACGGTATCCTTGCTTCCACACAGTCAGAATGGCCCCGTGGCCTCCTGGAGCCCCACAGTGTCACTACGATCCCCTTGATTCCACGAGGCCCTGCCGTGCTACAATGACCCCTTGCTTATACAAGGCCCTGCTGTGTCACAATGGCCCCTTGCTTCTGAAGTGTGCAAGAGCCTAATACTAAGAGAAAGGCGCCAAAAAACGCTTCGCCATTATCACTGCTCAACACCTGAAAGGCTTCAAAAGTGCTTCGTCATGATGGCTGCTTATCATAATCACTTTTGAACGCCTGGAAACTACGTGCCGTACGGGCCGTGCATAGCCCGCCTTGAGGCCCATAAAAAGGAAGGCAAAACTGGTGCAAAATGTGGAGGCAAAAGCAAAAGGTAGAATCCCCGCCCTTTGCCTTTCCCCCCACCACCACCATCGCCTGCCGTGAGGCACCCTGAGGCCTCCGGGAGCCGACGCCGCCCGCCTGGGGAGCACCCCCCAATCCTTCACCCCTGGACTGAAATCCCGAGGGAGTTGTGCAACCCCTAGCCCTGCTCCTTCGTCCCAGGCGGACCCAGGTTCAGCTGCAAGCATCGAGCCTGCATCTCGGAGGATGGGCCGCCGCTTTCCAGCCAAACTGCTCTAGACTTCAGAAGAGGCAGATAAGACGCTTCAAACAGCAGGGGAAAAAAGGCAAAAACTTCTCCACTTCCCCCACCCTGTCTCAGCAGCAACAAAGGTAGCACAGTGTGGTGGTGACTTATCCAGTGCTTGTTAGAGTAACCTTGTCTTTTCTAACTTTTCTCTACTTTTCTCCTTCTTTCTCTTTGCCTCTCTTACCATTAGATAAAGAGATACCCATTTGTTTGGCACCAACATTTAATCTCGTTTGGTTTTAATCTGGTCTTTGGGAATATTTTGAACCTTCAAAGTTCTTTCCTTTTTATACTCAGAGATTTCCTTTTCTTTGCCCTTCTGGGTGTAAATCAGATAGTAACAAAGTGTCATAATGCTCTCCACAGTTCCGTGAGGCGCCACAATGTCACAATGGACTTTTGGTTCCATGAACTTTGGTACTGTCAGCAACAGTCTCCTTGGCTCCGCAGTGTCACAATGGACCCTTGGCTCCGTGAGGTTCAGTAGCGTAACACGGACGCCTTGATTGCATGAGGTTGTGCAGTGTCACAATGATCTCCTTGGTTCTGCGGCCCTGCTGTGTAACAATGGGCCCCTTCCTTTGCTGATGGCTCTGCGTCCTGCCTGCCTCTGCCTTGGCACACAAAGCCTTGGGCTGCTCCAGACTCCTTCTGGGGGACACGTTGCACCACTGCACTGCCCTGGGAGAGAAATTCCTTTCTCCTTGTGTCCAGCCTGGACCTGCCCAGCTGCCCTTGGCATTAATTCTTTCTTTTGCCAGCTGGTCTCTACTAGCTAGAAAGGATCCACCATGTCTGAAACCACCCTTCAAGCCCACCCAGGACTCTCCTCCACTGTCCTCAGTCTCCACTCCACTGAGCACAGAGCTCCTTTGTCCCTCTGTAGTGATCATGTGCTCGAGGCCACGGGCACCTGGACAAGAAGGTCGGTTCTTTTCTACAGGAAGGAAACCACAGAACCCCAGTGTTTTGAAGGCAGATGAGAGGCAGCCACCAGAGGCCAAGGCAAGGCAGACCTGTCTGTCCTTGCAGCTTCTGTCTGAAAGCAACCCTTGGACATACGGGGAGTTTTGGAGGTGGAATTCCATTTCAGCTGTGGGTGCCTGGACGGGAATGACACTTCTTCTCCCCAGGAAGGAAAGGGCAGAGCCCCAGTGTTTCAAAGGCTGATTAGTGGTGCCTCAAGGAGGCCAAGGCCAGCCAGACCTGTTTGTCTTGGCAGCTTTTGTCTTGGAGCAATCCTTGGCTAGATGCAATTTGGGGGGCCAAATCCCAGTTTTGTCCGTGGACATCTGGCCCAGAAGGACAGTTCTTTTCCATTGGCAGCAAAGTGAGGAGGCCCAGTGTTTCAAAGGCAGATGAGAGCTGGCCCTCAGGAAGCCAAGGGAAGCTGGACATTCCTGGCAGCTTTTGTCAGGGAGCTATTCCTTGGAGATATGGAATTTCAGAGGTGGATTCCCAATTTTGGCCATGGATGGCTGGACTTGAAAGATGGTTTTTTCCATGGGAAGAGAAGCACAGCCCCCGCCTGTTTTGAAGGCAGATGCGAGGTGGCCCCTAAGAGGCCAAGGCCAGCCTGAGCTGTCTGTCCTGGCAGGTTTCACATGGGAACAATCCTCGGATAGAATCCAATTTGGAGGTAGAATCCTAATTTCAGCCATGGGTCCCTGGAGGAGAAGGACAGTGCTTTCGCACAGAAAGGAAAGCAAGGAACTCCAGCGTTTCAGGGCCAGAGGAGAAGCACCCCTCAACATGCCAAGCTCAGCTGGACCAGGCAGGTGGCCCCCAGGAGGCCAAGCCAACCACACCTGTTCCACGCTCTTTGCAGCCTTGGGGTCCTGCAGCATCACCATTTTGTTCCCCTGAGGCCCAGCAATAGCACAGTGGTCTCCTTGGCTCTACAGCGGCACAAAGGCCCCTTGCTTCCACGAGGCCTGGCTGTGTCACTATGGTTTCCTTGGTTCCATGGGGCTGCAGAATAACACAATGGCCCACTGGTTCCATGAGGTCACAGAGGGTCACAAGGGTCTCCATGATTCCGTAAGGTGCTGCAGGGTCACAATGGCTCCTTGGTTCTATTGGGCTCCCCAGGATCACAATGGCCCCTTGGTTCCACAAGGCCTGGCTGTGGCACACTGGCCCTTTGCTTCCGTGAGACCTTGCAGTGTCACAATGGCCCCTTGCTTCTGTCAGGCCTGGCTGTGTCACAATGGCCCCTGGCTCCCATGAGGCCCTGTGATGTCACAATGGTCTCACTGGTTCCACGAGGCCCTGCAGTTCCACAATGGCCCTTCAGTGTCACAAGGCCTTGAAGTGTCATAATAGTCTCAGCGGGTTGCCCAGCTGCTTCACAATGGCCTCCTTGGTTCCATGATGCCCCGTAGCGTAACAACGGTATCCTTGCTTCCACACAGTCAGAATGGCCCCGTGGCCTCCTGGAGCCCCACAGTGTCACTACGATCCCCTTGATTCCACGAGGCCCTGCCGTGCTACAATGACCCCTTGCTTATACAAGGCCCTGCTGTGTCACAATGGCCCCTTGCTTCTGAAGTGTGCAAGAGCCTAATACTAAGAGAAAGGCGCCAAAAAACGCTTCGCCATTATCACTGCTCAACACCTGAAAGGCTTCAAAAGTGCTTCGTCATGATGGCTGCTTATCATAATCACTTTTGAACGCCTGGAAACTACGTGCCGTACGGGCCGTGCATAGCCCGCCTTGAGGCCCATAAAAAGGAAGGCAAAACTGGTGCAAAATGTGGAGGCAAAAGCAAAAGGTAGAATCCCCGCCCTTTGCCTTTCCCCCCCCCACCACCATCGCCTGCCGTGAGGCACCCTGAGGCCTCCGGGAGCCGACGCCGCCCGCCTGGGGAGCACCCCCCAATCCTTCACCCCTGGACTGAAATCCCGAGGGAGTTGTGCAACCCCTAGCCCTGCTCCTTCGTCCCAGGCGGACCCAGGTTCAGCTGCAAGCATCGAGCCTGCATCTCGGAGGATGGGCCGCCGCTTCCCAGCCAAACTGCTCTAGACTTCAGAAGAGGCAGATAAGACGCTTCAAACAGCAGGGGAAAAAAGGCAAAAACTTCTCCACTTCCCCCACCCTGTCTCAGCAGCAACAAAGGTAGCACAGTGTGGTGGTGACTTATCCAGTGCTTGTTAGAGTAACCTTGTCTTTTCTAACTTTTCTCTACTTTTCTCCTTCTTTCTCTTTGCCTCTCTTACCATTAGATAAAGAGATACCCATTTGTTTGGCACCAACATTTAATCTCGTTTGGTTTTAATCTGGTCTTTGGGAATATTTTGAACCTTCAAAGTTCTTTCCTTTTTATACTCAGAGATTTCCTTTTCTTTGCCCTTCTGGGTGTAAATCAGATAGTAACAAAGTGTCATAATGCTCTCCACAGTTCCGTGAGGCGCCACAATGTCACAATGGACTTTTGGTTCCATGAACTTTGGTACTGTCAGCAACAGTCTCCTTGGCTCCGCAGGGTCACAATGGACCCTTGGCTCCGTGAGGTTCAGTAGCGTAACACGGACGCCTTGATTGCATGAGGTTGTGCAGTGTCACAATGATCTCCTTGGTTCTGCGGCCCTGCTGTGTAACAATGGGCCCCTTCCTTTGCTGATGGCTCTGCGTCCTGCCTGCCTCTGCCTTGGCACACAAAGCCTTGGGCTGCTCCAGACTCCTTCTGGGGGACACGTTGCACCACTGCACTGCCCTGGGAGAGAAATTCCTTTCTCCTTGTGTCCAGCCTGGACCTGCCCAGCTGCCCTTGGCATTAATTCTTTCTTTTGCCAGCTGGTCTCTACTAGCTAGAAAGGATCCACCATGTCTGAAACCACCCTTCAAGCCCACCCAGGACTCTCCTCCACTGTCCTCAGTCTCCACTCCACTGAGCACAGAGCTCCTTTGTCCCTCTGTAGTGATCATGTGCTCGAGGCCACGGGCACCTGGACAAGAAGGTCGGTTCTTTTCTACAGGAAGGAAACCACAGAACCCCAGTGTTTTGAAGGCAGATGAGAGGCAGCCACCAGAGGCCAAGGCAAGGCAGACCTGTCTGTCCTTGCAGCTTCTGTCTGAAAGCAACCCTTGGACATACGGGGAGTTTTGGAGGTGGAATTCCATTTCAGCTGTGGGTGCCTGGACGGGAATGACACTTCTTCTCCCCAGGAAGGAAAGGGCAGAGCCCCAGTGTTTCAAAGGCTGATTAGTGGTGCCTCAAGGAGGCCAAGGCCAGCCAGACCTGTTTGTCTTGGCAGCTTTTGTCTTGGAGCAATCCTTGGCTAGATGCAATTTGGGGGGCCAAATCCCAGTTTTGTCCGTGGACATCTGGCCCAGAAGGACAGTTCTTTTCCATTGGCAGCAAAGTGAGGAGGCCCAGTGTTTCAAAGGCAGATGAGAGCTGGCCCTCAGGAAGCCAAGGGAAGCTGGACATTCCTGGCAGCTTTTGTCAGGGAGCTATTCCTTGGAGATATGGAATTTCAGAGGTGGATTCCCAATTTTGGCCATGGATGGCTGGACTTGAAAGATGGTTTTTTCCATGGGAAGAGAAGCACAGCCCCCGCCTGTTTTGAAGGCAGATGCGAGGTGGCCCCTAAGAGGCCAAGGCCAGCCTGAGCTGTCTGTCCTGGCAGGTTTCACATGGGAACAATCCTCGGATAGAATCCAATTTGGAGGTAGAATCCTAATTTCAGCCATGGGTCCCTGGAGGAGAAGGACAGTGCTTTCGCACAGAAAGGAAAGCAAGGAACTCCAGCGTTTCAGGGCCAGAGGAGAAGCACCCCTCAACATGCCAAGCTCAGCTGGACCAGGCAGGTGGCCCCCAGGAGGCCAAGCCAACCACACCTGTTCCACGCTCTTTGCAGCCTTGGGGCCCTGCAGCATCACCATTTTGTTCCCCTGAGGCCCAGCAATAGCACAGTGGTCTCCTTGGCTCTACAGCGGCACAAAGGCCCCTTGCTTCCACGAGGCCTGGCTGTGTCACTATGGTTTCCTTGGTTCCATGGGGCTGCAGAATAACACAATGGCCCACTGGTTCCATGAGGTCACAGAGGGTCACAAGGGTCTCCATGATTCCGTAAGGTGCTGCAGGGTCACAATGGCTCCTTGGTTCTATTGGGCTCCCCAGGATCACAATGGCCCCTTGGTTCCACAAGGCCTGGCTGTGGCACACTGGCCCTTTGCTTCCGTGAGACCTTGCAGTGTCACAATGGCCCCTTGCTTCTGTCAGGCCTGGCTGTGTCACAATGGCCCCTGGCTCCCATGAGGCCCTGTGATGTCACAATGGTCTCACTGGTTCCACGAGGCCCTGCAGTTCCACAATGGCCCTTCAGTGTCACAAGGCCTTGAAGTGTCATAATAGTCTCAGCGGGTTGCCCAGCTGCTTCACAATGGCCTCCTTGGTTCCATGATGCCCCGTAGCGTAACAACGGTATCCTTGCTTCCACACAGTCAGAATGGCCCCGTGGCCTCCTGGAGCCCCACAGTGTCACTACGATCCCCTTGATTCCACGAGGCCCTGCCGTGCTACAATGACCCCTTGCTTATACAAGGCCCTGCTGTGTCACAATGGCCCCTTGCTTCTGAAGTGTGCAAGAGCCTAATACTAAGAGAAAGGCGCCAAAAAACGCTTCGCCATTATCACTGCTCAACACCTGAAAGGCTTCAAAAGTGCTTCGTCATGATGGCTGCTTATCATAATCACTTTTGAACGCCTGGAAACTACGTGCCGTACGGGCCGTGCATAGCCCGCCTTGAGGCCCATAAAAAGGAAGGCAAAACTGGTGCAAAATGTGGAGGCAAAAGCAAAAGGTAGAATCCCCGCCCTTTGCCTTTCCCCCCACCACCACCATCGCCTGCCGTGAGGCACCCTGAGGCCTCCGGGAGCCGACGCCGCCCGCCTGGGGAGCACCCCCCAATCCTTCACCCCTGGACTGAAATCCCGAGGGAGTTGTGCAACCCCTAGCCCTGCTCCTTCGTCCCAGGCGGACCCAGGTTCAGCTGCAAGCATCGAGCCTGCATCTCGGAGGATGGGCCGCCGCTTTCCAGCCAAACTGCTCTAGACTTCAGAAGAGGCAGATAAGAGGCTTCAAACAGCAGGGGAAAAAAGGCAAAAACTTCTCCACTTCCCCCACCCTGTCTCAGCAGCAACAAAGGTAGCACAGTGTGGTGGTGACTTATCCAGTGCTTGTTAGAGTAACCTTGTCTTTTCTAACTTTTCTCTACTTTTCTCCTTCTTTCTCTTTGCCTCTCTTACCATTAGATAAAGAGATACCCATTTGTTTGGCACCAACATTTAATCTCGTTTGGTTTTAATCTGGTCTTTGGGAATATTTTGAACCTTCAAAGTTCTTTCCTTTTTATACTCAGAGATTTCCTTTTCTTTGCCCTTCTGGGTGTAAATCAGATAGTAACAAAGTGTCATAATGCTCTCCACAGTTCCGTGAGGCGCCACAATGTCACAATGGACTTTTGGTTCCATGAACTTTGGTACTGTCAGCAACAGTCTCCTTGGCTCCGCAGTGTCACAATGGACCCTTGGCTCCGTGAGGTTCAGTAGCGTAACACGGACGCCTTGATTGCATGAGGTTGTGCAGTGTCACAATGATCTCCTTGGTTCTGCGGCCCTGCTGTGTAACAATGGGCCCCTTCCTTTGCTGATGGCTCTGCGTCCTGCCTGCCTCTGCCTTGGCACACAAAGCCTTGGGCTGCTCCAGACTCCTTCTGGGGGACACGTTGCACCACTGCACTGCCCTGGGAGAGAAATTCCTTTCTCCTTGTGTCCAGCCTGGACCTGCCCAGCTGCCCTTGGCATTAATTCTTTCTTTTGCCAGCTGGTCTCTACTAGCTAGAAAGGATCCACCATGTCTGAAACCACCCTTCAAGCCCACCCAGGACTCTCCTCCACTGTCCTCAGTCTCCACTCCACTGAGCACAGAGCTCCTTTGTCCCTCTGTAGTGATCATGTGCTCGAGGCCACGGGCACCTGGACAAGAAGGTCGGTTCTTTTCTACAGGAAGGAAACCACAGAACCCCAGTGTTTTGAAGGCAGATGAGAGGCAGCCACCAGAGGCCAAGGCAAGGCAGACCTGTCTGTCCTTGCAGCTTCTGTCTGAAAGCAACCCTTGGACATACGGGGAGTTTTGGAGGTGGAATTCCATTTCAGCTGTGGGTGCCTGGACGGGAATGACACTTCTTCTCCCCAGGAAGGAAAGGGCAGAGCCCCAGTGTTTCAAAGGCTGATTAGTGGTGCCTCAAGGAGGCCAAGGCCAGCCAGACCTGTTTGTCTTGGCAGCTTTTGTCTTGGAGCAATCCTTGGCTAGATGCAATTTGGGGGGCCAAATCCCAGTTTTGTCCGTGGACATCTGGCCCAGAAGGACAGTTCTTTTCCATTGGCAGCAAAGTGAGGAGGCCCAGTGTTTCAAAGGCAGATGAGAGCTGGCCCTCAGGAAGCCAAGGGAAGCTGGACATTCCTGGCAGCTTTTGTCAGGGAGCTATTCCTTGGAGATATGGAATTTCAGAGGTGGATTCCCAATTTTGGCCATGGATGGCTGGACTTGAAAGATGGTTTTTTCCATGGGAAGAGAAGCACAGCCCCCGCCTGTTTTGAAGGCAGATGCGAGGTGGCCCCTAAGAGGCCAAGGCCAGCCTGAGCTGTCTGTCCTGGCAGGTTTCACATGGGAACAATCCTCGGATAGAATCCAATTTGGAGGTAGAATCCTAATTTCAGCCATGGGTCCCTGGAGGAGAAGGACAGTGCTTTCGCACAGAAAGGAAAGCAAGGAACTCCAGCGTTTCAGGGCCAGAGGAGAAGCACCCCTCAACATGCCAAGCTCAGCTGGACCAGGCAGGTGGCCCCCAGGAGGCCAAGCCAACCACACCTGTTCCACGCTCTTTGCAGCCTTGGGGTCCTGCAGCATCACCATTTTGTTCCCCTGAGGCCCAGCAATAGCACAGTGGTCTCCTTGGCTCTACAGCGGCACAAAGGCCCCTTGCTTCCACGAGGCCTGGCTGTGTCACTATGGTTTCCTTGGTTCCATGGGGCTGCAGAATAACACAATGGCCCACTGGTTCCATGAGGTCACAGAGGGTCACAAGGGTCTCCATGATTCCGTAAGGTGCTGCAGGGTCACAATGGCTCCTTGGTTCTATTGGGCTCCCCAGGATCACAATGGCCCCTTGGTTCCACAAGGCCTGGCTGTGGCACACTGGCCCTTTGCTTCCGTGAGACCTTGCAGTGTCACAATGGCCCCTTGCTTCTGTCAGGCCTGGCTGTGTCACAATGGCCCCTGGCTCCCATGAGGCCCTGTGATGTCACAATGGTCTCACTGGTTCCACGAGGCCCTGCAGTTCCACAATGGCCCTTCAGTGTCACAAGGCCTTGAAGTGTCATAATAGTCTCAGCGGGTTGCCCAGCTGCTTCACAATGGCCTCCTTGGTTCCATGATGCCCCGTAGCGTAACAACGGTATCCTTGCTTCCACACAGTCAGAATGGCCCCGTGGCCTCCTGGAGCCCCACAGTGTCACTACGATCCCCTTGATTCCACGAGGCCCTGCCGTGCTACAATGACCCCTTGCTTATACAAGGCCCTGCTGTGTCACAATGGCCCCTTGCTTCTGAAGTGTGCAAGAGCCTAATACTAAGAGAAAGGCGCCAAAAAACGCTTCGCCATTATCACTGCTCAACACCTGAAAGGCTTCAAAAGTGCTTCGTCATGATGGCTGCTTATCATAATCACTTTTGAACGCCTGGAAACTACGTGCCGTACGGGCCGTGCATAGCCCGCCTTGAGGCCCATAAAAAGGAAGGCAAAACTGGTGCAAAATGTGGAGGCAAAAGCAAAAGGTAGAATCCCCGCCCTTTGCCTTTCCCCCCCCCACCACCATCGCCTGCCGTGAGGCACCCTGAGGCCTCCGGGAGCCGACGCCGCCCGCCTGGGGAGCACCCCCCAATCCTTCACCCCTGGACTGAAATCCCGAGGGAGTTGTGCAACCCCTAGCCCTGCTCCTTCGTCCCAGGCGGACCCAGGTTCAGCTGCAAGCATCGAGCCTGCATCTCGGAGGATGGGCCGCCGCTTCCCAGCCAAACTGCTCTAGACTTCAGAAGAGGCAGATAAGACGCTTCAAACAGCAGGGGAAAAAAGGCAAAAACTTCTCCACTTCCCCCACCCTGTCTCAGCAGCAACAAAGGTAGCACAGTGTGGTGGTGACTTATCCAGTGCTTGTTAGAGTAACCTTGTCTTTTCTAACTTTTCTCTACTTTTCTCCTTCTTTCTCTTTGCCTCTCTTACCATTAGATAAAGAGATACCCATTTGTTTGGCACCAACATTTAATCTCGTTTGGTTTTAATCTGGTCTTTGGGAATATTTTGAACCTTCAAAGTTCTTTCCTTTTTATACTCAGAGATTTCCTTTTCTTTGCCCTTCTGGGTGTAAATCAGATAGTAACAAAGTGTCATAATGCTCTCCACAGTTCCGTGAGGCGCCACAATGTCACAATGGACTTTTGGTTCCATGAACTTTGGTACTGTCAGCAACAGTCTCCTTGGCTCCGCAGGGTCACAATGGACCCTTGGCTCCGTGAGGTTCAGTAGCGTAACACGGACGCCTTGATTGCATGAGGTTGTGCAGTGTCACAATGATCTCCTTGGTTCTGCGGCCCTGCTGTGTAACAATGGGCCCCTTCCTTTGCTGATGGCTCTGCGTCCTGCCTGCCTCTGCCTTGGCACACAAAGCCTTGGGCTGCTCCAGACTCCTTCTGGGGGACACGTTGCACCACTGCACTGCCCTGGGAGAGAAATTCCTTTCTCCTTGTGTCCAGCCTGGACCTGCCCAGCTGCCCTTGGCATTAATTCTTTCTTTTGCCAGCTGGTCTCTACTAGCTAGAAAGGATCCACCATGTCTGAAACCACCCTTCAAGCCCACCCAGGACTCTCCTCCACTGTCCTCAGTCTCCACTCCACTGAGCACAGAGCTCCTTTGTCCCTCTGTAGTGATCATGTGCTCGAGGCCACGGGCACCTGGACAAGAAGGTCGGTTCTTTTCTACAGGAAGGAAACCACAGAACCCCAGTGTTTTGAAGGCAGATGAGAGGCAGCCACCAGAGGCCAAGGCAAGGCAGACCTGTCTGTCCTTGCAGCTTCTGTCTGAAAGCAACCCTTGGACATACGGGGAGTTTTGGAGGTGGAATTCCATTTCAGCTGTGGGTGCCTGGACGGGAATGACACTTCTTCTCCCCAGGAAGGAAAGGGCAGAGCCCCAGTGTTTCAAAGGCTGATTAGTGGTGCCTCAAGGAGGCCAAGGCCAGCCAGACCTGTTTGTCTTGGCAGCTTTTGTCTTGGAGCAATCCTTGGCTAGATGCAATTTGGGGGGCCAAATCCCAGTTTTGTCCGTGGACATCTGGCCCAGAAGGACAGTTCTTTTCCATTGGCAGCAAAGTGAGGAGGCCCAGTGTTTCAAAGGCAGATGAGAGCTGGCCCTCAGGAAGCCAAGGGAAGCTGGACATTCCTGGCAGCTTTTGTCAGGGAGCTATTCCTTGGAGATATGGAATTTCAGAGGTGGATTCCCAATTTTGGCCATGGATGGCTGGACTTGAAAGATGGTTTTTTCCATGGGAAGAGAAGCACAGCCCCCGCCTGTTTTGAAGGCAGATGCGAGGTGGCCCCTAAGAGGCCAAGGCCAGCCTGAGCTGTCTGTCCTGGCAGGTTTCACATGGGAACAATCCTCGGATAGAATCCAATTTGGAGGTAGAATCCTAATTTCAGCCATGGGTCCCTGGAGGAGAAGGACAGTGCTTTCGCACAGAAAGGAAAGCAAGGAACTCCAGCGTTTCAGGGCCAGAGGAGAAGCACCCCTCAACATGCCAAGCTCAGCTGGACCAGGCAGGTGGCCCCCAGGAGGCCAAGCCAACCACACCTGTTCCACGCTCTTTGCAGCCTTGGGGCCCTGCAGCATCACCATTTTGTTCCCCTGAGGCCCAGCAATAGCACAGTGGTCTCCTTGGCTCTACAGCGGCACAAAGGCCCCTTGCTTCCACGAGGCCTGGCTGTGTCACTATGGTTTCCTTGGTTCCATGGGGCTGCAGAATAACACAATGGCCCACTGGTTCCATGAGGTCACAGAGGGTCACAAGGGTCTCCATGATTCCGTAAGGTGCTGCAGGGTCACAATGGCTCCTTGGTTCTATTGGGCTCCCCAGGATCACAATGGCCCCTTGGTTCCACAAGGCCTGGCTGTGGCACACTGGCCCTTTGCTTCCGTGAGACCTTGCAGTGTCACAATGGCCCCTTGCTTCTGTCAGGCCTGGCTGTGTCACAATGGCCCCTGGCTCCCATGAGGCCCTGTGATGTCACAATGGTCTCACTGGTTCCACGAGGCCCTGCAGTTCCACAATGGCCCTTCAGTGTCACAAGGCCTTGAAGTGTCATAATAGTCTCAGCGGGTTGCCCAGCTGCTTCACAATGGCCTCCTTGGTTCCATGATGCCCCGTAGCGTAACAACGGTATCCTTGCTTCCACACAGTCAGAATGGCCCCGTGGCCTCCTGGAGCCCCACAGTGTCACTACGATCCCCTTGATTCCACGAGGCCCTGCCGTGCTACAATGACCCCTTGCTTATACAAGGCCCTGCTGTGTCACAATGGCCCCTTGCTTCTGAAGTGTGCAAGAGCCTAATACTAAGAGAAAGGCGCCAAAAAACGCTTCGCCATTATCACTGCTCAACACCTGAAAGGCTTCAAAAGTGCTTCGTCATGATGGCTGCTTATCATAATCACTTTTGAACGCCTGGAAACTACGTGCCGTACGGGCCGTGCATAGCCCGCCTTGAGGCCCATAAAAAGGAAGGCAAAACTGGTGCAAAATGTGGAGGCAAAAGCAAAAGGTAGAATCCCCGCCCTTTGCCTTTCCCCCCACCACCACCATCGCCTGCCGTGAGGCACCCTGAGGCCTCCGGGAGCCGACGCCGCCCGCCTGGGGAGCACCCCCCAATCCTTCACCCCTGGACTGAAATCCCGAGGGAGTTGTGCAACCCCTAGCCCTGCTCCTTCGTCCCAGGCGGACCCAGGTTCAGCTGCAAGCATCGAGCCTGCATCTCGGAGGATGGGCCGCCGCTTCCCAGCCAAACTGCTCTAGACTTCAGAAGAGGCAGATAAGACGCTTCAAACAGCAGGGGAAAAAAGGCAAAAACTTCTCCACTTCCCCCACCCTGTCTCAGCAGCAACAAAGGTAGCACAGTGTGGTGGTGACTTATCCAGTGCTTGTTAGAGTAACCTTGTCTTTTCTAACTTTTCTCTACTTTTCTCCTTCTTTCTCTTTGCCTCTCTTACCATTAGATAAAGAGATACCCATTTGTTTGGCACCAACATTTAATCTCGTTTGGTTTTAATCTGGTCTTTGGGAATATTTTGAACCTTCAAAGTTCTTTCCTTTTTATACTCAGAGATTTCCTTTTCTTTGCCCTTCTGGGTGTAAATCAGATAGTAACAAAGTGTCATAATGCTCTCCACAGTTCCGTGAGGCGCCACAATGTCACAATGGACTTTTGGTTCCATGAACTTTGGTACTGTCAGCAACAGTCTCCTTGGCTCCGCAGGGTCACAATGGACCCTTGGCTCCGTGAGGTTCAGTAGCGTAACACGGACGCCTTGATTGCATGAGGTTGTGCAGTGTCACAATGATCTCCTTGGTTCTGCGGCCCTGCTGTGTAACAATGGGCCCCTTCCTTTGCTGATGGCTCTGCGTCCTGCCTGCCTCTGCCTTGGCACACAAAGCCTTGGGCTGCTCCAGACTCCTTCTGGGGGACACGTTGCACCACTGCACTGCCCTGGGAGAGAAATTCCTTTCTCCTTGTGTCCAGCCTGGACCTGCCCAGCTGCCCTTGGCATTAATTCTTTCTTTTGCCAGCTGGTCTCTACTAGCTAGAAAGGATCCACCATGTCTGAAACCACCCTTCAAGCCCACCCAGGACTCTCCTCCACTGTCCTCAGTCTCCACTCCACTGAGCACAGAGCTCCTTTGTCCCTCTGTAGTGATCATGTGCTCGAGGCCACGGGCACCTGGACAAGAAGGTCGGTTCTTTTCTACAGGAAGGAAACCACAGAACCCCAGTGTTTTGAAGGCAGATGAGAGGCAGCCACCAGAGGCCAAGGCAAGGCAGACCTGTCTGTCCTTGCAGCTTCTGTCTGAAAGCAACCCTTGGACATACGGGGAGTTTTGGAGGTGGAATTCCATTTCAGCTGTGGGTGCCTGGACGGGAATGACACTTCTTCTCCCCAGGAAGGAAAGGGCAGAGCCCCAGTGTTTCAAAGGCTGATTAGTGGTGCCTCAAGGAGGCCAAGGCCAGCCAGACCTGTTTGTCTTGGCAGCTTTTGTCTTGGAGCAATCCTTGGCTAGATGCAATTTGGGGGGCCAAATCCCAGTTTTGTCCGTGGACATCTGGCCCAGAAGGACAGTTCTTTTCCATTGGCAGCAAAGTGAGGAGGCCCAGTGTTTCAAAGGCAGATGAGAGCTGGCCCTCAGGAAGCCAAGGGAAGCTGGACATTCCTGGCAGCTTTTGTCGGGGAGCTATTCCTTGGAGATATGGAATTTCAGAGGTGGATTCCCAATTTTGGCCATGGATGGCTGGACTTGAAAGATGGTTTTTTCCATGGGAAGAGAAGCACAGCCCCCGCCTGTTTTGAAGGCAGATGCGAGGTGGCCCCTAAGAGGCCAAGGCCAGCCTGAGCTGTCTGTCCTGGCAGGTTTCACATGGGAACAATCCTCGGATAGAATCCAATTTGGAGGTAGAATCCTAATTTCAGCCATGGGTCCCTGGAGGAGAAGGACAGTGCTTTCGCACAGAAAGGAAAGCAAGGAACTCCAGCGTTTCAGGGCCAGAGGAGAAGCACCCCTCAACATGCCAAGCTCAGCTGGACCAGGCAGGTGGCCCCCAGGAGGCCAAGCCAACCACACCTGTTCCACGCTCTTTGCAGCCTTGGGGCCCTGCAGCATCACCATTTTGTTCCCCTGAGGCCCAGCAATAGCACAGTGGTCTCCTTGGCTCTACAGCGGCACAAAGGCCCCTTGCTTCCACGAGGCCTGGCTGTGTCACTATGGTTTCCTTGGTTCCATGGGGCTGCAGAATAACACAATGGCCCACTGGTTCCATGAGGTCACAGAGGGTCACAAGGGTCTCCATGATTCCGTAAGGTGCTGCAGGGTCACAATGGCTCCTTGGTTCTATTGGGCTCCCCAGGATCACAATGGCCCCTTGGTTCCACAAGGCCTGGCTGTGGCACACTGGCCCTTTGCTTCCGTGAGACCTTGCAGTGTCACAATGGCCCCTTGCTTCTGTCAGGCCTGGCTGTGTCACAATGGCCCCTGGCTCCCATGAGGCCCTGTGATGTCACAATGGTCTCACTGGTTCCACGAGGCCCTGCAGTTCCACAATGGCCCTTCAGTGTCACAAGGCCTTGAAGTGTCATAATAGTCTCAGCGGGTTGCCCAGCTGCTTCACAATGGCCTCCTTGGTTCCATGATGCCCCGTAGCGTAACAACGGTATCCTTGCTTCCACACAGTCAGAATGGCCCCGTGGCCTCCTGGAGCCCCACAGTGTCACTACGATCCCCTTGATTCCACGAGGCCCTGCCGTGCTACAATGACCCCTTGCTTATACAAGGCCCTGCTGTGTCACAATGGCCCCTTGCTTCTGAAGTGTGCAAGAGCCTAATACTAAGAGAAAGGCGCCAAAAAACGCTTCGCCATTATCACTGCTCAACACCTGAAAGGCTTCAAAAGTGCTTCGTCATGATGGCTGCTTATCATAATCACTTTTGAACGCCTGGAAACTACGTGCCGTACGGGCCGTGCATAGCCCGCCTTGAGGCCCATAAAAAGGAAGGCAAAACTGGTGCAAAATGTGGAGGCAAAAGCAAAAGGTAGAATCCCCGCCCTTTGCCTTTCCCCCCACCACCACCATCGCCTGCCGTGAGGCACCCTGAGGCCTCCGGGAGCCGACGCCGCCCGCCTGGGGAGCACCCCCCAATCCTTCACCCCTGGACTGAAATCCCGAGGGAGTTGTGCAACCCCTAGCCCTGCTCCTTCGTCCCAGGCGGACCCAGGTTCAGCTGCAAGCATCGAGCCTGCATCTCGGAGGATGGGCCGCCGCTTTCCAGCCAAACTGCTCTAGACTTCAGAAGAGGCAGATAAGAGGCTTCAAACAGCAGGGGAAAAAAGGCAAAAACTTCTCCACTTCCCCCACCCTGTCTCAGCAGCAACAAAGGTAGCACAGTGTGGTGGTGACTTATCCAGTGCTTGTTAGAGTAACCTTGTCTTTTCTAACTTTTCTCTACTTTTCTCCTTCTTTCTCTTTGCCTCTCTTACCATTAGATAAAGAGATACCCATTTGTTTGGCACCAACATTTAATCTCGTTTGGTTTTAATCTGGTCTTTGGGAATATTTTGAACCTTCAAAGTTCTTTCCTTTTTATACTCAGAGATTTCCTTTTCTTTGCCCTTCTGGGTGTAAATCAGATAGTAACAAAGTGTCATAATGCTCTCCACAGTTCCGTGAGGCGCCACAATGTCACAATGGACTTTTGGTTCCATGAACTTTGGTACTGTCAGCAACAGTCTCCTTGGCTCCGCAGTGTCACAATGGACCCTTGGCTCCGTGAGGTTCAGTAGCGTAACACGGACGCCTTGATTGCATGAGGTTGTGCAGTGTCACAATGATCTCCTTGGTTCTGCGGCCCTGCTGTGTAACAATGGGCCCCTTCCTTTGCTGATGGCTCTGCGTCCTGCCTGCCTCTGCCTTGGCACACAAAGCCTTGGGCTGCTCCAGACTCCTTCTGGGGGACACGTTGCACCACTGCACTGCCCTGGGAGAGAAATTCCTTTCTCCTTGTGTCCAGCCTGGACCTGCCCAGCTGCCCTTGGCATTAATTCTTTCTTTTGCCAGCTGGTCTCTACTAGCTAGAAAGGATCCACCATGTCTGAAACCACCCTTCAAGCCCACCCAGGACTCTCCTCCACTGTCCTCAGTCTCCACTCCACTGAGCACAGAGCTCCTTTGTCCCTCTGTAGTGATCATGTGCTCGAGGCCACGGGCACCTGGACAAGAAGGTCGGTTCTTTTCTACAGGAAGGAAACCACAGAACCCCAGTGTTTTGAAGGCAGATGAGAGGCAGCCACCAGAGGCCAAGGCAAGGCAGACCTGTCTGTCCTTGCAGCTTCTGTCTGAAAGCAACCCTTGGACATACGGGGAGTTTTGGAGGTGGAATTCCATTTCAGCTGTGGGTGCCTGGACGGGAATGACACTTCTTCTCCCCAGGAAGGAAAGGGCAGAGCCCCAGTGTTTCAAAGGCTGATTAGTGGTGCCTCAAGGAGGCCAAGGCCAGCCAGACCTGTTTGTCTTGGCAGCTTTTGTCTTGGAGCAATCCTTGGCTAGATGCAATTTGGGGGGCCAAATCCCAGTTTTGTCCGTGGACATCTGGCCCAGAAGGACAGTTCTTTTCCATTGGCAGCAAAGTGAGGAGGCCCAGTGTTTCAAAGGCAGATGAGAGCTGGCCCTCAGGAAGCCAAGGGAAGCTGGACATTCCTGGCAGCTTTTGTCAGGGAGCTATTCCTTGGAGATATGGAATTTCAGAGGTGGATTCCCAATTTTGGCCATGGATGGCTGGACTTGAAAGATGGTTTTTTCCATGGGAAGAGAAGCACAGCCCCCGCGTGTTTTGAAGGCAGATGCGAGGTGGCCCCTAAGAGGCCAAGGCCAGCCTGAGCTGTCTGTCCTGGCAGGTTTCACATGGGAACAATCCTCGGATAGAATCCAATTTGGAGGTAGAATCCTAATTTCAGCCATGGGTCCCTGGAGGAGAAGGACAGTGCTTTCGCACAGAAAGGAAAGCAAGGAACTCCAGCGTTTCAGGGCCAGAGGAGAAGCACCCCTCAACATGCCAAGCTCAGCTGGACCAGGCAGGTGGCCCCCAGGAGGCCAAGCCAACCACACCTGTTCCACGCTCTTTGCAGCCTTGGGGTCCTGCAGCATCACCATTTTGTTCCCCTGAGGCCCAGCAATAGCACAGTGGTCTCCTTGGCTCTACAGCGGCACAAAGGCCCCTTGCTTCCACGAGGCCTGGCTGTGTCACTATGGTTTCCTTGGTTCCATGGGGCTGCAGAATAACACAATGGCCCACTGGTTCCATGAGGTCACAGAGGGTCACAAGGGTCTCCATGATTCCGTAAGGTGCTGCAGGGTCACAATGGCTCCTTGGTTCTATTGGGCTCCCCAGGATCACAATGGCCCCTTGGTTCCACAAGGCCTGGCTGTGGCACACTGGCCCTTTGCTTCCGTGAGACCTTGCAGTGTCACAATGGCCCCTTGCTTCTGTCAGGCCTGGCTGTGTCACAATGGCCCCTGGCTCCCATGAGGCCCTGTGATGTCACAATGGTCTCACTGGTTCCACGAGGCCCTGCAGTTCCACAATGGCCCTTCAGTGTCACAAGGCCTTGAAGTGTCATAATAGTCTCAGCGGGTTGCCCAGCTGCTTCACAATGGCCTCCTTGGTTCCATGATGCCCCGTAGCGTAACAACGGTATCCTTGCTTCCACACAGTCAGAATGGCCCCGTGGCCTCCTGGAGCCCCACAGTGTCACTACGATCCCCTTGATTCCACGAGGCCCTGCCGTGCTACAATGACCCCTTGCTTATACAAGGCCCTGCTGTGTCACAATGGCCCCTTGCTTCTGAAGTGTGCAAGAGCCTAATACTAAGAGAAAGGCGCCAAAAAACGCTTCGCCATTATCACTGCTCAACACCTGAAAGGCTTCAAAAGTGCTTCGTCATGATGGCTGCTTATCATAATCACTTTTGAACGCCTGGAAACTACGTGCCGTACGGGCCGTGCATAGCCCGCCTTGAGGCCCATAAAAAGGAAGGCAAAACTGGTGCAAAATGTGGAGGCAAAAGCAAAAGGTAGAATCCCCGCCCTTTGCCTTTCCCCCCCCCACCACCATCGCCTGCCGTGAGGCACCCTGAGGCCTCCGGGAGCCGACGCCGCCCGCCTGGGGAGCACCCCCCAATCCTTCACCCCTGGACTGAAATCCCGAGGGAGTTGTGCAACCCCTAGCCCTGCTCCTTCGTCCCAGGCGGACCCAGGTTCAGCTGCAAGCATCGAGCCTGCATCTCGGAGGATGGGCCGCCGCTTCCCAGCCAAACTGCTCTAGACTTCAGAAGAGGCAGATAAGACGCTTCAAACAGCAGGGGAAAAAAGGCAAAAACTTCTCCACTTCCCCCACCCTGTCTCAGCAGCAACAAAGGTAGCACAGTGTGGTGGTGACTTATCCAGTGCTTGTTAGAGTAACCTTGTCTTTTCTAACTTTTCTCTACTTTTCTCCTTCTTTCTCTTTGCCTCTCTTACCATTAGATAAAGAGATACCCATTTGTTTGGCACCAACATTTAATCTCGTTTGGTTTTAATCTGGTCTTTGGGAATATTTTGAACCTTCAAAGTTCTTTCCTTTTTATACTCAGAGATTTCCTTTTCTTTGCCCTTCTGGGTGTAAATCAGATAGTAACAAAGTGTCATAATGCTCTCCACAGTTCCGTGAGGCGCCACAATGTCACAATGGACTTTTGGTTCCATGAACTTTGGTACTGTCAGCAACAGTCTCCTTGGCTCCGCAGGGTCACAATGGACCCTTGGCTCCGTGAGGTTCAGTAGCGTAACACGGACGCCTTGATTGCATGAGGTTGTGCAGTGTCACAATGATCTCCTTGGTTCTGCGGCCCTGCTGTGTAACAATGGGCCCCTTCCTTTGCTGATGGCTCTGCGTCCTGCCTGCCTCTGCCTTGGCACACAAAGCCTTGGGCTGCTCCAGACTCCTTCTGGGGGACACGTTGCACCACTGCACTGCCCTGGGAGAGAAATTCCTTTCTCCTTGTGTCCAGCCTGGACCTGCCCAGCTGCCCTTGGCATTAATTCTTTCTTTTGCCAGCTGGTCTCTACTAGCTAGAAAGGATCCACCATGTCTGAAACCACCCTTCAAGCCCACCCAGGACTCTCCTCCACTGTCCTCAGTCTCCACTCCACTGAGCACAGAGCTCCTTTGTCCCTCTGTAGTGATCATGTGCTCGAGGCCACGGGCACCTGGACAAGAAGGTCGGTTCTTTTCTACAGGAAGGAAACCACAGAACCCCAGTGTTTTGAAGGCAGATGAGAGGCAGCCACCAGAGGCCAAGGCAAGGCAGACCTGTCTGTCCTTGCAGCTTCTGTCTGAAAGCAACCCTTGGACATACGGGGAGTTTTGGAGGTGGAATTCCATTTCAGCTGTGGGTGCCTGGACGGGAATGACACTTCTTCTCCCCAGGAAGGAAAGGGCAGAGCCCCAGTGTTTCAAAGGCTGATTAGTGGTGCCTCAAGGAGGCCAAGGCCAGCCAGACCTGTTTGTCTTGGCAGCTTTTGTCTTGGAGCAATCCTTGGCTAGATGCAATTTGGGGGGCCAAATCCCAGTTTTGTCCGTGGACATCTGGCCCAGAAGGACAGTTCTTTTCCATTGGCAGCAAAGTGAGGAGGCCCAGTGTTTCAAAGGCAGATGAGAGCTGGCCCTCAGGAAGCCAAGGGAAGCTGGACATTCCTGGCAGCTTTTGTCGGGGAGCTATTCCTTGGAGATATGGAATTTCAGAGGTGGATTCCCAATTTTGGCCATGGATGGCTGGACTTGAAAGATGGTTTTTTCCATGGGAAGAGAAGCACAGCCCCCGCGTGTTTTGAAGGCAGATGCGAGGTGGCCCCTAAGAGGCCAAGGCCAGCCTGAGCTGTCTGTCCTGGCAGGTTTCACATGGGAACAATCCTCGGATAGAATCCAATTTGGAGGTAGAATCCTAATTTCAGCCATGGGTCCCTGGAGGAGAAGGACAGTGCTTTCGCACAGAAAGGAAAGCAAGGAACTCCAGCGTTTCAGGGCCAGAGGAGAAGCACCCCTCAACATGCCAAGCTCAGCTGGACCAGGCAGGTGGCCCCCAGGAGGCCAAGCCAACCACACCTGTTCCACGCTCTTTGCAGCCTTGGGGTCCTGCAGCATCACCATTTTGTTCCCCTGAGGCCCAGCAATAGCACAGTGGTCTCCTTGGCTCTACAGCGGCACAAAGGCCCCTTGCTTCCACGAGGCCTGGCTGTGTCACTATGGTTTCCTTGGTTCCATGGGGCTGCAGAATAACACAATGGCCCACTGGTTCCATGAGGTCACAGAGGGTCACAAGGGTCTCCATGATTCCGTAAGGTGCTGCAGGGTCACAATGGCTCCTTGGTTCTATTGGGCTCCCCAGGATCACAATGGCCCCTTGGTTCCACAAGGCCTGGCTGTGGCACACTGGCCCTTTGCTTCCGTGAGACCTTGCAGTGTCACAATGGCCCCTTGCTTCTGTCAGGCCTGGCTGTGTCACAATGGCCCCTGGCTCCCATGAGGCCCTGTGATGTCACAATGGTCTCACTGGTTCCACGAGGCCCTGCAGTTCCACAATGGCCCTTCAGTGTCACAAGGCCTTGAAGTGTCATAATAGTCTCAGCGGGTTGCCCAGCTGCTTCACAATGGCCTCCTTGGTTCCATGATGCCCCGTAGCGTAACAACGGTATCCTTGCTTCCACACAGTCAGAATGGCCCCGTGGCCTCCTGGAGCCCCACAGTGTCACTACGATCCCCTTGATTCCACGAGGCCCTGCCGTGCTACAATGACCCCTTGCTTATACAAGGCCCTGCTGTGTCACAATGGCCCCTTGCTTCTGAAGTGTGCAAGAGCCTAATACTAAGAGAAAGGCGCCAAAAAACGCTTCGCCATTATCACTGCTCAACACCTGAAAGGCTTCAAAAGTGCTTCGTCATGATGGCTGCTTATCATAATCACTTTTGAACGCCTGGAAACTACGTGCCGTACGGGCCGTGCATAGCCCGCCTTGAGGCCCATAAAAAGGAAGGCAAAACTGGTGCAAAATGTGGAGGCAAAAGCAAAAGGTAGAATCCCCGCCCTTTGCCTTTCCCCCCCCCACCACCATCGCCTGCCGTGAGGCACCCTGAGGCCTCCGGGAGCCGACGCCGCCCGCCTGGGGAGCACCCCCCAATCCTTCACCCCTGGACTGAAATCCCGAGGGAGTTGTGCAACCCCTAGCCCTGCTCCTTCGTCCCAGGCGGACCCAGGTTCAGCTGCAAGCATCGAGCCTGCATCTCGGAGGATGGGCCGCCGCTTCCCAGCCAAACTGCTCTAGACTTCAGAAGAGGCAGATAAGACGCTTCAAACAGCAGGGGAAAAAAGGCAAAAACTTCTCCACTTCCCCCACCCTGTCTCAGCAGCAACAAAGGTAGCACAGTGTGGTGGTGACTTATCCAGTGCTTGTTAGAGTAACCTTGTCTTTTCTAACTTTTCTCTACTTTTCTCCTTCTTTCTCTTTGCCTCTCTTACCATTAGATAAAGAGATACCCATTTGTTTGGCACCAACATTTAATCTCGTTTGGTTTTAATCTGGTCTTTGGGAATATTTTGAACCTTCAAAGTTCTTTCCTTTTTATACTCAGAGATTTCCTTTTCTTTGCCCTTCTGGGTGTAAATCAGATAGTAACAAAGTGTCATAATGCTCTCCACAGTTCCGTGAGGCGCCACAATGTCACAATGGACTTTTGGTTCCATGAACTTTGGTACTGTCAGCAACAGTCTCCTTGGCTCCGCAGGGTCACAATGGACCCTTGGCTCCGTGAGGTTCAGTAGCGTAACACGGACGCCTTGATTGCATGAGGTTGTGCAGTGTCACAATGATCTCCTTGGTTCTGCGGCCCTGCTGTGTAACAATGGGCCCCTTCCTTTGCTGATGGCTCTGCGTCCTGCCTGCCTCTGCCTTGGCACACAAAGCCTTGGGCTGCTCCAGACTCCTTCTGGGGGACACGTTGCACCACTGCACTGCCCTGGGAGAGAAATTCCTTTCTCCTTGTGTCCAGCCTGGACCTGCCCAGCTGCCCTTGGCATTAATTCTTTCTTTTGCCAGCTGGTCTCTACTAGCTAGAAAGGATCCACCATGTCTGAAACCACCCTTCAAGCCCACCCAGGACTCTCCTCCACTGTCCTCAGTCTCCACTCCACTGAGCACAGAGCTCCTTTGTCCCTCTGTAGTGATCATGTGCTCGAGGCCACGGGCACCTGGACAAGAAGGTCGGTTCTTTTCTACAGGAAGGAAACCACAGAACCCCAGTGTTTTGAAGGCAGATGAGAGGCAGCCACCAGAGGCCAAGGCAAGGCAGACCTGTCTGTCCTTGCAGCTTCTGTCTGAAAGCAACCCTTGGACATACGGGGAGTTTTGGAGGTGGAATTCCATTTCAGCTGTGGGTGCCTGGACGGGAATGACACTTCTTCTCCCCAGGAAGGAAAGGGCAGAGCCCCAGTGTTTCAAAGGCTGATTAGTGGTGCCTCAAGGAGGCCAAGGCCAGCCAGACCTGTTTGTCTTGGCAGCTTTTGTCTTGGAGCAATCCTTGGCTAGATGCAATTTGGGGGGCCAAATCCCAGTTTTGTCCGTGGACATCTGGCCCAGAAGGACAGTTCTTTTCCATTGGCAGCAAAGTGAGGAGGCCCAGTGTTTCAAAGGCAGATGAGAGCTGGCCCTCAGGAAGCCAAGGGAAGCTGGACATTCCTGGCAGCTTTTGTCAGGGAGCTATTCCTTGGAGATATGGAATTTCAGAGGTGGATTCCCAATTTTGGCCATGGATGGCTGGACTTGAAAGATGGTTTTTTCCATGGGAAGAGAAGCACAGCCCCCGCCTGTTTTGAAGGCAGATGCGAGGTGGCCCCTAAGAGGCCAAGGCCAGCCTGAGCTGTCTGTCCTGGCAGGTTTCACATGGGAACAATCCTCGGATAGAATCCAATTTGGAGGTAGAATCCTAATTTCAGCCATGGGTCCCTGGAGGAGAAGGACAGTGCTTTCGCACAGAAAGGAAAGCAAGGAACTCCAGCGTTTCAGGGCCAGAGGAGAAGCACCCCTCAACATGCCAAGCTCAGCTGGACCAGGCAGGTGGCCCCCAGGAGGCCAAGCCAACCACACCTGTTCCACGCTCTTTGCAGCCTTGGGGTCCTGCAGCATCACCATTTTGTTCCCCTGAGGCCCAGCAATAGCACAGTGGTCTCCTTGGCTCTACAGCGGCACAAAGGCCCCTTGCTTCCACGAGGCCTGGCTGTGTCACTATGGTTTCCTTGGTTCCATGGGGCTGCAGAATAACACAATGGCCCACTGGTTCCATGAGGTCACAGAGGGTCACAAGGGTCTCCATGATTCCGTAAGGTGCTGCAGGGTCACAATGGCTCCTTGGTTCTATTGGGCTCCCCAGGATCACAATGGCCCCTTGGTTCCACAAGGCCTGGCTGTGGCACACTGGCCCTTTGCTTCCGTGAGACCTTGCAGTGTCACAATGGCCCCTTGCTTCTGTCAGGCCTGGCTGTGTCACAATGGCCCCTGGCTCCCATGAGGCCCTGTGATGTCACAATGGTCTCACTGGTTCCACGAGGCCCTGCAGTTCCACAATGGCCCTTCAGTGTCACAAGGCCTTGAAGTGTCATAATAGTCTCAGCGGGTTGCCCAGCTGCTTCACAATGGCCTCCTTGGTTCCATGATGCCCCGTAGCGTAACAACGGTATCCTTGCTTCCACACAGTCAGAATGGCCCCGTGGCCTCCTGGAGCCCCACAGTGTCACTACGATCCCCTTGATTCCACGAGGCCCTGCCGTGCTACAATGACCCCTTGCTTATACAAGGCCCTGCTGTGTCACAATGGCCCCTTGCTTCTGAAGTGTGCAAGAGCCTAATACTAAGAGAAAGGCGCCAAAAAACGCTTCGCCATTATCACTGCTCAACACCTGAAAGGCTTCAAAAGTGCTTCGTCATGATGGCTGCTTATCATAATCACTTTTGAACGCCTGGAAACTACGTGCCGTACGGGCCGTGCATAGCCCGCCTTGAGGCCCATAAAAAGGAAGGCAAAACTGGTGCAAAATGTGGAGGCAAAAGCAAAAGGTAGAATCCCCGCCCTTTGCCTTTCCCCCCCCCACCACCATCGCCTGCCGTGAGGCACCCTGAGGCCTCCGGGAGCCGACGCCGCCCGCCTGGGGAGCACCCCCCAATCCTTCACCCCTGGACTGAAATCCCGAGGGAGTTGTGCAACCCCTAGCCCTGCTCCTTCGTCCCAGGCGGACCCAGGTTCAGCTGCAAGCATCGAGCCTGCATCTCGGAGGATGGGCCGCCGCTTCCCAGCCAAACTGCTCTAGACTTCAGAAGAGGCAGATAAGACGCTTCAAACAGCAGGGGAAAAAAGGCAAAAACTTCTCCACTTCCCCCACCCTGTCTCAGCAGCAACAAAGGTAGCACAGTGTGGTGGTGACTTATCCAGTGCTTGTTAGAGTAACCTTGTCTTTTCTAACTTTTCTCTACTTTTCTCCTTCTTTCTCTTTGCCTCTCTTACCATTAGATAAAGAGATACCCATTTGTTTGGCACCAACATTTAATCTCGTTTGGTTTTAATCTGGTCTTTGGGAATATTTTGAACCTTCAAAGTTCTTTCCTTTTTATACTCAGAGATTTCCTTTTCTTTGCCCTTCTGGGTGTAAATCAGATAGTAACAAAGTGTCATAATGCTCTCCACAGTTCCGTGAGGCGCCACAATGTCACAATGGACTTTTGGTTCCATGAACTTTGGTACTGTCAGCAACAGTCTCCTTGGCTCCGCAGGGTCACAATGGACCCTTGGCTCCGTGAGGTTCAGTAGCGTAACACGGACGCCTTGATTGCATGAGGTTGTGCAGTGTCACAATGATCTCCTTGGTTCTGCGGCCCTGCTGTGTAACAATGGGCCCCTTCCTTTGCTGATGGCTCTGCGTCCTGCCTGCCTCTGCCTTGGCACACAAAGCCTTGGGCTGCTCCAGACTCCTTCTGGGGGACACGTTGCACCACTGCACTGCCCTGGGAGAGAAATTCCTTTCTCCTTGTGTCCAGCCTGGACCTGCCCAGCTGCCCTTGGCATTAATTCTTTCTTTTGCCAGCTGGTCTCTACTAGCTAGAAAGGATCCACCATGTCTGAAACCACCCTTCAAGCCCACCCAGGACTCTCCTCCACTGTCCTCAGTCTCCACTCCACTGAGCACAGAGCTCCTTTGTCCC